>NC_044557.1:62156691-62900292 GCF_007565055.1 Rhinopithecus roxellana | reverse complement strand
GGCATGGTGGTGCACACCTGTAATCCCAGCTACTAGGGAGGCTGCAGCAGGAGAATTTCTCCACAGGGAGGTGGAGGTTGCAATGAGCCGAGATCGCACTACTGCACTCCGGCCTGGGCTATAAAGCGAGACTCTGTCTCAAAAAAAAATAAAAAAATAAAATATATGTGGAAATACAAAGGACCTAAAATAGTTACGAAAATCTTGAAGGAGAAAAGAACAAAGTTGTACTAATTACACTGCTATACCAAGTCTTATTATAAAAGCTACAGTAACCATATGGAGTGACACAAGAACAGATAAACAGATCACTCAATAGAATAAAGAGTTCAGAAACAAATCCACACACATATGGCAACCTGATTTACAGCAAAGGCTTACTGTAATTGAGTAAGGAAAGAAGAGTTCAACAAATGGTATAGATCAACTATCAGTGGAAATAAATTAATCTTTACCTCTATTACACATATGCAGAAAAACAAATTTGACATGAATCATGGAATTTAATAAAGCTCCTAAAAGAAATATAAAAGAATATATGTTGTTGGTGTAAGCAAAGGTTTCTTAAACAAGACAAGAAAAACCCTAACCACAAGGGAAAAGATTGATAAACTGGACTTCAGTAAGATTATTAACTTTTATTCATCAAGACACTTTTATGAGTAAAGATACAAGCCACAAACTGAAAGTAAATACTGCAAAACATCTATCTGGCAACGGACTCATTTCCAAAATATATAAAGAATTCCTGGCCGGGCACAGTGACTCACACCTGTAATCCCAGCACTTTGGGAGGCCTAGGCAGGCGGATCACGAGGTCAGAGGATCAAAACCATCCTGGCTAATATGGTGAAACCCCGTCTCTACTAAAAATACAAACAATTAGCTGGGCATGGTGGTGGGTGCCTGTAGTCCTAGCTATTCAGGAGGCTGAGGCAAGAGAATGGCATGAACCCAGGAGGTGGAGCTTGCAGTGAGCCGAGATCACGCCACTGCACTCCAGCGTGGGCAACAGAGTGAGACTCTGTCTCAAAAAAAAAAAAAAAAAAAAGATTTCCTATACATACATCAATAAGACAGAAAATTCAATCTTGACAAAAGGAAAAAAGACTTAGACTTCACAAAAAAAAAAAAAAGATAGCTAAATGGCCAATAAGAATATAAAAACGTCATTAGTCATGAGGAAAATAGAAGTTAAAATTACAATGAGATATCACTACACACCCACTGGAAAGGCTAACATTAAAATAACAAACATACCAAGTAGTAGCAAAAATGTGAAATACCTGGAATGCTCATAAGTTGTTGGTGAGACTGGAATTGATATAATCACTTTGGAAGACTATCTGGCAATACGAAATGAAAACACAGGCTAAACACAGGCCCTACCTTCTAGGTATACACCTAAGAGAAATTAATACTTCTCTTACCAAGATAGATGTACTGGAATGTTCATGGAAGCTTTCTTCACCAGCCACAAATATTAAAAACCCAAGTGTCCATCAAAAGGAGAATGTGTAAGTAAATTGTGGAATCTTCATGCAATGGAATAGTACTGACAATACGAAAAACAAACTCTTCTAACAACAGGGGTTAATCTTAGAAAGGTTGAAAGAAAAAAGCCAAACATAAGTGATTCCAATTTTTTTGAGGTTCAAAACCAGGTAAAACTTATCTATGTTGACAGAAGTCAGATTACCAGTCACCTCTTTTAGGAGTGGGGAGTACATCCCCCCACCCCAGATGGAGTCTCACTCTGTCGCCCAGGCTGGAGCCCAGTGGTGTGATCTCGGCTCACTGCAACCTTCCCCTTCCGGATTCAAGCAATTCTCCTGCCTCAGTCTCCCGAGTAGCTGGGATTACAGGCGCATGCCACCATGCCCAGGTAATTTTTTGTATTTTTAGTAGAGACATGGTTTCGCCATGTTGGCCAGGCTGGTCTCGAACTCCTGACCTCATGATCTGCCCGCTTTGGCCTCCCAAAGTGCTGGGATTACAGGCATGAGCCACCGCGCCCAGCCCGGAGTACTTAATAAAAGTAAAACAGGCGAGCCTTTTGGGGTGCTGGAAACATTCTATTTTTTTATTGGACAGTAGTTGCACAGGTGTAAATAAAACATTTTAAAATTGAGCTGTTGGCCGGGCGTGGTGGCTCACGCCTGTAATCCCAGCACTTTGGGAGGCTGAGGCAGGCGGATCATGAGGTCAGGAGATCGCCACCATCCTGGATAACACGGTGAAACCCCATCTCTACTAAAAATACAAAAAATTAGCAGGGCGTGGTGGCGGGCGCCTGTAGTCCCAGCTACTCAGGAGGCTGAGGCAGGAGAATGGCGTGAACCCGGGAGGCGGAGCTTGCAGTGAACCGAGATGGCGCCACTGCACTCCAGTCTGGGCGACAGAGCGAGACTCCGTCTCAAAAAAAAAAATTGAGCTGTTACACTTGGGATTTGTGCTCATCAAAAAAAAAAAAAAAAAAAAAAAAAAAAAAAAACAATGAAAATGAAAATACTAAGCCACTCAACTAACCTTGGAAACAGGAAAAAGAAGCAGCCAGGAGTATTATTTCTTAGTGTTAAGTCTAGACTGACTTAATAAAAGAGTAATAAAAGAGGCTGTGGACTATAACTAAAAATTATCAATAACTATCACTGTCAGATTAAGTCTTCCCTTATCTCCTAAAAATCAGTTGGTCCCTGATTCTTCTGAGCTTGCACAGATCCTCAAGTCTAACAGAATTTGTTGGCATATGTTACTAATACAGGTAATAAATGAATTAATGAATATGTGATCTTTGAAGTTAGAGTTCTTTTGCATCAGACCAATCTCATGTTAAAAGAAACTAAAACGATTAATAAAGAAGTTTATAATTTTACTGCCATTCTCAATGTATCTACTCAACACTCTGAGGATGCTGTGGGAAATGTCATCTTTCCTCATGATCTGAACCTGGTTTTTTTTTTTTTTTTTTTTTTTTTATCTTTTTTCCTCAACCCCCACCAGCCAGCCACCCTTCCTGATGGCTTTCAAATCCTTCCACTGACCAAAAAGGAGAATGAGAATGTAATATTTTCCAGGCTTATACAGAATTTTGACAACATAAATTAGCACATTCATAATGCTTGAAAATTGACTGAATAGAACAATTCTGACATGAACAATGAAATCGTCTTTCTGTCAAGGCAACTTTAAGTAATCCCATTCTAATATACCGTCACCTGGGAACAAACTATTTTTAAAAATTATGCAGGTCGGGCGTAGTGGCTCACGCCTATAATCCCAGCACTTTGGGAGACCGAGGCAGGCGGCTCACCTGAGGTCAGGAGTTCGAGACCAGCCTGGCCAACATGGTGAAACCCCGTCTCTACTAAAAATACAAAAATTAGCCAGGCGTGGTGGTGCGCACCTGTAATCCCAGCTCTTAGGGAGGCTACGGCAGGAGAACTGCCTGAGTCCCAGAGGCAGAGGTTGCAGTGAGCCGAGATCACGCAGCTGCACTCGTCTGGGCGACAGAGCAAGACTCCATCTCAAAAAAAGAGAAAATAATGTAAAATAAGCCCCCCTTGTTTCAAGGTAGTTCAAAATACATCAGTAGAAAAGTTTCCTTTTTAGAGCACAAAGTCAAGGCGTAGGATACAACAGATTACCGTCCAAACAAGTTGAAAACTGTTTCCAGTTCATGACAGCTACATAGCTTACCTGTTCCAGCACATCCAACTTTAACTCGAGCTTGCTAAGTACCACGTCTCCACCCCATAGTGAAAGCTGTAGATCCGACGGCTTTAAGTTCTTGATGTAGCGATTCACATAGCTCATTAAAATTGGAGTTACATATGACTCCAGCATCTTTTAACGTAAGGAATCAAAGTCGGTAGCTGAAAGGAGTAGATAGAAACGTTGTAAGTCGGCGGTATGGTGAAGGAAAGAGCGTTAGTTATCTCAGGCCGAAAGCAGTAAGTCCCCACCAAAGCGGCTGTTCGCCTCCTCTTAGAAGCAGAGAAAACTCAAGAGGACTCCCAGCTCCAGCTGCGACTTCCTCAAGTACGACACCCCTTGCCAAGCGAAGTAAGGGAGGAAGATGTAGTGACCAGAAGAGAGCGGGTCCCTCAGACAGGAAGAATGAAGTGAGGCGGACTGCTCTTCGGCCGTAGTAGCCCTTCACCAACCCAGCCACTCCGCTAGGCCCTCGCTTCCCGGAACCCAGCCGGATCTGCCACCATAGAACGAAAGCTAGAAGGCCCCCCCTCCCGCTCCCGCTCCCCAGCACTCCACTGTCCGCTCACACGCCAGAGTACCGCCGCGTCCCCTCCACCTCCAGGTTCCTGGCACCCACCCCCGCCGGCAGCGCTGCTCCTGTACCGCGCCACTTCCGGGTGTGCCCTACTTGGTGTTCAAAACAAAGTGTCCCTCCACGGCCGCCACTCTACGCAGCCGGACCGAATTTCTCAGGCTAGAGAAGCTACTCTGCGCGTCTTCGTGGAGAAGAACTGTTGCGTTCGGCTAGCCAGGGTCCCAGCTGCGACCCTGCTAGTTAGTATAAAGATCTAGGAGGTGTCCGAGGGGGTGGGGGGGAACCGTAAAGGGGAAACACCCGAGATCCGGAAGTGGCGCTCCGGGGAAAGGGTGGCTGCGGGTGCTGGGGCCGCTGCGCGGTCGGCGGTTCCCGAGGTGGAAGTCCGTCCTGGGTGGGGAGGCACGGAGGGTCGCTGGTTGGATGCCGAGGAAGAAACCACACCTAGCACTTAAAGCCCTGAAAAAAACAGAGGTGGTTGTCTTTCTTGAGAAATGGGAGGACTGGGAAGAGGAACTGGGTTGGGTTCACTGGGGAGGGCAGAAGCAATAGGCCGCTGGTAGGAGGAGCGAAATAAGTGACAGATTTCAACTTAGTTCCGAGGTTTATTTGCTGGAAGGAGGGTGGATGTGGGAAGATAATTGAAGGGATTAGGACGTACACTGTTGGAGGACGCGTTTTGGCCAAACGTATAGACAAGCTCTCGCATTGTTATTTTCACAAAGCAATGGTGAAGTACCCCCTAGTTTGCTGATGAGGGGCGGGGGAGGGATGGTCAAAGAATATTGTGGGGAACCATAGGATTGCAGTCTGACGTGAGATTTAGGGAAGCTGCGGCAATAACCAAAATGAAGACGGAATTGAACAAATAACATATGGAATGCTAAACATTTTTTGTTCTCATATGCCATTTTTCTCCTGGAACCAACAAAAAAATGGACAAATTCCTGGCTTGGGAAAATTATCTGGGCACTGTGTTTTGGTTTAAGTTTCAAAAAATTTGTAGTTTTCAACCTGTATTCCACTGTGCCCTTTACCATAAGCAGTTAAGATAAATTTAATTCCTTTTCACTAATAGTTTCATTGCTCATTTTTTTAAATGTCAAATGGCAAGTCTTTTCCAAATCTATTATATCTTTGGATTGTAAAATTTTTCTTCCCCCCACAAATATTGTTTAAGTGTTCTCAAGACTTTGAGGCAGGTTGGTTCTGTAGAGGCAGGCCTTGTTCTTGATCTTAACAGGAAACCTTCAAGTTCCTCACCATTAAGTATGTTGTTAGCTGTAGGGTTTTTGTAGATGTTCTTTAGCAAACTAAAGCTCGCTGAGAGTTATTATCATAACATAGGTGTTAGATTTTGTCAAATGCTTTTTCTGCATCTATTGATATGAACATGTGACTTTTTCTTCATTAGCCTGTTAATGTGATTGATCACAATAATTGATTGTTGAATATTTAACCGGCTTTGCATACTTGGGATAAGTCCCACTTGGTCAAGGCTTGTACTTCCTCTTATACATTGTTGGATTTAATCTGCTGGTATTTTGTTGAAGATTTTTGCATCTATGTTCATGAGAAATATTGGTTTGGTTTTCTTATGATGTCTTTATCTGATTTTGGTATTATAGTAAGGATGGGCTCATGAATAAGTTAGGAAGTATTCCTTTGCTTCTATTTTCTGGAAGAGATTATAGAGAATTGGTAGAATATCTTCCTTAAATGTTTGGTATTACTCACCAGCAAACCCATCTAAGCACAGTATTTTCCACTTCAGGTTATTAACCATTGTTTCTTCATTTCTGTTTTTAATTTTCTTACTTATTTCCATCTCCCTGCTTACATTTTCTAGCTGCAAGATTAAAAGATTGAAAAAGGTAGAGAAAGGCTTGTTTTTTTTAGTTTTCTATTATGTGTGGTATATATATGGGATCTTCAACTACAGGGACCTGTATCCCTAACACCTCGCATATTATGTGGTACCTAATAGGTTATGACAGTGATTTACTTTAACAATTATTCAGGAAATCTGCTTACCTTTTCCTTGTGTACACAGGGCTAAATTATTATTCAGGCTGTCTAACAGCCAGGTGTTATCAAGTAACTGAGTTCTGACCACCTGAATGTGGATAGAAGTGATGTAGGCACAGGCCTGGCTCATAAAAGCCTCCCACATGACAGCCTTAGTCTTTCTCCATCACCAAGCAGGATAAAAATGTGCAGAGGACTCCAAGGTCCAAGGAGAGGTTAAGGACAAAAACTAGGAGATTGAGTCTATGAGTCATTGCCTAGAGAAACAACTGATGATAAGTGACATCCATTAGGATTTTCCACGATTGAGAAATAAACTACTGTTAAACTTACTGAGATTTGGAGGGTTATCTGTCTCAGCAGGAAGTATTATTTTAAACAATTCATATACTAGATATAAGCTGACCTTAATTCAACTTTGTTATTTCAGAAACGTTAAACTTATAATCAACCAAAGTCTTCTGACTTTATTTCTCCCCTTTTGAGAAGGAAAAAAGAAAAACCATTAATTACCACAATCAATAGAACAACAAAGTTTTCTGGATTTAAAGTCATACACATTAAGCAGCTGTACAGTGCGCTTCTGACTGGCTTCCTAAAGAGTTACAGCAGGTAAACATTCTTAATATACCCTCAGAGTTAAGTGTAAACAAATATCCAAGTCACATAGATATTATCTCACTATGAAAATAGGGCACAGTATAGTTCATAAGTCTAGTTGGCAAGAAACTAATAATCATGATTGGCTCAAGTGATTTATGTATGTTAGTTTAATATTCTGAATTTGCCCATTAACTCAGACATTCTTTGAATGCCCACTATGTGTTATACACCATACCAGTCACTTGGGCATGCCCACATTGAAGGAGCTCAGTTTCACTGGAATCACAGATCTAAGTGACCTATTAAAATATCATATGATTAACTGGATTATGTAAAAAGTGCTGTGGGACACCGTAAAAAAATCATTTACAACTATGTGAGAAAATCAGGCAAGGCTTAAGAGAGGAGTTACCAGTTACAGATAACAATGTATTTTTTTCCACTGACCTAAGCCTTTCAAGCAAAATCAGAAAACTGTAATTTTCACTAAAATAAATCATCAATGGAATGACCTAGTTTAAGACCCTTTTGGAAGACAGGAAGAGTCCTAGAAATCTCTACTACCTCAAACAAATCTGAGGGATAGACAAACATACCAATATAACTGAATAAAAAGCCCAAAAAGTAACCCCTTCAAACATGGCATCTTTATATATGACAGAGTAGCATTACAAATCAATGACAAAGAGTACATATTTCAATAATTGATACTAGAACAATTACTACCTGTATGGAGAAAGATTAAAATTAGATTCCTACCTCAGATGTAGGAAAGAAGTCCAAGTTTTATGAGGCCAAAAACTTATAATTTGGGGATTCCTAAGGAAATTCCAAAATAAATTACTTTTGAAAATTTTATAAAAACACAACCTATGTGAACATTACTTGGGCTTCTCCCAGAGCCTTGGAAAGAGCTTATACAAGTGATGGTAGAGTAAATCTACCTCTGTTTACAACAAACACAAATATAAACTCAAAATGGATTAAAAACTCAATTTTTTAAGAGAAATTATAGGACAAAAATTGTTATGCCTCAGAGAGGAAGGATTTCTTAAATAAGGTAAGGCACAAAGACATAAAAAGGACAAACTTTCAAGGAAAAGCTTAGTAAGTTTATACATTAAAATTAAAAAAGCTTGTTCATCAAAGAACATGTCAAAATACAAGCCACAAGCTGGATGAAGATGATGAAATGTTCATTATTCAACAAAGAAAAAGAACTCATTTTATAATAAACTACAAATTAGTGAACAAATCCAATAGAAAACTGATCAATTCATAGAAGAGGAAACCCAAAAGTGTAATAATCACAAAAAACATGTTCAGCTTCACTAATCAGGGGAATTCAATTTAAAACAATAATGACCTATTCCATACCTATCAGATTGATAATATTTTTAATGTATAATGTTAATGAGTAGTATGATAGGAACCTAGTACACTGTTACTGAGAACAACACAGTAGAGATGAATTAAGCAATATCTAGCAGAGTTGAAGATGCATATGCCCTATGACCCAACAATTCTACTTGTAAGTATTATAGAAACTTGCAGGCCAGGCATAGTGGCTCATACCTGTAATCGCAGCACTTTGGGAGGCCGAGGCAGGCGGATCACCTGAGGTCAGAAGTTCGAGACCAGCCTGGCCAACATATAGTGAAACTCCATGTCTACTAAAATATATATATAAATTAGCCAGGTGTGGTGGTACACGCCTGTAGTCCAGCTACTTGGGAAGCTGAGGCAGGAGAATTGCTTGAACCCAGGAGGCGGAGGTTGCAGTGAGTGGAGATCACACCAGTGCACTCCAACCTGGGTGACAGAGCAAGACTCTGTCTCAAAAAAAAAAAAGAAACTTGCCTGTACGCACAAGGAGATATGTTTAACACTATTTTGCAGCATTGTTTCTACCAATTGAGTATTCTTTATCCAAAATGCTTGCGACCAGAAGTGTTTCAGATTTCAAATATTTTCAGATTTTGGAATATTTGCATTATACTTAACACTTTAGCATCCCTAATCCAAAAATCTAAAATCCTCCAAAGAACATTTCCTTTGAGGGTCATGCAGGTACTCAAAAATGTTCAGATTTTGGAGCATTTTTGATTTGGGGATTAGTATGCTCAACTTGTATTAGTAAAACAATGGAAACAATTGAAATATCAGTAGGACAGTAGTTAACTGTCATATTCATACAATAGAATATTATACAGTAGTGAAAATGAATGTATGACTTCCAAATATTTTACCTACAGTGAGAAATATATTTCATACCATGACTCTATAATACATATATGCGTATATATACATCACATACATATATGTATATAGACATTAAATTGAGTACTTATGATACATTCTATTTTCTGTTCCATTTTTTTCTAAAGCAGTTCATGACCTGCTATATTGATTTTCTGTGCTACTAATGATTTGAAACCTACAGTTTAAAAAAAAAAAAACTGAACAGTTATATATTTATCAACATGAATAAATCTGAAGAAATAACAAGTATAGCATGTTATATAGTATGTGTGTGTATATATACACACATACCTACATATACATGTATATGGCATCCAAGAAATGCTATATATTGTGATACCTACATCTATATAAAGGAATAATTTTTAAAACTTTTATGATAAAGGTAAATACCAAATTCAGGATAGTACTATTATCTCTGAAGAGGAAGACATGGAAAATAAAATGGGAAGGGAATACTGGGTCTTCAACTATATCTGTAATGTTTTCCTTATTTTACAAAAGGAAAAATGTTAATATTTGATAGGTGTTGAGTACCTGGGTGTTATTCATGTTTTATATTTTTTCAAAATACTTGATTATTAAAATTAACTGAAATAATATTTCTCAATCTTATATCACACTTTGAAAAAATCATCTCACTTTTTCCAAAAAGGAATTTACAGGTATTTTATTATCTTAATTATTTAAAGCAAATTTTAAAGGAACATTGCTGGGTGCAGTGGCTCACACCTGTAATCTTAGCACATTGGGAGGCCAAGGCAGGAGGATCACTTGAGACCAGGAGTTGGAGACCAGCCTGGGCGACATAGTGAGATCCCATCTCTTTAAAAGAAAATGTGTGTGTGTGTGTATGTATTTTATTTTTTTAATTGGCCAGGTATGATGGTGTACACCTGTAGTCCTAGCTACTTGGGAGACTGAGGCAAGAGGATCACTTAAGGCAAGAAGATCAAGGCTGCAGTGAGCTATGATTGTGCCACTGCTTTCTAGACAGGGTGACAGAGCAAGACTCTGTCTCTTTTTTTTTTTTTTTTTGAGACAGAGTCTCGCTCTGTCGCCCAGGCTGGAGTGCAGTGGCCAGATCTCAGCTCACAGCAAGCTCCGCCTCCCGGGTTTACGCCATTCTCCTGCCTCAGCCTCCCGAGTAGCTGGGACTACAGGCGCCCGCCACCTCGCCTAGGTAGTTTTTTGTATTTTTTTAGTAGAGACGGGGTTTCACCGTGTTAGCCAGGATGGTCTCGATCTCCTGACCTCGTGATCCGCCCGTCTCGGCCTCCCAAAGTGCTGGGATTACAGGCTTGAGCCACCACGCCCGGCTGACTCTGTCTCTTAAAAAAATAAATAAGGTAAAATAAAAATAAGAGGCCCAGCACAGTGGCCTATGCCAGTAATCATTCCCAACACTTGAGGAGGCCAAGCAGGAAGAACACTTGAGCTGAGGAGTTCAAGACTGGCCTGGGCAAGACAGTTAAGACCATCTCTACAAAAAATAAACAAAAAATTAGCTGGGCATGGTGGTGCATGCTTGTAGTTCCAGCTGCTTGGGAGGCTGAGGTGGGAGGATTGCTTGAGCCTGGAAGGTCATGGCTGTAGTGAGCTGAGATCGCACCACCGCACTCCAGCCTGGGTAACACAGTGAGACACTGTCTCAAAATAAATACAGCCCGGCATGGTGGCTCATGTCTGTAATTCCAGCACTCAGGGAGACCAAGGCGGGCAGATCATTTGAGGCCAGGAGTTCGAGACCAGCCTGACCAACATGGTGCAACCCCATCTCTACTGAAAATACAAAAAAATTAGGCAGGCGTGGTGGCACATGCCTGTAGTCCCAGCTACTCGGGAGGCTGAGGCAGGAGAATAGCTTCAACCTAGGAGGTGGAGGTTGCAGTGAGCCAAGATCATGCTGCTGCATTCCAGCTTGGGTGACAGAGCAAGACTCCATATAAAATAAATAAATAAAAATGTTTTTTAAAGTTGTGGTCAAACTTTAGGGTTATCTTAAGTATCTTTTTTTTTTCAAAGACAGGGTCTGACTCTGCCACCCAGACTAGGGTGTGGTGGTGCAATCATATAGCTAACTGTAAACTCAAATTCCTGGGCTCGATTGATCCTCCTGAGCCTTAGCCTCCTGAGTAATTAGGACTACAGGTGTGCATCACCACACCTGGCTAATTTTAAATGTGTGTGTGTGTGTGTGTGTGTGTGTATATATATATATGAAGTGGGGTCTCACTATATTGCCCAGGTTGGTCTTGAATTCCTGGCTTCAAGTGATTCTCCAGCCTTGGCCTCCTAAGGTATTAGGAGGCATCAGCCACCACAACTGGCCAATAGAGATCTTTTTGTTCTTCAATTTTGCAATGCAAATTAATAGAGATACTAGGTGTGGTGGACTAAATGGTGACCAAAAAGACATGGCCTAATCCCCAGAACCCATTACTATTGCCGTATGTAGTAACAGACTGAATATTACCTTATAAGGCAAAATATGTAGTTAAGAATTTTAAGAGCCAGCATGGTGGCTCACGCCTGTGATCCCAGCATTTTGGGAGATAGAGGCGGGCGAATCACCTGAGGTCAGGAGTTCAAGACCAGCCTGGGCAACATGGTGAAAGCCCAAATCTACTAAATATACAAAAATTAGCCAGGCATGGTGGCCTGCACCTGTAATCCCAGCGACTCGGGAGGCTGAGGTAGCTTGAACCCAGGAGGCGGAGGTTGCAGTGAGCTGAAATAGTGCCACTGCACTCCAGCCAGGGCAACAGAGTGAGACTCCATCTCAAAAACAAAAAAAAATTTAAGAGGAGCGTTATCCTAGATTGTCCAGGTGAGCTCTAAATCCAGTGACAAGTGTCTTTACAAGAATAAGGCAAAGAAAGATAACACAGATAGGAGGAAGCAATGCCACCATGACGACCCAGACTGGAATGACACCGTGAACAGTCAAGGATGCCAAGAATCACTAGAAACTGGAAGAGGCAAAAACATTCTCCTCTAGAACCTCTAGAGAGAGTACAGCCCTGATGACACCTTGATTTTCTTCTGACCTCCAGCACTGTGAAAGAATAAACTTCTGTTGTTTAAGCCACCCAGTTTACAGTAATTTGTTATAGCAGTCATATTTTAAGAAGAAAACTGGGGGAATAAATTTGGTATAAGGAAATGTTATAGGAAATCTAGGTCCACCTGCCTGGTTATGGTAACAAAGGGTGAATACTTTTCTTTCCTAAGTTAGCAACATCAGAAACATCTTTAAAGTCTTTTTCTACATGAATTTCCTTATTGGTTGCAGTGATTTTAAAATATGTCCACAAATTATTTAATTGTACCCCCTTCAAAAAGTGGAGCCTAATTCTCCTCCCTTTGAGTATGGATTATATTTATTGGCTTACTTCTAACAAATACAATGTGGCAGAAGTGACCGTGTGTGACTTCCAAAATTAGGACATAAAAGGCTTTGTGGCTTTCTCCTGGTTCTTTGACTTAGATTATTCGCTCTGGGAAAAGCCAGCTGCCATGTCATAAGGATACTCAAGCTGCACTATGCAATGTCCATATGGCAAAAACTCAGTCCTCCTGCCAACAGGAAGCCCAAGAACTTGGGCTATCTGAGCACAGTCAGCCTTAAGATGACTGTAGTTCGGGGCTGGCCTTCAAGAGTCAGCAGCGCAAGATGGCAGCCACCATGGGCTCAGGAGTAAAAGTCCCTCACAATTTCCAACTATTGGAAGAACTCGAAGAAGGCCAGAAAGGAGTAGGAGATGGCACAGTTAGCTGAGGTCTAAAAAATGATGAAGACAGGACACTTACAAGATGGACAGGGATGATAATTGGGCCTCCAAGAACAATTTATGAAAAGCAGATATTCAGCCTTAAAATAGAATGTGGACCTAAATACCCACTAGCACCCCCTTTGTAAGATTTGTAACAAAAATTAATATAAATGGAGTTAATAGTTCTAATGGAGTGGTGGACCCACGAGCCATATCAGTGCTAGCAAAATGGCAGAATTCATATAGCATCCAAGTTGTCCTGCAAGAGCTTCAGCGCCTAATGATGTCTACAGAAAATATGAAACTCCCTCAGCCGCCTGAAGGACAGTGTTACAGCAATTAATCAAAAAGAAAAACTACAGGACCTTCCGCTTCCCCCCGATTCGATTTAAGCAGTCTTCATTTTCCACAGTAGTAAATTTTCTATATACATTGTGTAGACCTCAAAGTACTGGAAAGGAAGCTCCCATTCAAAGGAAATTTATCTTAAGATACTGTAAATGATACTAATTTTTTGTCCATTTGAAATATATAAATTGTGCTATAACAAATCATCCTATCAAGTGTAACCACTGTCCACATAGTTGAATTTCTGGAATGAAGAAATTCTAATTAAATTGATTCCCATCAGAACTGGTGAGGCACATCTAACTCAACTGTGAAAAGAAACATCACACAATCACCTTGCTGATTACATGGCCTGGGGGTCTCTGCCTTCTCCCCTTACCCTCCCACCTCCCACTTCCCTGCAACAACAGCCCTCTAGTTTGGCTTGTTAAAGTGGATGTGAAGGTTTCAGGTTGCAGCCTGCGGGACTACTGCTGGGTGTGTGGGGTGCTTCGCCTGCACCCCTGGTTTCTTTAAGTCTTAAATTATGCCCCTTCCAATCCATCATCCTTTCCCCACACTTCTCCACTCCTGCCTTTGGCAGAAGCATAGATTGTAACCCCTCCGCTCCCCTCTGAGATTGGCTTTTGGTAAGGAATTCAGGGCTTTCCCCGTATCTTCTCTCCCCCACCTTTATAGAGGGATGCTGCTTTTTCTTCCCTCCTCCTCAAGTTCCTTTTTGCACCATCACCACTCAGTACCTTCCATGACACTTCCTTGCTTTGGCCAGAAGCCATCAGGTAAGGGTAGAAAGTCTCTAACCTCCCTTGTTTAGTTTTGGAACTGTACTTACTCACTCTCCACCAGCCTGGGAAATGAATATTGGGTCCTCAGCCCTGCCATCCTCTGCTGTCATCAGCTGATGCATTGTTTTTAGCTCAAGTTTTGATAAGGTGAAAAGGAAAGTCACCAGGGTTACTCAGACCTGCCAGCTCTCGGAGTCCTTGGTGGTTGAAATTGGAGAAAGACCACAAGAAGACACCTGTAAGCACACATGATCCCTCTGAATTGTTTTACTTTCCTGTAATTGCTTTTGCTTTTAAAAACTGAAGAAGTTTTAAACAGGGCTTTCATTTGGTCATCCTTGCAATCCATTGAGGTCTAGTTTGGAATCTGACAACTGGAACAAAAAGAACCTTGAATCTAGTGCACGCCTTGGTTTTGGTGCTGCTGCTTCTCAAGATCCTCAGCAGGGATTAAGAAAGAACCCAGTGTGCACAGCAGATCCCTGAAATTGGCGGGCTTGACCTCCTGGCAAATTGCTGTGTCTTTCCAGTTTCTGTTCAGAGCCACTATATGCTGAAATGTGGATGCATACTGAAATAAAAGTAATTCATTGTGTAAAAAAATAAAATAAAATAAAATAACTCTAGTTCAGGATGACATCTTGACTGCAAACTCGTAAGGGACCCTGAGCCAGAACCCCCAGGTAAGCTCCTAAATTCCTGAACCACAGCAGAAATTGTGAGATTATATTTAGTGCTTTAATCTACCAGATTTTGAGGTAATTCTTTTTTTTTCTTTTTTTTTTTTTTTGAGATGGAGTTGCACTCTTCTCACCCAGACTGGAGTGCAATGGCGTGATCTCGGCTCAGTGCAACCTCTGGCTCCCGGGTTCAAGCAATTCTCCTGCCTCAGCCTCCTGAGTAGCTGGGATTACAGGTCCCCACCACCATGCCCGGCTAATTTTTGTATTTTTAGTAGAGATGGGGTTTTACCATGTTGGCCAGACTGCTCTCGAACTCCTGAGCTCAGGTGATCCACCTGCCTTGGCTTCCCAAATTGCTGGGATTATTATAGGCGTGAGCCACCGCACCTGGCCTTGAGGTAATTCTTAACACAAATAACTAATACACTGATGCACCTTCTAAATAAAATGCCATTTTTGTTCAGGAGTCCTTAGCATAACAAATATCACAATCCTATGAATCTCTAGAAGTTGTCATGTAGTAGATGATTACTGACATCACCACAAGTTATAATACCTTAAGAATGATACCATTCATTCAGTACTTCATATGTACATGAATTTTACCAATGCAGAAACAGCCTAGGAATCTGCTTAGTTCCTCTATTATTAACATCATACCTAAGTGTGGTACATTTGTAATGATCAATGAACAAATATCAATCCATTATTACTCATTAAATTTCATACTTCATTCAAATTTCCTTACTTTCCTTTCTCTTTAATCTCAAGTTCTATGAATCCATGGTCCTATTTCTGCACTAATTTGCCTGTGTTTTTTCTATATACTTCTGCATCTAAAATACTATTTTTACTAGATTTTTTACCAGATTAATTTCATTGAATGTCTTCCAAAGTATGAACACTTTTAAAGTTTTCTTAATATTCTCATGGTAACATCAAAATTTAAGGAAATCTGTTTGTCATCAAAAGGGGTTTTGGTAACTTATTTTGTTAGATTTGCAAACTTTTCATATTATTTGCTCTTACATCACTTCCATGCTATTTCCTTTGCTTTTAGTGTAATTTTTTTCAAAATGGTAAAATAAATGTTTATACATTATATTTTTAAGTCTCTATTTCTTTAATCTACTAAGGTAAACTTTTCTCAAGGCATTTTAACTTAACAGGATATTACATAGAAAAAAATAGGTGAATAATATCTGACACACTTCAAATGTTCTTTGAACTTTGTTAGTTCAGTGTCAGTTATTGACTGCTTGAATTGGAGAACCCCCTGCTCATATCAGTAACAGCTAGTCAAAATTATCAAGAACATTAAGAACACATCACAGAAATCACTGTCATCACTTTTTGATAGAAAGGAAGACTGCACAGTGAGATGATGTATTCAATAGAAGGTTGTGTGTAGTAAAAAGAAAATAAGAATTGTAAATGTAAGTCAACAGTAAATCCAAAAGCCATGTCTTTCAAGGGAAATTTAAAAACTATGTTTCCTACTTTCAAATCCTTTCATCATTACAAGAGTTATTCTTTTCTGGTTAAAAAATCTTGCCTACCTCCTTTTAAAAGTTATTCTTTAAAACATTAGGCCAGATGAGCTAATTTCAGATGGCTTATTTACCTGCTCATGGATTTATATGCCACCTGCTTTTGCTTTTTCTACAGATGCAAACTCAACCTCTAGGGCAAAATTCCACCTTTCTCTTTCTGCCACACAAGTGGTAAATAACATGACCCAATAAATTTTAGCATTTCCCCAAATGTGTAGGATACAAAAAATGTATTCATTCATGTGAGATATAAAAATGTACACTCACACTTCTGAAATCAACAGCCAGCCATTTCACACTTGGGCCAAAGGCAAACAAACATAATTCTCACTGGCAGCTGGACAACATTCCGAGCTGCCACCACATTAATTAACTCACCTCAATCAGATTCCACTTCAACTTGCACAGCTTGCTGCCAAGAAGCCTAGCAATAAATTGTTAGGTTAAATACTGAACAAGGTAGGGAAATACCATATGGTATGTTGTTATAGAGGGTGGGATATTCTTGTTTAACACTAGTAGCAGGGTTTTCCATTTACTTTTTATTGTCTCTTGTGATTTGAGAAAAATGAGTATATGTTCTTGTTGATAAATGAACTTGCATGTCTTATTGTGAAGGGGAATGGGATGGTAACAAGTTAACAAAACACCTTTGTCCACAAGCTTATATAGTTGATATTCCCTAAATCTGAAGACAACAGCTTACTTAGCAAGTGCTGGGAGCCCATTAATGGTAAATTATTGGTATTAAACCTTTGGGGAATGTCAAGGAACAAAGACCTCAAATTCCCTTTCACTGAGGTCTACTGGGAATTTACAAATAAATGCAAACTACTTATAACTGAAAAAAATTGTAGCTTAGGAGTCAAGATTTAAGTGTGAGTCTAGTTTCTGCCTCTGACTGACTGTCCACTTTGGCCAAATCACTTAACTTCTCTCATATTATGTCCTTATCTGTCATATGAAGGAGTTTGACTATATGAATGGTTCGCAAACCTTAATGCACATATCATCATAAGGAGCTTATTAAAAATGCAGATTCTTGGATTCCACCCTTGGCTTGAAAATGATTTTTTTTGACATGGAGCCTAGTAGTCTGAATTTGTAATAAGCAATAAATTATTTTGCAGATATAGAACCCATATGTTGAGAAATAGCAGGACTACATGACATGTTGTAACCCTTTACCTCTGACGGTGTATTATTCTAATTACCAATCCATATCATTGTTTTTTATAATGTGTGGTGTGATTTTGGAAAGTGGTATAATTGGGAGTGGTAACTCAAGCCTTAATATACAATAGGCAGTTCAAAACTCTAGTGAAAAAAGACTGAGAACACCTGAATATGACTACCCAAATGCCTGTGAGCATTTTCTTGGGGTTGTAGGATGGGTGATAGCTGACTGACTGTTCCCTCTAAAAATCTTGCCTGTATATATAGTAAGACTCCAAATCTAAACAAAGAAAAACATTGAAAGCCATCCTACAGATCAGCTTTATTCATATTCCTGATTATTCACCCAGGAGAAGGCTTTCTGTGCTCTAAGGGTGTTGTTATGAATGCTCATTTCATTTCTTTTGCTTCTTGTGTATCTGGTGTATTCTGCTTCTTTGTTAAATTCTGAAATCAAAAAATAAATATTTTGTACTTGTTTGTGAAATTTCAAAAGATGAGGAACTTTTGAAAACCTCATTCTCTTTAGATTCTAGGACATGATTTGATAAGTAAAGAAAAAGCTCTTACTGGAAAAAGTTCTTATAACTTACTGAATAGGTGCATATGGATTTATACTAATCCATGTATCTTTTTCCATCTGATTCCTCTTATGACTAGCAGAGAGCCTTAGGATAGCTGTCTGGGGCCAGCCTTAAATTAGGAAAAGAGCATGCTTAACAGGTCCACGTAAGATGCTGTGCAACACAGGCTTTTCTCATTATGTTGCAAACTTAACAGACTTGAAGCTCCAAAACTAATCATTCTTATTTTACTTTTAAAACTGTGGAATCACCTTTGTTATTAGTTTCTATCAGTGGGGGATGTAAAATGGCAATGCAGTAGTTGCTTTCCTATTCAGTCTTCACAAAAGAAGTCTGATTCTCTTCGATTTAATCAGTTCTTTCCAAGCTACTTTAATTATCACAAATATCCCCAAGTTTTAATAATGTTCCTCAGAGTATGGGTAGATTATACTTATTGGTCTTTGTATTCTCCTCAGCCACTAAAATCAGGCTCTTAACCTGGTAGATTCTCAATGATGGAAGGTTGGGCTAAAGACATTTTGGCAGAAAAGAAGTGTTGAATCCTGTTGCAGACTTCCTCATCCCCTGCAGGTGGTGCTGGGAGATAGGTTCTCTACTTATTTAATCATAATTAGTTGGGCTAGTAAAGGTGTTCTGAGTTATTGGTTTAAAGCTGTTGTAACTACCTAAATTTCTTCCTCCCCTTCACTCTTGTTACTGAGTCACAGAGAACAAAAAGACTGAAAAATGTGATCCAACTGAAGAAAATAGAGACATTAAGATAACTGATGGTGTCTCCCAGTCCTAGCAGTAGAAAGATGCTGAAGGGCTTTAGGAGAAAGAGAATTTGTACACTCTTACTTTCAAAAGAGAACATATATTCAGGAAATTTTTCTATAGACTATCTGACTATCTCACCAGAACTACTGTATTAATTCTAGTACTAAATCTGTCATCCTTATACGTCAAGTTTATCTCACCATGGTCATATATCCGTGGTTATTAGTATTTGGGACTTAAAGGTTTCCTGTACAATGCTGTCTATGACACCACCCAGTCAGGGTTAGCAGCCCTCTCCTCTGTCTTCCTCCAGATTAATGAATGTATTGCTTATTTTAATATCTGAATCTTCCACTCAATTGACAGCTTCTATAGAGACAGTGTCTTTATCATCTTTGTATTACTAGTTCTTACCTTGCTTCTTTGAATGTAGTAAACACTAAATACATTAAATTAATTAAAGCAGTCAACAAATCAATTAGAATACTGTCAGCCACATAACTTTAGAGTTGCCTGAAACCAAGTATGAATTTCTCTTCTATCATTCCTACCCTGAAGCTTACTGATGCCAAAATTAGAGGTCAGTGAAGATGGTCGTAATTAAGGAAGCTAATATTTTTTAATTGATATAACGTGATCCCCCAATATACATTTCTAGCACTATCTCCTCCACCTCCCCCACATGAATCCTTCACAACTATCAGATTGGTCTGTTTGCTCGCTCTGTAACATGCCTTATACCTTCCCACCTCTGAAATTATGCCATCCCTCTATTCTGCCCTTAGTCTCTTTTAATCAGTGGTTCTCAGAGTGCTTCTCGGGGGCCCACAATGTCAGTGCTATGCTCATAATAATACTAAGATGCTATTTGCTTTTTTACTCTCATTCTGTGTGAGATGTACAGGTGTACAACAGAGTTTTCCAGAGGCTACATGACATGCAGTATCACAACAGACGCAAATATAAGAATCCATCTGTCTCCTATTAAAATGCAAAATGTAAAATAATACCAGTTTCCTAACTTTTTGTTTGGGGAAATATAGTTCATAAAAATATTTATGTTAACATGTAATTTAGGTTAAAATAAATTAATAAATATTTGTAAATTGTCTCGGTTTTAATTTCTAATATGGTAAATACAGATAGATATAACCCGTATAAACAAAACCTGTTTGGGGCCCTCAATAATATTGAAGAGTGTTATACAGGGGTCCTAAGGCCAAAGAATTTGACAATGCTGATCTAAGTCTTCCTTACCCATTAAAGTCCAAATGCAAGCCGGGAACAGTAGCTAACGCCTGTAACCCCAGTGTTTTGGGAGGCTGACGTAGGAGGATTACTTGAGGCCAGGAGTTTGAGACCAGACAGGGCAACATACAGAGATCCTTTTTCTACAAAAAACATTTAAAACGTAGTTGGTCATGGTGGCACATGTCTGTAGTCCTAACTACTTGGGAGGCTGAGGCAGGAAGATCACTTGAGCCTAGGAGCTTGAGGCTGCAGTGAGCTGATCCCGCCACTGCACTTCAGCCTGGGTGACAGAGCAAGACCCTGTCTCTGAAAAAATAAATAAAATAGTTTTAAACTTAAAAACAAAAAAGGTTCATATCACAGCCTTCATATTCGATAAGCCTTTTTGACCACTGCAACTAGAGAGGATCTTGTCTGTCTACTCTGAATACTACGGCACTTACACGCTCATGGCTCTTTTTTATCATTCAGACCTTGTGGTACAGACCTTGTGCCAAAAAGGAATATTGTTATGTGGATACAGAATGATAATTAAAGACTTATGTGTTTGATGGTGAATCATAAACAACCCTTTTACTTCACAGTCGCTGATCAGTCTTCCCAGCCTAAAGGAAAAAAAAAATAATTCTTAACTTTTCAACCTACCCTTTTTCCTAAGGAAAATAATAATAAAGTTTAATAATGATATACATAAAATATTTGTTACGGTCATCTTTATTTTAAACCTGATAAATGTTCATTGAAAAAGAAAAAAATTAGAAATTCAAAAATTAAATTTAACCATAATGCCATCAACCTGAGGTAAGAACTGCTGACATTTTAGTGTATACATATCCAGACCTCTCCTATGCGGTATTTTTCCACTATATTTACGTTATATGGAACATACTATTGTCTTTTTTTATACACTCTTTTTAAGACACTTTTTTGTTTTTTACTTACTGTCAGGTGGGTGTTACATGGGATTTAAAGAAACAGGTAACGTTCTAACTATAATAAATGAGCTCATAATGAATTTTTAAATACATAATGAACATTTTTCTGCCATTAAGTATTCATTATCTCAAGTGACTCTATGATTTGTTCATTATATTTTATATATGTGTGAGGCACACACACACACACACACACAGGATTTAACTCTACCATTAGACATTAAGATTATTCTAATTTTTTATATTATAAATGATACTTGGATTTTCTTCCTTGTGTACATATTTTGCCTATATCTCTGATTATTTAGAAAAAATTCTTAAAAAGGGAATTATGAGGTCAGGATATATAAACAATTTTAAGACATTTAATCTAAACATGCAATCATCTTTTGATGCCACTTCATCTTTTTCAATAGAATAAAAACAAAATTGTTATTTAATAGAAAAGGAAAGGAGTTTGAGAGGTTGTGAGGAAAAGCTGGGAAAGCATATGGAAGAAGGAATACAGAAAAATTGGTGCCAAAAAAGAGAGAAGGAGGAGAAGAGCCGGAAGTATAAATAGAATTGAAGAATACGTAGAAAGGGATAAAACAAGGCAAACTGAACAGAGGTTTGAGAGGCAGATGTTGATTTAAAAGACAAGACATCTACTAATTATGTGACCTTAAGCAAGTTACAGAACTTTTCTCTTCATTAAACTATTTTTTAAAACTGGAAACAGAGCAAATCAGCTTCAGTACTCATTATTTGGACTGACCTTGAACCCTGAAGCTTATGCTTTATACCTGTGCTAGTGCATGTACTCACTTTATCTTTCTCTTCTATCAAGCGAAGAAGCAGGTAGCAACACCCTTTTGCCGCTCTGCTTTCTGTTACTTCAACTCTAGCCTTTGGTTTCTCTTCCACAAACTGAGAATAATATTAGGAATTAAGCACCTAGTCGGACTAGAAACCTTGAGAAAACAGGTTGTCTTTTTCTCATGAAACCTTTTGGCACTTCATGCTTCTAACTGTGCCAAGGAATGTCTTGAGACATTTTATTTGGCTTTTCTACTTGAAAATCTAAATAGAACCTGCCTGCAGAGAGGTACAAGCCTATCACCAAAAATTTAATATTACTGAAACAGAAAGTCAAATGGGTTGTATATAAATTAATGGTAAAGACGTGTTTTTGTTTACTCTGAAATAATGCATTTCTACTGTTTTTAACTGCTTAATTAGTTTCAGGTTGGTAGAACTATCACCTCTATGGGTGTTGGAAAATTCACCTTAGTCTCCTTATTCGACTCCTCTTTTTCTGTTTGGAAGGTGTTACAGATAGGGTTGATAGTGGCTTTTCACATAGCAAAAATATTTTAGGCACCCAGCAAGAAACACTAAAGTGCCACGTATTTCACATACTTTAGTTGAAATCAGTCATTTACAAAATGGGGAAATAAAGGACCATTTGAAATAAAGTTGGGTGACAAAGGTGATTTTCATTCCAATCTAACAGAAGCACTAAGTGGAATTAGACCAGACCAAATTTCTGACTTATTCTGGGCTCTTCAGGCTATCCATTAATCTTATCTCCCACTCAGCAACAATAACTTCCAGGAAATTTTTCTTTGTCTTCTCCTCACTTTTTAATTTATTTATTTATGTATGTATGCATTTGTTTATTTTTGAGACAGAGTCTCTCTCTGTCTCCCAGGCTTGAGTTGAGTGCAGTGGTACAATCTCAACTCACTGTACCCTCCACCTCCTGGGTTCAAGCGATTATTGTGTCTCAGCCTATAGAGTAGATGATATTACAGGCGCCCACCACCATGCCTGGCTAATTTTTGTATTTTTAGTAGAGACAGGGTTTCGCCATGTTGGCCAGGCTGGTCTCGAACTCCTGGCCTCAAGTAATACACCCACCTTGGCCTCCAAAAGTGCATGGATCAAAGGTGTGAGCCACCGCACCCAGCCCTTCTTCACTTTTTTAATATCCATATTCCCAAAGCTCTGAAGTAATTGTGGATCACAACAGTCTAGTTAAAAATCTGTGCACATATTCTATGTAATTTCAGCTTTCCTAAATCAACTTAGCTATATTTACCTCACTTCTTCCTTTTATCCTTACCTTTTAACTTCCTCCCTTTGGTAATTCCCTCCACCCTTAACCCCAATGCACAGACTTTAATTGAACAAAATTGTTTGATTACATCCTTATACTGGTGAAATTCTTAGATGTTGATTATGTAATATGTACAATTTCTGGCTCTCAGTTTTCCAAAAAATGTTAGTCAGGTCTTAGAGATTCTCAGCAAAGATAATGAAAGACTCTTACAAAAGGTGTCAGTTGGTTTACATTAAAATTCTTAATCTACAACTAGCATCATTTATTATCTTTTCTGTACCGACATTATAGATCCCTTGAGAATAATGATAGTATCCTTTTAAGATATTCGGTTATTTAAAAAATATCAAATACATTGAGTTTTTCAGGCCATGAAGATATTTTTCATACAAAAATTTACATCTCCCAGCCGAGCGCACTGGCTCATGCCTGTAATCCCAGCACCTTGAGAGGCCTAGGCGTGTGGATCACCTGAGGTCGGGAGTTTGAGACCAGTCTGACCAACATGAAGAAACCCCGTCTCTACTAAAAATACAAAATTTTTATTTTGATGGCGCATGCCGTAATGCCAGCTACTCGGAAGGCTTAGGCAGGGGAATCGCTCTAACCTGGGAGGCGGAGTTTGTAGTGAGCCAAGATGGCGCCATTTTACTCCAGCCTGGGCCACAAGAGCGAAACTCAGTCTGAAAAACAAAAAAAAAGTACAGTTTTAACGGCCGGGCGTGGTGGCTCATGCCTGTAATCCCAGCACTTTGGGAGGCCAAGGTGGGAGGATCACGAGGTCAAGAGTTTGAGACTAGCCTGACCAACGTGGTGAAACCCCCCCTCTACTAAAAATACCAAAAATTAGCTAGGCGTGGTGGCGGGTACCCGTTGTCCCAGCTACTCCGGAGGCTGAGGCAGGAGAATGGCGTGAACCCGGGAGGTGGAGCTTGCAGTGAGCAGAGATCACACCACTGCACTCCAGCCTGGGGTACAGAGTGAGACTCTGTAGCAAAAAAAAAACAAAAATTTGCCTCTCCCTAATAGGAAAACACACAATCAGTATTATGGATTATGGATAAGCTGATTGTGGATAGTACTTTTCTTATGCCACATGCCTTATTTTTTGTATTTTTAGTAGAGACGGGGTTTCACTGTGTTAGCCAGGATGGTCTCGATCTCTTGACCTGGTGATCCACCCACCTCAGCCTCTTAAAGTGCTGGGATTACAGACGTGAGCCACTGCGCCCGGCCTATTTAAGCTTTTTAAAAACTTTATTGATAATACTGTATAGCCTAGATCTGCACTGTCCAACATGGCAGTCACTTGCCACATGTGACTATTTAGATTTAAAATGTAATTAATTAAAATGGAATAAAATTGGCCGAGCGCGGTGGCTCACGCCTATAATCCCAGAACTTTGGGAGGCCGAGACAGGCGGATTACGAGGTCAGGAGATCGAGATCATCCTGGCTAACACTGTGAAACCCCGCCTCTACTAAAAATACAAAAATTAGCCGCGCGGTGGCGGGTGCCTGTAGTCCCAGCTACACGGGAGGCTGAGGCAGGAGAATGTCATGAACCCGGGAGGCGGAGCTTGGAGTGAGTGGAGATTGCGCCACTGCACTACAGCCGGTGGGACAGAGAGAAACTCCGTCTCAAAAAAAAAAAAAAAAAAAAATGGAATAAAATTATAAATTTGGTTCCTCAGTCACAAAGCCACATTCAAATGCTCAATAGCCATATATAGCTATTAGTTACCCTATCAGCATAGAAAGTTTTATTAGACAGCACTAGTCTAGATGAATTAAATATAGTATCTGATAATGATCAGTATAATTATCTACCAGTCATAAATAAATTTTAACTATATCTAAAAACCTAATCATTTATATCTTTTATAATAAAGTGACAAGGTGGTTTTAGTATGCTCCTAATGAAGCAGCTGAAAAAAAGTGTTAATTGGTCAATTTAGCAAAAATGCAACTCACATAAACTATATGCATAGCATTTCTTGCACCCTTCTTATAAATAAATTGACAAGTACATATGTACCCTTAAAAATGTATATGAATCTCATCACTGTTTCATTCATTTGAAGAAGGGTCTCCCTTTGTCACCCAGGCTGGACAGCAGTGGCAAGATCATGGCTTACTGCAGCCTTGACCTCCTGGGATCAAGCCATCCTCCCACCCCAGCCTCCCAAATAACTGGGACTACAGGCATGTACCACTACACCTGGTTAATTTTTTAAATATTTTTGGCCAGATGCGGTGGCTTACACCTGTAACCCCAGCACTTTGGGAGGCCGAGGCAGGTAGATCACTTGAGGTTAGGAGTTCGAGACCACCCTGGCCAACATGGTGAAACCTTGTCTCTACTAAAAAATGCAAAACTGAAGCCGGGCATGGTGGCATGCGCCTTTAGTCCCAGCTGCTGGGGAGACTGAGGCACAAGAATCACTTGAACCTAGGAGGTTGAGGCTGCAGTGAGCCAAGATCTCACCACTGGATCTCACCACTCCAGCCTGGATGACAGAGCAAGACTCTGTCTCAAAAAAAGAAAAAAGAAATTTTTTTTGAGAGCCAGGCACAGCCTGAGTGACAGCAAGATTCTGTCTCAAAAAAATAGATAAATAGATAAATAATTTTTTTGAGGGCCAGGCGCAGTGGCTAATGTCTGTAATCCCAGCACTTTGGAAGGCCAAGTCGGCCAGACACGCTTGAGCTAGGGAATTTGAGACTAGCCTGGACAACGTGGCAAAACCCTGTCTCTACAAAAATACTAAAATTAGCTGCATGTGGTGGTGGGCGCCTGTAGTCACAGCTACTCAGGAGGCTGAGTTGGGAGGAATGGCTTAAGCCTCGGAGGCTGAGGCCTGGGAAGGCAAGGCCACCATGAGCCAAGATCATGCCACTGTACTCCAGCCTCGGCAATAAAACGAGACACTCTCTCTCCAAAAAAAAAAAAAATTGAGACAGGGTCACACTACCTTATCCAGGCTTGTCTCAAACTCCTGGGCTCAAGCTATCTTCCCACCTCTGCTTCCCAAAGTACTGGGATTATGGGTGTAAGCCATCACTGTTTTAAAATGCTGACTTCCCATGAATTCTAGGGAAGTTCTTCTCCCAGAAATATATGGAGAATGAGTCCAAGTTCTATGAGAATGGGTAGAAGTAAAGATTAAAGAGTAAAGATTTCTATAGATGAAAAAATATTAAGTGGTTTTTTATTTATTAATAAATTTATTAATATTTATTAAAAAATATTAAGTGGAGTTATTAAGTGGTTTTTTTTGCTTGGTGATTACACTGTGCATTGCTCCAATGGTGCGTGCACTGAAATCCCTGATTTCCCACAATGCAATATACCAATGCAGCAAAATTTCACTTGTACTCCATGAATATATACAAATAACAAAATATGCTTTAAATGTGTCTAAAATTCTGTTGTCTTTTAAAAGTGTTTTGAGAGATTAAGCTTCATGAACTGTAGAAAACCGGCTGGATGAAAAGTAACTTGTTCTGTTGTCATCCATCCAAGAATGCGGACAGTCAGATCATTCCAATATATCTCCTGCCAAAGGCTTTTGGAGAATGGCTATACACTGAGGTTGTTCTGGAGCTGGAATCAGTTAGCTGTATATTTCTTTCTGTTGTCAGCATACACTGGGAAACACACCTGCTACACAGAGTTTATCATTTCTAAAATGATCTGACAGTTTATTAGTCATGCCAAAAACTGTCCAAGTCAGACAGTTCCACAAAGGAATCAGAAAATTCCTGGCCAGGCGCAGGGGCTCACGCCTGTAATCCCAGCACTTTGGGAGGCCGAAGTGGGTGGATCACCTGTGGTCAGGAGTTCGAGACCAGCCTGGCCAACACAGCAAAACCCCGTCTCTACTAAAAATACAAAAAACTAGCTAGGCGTGGTGGCAGGCGTCTGTAATCCCAGCTACTTGGGAGGCTGAGGCAGGAGAATCACTTGAACCCCGGGGCCGGAGGTTGCAGTGAGCCGAGATCATGCCACTTCACTCCAGCCTGGGTGAAAGAGCGAAACTCCATTGTCAAAAAAGGGAAGAAAAAATTCCCTTGATCCAGAATTTTCAGGTTGTAATGCTGTGGCTCACTCCCTCATCATGAATGGATTCAGAGTAGGAAAATGTTAAAAGTTTAGGTTACTGGATCAGTTGCCTTCTATCAATAAAACTATGAGAAACCTACAATGTGCTTTTCTGTTTGGTTTTACCTTTTATCAGCAGCCTTCACAGCACATACAACTTTTTTTTTATGTAGACCTGACAGAAGTTTAGTTCAACAGGGATTTTTGTTTGTTTGTTTGTTTCTGAGACAAAGTCTTGCTCTGTCACCCAGGCTAGAGTGCAGTGGTGTGATCAAGGCTCACTGCAGCCTCCTGAGTAGCTGGGACCAGAGGCACTCACCATCGTACTCACCTGTAGAGACAGGGTCTCATTATGTTCCCCAGGCTCGTTTTGAATTCCTGGGCTCAAGAGATCCTCCCACCTTGGCCTCTCAAAGTGTTGGGATTATAGGCATGAGCCACCACACCTGGCCTCAACAGGTATTTTTTACAATACTTTCTGTCAAAAAGCCAACTATAATTTGGTCCTTGCCCTCAAGAAGCTCATTCTTTAGTGAATGCTAGCCATAAACAGTTAAGTACCATGATACAGCTAAGCAAAGCCTACAATGGAAAATCAAAAGAAACGGGGTCACATGACCAACCAGTAAGATTTCCTAAAAGTAATAATATCCAAGTAGAATCTTGATGAACAGTAGTTAGCCAGGTAAGGAAGGAGTGAGAAAGGGATAAAATTTTAGGCAAGAAAGAACATAAGCCAAAGCACAGAGGTGTGAAGACAGCATAATGAGTTTTGGAAATTACATATACTACCATATTGCCAAAGTAAGTGTTAGGAGGTGGCAGGAACTAGATCATTGATTTATTTTTTCTATAGATGAAAAAAATATTAAGTGGTTTTTTATTTATTAATAAATTTATTAATATTTATTTAAAAATATTAAGTGGAGTTATTAAGTGGTTTTTTTTAACGAGGAGTGATCTGTTCACATTTGTCTTTTAGATGGATCACTTTGTTAGACTCTGGAAATCATACTGATATAGAAGAGGCAGTTTTGAGAAGTGTTAGGAATAAAGACAGCACGAACTCGTAGGATTTATAGAGAAGAGTTAAGGCAATTTCAACATTTTTGGCCTCCTGGCTAGGTGCCACATAACTGAAATGGAAAATACAGGAGAAAGAGTAGGTATGCGAGAAAATTAGTTTAGTTTTGGTTTTGCTAAAAATGAGGTGTTTAGTGCCATCTAAGCAGATATGTCCATCCAGCAATTACATATATGTCGTGACTTAGAGGGAATGTTGGGAGCAGAGATACCTAAAGGTGATGCCTAAGGATTTAAAAATAGAAGAGATCTATATGGCAAGAATGGAAATGAGGGTGGGAAGACTGAGCGCACATGGGGTGAAAAGAGAATAAAGGGCAGGAGCCGGGGAATTCCAATCTTTAAGGAAAATTACAGTGAAGTACTTCATAGTGAAATACTGTGAAGAAATAACAGTGGTCTAAGGACATCCACAATAACATGGAAGAAAGTCCGTTGCTATGTTCTGTCCTTGGGAAAACAAAATCATTGAAGGAATTCAAAGATCAAAGAAGTTTAACAACAAAACTACTATAACCCATCCTTCTCCACTTAACCCTTTGTCAGACACGATTCCTGGAATGCCTAGTTCAGAATGCCCACAGCCTCTTAACAAAGGGCTTAGAATCCCTTTCTCCGACATCAATGAGGCCAACACGAATTTATGCTGCAAAGCTTCTACAGAGAAGGGAAAACTGGAATCAATTGTTCATACACATACCAAAAATCTAGAAGAGGACTATCGTGGAAAACAATCTAAGATAATACCAACTAAGTAGCTGTTGTCCCAAAGTGAATTTTATTTTTATCTGTATTGCCTGGTTTGGATGCCAAGGCAGTTCTGATTTATTGGATAATTTCAAGTCTTCATCTCATTTTGGATGTTCACCACCTCTATGACAAAGGCTTTTTGAAAACAAGAATTGATAAGCAAAATTTCTAGAGTAGAAACTACCAGACTCCAAGTAATTTTTGAAGGTAATAGTCAAGAAATAAAATTAAAAGGTAACTAAATATGAAGAGTTAAGATTTTCGGGAAGGCAGGAAGGGTTTTTGGGGTTTGCTATGGTTCATTGGTTGATTTTTATTAGAACCTGTATGAAAGATAAAGTACTAGAGAACAGAATTAGGAAAACAGAATACAATAATTTTAGGAAAGAACTTATGACACAAAAAATAAATAAAGGACTGATAATATAGTCAGCAAAATCCTGATTATGAATCTGAGCAAACCAAAAGTCAAGTACTAACCTGTACCAAGTTTGGAAACACAGTTAAAGATCTTCATTAGTGATATAGAGCTGAGGAGAAGACAGACATTCTCTTAGTTAAGACGACGATGTAATTATACTGAAGGAAATAGAAAAACAGATGAAAAATTAACACAATTTTAAGAAGTCAGCAATTAGGTAGATTAAAATACAAACTAACTCAAAATTAAGCCCTAGATCTCTGTCTCCAGGAGTTGTGGTATTCAAACATCAATTGGAAGGCTTGTTTTGTTTTGTTTTGTTTTCTGTAAATGGGTGCCATAAAAATTCTGCCAAAAAAGTCAGGTACTTTAAAGAGTAGCGAGGAAACTTACTTGACTTAAAAATCAAATTTTAAGAATTTCTTAAAATAGGATTGCATGGTTTCCTGCGTTCAGAACATTCATAACAACATCTGCATCTTGAGAATTTGGACAAGCATTTTCATTACTTTTGTAGATGCTCCAACAAAGCATCACACACACACACAACACACACACACAACACACACACATACACAGGCATACACACAAACGTTTTCAACCCTGTTTTAATTACTTAGCCTTTCAAAATGAATAGATTAATGACCAAAAGAATGAAAATAAAGTGGTGCTGAATGGGAAATCCAACTAAACAAAAAAAAAATAATGTGCAGGAATTGGAAGCAAAACCTTTCTCGCTCATGTGAAAAGACAGCCAAAAAACTTAAGCTGATGTTAGATTATTGCACATAAACAGTTCCTGACTCCTTCACCAAGTGAAACAAAAGTTGCAAATGTTTCTCTGTCCCTCTGCTAACATTTTGGGAAAGGTTCCTGGAAGAAAAAAAAGAATAATAATTTAATTAAATCACACAAACACACACACATGAATACTTTTTTTCTTCTTTAGAAATAATTAAACTATTTGAACAATAACTTCCATTTATACAATTTTGAATTGCAAGGGCATGAATTATCAATGTTTAAAGTAAGAAGTCTCCAATTACTATAATGGAATCACTGTATTAGTAGAAAAACAAAAATATAAATAGTTTGAAGACAACAATATGAAGAAAGCCCTAGAAATATTATAAATAAGTAAAATATAATTACCTATATAGGTCTTAAATTGTCAAATTTAAATTGTTTTTATACTGTTTTATCTTCAAGTGGCTGAAATTTCCCCCTGTGGGTGAAGTATCTGTTGCTTATTTTTTTAAATGCGATATAATTTTATTATCCAATATAGGATAAAATAAAATCAGAGAAAATTGTATAATTCAAAGGAACTGCTATTACTCAGATAACTAAATGTCCTCTTATTACATGATTCGATATTTAATAATCCAAATTATCAGAATTCAAAATAAGGAACTCAAATTTTTCAATACCACAGAAATAACTGTCAAAGAATGACTGTGAATTTTTTTATTTTTAATTATCCAATTATGAATTTTAACAATTTTATATACAAAAATTTATAAAATGGAAAATAGGTATAAGAAACAAACAATGGACCAGATTTGGAGAGAAAGGGTTTTCTACTTAAGAGAGTCACAGAAAATAAGAAACATAAAAAATAGATTTATTAAAAAATTAATATTTTTTAGACTATTAAGCTAAAAATGTGAAATATAAAATGACTGAAATTTATAAATCCATATTCAAGTTAAATAATATTAACAGCAACCACCATTATTAAGTGTTCACTCTGTGTCAAGCACTGTGCTGGGCATTGTATATATACATCATCTCATTTAATCACCATAATCATGCATGAAGGGCCTCACTAACCATTTATGCATGTCGAATACTTTTAAATTTTAAAATAACATTCTTATAATTATCTCATATTATCTTCATATTATGCTATGAAATAGATGATAGCAAAAGCAAATATTGGCCTATGTAAATTACAGACAATAAAATGGACAGAGAGATTAAAATCACTGAGTTAACTAATGAAAAGAAACAGAATCAGAGTTTGTTTTCTAACTTAAAACCCTGATTCATTATAAACTAGATAATATTAGAATCAGAGAGCCTTAGTGAGCCTAAATTTTCGAGGAAATCGTTCAAGGTTAATAAGCAAGCATTCAATGAGTTTCAATATTATATAGAGCACAGAAGTATTTGTGAATGCAAAAAGAAACAGAAAAATGGGGAAAAAGAAAGGAAAAAAATGGAAACAGAAAGAAAGGAAAACAGGAGTCCATTGAAGAACTTAGTATCTGGCTGAGAAGAAAACATTAATTTTCAGAATAATTATAAAGTAGTATATCATTAAGTGCAAAGTAACAATTGTGAAAATTACCTGAGGTAATTGAACTCTGATCAACTCTGCTACCAATAAATTATGTATTTTTTGTTTATTTAAATTAATCAAGTCCCAGAAAATGTTTTTGAATTAACCTAATTCTTTGTCTAAACAAAACCCTATTATACAAATTACTGCTACAAAGAAAAAGGTCAACAGCTGGAGAGTAACTGGCAATCTTTGCAGAAATTTTTGTTCTAATAGAATTTGTTATCACAGAATTTTATTTCAGTTCAATTTATAAGGTGGGAAATATTTATCAAAATCTCCACAAAGAAACTATCAATAGGTATAGATTAAAAAGTTTACATTCATTACCATACTTAAGCTATATCAAGCAAATATTACTATGCAGAGGGGGGGAACCTTTGTACTGTTAAAAAATCAAAAAAGAAAAAATATAATTTATATATAAATAGTATTGGGCTTGGAGTACTGTTTAAAGAATGGTAATAAAAAATAAGTTAGCTTACAAGATATTTCTTAGAAAAAAATAACAATCAAAATGCAACTTTACACACACACACTTATGTATATGTAAAAGCAGTTAGGTGAAAGACACTATATGGTTCTGAGATAATAGCTTCAAGATAAATTACAGGAATAAATTCATTCTGTAAAGGCAATATTCATTCTGACTTTAAAATAGTGGCCTTTGAAAAAGATACAATTTAGCACTTACTTCTGTAACTTCTTATACAGAACCAAAACCTTGTTACTGTGTTTTTATAAAATGTATGACTTTCATAAATGTTTCATGTTCATCTTCTAATTACAATAATTTTCTTCTAATCTCTTTCAATAGTTTCACACAGCCTGTAGAGATATTTATCTTTTTCCCTTATTCTCTTCTTTCTTTTTTCTTTAAGATAGGGTCTCACTCTGCTACCCAAGCTGGAGTATAGTGGCATGATCTTGCCTCACTGCAGCCTCAACCTCCTGGGCTCAAGCCATCCTCCTGCCTCAGCCTCCCGAGTAGCTGGGACTACAGGCAAACAATACCACACCTGGCTAATTTTTGTATTTTTTTGTAGAGACCAGGTTTTGCTATATTCCCCAGGCTGCTCTCAAATTCCTGGCCGCACGTGATCTTCCCGCCTTGGCCACCCAAAGTGCAAAGACTATAGGCATAATCCACCACACCCAGCCCAGTAACATTTCTGAAACTAGATCAAGTACAATTAAAACACTCAACAAACATTATCTGAATACCATTTATGCGCTGAGCACAGACCTAGGCAATGGAGAATAAAAGGTAAATAATACATAGTAAGTATCTTCAAAACAGAGTTTAGCTAAAGCTTTTCAAACTGCAGATTATGACCCTTTAGGGAGTTATAAATCAATTTAGTGGGTTTCTCACATAATAATTTTAAAATAATAAATCAGAACAGCATTTAAAAGTTCTTGTGTATCACACACAGTAAGGTAAGTACTGTTTCATGGAAGTTTTGTTTTAGTTACCTGTATATGTACTCGGTCACAATGGAAAATTTCTTTCATACTGTGGGTTGCAGGCAAAAGTTTGAAGAAACCCTTGTTTAGGAAAGTACCAACAAGAAATTTTCAGAAAAAGGTTCATTCTGTAAAGATTATCACAAACTGGTAACTTTGAATTTTTTAATCTAAATTTAACTGTCAAGACTGAATAAACATCTTACAGAACAGGTAGTCAAGCACCAGCAATGTCTTTCTTTTGAAAAATGTTATCTTATTTAGATCTCCTTTATTAAAATGTTCACCAGTCAATCACAATGCTATGCAATTCCAACCAAATATTTTTACCATTAGTTAATACAACATAAAGTGAAATGAATATGATACTCCTCTAACATGCTTGAGACTCTGACGAAAGAGATTGGGGATATAGTTATAATATCCTTGATGATAATAAATTAGAAACATTATACTCTTGCATTAATTTTTAAGCGTTGCAAGTTTTTTACAATGATGGCAAACCACTTCATATTAATCAAGGAGGGTATGGTATCAAAATATTTACATTATGAAATGCTAAGTAATTTCAACAGTTCCAACAAAAGGTTGAATAGCCAGTCACACCGCACTTTTAGAGGCTGATTCATTCCAGCTGAACATAATCTGAGTTCCATGGAGCTTGTTGTGTTTACTTAGTTTTTTAACTATTTAAAGTAAATTTAATTAAATCCTAAACAACTTGAAAGCAAAAGAACATACCTTATTCGGTGCTTTGCAAACACACAGTGAATGTTAACTGATTACTGTTGAATGCACTGTTGGTAATAATTTATTTTTTATTTTCATTTTACCAAAATATCTGAGTCTATATTCCAGATACGGATTTAGATTTTCCAAGGAATCTATCTCTCTACGTAGAGATATCTGAATACCTATGCCATAGATACCTATGCCTTTGTCATCCTTAAATAATTAAAATGAGTGATTGTTAATGGAAATTATTTTGTCTTAGCAAATACAGAAACAGATCCAAATGACAGAATAAGAGAGTTTAAAGGTCACCTGACCCTACCTTCTTTAAAGATGAAAATTGAAACTCAGAGAGGTTCAGTGATTTGTACAAGGCTGTTTAGATAACCTGTGTAGGGCTAGAACTAGAACCCAGGTCTTACGATTCCCAGTGGTATTCATCAAAGTACTTAAAAACGAGAAAATATATACAAAAATACATTTAGAGATTTATGCAGAATTAAGTTTTTGCAAATTACTATAGTCATGAATTCAAATCTCATTATTTTCTGAAAAACAATTCCTGACCACTCCAAACTGCAATACTTTCTCTCTATAGTAGTAGAAAAAGCACCAGATAGGTAACATGAAACTTGGGTTTGTGTGTGGTTTAACCACTAACTAGATGTTGGAAAAATAATTATTGAACTTTATGTTACTCATTTGTAAAACAGGGAGGGGGAGCAGAGGTAAACGATCTTTAAAGGCCCCTTCCAGATCTAAGATCCTAGGACCAATTGTCTATACCAGTTCGTTCAAACTCTATGCTGCACATCACAGCTGTCCACTGATATCCACAGGTTGCAGATAGATCTATGATCCTCATTTGAGGCAACTGTCCAGGACTCTTACCCTTAATTCCTCTCTTTTCCAGTGTCCCTTTGTTTCCTTTCTTGGGCCATCTCTTAACCCCTTGATGTCTAAACTCAGTTTCCCTGTTTTGGCTCTTAGTGTTCCCTAAAGAACTCAGTTTGTACAGATATTCTGGCTCTTCTTACGCCTGGACACATCAGAACTAGGACTGAGTAACCTGCCTATTTGCAGGGACACCCCACAGAGACACCATCACCTAAGTACTGGCAATTTTCCAAATACTAATTTTAAATATTTCTACTATTACTATATTATTTGATATTTAAATATTTTATCATTTAACTTTTTGTACATTATAGAGATTCCCAAGAGTCATGAGGTCTGATGTATTTTGGAATTTGGAATTTTTCACATTTTAAAAGGTAATATAGCACATATATTATGTAAAACATAACATTATAATCAAAAACATTAATATTTCTGCAGTGAAGCATATGAATATTCTTCTTAAGTAGAATAAATGAAGACTATAGAGTCACAACAGTTCAGTCACATCAGTTCAGGTTTCTCTGCCAAATGATTTAATCTTGGGTTAGATTTTACTGCCAAACACTTTAATCAAAAATAAATAAGTAAATAAATTTTCAGGAATTTTTGGACTTCAGAATTACGCGTAAAGGGATTCTGGATCTAATAAATGATGTGGATCTTAGTATGACTGCTTGTCTCCTGGCTAAATTGCATCTATCACAGAGGCAGAAACCATGTATTTTAATTCTTCATATCTCTTAGCCTTATAGAATACTAAAAAAAAAAAAAATAGTTGATGTTTGAAGAATTCTTCCCTGAGTTAGTACCACATGCCATGCCAAAACTGCACTCAGGAGTTGTGAGACTTAAAAAAAAAAAATGTATAATACATAGAACGTGACCTCAGGGGCATTACAGTCTCAAGAGGAACAAAGCATTAAACAAATATTAAAATAGAAGTCTCTGATTAAGTGCCAAAATCAGTAACTCAGGCAATAAGTATGTCAGAATTAAGAGTAGTAAGTTAAATGTGAAAAATGTGATTTAGTTTAACAGTCAGAAGCTGTCAATATCTCACAACTGTCAAAGTTGGCATAATGATTTATAGTCTGGAAAGAAAGTAGTGTGTAATTTGGTAACAGAATTCTATTAGTAATAAAAGGTTACATTGAAAATTCCTGTAACTTTTGCTTTGGATAGTTTCAGGCACAGTTTTACTCACATTGATTCCAGAAATGGACACTCAGAGGGATGACTCCACAGGCTTAAAAATGAAGGGCCATAAGACCATGGAGAATTAGCACTACGGAACTAACCTAGATGAGACAATCTAACTCTGTGCAAAGAGGAAATTGTTTTTGAAAAAATGAAATTTCAGTTCAACTTGGGTTTTTTGGTTGGGTATACTTTGAAAGGAGTGGTAGTTTCTGGTAAAAGTTAGTATCTTTTTGAGTCAAGAACAAAGCAGAGAGGAATGAGACACATTCATTCAGATCATATATCATTTGTAAATCACTAAGCAACTTTAAAGACACAAGTGATCTAATAATTGGTTGTGATGTATTAAATGTATTTTTATAATATAACTTATCTGGCATCTCTTCTATCAAAATGTTAAATATTCCGCAAAGGTGATAAATATGATTATACCTATTTTATAAATGAAAATCTTGATCCTGGTGATATTGAATGACTAAAGGTCAATTTGATAATGGGTTTTATTTATTTATTTTAAAAAAATTATTTGGAGGAAAATCTTACTATGTTGTCCAGGACTCGAACTCCTGGACTCAAACAATTCTCCCACCTCAGCCTCCCGAGTAGCTGGGATTATAGGCACTTGCCATGCTGGTGCTGTAACGGATTTTAAAAAAGAATATTAACTCCAGCTTCACTGAATTAACCACTAACTACCAGTAACCAACCTAGACAAAGCAATTTGAAAATTCAGTGACCTGACTTTTTTCCGATAAATATGTATAACTACCTTTAAGTAGCCAAGTAAGTCAATATAATCACATGATTTGCCCATAAAAACACTTCCTAAGCCTTATTTGTCAGTTCTTTAAGTTTCTGGAACATAAAAAAGCAGCAATAATAAGCAAGTTATCGGACAAAAAGTAAAGTCTATTCTGTTGTTTCCTATGGTATTCTCTACAAAGGCTTAAAGCAGTAATGTTCTAGTATGGATTTATGAACCAAATAATAATAATAATTTGTTTTATTTAAGACAATTAATTATAACAAAGAAAAATTTTCTTTTCATTATAATCCTCTTTAGGAAGCTGCTGTGATTTGAATGTTTATCCCTTCCAAAACTGTTGAAATTTAATTGCCATTGTAAAGGTATTAGGAGGTGGGGCCATTAAGAGGTGATTAGGCCATAAGAGTTCTGCCCTCATGGAGGAGTTTAATACTTTGTTTTTAAAAGGCTTTCAGAAGAAGGTCTCCTTTGCTCTCACACATTCTCTTGCCCTTCCACTTCCATCATGGGATGGCATGACATGAAGACTCTCACCACATGTGAGCCCCTTGACCTTGGACTTCCCAGCCTCCAGAGGTACGAGAAATAAATTTATTTTCTTTATATCCAGCCTGTGGCATTCTGTTGCAGCAACACAAAACAGATTAAGATAGAAAACTGGTACCAAGAAGTGAGACTGTTACTAAAACAAATACCCGAAAATGTGAAAGTGGCTTTGGAACTGAGTAACAGGTAGAGGTTGGAAGAATTTAAAGGAACAGGGTGGAAAATGGCTAGATTGTCATGAATGAAGCATTAAGGGTAATTCTGGTAAGGACGAAGAAGAAGAGAAGAGCTATAGGGAAAGTGTGAAATGCTTGGAGATTACTCAAGTGGTCACGATATGGACAGTAAAGGCCATTCTGATGAGGTCCCAGATGGAAATGAGGAACAAGGTATTGGAAACTCAAGTAAAGGCCATTCTTGTTATACAGTTACAAAGAGCTTGGCCGAATAGTGTCCATGCCCAAGAGCTTTATGGAAGGCCTTACTTAAAAGCAATGAACTAGGGTATCTAGGAAAAGAAATATCTAAGCAGCAAAACAGTCAGTCTTCTGCATGACTACTTTTAACCACATAGAGTAAGATGTGAGAGGAAATAAATGACTTAAAGATGGAATTTGTAATTAAAAGAGAAACTGAGTGAAAGATTTGGATAGTTCACAGCTTGGCCATGTTAAGAATAAAAAAGTGTGTTTTTACAGGCACAGTGGCTCATGCCTGTAATCCCAGCACTTTGGGAGGCTGAGGCGGGTGGATCACTTGAGGTCAGGAGTTTGAGAGCAGCCTGGCCAACATGGTGAAACCCCATCTCTACTAAAAATACAAAAATTAGCCAGGCGTGAGGCGTGCGCCTGTAATGCCACCTACTCAGGAGGCTGAGGCTCAAGAATTGCTTGAAACTGGGAGGCAGAGGCTGCGGTGAGCCAGATCATACCACTGCACTCCATCCTGGGTAACAGAGCAAGACTCTGTCTCAAAAAGATAATAGTAAGGTGAAATAAAATAAAATAAAAATTTTAAAGTGCGTTTGGGAGAGAATACTAAAGGTGTGGCCAAGGACTGTTTGCTAAAGAGATTACTATGGCTAGAAGAAAACTAGGTAGTATTCATCAAGAAAATGGTAGAGAGACCCCCGAAGGCACTTCAAAGATCCTTAAGGCTGCCCCTCCCATCACAGGCCTAGATCTCTAGAGATCAGAATGGCTACGGGGATGGGCCCAGGGTTCACTGCTCCAGGGCAGCTAGGGACTCTGCTCCCTACAATCTAGCACAGTACTCTTTGACCACCCCAGCTGTGGTTCAAGCAGGCCCAGTGTGGCTCTGGCCACCACTCCAGTAGGTGCAAGTTGTAAGCCTTGTCAGCATCCATGGGGTGTTAAGTCTGCAGGCTAGCAGAATGCAAGAGCTGTGGGGACATGGCTACCTCCACCTAGACTTCAAAGGATGTAGCAGACAGCCTGGGAGCCCAGGCAGAAACTTGTAGCAGAGGTAGAGCTGCTGCAGAGTACCCACTAAGGCAATGCTTACTGCAGCCATAGGAGTGTAGCAGTCCTTAAGACCTCAGAACTGTAGGTCCACCTCTAGCCTGGGAAAGCTGGAAGCATAAGACTCAAGTCTGTAAGAGCTGCTGGGTGTCTGAGCCCAGCAAAGTCATCATGGTAATGCTGCCTGAGGTCTTGAAGGCCCAATACCCACCCTAGTGTATCCAGAATACAGGACATAGAGTCAAGCGAGGTTATTCTCCAGTTTAAGATTCAATGTTGTTTTCCCTATTGGGTTTTGGACTTACTTGAGACCAGTTATCCCTTCCTTCTTGCTATTCTTCCATTTTGGAATGGGAATGTCTATACTCTGCCTGTTCCACCTTGTAGTTTGGAATTAGATATCCTGTTTTGATTTCACAGGTTCATAGGTGAAGACAATGTACCTCAGGATGAATCATGGCTTGACTTTCACCCATATCTGATTTACATGAGAACTTGGGCTTCTGAGTTGATGCTGCAACAAGTTGGGACTTTTGAGGGTATTGGGATAGAATGAATGTACTTTGCATATGAGAAGGAATGAGTTTTGAGGTGCTAAGGGTAAACTGCTATGATTTGAATGTTTATCCCCTCCAAAACTCATGTTGAAATTTAATTGCCAATATAACAGCATTGAGTGGTGGGGCCTGTAAGACGTGATTAAGCCACGAAGGCTCTGCCCTCATGCATGGATTTAATGCCTTTTAAAAGGAAGTCTTTGGGGAGCGGTTCTCTTTTGCACTCTCACACTTTCCACCTTCCATCATGGGATGATGCAGCATAAAGGCCCTCACCAGATGTAGGCCCCACGGCCTTGGACTTCCTAGCCTCCACAGCTATAATAAATAAATTTCTTTTCCTTATAAATTACTCAGCCTGTGGTATTATGTTATAAAAACAGAAAATGGACTAAGACAAAAGCTAAATTCATCATCTGATTACAGTGAATTATGAAGTATTTTTAGAAGAATTTTTTTTCTATCAATTGAAAAAAGAAAACATCCTAGCTCTCCAAATAGGAAGAAAAACCTGGCCAAGACTATTACTGGTAAAAATGAAAGGAAGCCTATAAGTAATATCAGATGACTCTTCTATGGGGTTATTTTAGCAGGGATATCATCTGACATCTTCTATAAGGTTATTTGAGGTGAGTGTGACATTTTCTTAAATGAGATGATTAGGAAGTTGCCCTAAAACAGCCTTATATAATGTATAAGGCCAAGGAACATATGGATAAAGTGTTGCTGCAGAAGTGTAAATATGGCTCTTGAAGTAGTAAATGAAGGTTAAACATAAACAGCTGGTCCAGGGGAAATGAGGGGGAAAAAAGTAAGCTGTCTGTTTCAGACTGGTATTTTACTAACCAGTAAGTCATCTTTATCTGCTTTCTATTTCAAGTCACCTGGCCAAAATATATTGCATTTCAAAGTTTAAGGAAATAAACTTTTAAAAGTTGCTTTGATTTAGCTGAACAAACCAAAAAAGACATTCTAGGATTACAACTTTAAATTTCAAGTTGCATAGGTTTTTTTCAAAGAAAGCAGAGCTATTTTAGCTATAAATCTATCACAGTATTGGTTTTTAAAGACACACATTTTGTACTTTTATATATTAAATCTTAGACTAGAAACATCATCTCTCCCCACACAACTGTCACTTCAAAACTACATCACAACCTTGTTTCTGCATTCTCTAGCTCCAAATCCATTCATTTGGTTCAGGGACACCAAGTCTTCTATGCAATTTGAAATCAAGATATTACTGGTTGCTGGTTACTCCAGTTGCACAGCAGAGTCACAATTCAATTATAGTTAATTGAATTAAATGTAAGAATGAAAGCCGGACACCATGGCTCACCCCTGTAATCCCAGCACTTTGGGAGGCTGAGGTGGGAGGATCACTGGAACCCAGGAATTCTAGACCAGCCTGGTAACATAGTGAGATCCTGTCTCTACAAAAAAAATTTTTTTAATTAGCCAGGCATGGCGACACACGCCTATGGTGCTAGCTACTCAGGAGGCTGAGGTGGGAAGACCACTTAAATCCAGGAGATCAAGGTTACAGTGAGCAGTGATTATGCCACTGCACTCCAGTCTAGGCAACAACACAGCAAGATCCTGTCTCAAAAAAAAAAAAAAAATGATACGAATCAAATGTCCCAACGAACTTACTACTGAATATTATTCCAAAGAGCCCATATGTAGTGCCCATTCTACAGAGGTATAGAATAAATTTCAGTCAACAAATATATATATGTATCTCTCCCTGGTACACTTTTGTGAGTAGGATATATATAAAATGACTGGTGTGAAAAGCAACAATTTTCCACTAAGACCAAATCATTACCAACTTTGGAAGCAGAATAAATGAAGCTGGAAAAAAAAAAAAAAAAAAAAAAACTCCTTTTGCCTCAAATGATTTTCTAGTGGTTAAAAAAAACTGCTGATGACTTGATTTTTTAAAATCTTGCCATTACATTGCTAATTTCGTTATAGAGTTAAAAAATAAATGTAATAACCAAATGTTAATCAGTTCTTGAAAAATACATGCAACAGTCTTGTTATAACATACATTTCTGCTCTTTATAGCCTGGAGAAGTACTTGTAATTTGGTGAATAAATTGTTAGTCATAAAAGGTTATACTGAAAATCCCTATAACTTTTGCTCTATATAAGGTTGATGTTAACAGTTGCAGTAAATATAATGCCAAATGCTGAATTTTACATCATGAAGCAAAAAATTAGTTTTCTCCTAATGAAGATGATTATGAACAACATTGAGTGTATAAGTTATTTATCTAGGGCAAATTTATATTTACTTATACGTTTTATTATAAAATACATAAGCAAGTTATATGAATTCATATTGGATAGTAAATGTAGACAGTTTTGGTTTTATTCACTCAATGCCTTGTACTGTGTTAGACAAAGCGTATCTGCCCACAAGAAGCTTACAGTCTAGAAGACAAAATAAAACATGTACACAAATAACTGTTACACAATTAGAATATGATAAATGCTCTAAGTATACTATAATATATTAAATACACTGGAATTCCAATTACATGTTGGAAGTACAGGTACTTTACCTTGTTCCTGTTACTGATAATGGGATCTTCTCTCAGAAATAAGCAGAAATAGTCCTCTTATATGAATCTTTATTTCAACAAAAGAATTAGAAGCAAACTTTACGAATGTGTCTGTCTTATAAGGCAGTGTTTATAAAACCTTAGGATCTTCAAAAAATGGCAATGACAGGCGAGCCCTTCACAGTCAAGGATTACAATGTCTGCCTTACACCCTTCCTTTAAGTGCCTATGTCAGCAAATCGAAAATTTTAAATTTTACACACACACACACACACTCATTTTTAAGAGGGGAGGGAGGCGGTGAAGGAGACCCTAAGGCCCCTAAGGTCTGAATAGGGTCACTTCACCTAAGAGTAGCGTCCAAAAGCAGGATGCGGAAACACCTCCCCTACGAGATTTTCCTTTTCTTTTAATTCGTCCGCGCAGCGCCTCCTGCCGGTCCCCAAGGCGAAGGGAAGGGCGGACTCCCGGGACCCTCCCCTCCTCCCGCAGGTCCCCTGGGTTGCTCACGGAAGGCGGGAAAACGCGAGTGGCCTTCGCGCCCGACCTCGGGCCCGGCGACCTGGCCTCCACCCAGAGAGGGAACGGGGGCCCGAAACTCCCGTTCGCCCCCTTGGTTATCCCGTGTGGCACCGCCACCCCTCCATCTCGGGTGCGGTTCCGGGATCCAGTGGCCTCAACTGCGCCCACCGACGTCAGGCCCGTCGCCCAGGGCCGCTTCTACCCAATCCACACCGAAGCCTCACCGAGCTCGCTCCGCGGTCCGAGCACTCCTGCCGGCCGAGCCCAGCGCCGCGCCCCTGGCCTTGCTGCGCGCGCCTAGCCTTCCCTCCATGTCCCGACCCTGGGCCTGCCTGTAGGGAGGGCCGAGCTGGATGCTCCCCAGCTGCTTCCGTGCGGACTGCCGCGAAAAGTCCATATTTCTGCTCGGGTCTCATTGCCTCTACTTTTCCGCAACCTCCCTGGGGACACTGGCGGTCACACTGCGGTTTAATCCCCCAGTGCGCTTATCCACAGACGTGGCTCAACGGAGCGTTCACCGACTCTCGGAGAAGCAGCTCCCGGGCCCTTTCTCCCAGGACCATTCCGCAGAGTTGGATAGGCCTTCTCTGCGACCTGGGCCTTGCGCCATCTGTAGCCGCAGAAGCTTCCTTTCCCCGCGGCGTCGGCGGCAGGGGTTACGGGCCCCTGCACCGGGGGTCCTGGGGACGCGCGTGCCTCGCTGGGTGAGGGGGAGGCCGCCGGCGTCGGGCTGCGGCCGGGCGTCCGTCGGGCCTTGGCCCTCGGGGGGCGGGAAGCGCACGCCCAGGGTCTCGGGACTGCCAGGGTAGGGGTGGGCAGGGTGTCGTGGGCGAGGCTGTGAGGGCTTAGGGCTTGTGGGACTTCTCTAAAGGAAGTCGGCCACGTGGAGAGGCCTCATGGACAAGAACTAGACCTAGGCCTCTCTCCGCCTTCTCCATCACCGCCGACTTCAGCCCTTCTCCCGCCCGGATCTTCCCGGCTTGGTGCTGCCCCCACCGACCAGCACCCGGCCCAGTTCTCCGCCTTCCAGCCCTCCTCTCTTTCCCTCCCTTCCCGCCCCACATCTCCTCGCCCTCCGCTTCCTTCTCCTTCCATCCGCTCCCCTCTCACGTCTCTAACCCTCCCCTTTCGCGCTTTTTTCCACTTAATCTCACTCCCTCTCGCTTGCTTGCCCCCAGGCACCCTACTCAGGTTTGAGCGCTCACTTTTTTTTGTTGTTGTTGTTTGTTTGTATGTTTTTGAGACAGGGTCTGTTGCTCGCCCAGGCTGGAGTGCAGTGGCGCGATCTCGGCTCACTGCAACCTCCGCCTCCCAGGCTCTGGCGATCCTCCCACCTCAGCCTCCGGAGTAGCTGGGATTACAGGCATGTGCCACCACGCCCAGCTAATTTTTGTATTTTTAGTAGAGACGGGGTTTCGCCATGTTGGCCAGGCTGGTCTCAAACTCCGGACCTCAAGTGATCCGCCCGCCTCAGCCTCCCAAAGTGCTGGGATTACAGGCGTGAACCACCGTGCCCGGCCCCTCACTGTCTTTTAACCTGTTTCTTAGTTTATGTGGAAATAAGCTGCCTCCGCCCAGCCCCCTGACATAAGGCTAACTTCTTTTTTTTTTTTTTTTTTTTTTTTTTTTTTGAGACGGAGTCTCACTCTGTGGCCCAGGCTGGAGTGCAGTGGCCGGATCTCAGCTCACTGCAAGCTCCGCCTCCCGGGTTTACGCCATTCTCCGGCCTCAGCCTCCGGAGTAGCTGGGACTACAGGTGCCCGCCAACTCGCCCGGCTAGTTTTTTGTATTTTTTAGTAGAGACGGGGTTTCACCGTGTTAGCCAGGATGGTCTTGATCTGCTGACCTCGTGATCCGCCCGTCTTGGCCTCCCAAAGTGCTGGGATTACAGGCTTGAGCCACCGCGCCCGGCCTTAACTTCATCTTTTTTACTCACAGTGCAAAACAGTTTCTACTACACAAAGGACGCTGCACAAGTATAGAATAAACTCTCGAAAGGAAATCGATCTCCACACGAAGACGTTTTCCTCCGTTGGTCAAGTCGAAGGTCCTCGCTGGCCGTCGATGAAACCGGAGAGATTTCTACATTGGTTCTCAGACAAGCCTGTTCTTTCTCCCGGAGATTCAGAGGCTGGGCCGCGGTGCCTCTTACAGGCTGCACGCGGGGCTGTGAGCACCTGGGGGCAGCGGTCGAGGCTCGTAAAATGCCCTGGCGCGAGCAGGGAGCGCAAGCAGCGGCCACGGCCTGTCTGGCTGGCCGCCTAGGCCGCGGCGGCGGGACGCAGGCAAACACCCAGGCCCACTGGTCACATGCCGAGACCCCCGCCCGAGTCCCAAATCTGTGGCCCCTAAGCTATGAGCCGGCGCCGGAAAGTGAGGCCAGCGCGGCTCTCAGCAGGCTACTCCTAACCAATTCCTGGAAGGCACTGAAGCGCGCGCCTCCAGGTTGCTCAGGCCATCTGCTGTCCACCTCAGGCGCGGCCCTGGCTTTCCCTCCAAGCCCTAGAGGAGCAGTGGTTCCGTGCAGCCTGAGGCTCCTGGTGTCCGAGAGCCTGAGGTCCTTTGGCAACCTTTCTTACTCTCCCAGGGGCAAAATATAGAGAACCGAATCTGAGCCCTGGGCATCGACAATGTGGCCTCTTTTCTTAGTGTGGTAAGCTCATATGTTTTTTTGAAATTATATATCAGCCATATTAGATATAATAAATATACGTTTGCCAATTACCTGGGCTTGCATAGAGAGAATGCATTAGCTGTGGGCACAAGTATAGACAGTCTCCCAAGGAAAAGATTGTGAGGACGAACTTGGAGGATTTAGAGCCAAAATACTCTTGCTTTCAGCTGCTTAAGTGGTTTTGGGCAAGTCAGTAACCTCTTTCCCTTCATTTCATTATTTACCAACTAAAGTTATTGGGTAAGCTCTATGATTCCTAAGGTATTTTCCAACTCAGAGACTCTCCCCAACAAAAAAGCTTTTTTAAAATTCGATTAACGTATGAATTCGTTGGTTTTGCTTTTTCTTCTTTTTAACCCCTTTTCTCTCTATTACTTTCGGAAAGAGGTAGGAAACAGCTTCAAAAGGTGAAAACATCCAGAAAGATCGGAAAAAAAATGGAAAAACAGAAAGTGAAGAGATCGACTAAAGTCATAAAAATGTATCCAGTTTCTCCAGTGAAAATAAAACCAAACAGATCCCTTTAGAGCTCAGCCTCTGGTTCAGGTTTTCACAGGAATATTGAATCTCAAGTTTGTAGAGGGCAGGATGTGTATTGCATTGATAGGTCCCAATCAGACTATCTTATTATCTCCCTAGCCTAGCAAATGAAATACTCAGGGTCTTAATTGTCTGTTCCATAGAGTGTATCTAAAACCTGTTGTGTCTTCATGTTCCTAGGGTGAGGGGTGGAACCTGGCCATAAGTAAAGTGGAAAAGAAAGGACTGTAGGAGGAATGAGGCTTAAGGAATCTCCAGTTATGTGCCACCTTAACTCAAAGTCCCTACCTTTCCCTTAGCTTCCCTTTTTTTTTTTTTTTTTTTTTTTTTTTTTTTTTTTTTTTTGAGACAGACTCTGTCGCCCAGGCTGGAATGCAATGGTGCGATCTCAGCTCACTGCAACCTCTGCTTCCCGGGTTCAAATGATTCTTCTGCCTCAGCCTCCAAGTAGCTGGGATTACAGGTGTCCACCACCATGCCCAGCTAATTTTTTTGTATTTTTAGTAGAGACGGGGTTTCGCCATGTTGGCCAGGCTGGTCTCGAACTCTTGACCTCAAGTGATCTGCCCGCCTCGGCTTCCCAAAGTGCTGGGATTACAGGCATGAGCCACCATGCCCAGCCAGCTTCTTAGGTTCACATACAACATAGCCAAGGGTTAAAAACTCTCTTCCTGAATTCACTCCTTCATTAACCAGCAGTCTGCATTGGTTATGAGCTAGGCACTAGGGATTATGTGCTGGGGACACAATGTGGAATAAACTTTGGGGTCCAGTTTACAAACTAGTGACAGACATATGTAGTATGAAAAGTGCTGTTATATAGCAATACACAGGAGTCATGAGAGTATTAAACAGAAACACCAGAGTCAACATCAAGGAAAACTGTCCAGAGGAATGCCCTTGAGCTGAGCTTTAAGTAAAGAGTTGATGGGGGATTTTGGAGTTAAGGGGATGTGTAGGCACCCAAGGACATGCCTGAAGCCCCAAGGCTAGAGATAGCTTCCTTTGGAGAAGTTCAAGTAATCCTTCAAAGCCAAAACAAATGGTGCAAATGAAAAAATACAGAATTAGTAGGAAATAACAGCTAAAGAGGCAGGAAGCAGCTATATCCTGAAGGGCTTAGTGAGTTGAATTTGAACTTTATCCTGAAAGCTATGGGAAGTTCTTGAAAGAGTTTTAAGTGAAAATGCATAATATGGATTTGCTTTTTAGAAAGATCATTTTGACAGTAATATTGAGGACAGATAGGAAGGTTGAGTAAATTGGAGGAAAAGAAGTTAGGAGACTATTGCAGTAATGCCTGATAGAAGTGATGAGTTTGAATTTAGGCAGTGATAGTGGCTGTGGAATTGAAATTGAGGGAGGATAGGGAGAGAGGGAGGGACTGATACAAATGATAAGAAGGGAGACTTAAGATAACCTGATGACTAATTGAGTGTAAGGGATGACTGAGAATGAGTAGACAAGATTCCCAGACCTTGGCTTAGGTATCTAGAGATTCAGTGATGCCATTTGCTGAGAGACAGGCCAGGAGTGAAACAGAAAGATGTGCTGTTTGGGACTTAGTGAGTTCACATGTCTGTGAGACATCCAACAGAAATATCAGCAGTGATCTGGCCTGGAGGTTCAGATTTAGAAGTCACTAGCATAAAAACAGTAGCTGAAGCCCTGGGTTTGGATGAAGTCACTCAAGGAGAGTGTTCATTTGAAGAACAAACTTAGGGAACACCAATTTAACAGGTCATCAGAGGAAAAGGAACCCTTGAAGGATATTAAGAAGGAATGGCCAGAAAGGCAGAAGGAAAACATAAGGATAAGCACTATTTGGGAGATACCTATTATCTTCTAGTTAATGGCCCAGAATCTTTATATACATTACGTCATGGAATCCTTACAGCAACTCTAGAAGGTAGATATTTTCAAATAAAAAACTTAAGGTATGAGAAGTTATGTAACTTGACTAGAGTATGTTCAGCCTGTGGAGTCAGATGAAACCTCGGTTCAAATTCCACCTCTCAATAGCTATAGGATGTAACCAAATACTTCTTGTGAAGATTAGATGAGATAGCATAATAAAATGCTGGGCACAAATTATGTAAATGATGGGTATTATCCTTAGTAATAACCATAACCACATATCTCTATGTTAACTTGAGTTCTACCACCTATTCTTTAGCCCTTTGGCCCAAACATGAACTCCAAATTCTCATGGTGCTTAATGCACAACTAAGACCTAAGCCAGACAAAAGTATAATAATCAGCCTTTACTCAAGGTTTGGGCATAGCCAGATGAGAATGAACATAGAGAAACATAAAGCTAGATAATCTGAAAGTTTATCACTTCATTTTTAGGATCCCCTGCAAGGGTACTGCCTTCTTAACTAGCCCCTGGGAGAAACCATCTTTCCCATACCACCAGAGAGCATCCTCACAGAATCCATTTACCTGAAAGTCCAGCAAGAACATGATTCCAGAGGAAGTCAGCAGTTTTTGCTTAAGACCAAATCCCATCTTCCAAGATTCTATCACCTGTCAGAGGACCTGCCCCTCCCACACAAGTGATACAGAGAATATGCACGTTCTTCAGAAAAGGTCATGTCTACCTCTAAGGGTATGGCCTTTTTATATGGCCTCAAGAGTAGAGCCTTAGAACACAAAATAAGTGTAACATTCAAATAAAGGTTATACACTTTTCATTATTCCTAGAAAAGATAAGACTTCTCATCTGAATTTTTCTTAATCTTTCACGACCCTTAGGTCTTCTTTTACTGAAACAGATGCACACAACAAGGTACTATAGCAAAAGGAACCTCTCAGACTGAAGGCAGGAGAAAGATTCTGTTGGTATAATTGAGAAAAAAAAAACCCACAGTATTTATGTTATCAAAATTAAAAGGTATAAGTAGATATGGAAATGAATAAATAATTGGTTAGTGTTCACTCATGTGTTTTTAATCCTCTAATATGATTAGATATTTCAAAGTATAGAGACTTTTGATCATGGCTTTAGTACAATTCATGATGGCAGTTCTTCAATTTTTTTCTTCACACCTGTTTCAAGGAATGTAGAGACATATTCTGCCCTAGGGCTTTAGTGTGTTCACCTCTAAGGTGAGGATCCTATGCAGATTTTTTGAGAGTTAGGAACACAGCTTCAGCAAGCTAGAGACTCCAAGTCATGGCCTATTTTCCCATTATAAAAGCTATCCTCATTAACCATTATTTTAGTCACCTGTAAAACATGGACAAGATAAAATGTGTTGTTTGATTTTATTTAATTGACCCATAGCATCCATTTTTCATGGGAATTATCCTCCTGAGGTTAAGAATTTTAAGGGTGGGCCGGATGCAGTGGCTCACGCCTGTAATCCCAGCACTTTGGGAGGCGTAGGCGGGTGGATCACAAGGTCAAGAGATCAAGACCACCCTGGCCAACATGGTGAAACCCCGTCTCTACTGAAAATACAAAAATTAGCTGGGCATGGTGGCGGGTGCCTGTAGTCCCAGCTCCTCGGGAGGCTGAGGCAGGAGAATCGCTTGAACCTGGGAGGCGGAGGTTGCAGTGAGCCGAGGTCATGCCACTGCACTCCAGCCTGGTGACAGTGAGACTCCATCTCAAAAAACAAAAAAAAAAAAAGAAAAAGAAAAAAAAGAATTTTAATGGCATCCTTCAGGATGGCAATAGGTCTTCCCCCAGGTCTCCCCCCAACAACAATAAAGGATAGTTATGGTCAGGGTAGTATGGGAAATGCTGGGTTATACTGGGTTAATCAGATTTCTTTACTGCCAGACTTCTCAGAGACATAAGTTGTTAGCATACATTGTTAAGTTTCAGATGTATTTGACTACAAAATTCCTTTTTCTCAGAGTGTCTAAAAAGACTTTTGTGTCATGGATTATGCTTTTAAAAAACCCTACTATTTGCCATTACTGTGATCATTACCAGGAGAGCATACTTCATTCAGAGAAAGTCACCTGAATGTTCTCTCACCATTGAAGCCACATTTACCTTCTCCAGTGAGTCTTCCTTATCACCTCTCTTCAACCCTCACTGACAGGGGAACCTTCTACATATGTCCATAGAAGCCTACACATACCCAGATCATAGTATATTTATTTCTTTAGTGATGTTTTTCTTTATTTGTCTCTTATAATAAATCAACACAACGCCCAACACACTGAGATACTCAAATATTTGTTGAATGGCTATCAAATGAATGATAAGTATTGGGATATATATACTTATATATAAGTATATATGTATACAATTGCAGTAATATGTAGTATTATACGTATGCATATGTGTATATATTCATATACATATATATATATATATTCAATCAAAGAATTTCCTAGTTACAGATATGTCCTAGGGTTCTTTGTAGGACACCAGCTTGTAGAAAAATTAAAAAAAAAAGGACACCCCCCTTTGTTGACACACCCACTAGGCAAACATCTATTCCATATCCTTCTGTCCAGGCAAACTTAATCATTACCAAGAGCCCCTGTGAGTCAAACCATAGCTATATAATTCCACTGGATTGCTTCCATAAGGTTTTAACTCAAACATGACTAGAGGAAAGGAATCCTTAATTACAACTTTAAAATATGATCAAAAGCAACATTGAAGAAAAGTGTTTCCAGGGAAGAGCCGAGGATGACACCCAGTTTATAATAATTCATTTTCCCAAACCTCAGAGCATGTGATCAAAGCTGATATACATTATCTCAGTCTTGTTACCAGGGTGACTCTTTTTTTTTAAACTTTTTTTGAAGTTACTATTTGGATGAATAAATAGATGAGGATGTGCCAAGCCAGAGACAGTCACCAAGAGTCCTGAGTCCTGCGGCATGATCTGTAATCGTTTTTTTGTTTTTTTGTTTTTTGTTTTTTTTTTAATAAAGAAGCTGTGGCCTTTGGCAGCTTGAGATATTATCATGCAGCTCAGGCCCTTTCGAATCATGATGGGAACATAACGTGTTAGAACTTGCAAGAAAAGGACAATGGAACCTCCTAATTACAGTTGGAGGAGGTTGCAATCAGATTAGGGTTATTAGGCAAATCAGTGTGATACAAGTACCCTTGACAACCTGTATGCTCAATGCTGGGATCATTCAGTTAATCTGGGCCAGGGACCTAAGAGATTCATAACCAGTAAGGCTTCAGATCAAACCAGTTAATCTTCCTTCCTACCACACCATCAGAGAAGGAAATAAAACCATGAAACTTCTAGTTCCTTCTTTTTCCTCCCATAAGGTGTGCTAACCCAGAAAGACTGAAAATTTGCTAAATTCCTTGGCATATTTGGATGATAGAGACAAAAACTTCCTATTCTAGAATCTGCGTAAAGAAGGAATATGCAATGTATTTTTCGGAGGACCTGGTGGTGTGGTGACACCACTCCCTAAAAATTCTAAACATTTTACAAAGTCCAGCTCAAACATCTTTTCATCTGTTTATAAAAGAGGAATTCTCCCCTTCCCCCAAGTTTACAGCTTAGAGAAAATACAGGGCAGGATTGGGACCAATCATTGGAAGGTGCAATGAGGTGGATTTTTGATTGAACTTAAGACTTTTCTAGCATTCAGAGTTAATGGTACCTACGATTTCATAAAATAGTAAGTGCTCCTACCTTTAATAATACTGTATAAGGGATGTACAAAGACATTTCTAAAGTTCCTTCCAATTCAAAGACATTGCTATTCTTGAAACATAATAAAGATTACAAATTGAAAAATATGCTAGCTGTTCTGACTAGCAAACCTGTGACCCCTCAGCTCTGTACCTCACCTTCTTTGATAAGTAATGGTTTCTTCTTCATTGGTTCTGAAGACCTGAGAGGAAGGAGAAGATGAAAGGTAGAAAAAACAAAACAAAACACCTTTTGAGCAATATAAACATCTTGAACTAAATATGCACCATTTTACATTTTTAACAGAAAATGTAAAAGTTGTTCTCTGTTTACAAAAGGAAGAATTATATTGGAATGAATATTCCTTGGTCACCCAAATTGTGAGATTCCTATAATAAGTAGAAAGCTGATTGGGAATCATCATTTTACTCCACTAAACCCCACAAAACCAATTTTATTTATTTATTTATTTATTTACTTATTTGAGTCGGAGTTTCTCTCTGTCGCCCAGGCTGGAGTGCAGTGGCACCATCTCAGCTCACTGCAAGCTCTGCCTCCCAGGTTCACACCATTCTGCATCAGCCTCCCGAGTAGCTGGGACTACAGGTGCCTGCGACCACGCACAACTAATTTTTTGTGTTTTTCGTAGAGATGGGTTTCACCGTGTTCGCCAGGATGGTCTCCATCTCCTGACCTCGTGGTCTGCCCGCCTCGGCCTCCTAAAGTGCTGGGATTACAGGTGTGAGCCACTGCGCCCAGCCACAAAACCGATTTTCAACTGTTCTTTAATAATCGTACTCTAAGAAGGGCCTAAAAATGAATTTTTAATCTGATGTTTTTCCAATCGTGTTACTCATGTAACAGCACATATTATTTATAATATCAAAGAATAAGAATTTTTTTAAAACTTTAAATTGGCACCTGACTATTTTAGGCATGGGCTAAATTCTTTTAGTCTTTAAACCCTATACTAATATATAACTTGACTCTATCAATTATACTTTAACTTTTTTTTGGTTTTTTAACATTTATTTGACACCTATTATTTGCCACCATTGTGCTAGAAGCTTTTACATAATTCGTATTTAGATAGATAGCTTTTACATAATTTGTATCTGGATCAGCAAGTTAGCAGAGGAGATTAAATTATTAGTTTATAGGAGGACTTCAGAGAATTTATAAAGTTAAGCAGTGCATGTAATAGTATCTATAATAATTATAACTATCTAGATTTCATGTTGCAGTTTATATCTTTCTAACACTTATGTAAATTCCTGTAGTTTATTCTTTTTTTCTGTTTCATTGCTTTCTGTTCTTTTGTAATAGCTTACTAGCTTTAAGATATAATGTGTATACCATAACCTTTACTAATTTCTAACCTTTTTTTTTGTTTATTTGCGACAGAGTGCCCAGGCTGGAGTGCAGTGGTGCCATCTTAGCTCACTGCAACCTCCGTCTCTCAGGTTTACACAATTCTCCTGCCTCAACCTCCCGAGTAGCTGGGATTACAGGCACCCACTACCACACCAGCTAATTTTTGTATTTTTTTAGTAGACACAGGGTTTCACTGTGTTGGCCAGGCTGGTCTCAAACTCCTGACCTCAAATGATCCGCCCGCATTAGCCTTCCAAAGTGTTGGGATTACAGGCATGAGCCACCGCACCTGGCTCTAACCTTATTTCAATAGTAAGAGAGAAACTTGATGCTAAAAAACAAAAAAAGACCTTAACTGTAAAACAAAAATTGACAACTCCCACAGTCCATTTTGCGCTAATATTTACATTTAAATATGTTTTTTAAGAACAGATGAAAATATTTTGAGGCAAAAAGAGAAAGACAAAGCTTGAGGAGAAAATAAAGGCATCTGAAAAATAATATAAGAAAAGTTGATGACATGCAGTATGTATATGAAGAAGGTGGAGAGTGTGGAGCCTGGATACTGAGTTTGGTTTGGTAAATATCAAGAGGGTACTTCAGGTCTTTTGAGAGAGGATGGGAAAAATTAAGAGACCAGCCAAGTTAATTTGGAAACAAGCCAGGTTTACATATAATAAGCTAAAGAACTGTCTGAGAGGATAGGTAATTCAAGAAGGTGGCAAAGGAAGGTTTGCTGGAAAAGGAGCAAAGATAAAGTAGACATGTCTGAAGTTTAGCTAAAGGGAAAAAATAACCTGTATATAGTCCTATGATACAAAACAAAGACAAGTGGCAGATAGCCTGTTAGTCAAAGATTCATGTTGTATTTCTGCATTCTGTCTTTTGATTACAGGCTAAGTGTGTGATTCACAAGGAAAACCACATTGAAAAAAAGTTAACCACACTGAAAAAATGTTAGTTCAATGTATACTAAATAATCTACTTTTATTTTGTATTTATTTATCTTTTTTGAGACAGAGTCTCGCTCTGTGGCCCGGGCTGGAGTACAGTGGCGGGATCTCAGCTCACTGCAAGCTCCGCCTCCCGGGTTCACGCCATTCTCCTGCCTCAGCCTCCCGAGTAGCTGGGACTACAGGCGCCCGCCACCTCGCCCGGCTAGTTTTTTGTATTTTTTAGTAGAGACGAGGTTTCACCCTGTTAGCCAGGATGGTCTCGATCTCCTGACCTCGTGATCCGCCCGTCTCGGCCTCCCAAAGTGCTGGGATTACAGGCTTGAGCCACCGCGCCCGGCCGATAATCTACTTTTAAAACCAAATGTAATTATAGGAGGATCCAGTTAAAACAACATTTTAAAAAAATCATATGCAGAGAAGAAATAACACATTATATTTTAATTTAAAATATGACATCTTAAATTTTACCAAATGTTCGAAGTCTAAATGGAACTAGAGTTAGTGTAATGATGATCAGATTATTTGGTATTCATTTAAAATGTTACAAAACTTAAAAATATCCAGTGGCTTTTTCACGGCAGAATTTCTCTTATTGTTCTTTATAAAATGAAACTGCTGTTTTTACTCAGTGGATTTGAGTCATAATATAAATTAATTCATGACACTTTACTATAATTAGAGTATAATTAGTTAACCAAATAGAAAACTTTTATTATTACATGTAATAAAAAAACTTTCAAGTTGCTTTGTTTTTTTACTACTTTGTACCACCAACACAAGATATCTTCACTTTTCACTACTCTTTTTATGTCGTTTATTTTAAATAGCCAGTCAGGTTATTTTTATTACACCTGGTTAGATCAGATTGTATATTTAGGTAAATTAGTTATAATTGAGATTTCACAGATTACCAGAAATTCTGGTCATTTGTTAAAATTTAAAAATTAGTATATCTTATTTGCGTTTTAAAAGTCATATACATTTATATATATTGTGTGTTTTTAATAAAAAAGGGAAATATAAAACTCTGCTTATTCAGATACTCTGAAAATTTTAAGAATCTTAAATAAGTAAGAAAATAAACCATTTCTTAACCTTTTTTGAATCACAGATGTCCCTGAAAATCTGACGAAAGCTAGTTTCCTCTCCCTAGAGGAAGAAAAACACACATGTGTATATGCAAGTGAAATTTTGCCTACAATTTCACAAAGTTTATGGACTCTCTGAAGTCTGCCTATGGACCCACTAAAGGTCCATGAACTCTAGGTTAAGAACTTCTGCAATAAACCCACACTTTGTTTTGGCAAGATGAAAAACTTAACTGTTACAAAGTATGACTGTTTAAGCTTTCATTCTTTAGGGGCATGTATCTGAAAGGAATAATTTCTTTTTTAATCTCCTATTCCCTAAAAAAATTTGGCTCTGTTATCCCTCCTGTTTAGCCTTAAAATGAGGACCAATTTCCTTTGGGTCAAACCCCAAACTCTTAGTGTCTTGACTTTCTAAATGCTTGACAACTATAGACACTTTAATGAAATCCAAATGGGTGAAATTCAACACTTCATTCTGATGTTCTTTACAGATGTTCTTAATAAGAACACTGAAGAAGTCCTTAGAAACCTAACTTCACACATCAGCTAAGGGAAGAAATAATTCATTGGAAAATGAAGATAATAAGTAATTCCGGATAATAAGTATCTGTATCCTGTACCAGTCAATATTGTGCACTTACAACATAAACCTGTAATCAACTTTGTAGCGAAGTATGTGACACACAGGGTACAGTCTGCTGATGGACTCCTGGGTAGCAATAGTGTTACATCATAGTACCTTCTGATGTTGGATATTTAAATTCGGCTCAGAATAATTTTTCCCCACAAGAGCTTCATTTCTGCAAGTGACCATTTCTTTTTCAATAAACTCAGGAAGAAGAAGAAGCTGAAAAAATCACCTTCAGCTATCATAATATTAAAACAATTATTTAAATAGAAATGAAGATAATTACTTTAAACTTTATGAATGCTAGAGTTTTGTCAGTAGAATGAATGTCATAACACCATCTAGGTAGCTTAGGTTACCATAATCATTTTGTTCTTCTACTCCCTTATTTTCCAACAGTCGATAAAAGCTCACCTGATATCTGTCTTCAAAGCTCTGAATAGAACAGTTACGGCTTGGAAAATGATTTCCCTGAACATTCTTTGAGACCATCTGGAGAGAAGAGTTTGCACACTTAGATGGACATAAAAGTTTACATTAAACATGTTTACCAATGAATTCACAACTTTGAAGGTGAAAAATAATTCATCTGACAAGGTATTAGCGGTAAGAGCCCTTTTCTTAGAATTTTCAAGAGTGTTAGCTTTACAGGAATGTGTGGAAGTGAGACACATTAACCTTAAAGGGAAGATCAGAAAGAAAGGTACTCCAAATTTTGCATTAGATTAAGTCAGAGTTCTGAATTCTGATCCAGAACCTGTCACTCTTATTTCCTACAGAGCCTTAGGCAATTTACCTCACCCCACTGCTACTCCCCCAATCATCCCTTTCTTCACCCATGAAACAAAGATAATGCTGACCTACCTAATATAAGAAGGTTGTGTTAATTTAATGTCACGTGCAAAATATTCAACAATTTTAAAGCTATTTAGTTAAGTTTTAGTATTTGACAAATTTGTACCTGTGCCAAACAGATGGCTACAAAACAAGTGAGAAACTATCAATGTGCTTGCGCCTAACACCATCAGTAATTAGAATAACATTAGGTTAGAGGGAGACCAGAGGAAAATAGACGTATACAGAAAGACAGAGGAAGGCAAAGTTCTAGAATTGGCTTGTACCTTGGGAAAATCACTTGACTTTTTTGCACCTCAATTTCTTCATCCTCAAATGAAATAAAATCCTCTGTGTGGTCCATGTTAATATTCTGTTTATTTTTAAATTTCGTCTCTTTCTGGTAGAATGTAAGCTCCAAGGATGTAGAGACCCTGTGCCTCTGATGCACCAGAGTAATCCTAACATCACCAAAGTAATCCTAATATCACAGAGTAGCTACTCAGTAAAAATCTAATTATTAGATATTTCCTAAAGTCCTTTTCAGCTCTAATATCTGATTCTTTTTTGAAAACAGTTTATTATGAAAATTTCCAAGTATATGGGAGAATAGAGAGACTAATATGACAAACACCCCTCTATTTACCACTCAGCTTTTCCAAGTCTTAATTTCTATATTTGCTTCAGATATAATGAAGAAATAAAATACCATAAATACAACTGAAATCCCCCCTCAATGTGTACTGATCTCTAATTTCTTTCCTCTTTCTCTCCAAAGGTATCCAGTATGCAGACTCTGGTGCTTATTATTTCCAAGAACATCTTATACTTTCACTATAGCTTTATGAACTACATGTCTTCAAACTTTACATGAATGATAGGTACTTATCATTCTGTAATTTATTTTTTTCCCATACAACATTATGTGCTTGAGATTAATCCATGCTGATACATTTACTGCTAAACTGGTCATTTTAACTACTACATGGTGTTCTATTATGTGAGTATTGATGATTTATTTATCCATTCTCATGCTAGGGGACATTGTTTTTTTTTTTTAGTTTTTCTCTATTACAAACAATATTTCAGAGAATATTCCTGCCCATGTATCTTTCTGCAGATGTGTTTCAGTTTCTCTAGTGGAATCACTGATTTAAAGGGATATGTATCTTTAATTTCACTGGTCTAGGCTAAATATCTGATTCACTTGCCCATATTCTTACTGAGATGGTTGGTCAAGTTATGTATTTATTTTTTCATTTTCTTTTTTTATTTTGCCCTGGGCAGGAAATGAATGTTAATCAAGTTGACGAGAGCATCATCTTTCTATTTCTAACCTTTTCTAGATTTAAAAAGATAGAAATAGGGCATAATTATTTTAGAAGTCAAGAAGGCTAACATAAAATAAGGAGCTTTCAGATGGATCTTGATCAGAACCACATAAAAATATGACCATGTCCTGTCATCGCATTATGAAATTTACAACACAGCACTGTCAATATGTGATGTTGCAAAAACACAGTGCCACATTGTAAACATTGCCGAGGTCTGTGAATAAATCCCTCTGAGAGCTTATGACTCTTTATGACCCAGTTCACGAAATAACTTTTAGAGTAGAGAAACACTGACTTTTTAGATCAAGATAATGGGAAATGTTAAATTCTGACTCATAACACCAACTGAACTACTCTTTTAATGCTGTCCTTAAATAGGCAACATGTCTATTAGTTTAATTTGGTGTTCCAAATGCTGGATCTTATGCAATTCCTTTAGCCTTGTATTTAAGATGATCTATTTGGAAAGATAGGTTATGGGAAAAGTTTCTTAGTCTCAGTCCCTGCAATTAAACAGCTTATGTTTCCTTAGTCAATAAATATTAAAATATAATAAAGAATATGAAAGTATTTATATTATCTACTTAATGTAGTTTTTTCTCCTATATTAATTTTCTTATTTAGATAAAAGATGTAGGGCATGAACAATGCAGTTTCACTGGGAGGTTTACCTTGGTAAAAAGACAGGAGCTATTACATTCTGTCTTGTCAATGATCCATGGATAATGGGTCAGCAGGGGATTTAAGAACTGTATCTTTCAGTTCTTGCCAGGGAGATACATCAATGTGCACTGATGTGAACTATAATATGACACACCTTGCAGAACCCTCAAATCCCTTCAGGCACTCTAAGCTGCCTTTATGAAGATAGGGGACTAAAGGTTGTCAGTTAAGGATGGTATTTTGTAAATAATTTCAGTAACAGAATGATTTCCCTATTTCTCCATATTAAATTCTAATGCATAAGAATTAATCCTCAGGTTAAAAAGTCCTTAGTTTTGTTTTGATTGTTTCTATTACATTAGCAGCAGATTTGTTTTAACTGGTAGGGTAAAACAGACCAAATACATGCATTGGTTTATACATACATTATTTTTTATATACATTGTTTATTGTTTATTGTATATATTTTTTATATACAATGTTTATATACATTGTTTATTGTTATTGTTAAGTGGGGGTCGAGGGAAGCAAGTTGAAAAATAGTATTACAGTAGATCCTATTTGTGTGTAATTGTCCAGATTAGTCGGGGTGGGAGCAGGTAATAAGAAACTTACCTTATATATTTATATACTGTTTGAATATTTTAAAATAAGTATGATTGTTTTTATAATCTAAAAAGTAAATTTACTTTTCAATGTAAAAATATTACTTTCAATTAACAATCTTCCATGTGGTCTTTAAAATTTTAAGAAAGTTTTAAGAAATTAAATTAACAGTCTTCTGTAGGGTCTTTAAAATTTTAAGAAGTTTTAAGAAAGCAAATGATATGTGTTTCAAGTAGAAATCACATTTATTTTTATTGAGTTAATAAAAATTTTCATGGGACAGAAGTGATCTGATTTCTTGATATTTTCTAACTTTTGTGAAATCATCAATACTTTTCTGGAAATGTTCTTTTCCCAAAACCATATATCTTACAAGCTGGAGAGGACTTTATAAATTGTGTAGTGCAAATTCTCATTGTACAGATGAGAAACTGAGTCTCAGAGAAGTTAACTGTCTTGTCTATAAACAGTTTCAGAGCTTAAAAAAATTAAATCCATGTCTGACCTTCATGTTTATGGCTCTTTCTATCAAAAAATGGCCTCCTCCAGCTCTAATTTTAGTGTGATGATAACATAAATAATCTAAAAGCAATTTAGTTTAGCTCTGATTCTAAAACCAGCACACATCCACAATACATAAAGCATTACTGCAGCAAATGAATGCTTTTTGTAAAAAGCTGAAGTAAGAAGTCATTTGGTGACAATATTTTCATTAGTAAATTGAAAGAAAATTAATTTTACTCTGTGATTTTCCCATTTCAACCAATTATTATAGTCTCTTTCTTCTGCTGCTTTTTTAAGGTAGGGAGCAGATCAAGAGAACAAAGAAGAATGAATAAATAAAATATCAAAGCCAAACATGTCTATTAATGAAAAAATTGAAATTTGGGACAGCAACAATAGAAAATAAAAGTACGTGGGAAAGACCACGGAAGGGCAGTAAGCATCAAAGCAGAGGAAAACTTGACAACTTCAAGGACAGTGAGTAAATAAGTAAAGAAAAGGGGGTTGAGATTTGTTTTATGTTTATTATGGTAGGCACATAGTAAATGGCTGATGGATAAGATAAAGGGAATGATGGTGTCAAAGGCTAACGCAGAAGTTCTGTCTCTAATACACGTAAGAACTACCTGAAGTGTTTGTTTAAAATAGAGTGCTTAGTCTTTATCACCAGAAATTCCAATTCACCCACTGGATTAGGGAAGACACAGAAATAAGTACCTTGGGTAATTCTAATGTTCACACATGAGGAACCCTGGGCTAGAATTGTCGAAGCTCTAAAAAGGGTGAAAGTATGGAACGAGGATGAAGAAACCTAGAGAAAAGATAGGAAAAGGAGCTCTGAATGGAAATCAATAAAGAGAGATAAACTAGAAAGTAAAGATGTAACTAAATTAGAAGAATGGTTTAGAAGTGGCATATGAGTGTGTGTGAAAGGAGACAAGCAAAGATTGGTCAGAGGTAGTAAATCAAGATGAAAAATTACAAAGATGAGCAAATTAAGGCTTTATTTTAGATTTTAAAAATAAAGATTATTACCCTTTTCCTTTATAAAAGTAACATGTGCTCACTGTGGAAGAGTTGAAAAATTTAAAAAGGAGAAGAAAAATGTACCCTTAGTTTGTCACTCATGAAGCTGCTGTTAACATTTTGGTATATTTTCTGCTACTCTTTGTTTCTGCTTAGTTTTTGAAAGGTTTTGCTTGTCTTATATAGTTGAGATAATAGTGTCTATGCCTTTTTATATATTTGAAATAATACTGTCTAATACCAACATCTCCTAACACAAGGTGTTTAATGGAAACTTCATTTTAAACATCTGCCTAATATTAACAATAGCCAGTTCTCTTTTCTTTCCTGCTAACAGAACTCAGGTTTGTTCAGGCAGTCAAGGGCTTCAGGCTTAAAGGCTGACTCCATTTCCACTCATAAAAAGTGATTTTTTATTTAGTTTAAGCCAATCATGGTACAATTATATTCCCCTTATCAGTGATTGGCTGAGGAAAGGGCAAGTGACAGACTTCTGACCAAAAAGATATAAGGGCAAATCTATAGGTTAGATTTGTGAAAGAGATTCTTAGTTCCTTAAAAGTGATCCAAGGAAGAGATAATCACTTTTTCTGCCTAAGGAATGTGTGTCAGGAGGGAGCAGTGGAGCTAGTGCTTCGTGCTGTTGCAGCCATTTTGTGGCCATAAAGGAAGTCCAGTATACACATTAAAGATGGAAGAACAGAAAAGTAGGAAGAATTGATCCTAGTTGATCGTGACACTCCAATTAATTACACATCCCTGGACCCTACTTTGAGACTTCTTGTTATGTGAGAAAATATATCTCCTATTACTTAAGCCCTTTTTAGGTGAGTTTTCTGTTCTGTGCAGTAGAAAACATCCTAATGGATATAGCATGATAATTTACTTAACAATTTTCCTCTTGTGGGCTATAAGGTTACTTACAGTTTTTCACTATCAGTTTTTGCCTGGGATAGTTTCAAGAAACAAAAGTTACATAGCATAGATAATAAGGTAGCTTGTGTTCGGGGAAAAAAACAACAAGCAATAAAAAAAAGAAACCAGGATGAACTTGAAATATCTCAGGTCATCAAAGCTGAATCATTCTGAATCTCCACGCCCTTTATTGCTCATTGCTGTCAGCAGAGGTGGTTATCATGACAAGTTACATTATAGAAGAAAAAATTGAGAAATATAGTCTCCATATAACACACTAATAAAGGCAAACACAAACCCCTAAAATACAAAAGTCATTCCTGTTTGCAGTGTGTTATATGGTTTTATCAATTGTTTAAATCTTTCCTTATTATAATAATATTAAAATTACTTTGGTAATAAGAAAGGCAACCCATTATGCTAATATTTTTCTTGTATTAAAATTTGCTGTTGATTCTACACAGTGTTTAGTACAAATGCATCTATTTTGTCATGTTGACAATCTTCAAGAACTCAAAGTTGGGGTAAAAGTATCTGACTGAACATTATTTAAGGGAAGAGGACCAAATGCATGTGCTGACGTCAGCAGATGAACAGACAAAATTCCCAGTAAACACCTCTGGTTTAATCACTAGTGGCAGTTGAGCCTATTTATAATTTGAGATTTTAGATTTGTTGACTTTTTAAATATTTTGTTATTCTACAGTCTGATTTTTAAAATGCTTCCTCATGTAAAAAAAGGGTGTGCCTATGCAAAATAGCAATTGTAATTTCTATAATTATAAAGCACTAGTACCACAATGACCTACATTTCAAGGTTAGTATCAGTAAGAACACCTAACACACATTCATAATTTTATATTAACAATTGATTACAATGTAATTCATTTTTAGAAATTATTTTAAAAACCTTACTGCATAGGCTGCAAAATGAGATTACAGTCACAGAGAGTAAATATCTAACTTCAGCACTGTGGTTATGACTCGTGATATTTCCACCTCCTGGCTGGTCTCTTGCCAGGAGCATTGATTCACGAGTTGACTGTGTAGAGGGTGTAAGGAAAACACAGGCTAATCTAAAACTCAAATAATGACTCTTCTCTGAACCAAAAACTAGCAGATCAATTTCCTAAGATACAAGATATTTTCCCTATGATGTCTCATAAATTTGTTCATTTCCTGTATACTTGGACACTCTAAAGAAGAAGAAAAACAAAACCCAGAATTTGGAGAGGAACTCACTGTTTAAAAGTTCACCTGGCTGGGCGTGGTGGCTCACCCCTGTAATCTCAGTACTTTTGGGAGGCCAAGGCAGGCGGATCACTTGAGGTTAGGCATTCGAGACCAGCCTGGCCAACATGGTAAAACCGTGTCTCTACAAAAAATACAAAAATTAGCCAGACATGGTGGTGGGTGCCTGTAATCCCAGCTACTTGGGAGGCTGAGGCAAGAGAATCATTTAGAACCCAGTGGGTGGAGGTTGCAGTGAGCCAAGATTGTGCCACTGCACTCCAGGCTGGGCAATGAGTGAGACTTTGTCTTAAAAATAAAAATAAAAATAAAAAGTTCACCTAAGATCCTGAAGCATATGTAGAAAAAGTCTACCCTGACAGAAGCTAGATCCTTTCTGAGCCTAGGCAAATGCTGGATTTAAGTGTCTAGATTGAGGGGAGCTGTTAAATTAGCCCCATCATAGGTTTTAAAATTATCTAAGTAGCCAAGATTCCAAAAATGTGTCACTGGATATAGAAAGGCAGGAACTGATCAAGAAAATCAGTGGAATTTAGCACAGGGCTTGGCACATGAAAAGCATAAAATAAGCATTTATTAAATTAATGAGTAAATAAATTAATTATGAATAAATTAACCTTAACTTTTAAAGTAGTTTGTGTATAAGATGGGGAACTGCTTTCTCCACTTTCTCCTCTCTTCTTCCTCTTTCCCTTCTGATTCCCATTTCTTCAAATAAAATAAATGGAGTAGAACAGTTTTCTGGTTATACCTATATATGTATTCCTGTAATAGGGACTTCAAGGATATGCCTGTAGCTTGATAGCGAACAAGGGTCATTCTTTGATAATTGGACTGAACCCTGTGCAATGGAACTGCGACACTTGTAGTCAGTAGGGGTGGGTGGGGCTGTGAGATTGACTATGTAGAAAAAGCCTGCATGATTAAGGGGGCTTTAGGGACGGTCAATGTTAACTCTGCCCTAAAGTATTCAAATCTTCTGTACCAACGTGGGCAGGATCTTGAGAGAGGAGGGGACAGGAGGTCACTGAGTTAATTGTATACAAACAAAAGAAAGCAAACAGCTGTTTCATTCCTCTAAATAACACAGGCACATGCACTTCATACTCCATCCCTGCCCGTACTCTTCAGGAAGACTTTGGGCTCATCCCATGCTGGGGAATGCATTTGTGTGAGCATTAGGCACACAGGCTGGTGACTGGACACTTTGTTGGAGAGAATTAATTTCTGATGAGAGATAAACATGACTTCTAGCCTGCTCCCCTGAAAACAGAGGAAGGAATTAGTCAGGAACACTTTTGAAACCTCTTAGTAAGTTGTATTGAACAAGGTACTGTTGAGAAATTTTGAGTCTAGTCTTCAAGTCTCTATCTACTTTTCTGGAAGATTCTAAGGTAAAAACATAGGGCATGTTGCTTGCAATCACCCTGAAAGTGAAACATGCCATCCCCACACAAATATACAAATTTTTTAAACATCTGATAATGTCTTGTTTAACCTGTTGTTCCATATTAAACAGTTTGTGAGAGCCTACTGGGCCACAGGTTCCTCTGTCATTCCCCCTTTAAGTTAAATCACTTTCCTTCCAGTCTCTGCATAGTACTACTCTTTATCTCCTTCCAAAGCCCTCCACCCAAATCCTACACTATACTTCAGGATTGTTACTATACTAGAGTCATGTTCCCCAGGAACCATTTAGGAAAGGTTGAAATGCCTCAGAAGGTGACTACATGTTTGTCATGAGCTCTATACATGGAGTAACCTGCACTTCTGGCATTTTCCCAGGGACAAAGACCAACCAGTGGTGGAAACCTCACTGGTAACCTAACTCAGTTTGCTTTGCAGAAAAATCCTAACCTTCTAGAAGAAAGGATCCCCACCCTTGGAAAGAAATATTTTGTGAACATAGCTAAGTGGTTTCTCCTTTCTCCTCTTCTCTCCCGTCTTCTTGAAGATTGTATCTTCCTGTACTCTTCTGTAGGATTTTAGACTTCCCTCCTGAAGGCAAGATAAAGTTTCTGTCTATAGTGATAAATCATAGTGTTCAAAGTCTAATGGTAAGAGAAGTTGCCCATCATAAATTGTGACAATAGGCCAAGGACTTTTCAAAAATGAAGTGGTAAGAAGCTCCCACCTCTTCTATGCTTCCTGCTTCTTCCCATCCTGTGCTTTCAAGTGGGACAACCATGGAAGTTGCATGTTATATTAAGATATTACATTTTCTGAGGGAATAATACACAAGTAATTGAAATAAACAAAAGAGGATAAAACCTCAGGGGCATCAATGTTTTAATATCTTTGCAAAACAAAGAAACAGCCCAATTATCTAATTCCAAAATGCCACCGTATAAAAAGGGAAGGGCTGAAGTTGCAGAATGAGAATTCTGAGAAATCCTATTTTTTTAAACCTAGGGATAAAGAATGCCCTTCAGTATTGAATTGTATAGAGAAGGCCCACTCATCCAGAATCTAGAGGAAAAACAGAATTTAAATAGCAAGACACCTTTGCAGGAGTGTTGAAACAAACAAGAAAAAGTTTTATTTTGAAAATACAGTCTTTAAAGATAAAATTTGGCTTCCATTTTCCATATCTAGGTGCATCAAACAAGATCCAAAAACAAACAGAACAACAAAACAAAGACCCACAGCATTATGTACAGAGCTCTAAAATGAGCTGTGAATATCTACAAAAAACTAGCATATACTCTTTGTGAAGGGATGTAGTGTGTGGCTTTCTACAGTTCTCAGTCCCCCAGAAGAAGAGTTAACTCCCTGGAGCTGCAGGTGCAGTTGCAGCAAGGGAAGAGCTGGGGTCAGTGAAGGGCTAGGGGTGCGACCCCCCGGGTAGGAGACGTGGAGAAGTGTCTGGGGAGGGGAGCAGCGGCGGCACGGGACAGATCCTGGGCTTCTCTAGAAGTCCTGCCGCGGGGTGTGAGTCAGGCTGTGCCGCCGCAGATCACAGTTTCGCCTGAACACTTTGCCGCACTGCTCGCAGCTGTAGGGCTTGATGTCTGTATGGGTGAGAAGGTGAGTTTTCAGATTACTTCTCTGATTAAAGGTTCTTCCACATGTGGGACATTTGTGTGGAGATTCCTGTTCAGATGTGAAGCAAGCAAAGGATTAATCCTTCACACCACCACTGCACCCTTTTCAATAGTTTCTGTCTTATCGGTATCACAAGCGTTAACATAACACTCGCATGACAACAAAAGAGGGGACTTGCAGGAACAAATCTGTGCTCCTAATCCTCCAATCATGAAAACACACGTGCAGGCATACACAGAGGCCTGATTACACTGATAACTTCAGAGGTAGACCCGCGGCCACCTCGGTGGGCTTTGTGATTTCCAGCTCTTCACATTTCATCACCATGTCATAGGCAGGAAAAGGAGGAAGGAAAAACTCTAATCCTCTCTTAAGGAACAGCATTCTCCTGGGTAATAAGGCTCCTCTTTGCTGGAAAACTAAACTATTCCTCAATGTCCTGAAAGCTACAAATTATGAGCCCCCTGGGAAAGAGAACGTATGGGATTTCACTATGCCTCCATTATCAAAATTACCTTTATTTCCTCCTAAACACGAAAGCTTTAAATGCAGGGCAGATTGGATGAAAAAAATTCTAAAATTAGGGTTTATGATAATCAAAGTGGCCTGTTTTTTAAGAAAAATTAAAAAATGCTTTATGTTAAATAAGATTAATTTTATGTATTAAAATCAAGAGTGTTGCTTTCCCCCACCTAGAGAACTAATCTAAACAGAGCCTTTTATGAGAAAGAGTCTGCCACTGAACACCTTTTGCAAAGCAATAATGATAAAACGAACCAGCCACTGTTTTTAAACAAGAAAACAAACTTACCTGCATGTGTAAAGTTTTGTGAACTGCTAGAGTTCTAGACTGACAAAATCCTTTCCCACACTCCTGACATTTGAAGGGTTTTTCTTTGGAATGGATATACCTGAAAATTAATATAAGGTTTCATTGAAATAACTTTGCCCCATGATGAAGAGTTACTTTTAGCAATTACTTAAAAGGAAGTCGTGGAAGAACAAAAGAAACAAGATTTCCATTTATGTTTTTAGATTTTTTTTTCCTGTGTAATTCTGTTTATGGTTAATCTCAACAAACAGCTTCTCTTCAAAATATTCACTGGCCCGCGGGTTTTATCTACACTTGATCGCCCTCTCTGGTGTTTTCTGGAGCTCAAAACCCCGCTGAACGGGCCTTTCTCGGCCTCCATGGTTTTCTCTGGGATTTAAATTGGCCAAATCAGGATGTAAGGCAAAGCCGAGTTTAGAGGTGCTAATTTCAGTGAATCCCTTAACAGCCTCAGAGGATGGGTACAGAAGTCTCATCTCTGGGGAACAGCAGGTAGAGTCCAGAAAAGATACCCCTAAAAAGGTCTCCCCAACTCCTGAGAAGTTTTTACCCAAGGATAACACTTACATTATTGTATGTCTTCAATTGCCTTGTATTAATGCAGAGTTTAAGGTCGTGGAAGGCAGGTGGGAGTTGTTTGTAAATTCGGTGACCGCAAGACACCCCCCCCAAATACAGCTTAAAAGGTCCCCATGGCAGGCTCTGGGGTGCACCTGGGTGGGGGGGCGAGGGGCGAAACCCAACAGAAGTAGCCCGATTGCAGGCAGGACTGGCACCCCAGGGTCCCTCGGTTCTTCCTGCACTACTCCCCGGGAAGAGACAGGATAACCATCCCAGGACTAAGGCCAACGAATTGTTCCTGTCCAAGGCTGAGGAAAGGCCCTCCCTCATCCCAAACAAGAACATAGCAGGAGCCACTGGGGGGAAAGAAAGAGTAGATATTGGGAGTTAGCTGAACCAGGCTGAGGAGCGTGATTGAGCGTGTATTTTAGATCACAGGGGATTATAATGACACTTGGGATGTCTATCAGGACTCGGTGTGTCCAGAACAAATTCGCTTTCCCTCTCCAGGCCATCCTCCTTGCCCGCCTCACCTGTGATCCCGCAGGTGATCTTGCCTCCGGAAGGCTTTGTGGCAGATGTCACACGTGTACGGCCTCTCGTCCGTGTGGGTCCTCTCATGGATGAGCAAATTGTAGGATTTGGTAAAGTGTCTGCCGCAAAACTTGCAGATAAACTCTTTTTTCGTTTTGGATGGCAACCTTCCTCGAGAGGGCTTTCTGTCCGGAGTCAATTTACTGAGGCCCGAGATGGGGCTACCCAGCCCCGGACTCAGCTTGGTTAGGTCTCCCATCTTAGGTGGATCTTCTTGCGTGGCAGCCACCGCCAAATTGGCAAAGTCAAAACGGGGCCGGTCTTTGTGCAGGGCTGGGAGGACATGGGCAATGGCCCCCTGCTTGGGGTGGAATAGGTGGGTGGTAAAAGGCAGGGCCGGGAAGGGGAAGCGCGCGTCCACGAGGCCCTGCGCCGCCGCCATCTCCGTGATGGTGGAGCGGGTGATCTCGTGCACATTGGGATACCCCAGCGTCCAGTGGTTCATGTGCATGGTCTGTACCGCGCTGAGACCGTACAGGCCCTGCAGGTGGTCCACTGTGGCCGGGAAAGTATTCACGGCCTGCAGGAAGGAGTAATTGGTGAGCTGCAGCGACGGGTGGAGCGGGATGGGCGCTGGCAGGGCCTTGCTCCCCATTTTCTGGGATGCTGGGGGGCTGAGGGGACCACCCCTTTCTTCCAGGAATCAGAGGCAGGAGGGCGTGGGGCTCCGACAAAAACCCAGTGAGACAACAGCACGTAGAGAAAGCCCTAAAAATGGCAGGGAAGAGAGGGAGAGACCATGACTATAATCCAAGGTTGCTCCTTCTGCCCTCTGGCACCCACACAGGTTACCACACTTACCCAAGTCTCCCTCCCCACCCGACTCCAAGACCCCCGAAAGAAGCCGTGAGGGGACCTCCTGGCACCTGCTCAAGTCCGCATGCAGATCAGCCCTGGGCCAGAGCAAGAAATGTTTCACTGGAAAACGGGCGCCCAAAGGAAGGAAGGTCGGATTCAGACTCTGAACAGATACAGAGCGGAAGACTCCTCGGTCCCGGGAAAACGAAAGGCGGACAGCGGGGCAGCACCCAGCCCAACCCAGCCCACCCTCCCCAAGCCCATCAGGCGAAGCTCAGTCAACCGCAACGCCAATGCTGGCAGGCCGGGGCGAGCCTCTGTCGCCGCTGCGCCTCGGAGCTCCCGGGAACGGTGGGTTAACGGATGGGTGGTGGGATCCCACGCGCTGCGCTGCCGCCGCGCCCTGCGGCCGCCTTTCCCGCGCTTACCCGGACCGCAAGCCGGCGTGCAAGAGCAAAGCCGGTACGCTTCATCCTTCTGGGCCAGAGGGCCCTGGGAAGGGCTCGCCTCGCCCCGCACTGACCTCGGAGGTTTTCTTTTTCCTTCTCTGCCCTCAGTCCCATTTATCAGCGGTGACGGGCCGCAGGAAAGAAAAGTGACACCTCAAGGGCAGGATTCGGTCTAGAATCGCCCCCTCCTCCTCCAGGGGCTCTCCTCCCAACCCCCCACTAAGATCCCTTCCAGATGGTTCAGGCTCCCAGGGGGTGGGGTGGGGGCAGAGAACGTCCCTGAGGCTGGAGGAACCCCTTTTCCCAGACTGAGTGCCAAGCTCTCGGGAGGCCTGAGCTGCTTCCCAGTCTGGCACCGAGAAGCGACCCCTACATCCCTCCACCCGGTAGGCCCCAGGAGACCAGAGAGGAGAGAGAAGACAGGGGAGAGGAGAGAGGAGAGCGCTCCGGGGAGGGAGAGGAAAGGAGCTGCAGCAGAGCCGCAGTAGGCCAAGCACAGGGTAGGCCCTGCTGGCCTGCAGGAACCTTGTCCGTTGGCCTAGAGGTGAGTGCGGCTGTGCTCCCGCCACCAGGACACCCGGCCTGGGCCTAAGCAGGGCACTTCCCCTCTCCTCGTGCTCCCAATGGCAACACAGGTCTGATTTCAGACCCAGGTTCCCGGGAGCACCTCACCTACATTCAGGGCGGGCCCACATTCTCCCACTGCCGGCCCCTTTTTAGAAAGGAGTTCTGCCAGCTCAGGGGACCAGGGCCTTCCCTCTGCCAGCCCCCCAGGTGTAGGAGTCAGAGCTAAGCACCAGTCTGTGCCACCAACCGCCAAGCCTGCCATTTGAACCCAGTGGGAAGGCAGGAGAGATTCCAGCCTTCCCTTCCCACCCAACCCCTTCCTGCGCCTAAGTTGTCCTCTCCAGGGTGTTGTGAAGTACTGCCTGTGGTTCCATCTGTGAGCAGACTTAGGGGGCTACGCTAATGACAGTGCGCTCTGGCAAGGCAGGATCTGGCTGCCTCTGCGGGGCCCACACCTTCTTCTGTTTGGAAGGGCTCAGGGACAGAGATTTATTAACGAATCCCTTCTGCTTGGTGGTATGCGGTCTGGGAGTTCAGGCTAGGAGTTAATGAGAGGTGTGTAACAGTCAGAGGGTCTCAGTCAGACCATTCAACCGCAACTGCAAACCCCCATTAGTAATCAACTTTCCCACCACAAATCACAATTATTTTTGCTCAGCGGCAACCCTCTTAGGGAGGCAGGAAAAAAGGATTCTACTAACATTCCTAGTAATCTATCTGATTATTTCCCTTTCAATTAAAAATAATAAATTACACTCTTATTTCCCTTTGTATAATGAGGATTTTCCAGAGATTCAAAATATTATTTTTCCCTTCGTGTTGAAAAGCAACCTCTTTCCCGTAGAGAGGAAACCGAAATTATTATTTGGGTGTATTCCCAGACTAGATTTCTTAGAAATAAATACAGGAGGCAAAGCACAACTCCCACCACAGGGTGTATGTGTTGAGGGGGGGAGCGGGTGTGGGGGGGAGTGGTGTCAGCTAAAGTACTGTTGTGACCTGTGATTTCTATTCCAAAGGCACAGCAAACTCCGCCATAAAGGTTACACTGCCACAAAGTTGAGTGCCATCTTCTTTCCCTTTTCTATGAATGGTTTATAACACAGAAATTAATGACTAGTATATTTCAGGTTCATGTTAGCAAAAAAAAGTGCTATTTCATAGTACCTGTTTGTTTTAATTTGCAGAGCATATAGTTTCTTCATAGGGGAAGAGCAAACCATTGGTCCTTTTGAAACCCTTTTACAAACAGAACTACCTTAAATATCCACCAATGGCTCTTGCCACAACTAATTAGGAAGGTTAAATTTCCATACTCCCATTGAGTTGCTGGAAATGTATGTCAAAAGAAGTATTTTAAGTGAATGCAGAGATCCTAAAGTACTTTCGTTTTGTCTAGAGCTGAGCCTTGTAGTTCCCACACTCCCTTTCAGGAAATAACAGCGATCTTTTTCTGCTGTCATTTCTCCACCGTCCTGTTTCAGACCACTGGTTACTTTTAATTTTGCAAGGAAATAAACCAATGAAAAGGCATAAATATGTTGGTGGAGCTGAGGCTATTTTTCTTTCATCAGTCTTCTTCACAGGAATTTCCAGGCATGTGGAGAAATTTTGTAAAATTTACTTGACTGGCTGTCAACAAGGGAGATGTGTACACACTTAGTTCAGTGAAGCTTTCAAAACATTGGAGAATAAAGTTAAGAAGTAACTTGATAGGGAGTTTTGCTCTTTGGTAATGGTATTATTACACTGAATTATCTAAAAATAATATACAGTCAGGGTTCATCTGCTAAAACCTGTGCATTGGTATCTGAGAGAAATGACTGATGGTTGGATAGATAGGCTCACTGAATTTCAGCCCAAACCGCAGTAGAATTTTATATAAATTAGAGAGCTATAGACTAAGTAGATCAAAGATCATTAAAAAGAAAAAAAATTGTTTAAGGACAGATTGTTAGGGCCAGACTGTATCAGGTGAATAGAGAAACGGCTGCGAATTTCCTGCCCCTTCAGAGCGCCTCTGCCTTCCCAAGGAGTTAATTAAATTAAGATGCCTTCCGCATAATCTAGGTTCTGTTTCTCTCTGCTCCCCTTGCTCCCCCTGCGTGAGTAATTTTCTTGTTCTGCTCAGGACTGCCGTTTGTTTAGCAGAGAAAGTGGCTGTCTGCGCCCTTTAGCTTTGGGAAACGCCAGCCCCCTTTTGTTCTCTGCTAACAGGTAGGAAGACAGATCGGGGCTCCCTCCACAAACACCTTTTCCTCGCTCCTTCTTTGTACAACTGCAACTCCTTTCTCACTTGCCATTTCTCGGGAATCCGAGCGTTTAAGCCCCCGGGGAGTTTGCTTTTGGCCCCCCCTCAGTCAGGACTGGAAGGTGGGAGGAAAATTTAAAAGCCAGCACAAGGTTGACAAATTACCGAGAACTGAACTATTTCCCTTTTGAAATGCGCCTTCAGCGTCGCTGGCTGGGCAGGCACCGGGTGTCCGGGCCCGTCCACGCTGCGCTGCCGCGGCTGCCCCGGGACGAGTCGACCCGGGCTTGCTAGGACAGGGGCAGAAACACCATGGGGTTGTGGGGTTTGATCTCAGTGTACGTCGATCGGCTTTTATAAGAAGTCTTGCCGACCGCTTAGATAAAATATCCCAAAACAAAACTAAGAAACCGTACGTAGAAGTGTGTGTGGCTGGGTGTTAGCTGGGAGTCGCGTGCCAGGGACCCAAGGAAGTGAGAAATACAGTGCCCTGGGATTGCATCCCCATAATCTATTTTCACATCTAAACTGGGGCACACCAGACCGAGAATCTGAACGCCTCTTGCACCCCCAAACCCTTCCTTCCAAAGGGCGGCTACAGCCACTTCCCAGTGCGGACACTCACCTCCCGCAGAAAGGTCTGCCTGCTCAGCAGCGCTCAAACCCGGTCCAGGCAGCGAGGCGCACAGCTTGGAAAGGTCATTGAGTCCACGCCTGGCAAACTTTTTTTTCCGCGCGGAGTCGCAGGAGTCGCGGACATGATCTGGAGGACGCGAGCAGCGAAAGCAAGAGCAGATCCACGTCTTCGTCAGAGTCTGTGGACGCGGACTGTGTAAAGACCCGGGGTGCTTGGGGCAGGCGTTCAGCGCTCGCTCAGAACCTCGCTCTTCCGCGAACCTCTCGCTGCCGACTCCAGCTGAGGTCGGAGCCCACAGCTTTGCAGGGCCATCACCCTCCAGCAGCAAGCACGCCGAGCTCCGTCCCCGCCCGCGTCCCTCCCCAGGCTGCCCCAGGCCGGGAGTCGTGGGCTTTAGTAGCGGCCCCGCCTCCCCTTCGGGCGGGCGTCGCGCAGCCAAGCGGGGCCCTCAGCGCCCTGGCTCCGCCTTCGCGCCCGGCGTCTGCTAATGGTCCACTCTGTTTACTTGTGTTTGGATAGCAACTAAGCCTTAAAGGCACAGGTTTGCTCGAGGTTTCCCTCGAGCAGCCGTAGGTGACTCAGTTCAAAATTCACATACAAACACAATGCCCCCCCCTTTTCTTCTCGTTGCCACTTTTCCTTATAATATTAGAAACTCAACAACTGCTTCTCTGCCTCTCAAAGAACCTGCAGAGAATCCCAAAGGGCATTTAGTAGTTTTATTTGGTGCGCTTGCCGGCTTAATTTGCACATCTTAACACGTTCAATACAACTACCTTCACCCTAGAGTAAAATAAATCAGTTCTAGACTGTATTCTCCAGCATAAATCACTCTTTCCCCAATTTTGAACAGCTTTGTACATACTTTTGGTCAATTATGACTACATGTATAGTCTGCTTTCGCCTGCTGTTTTCTAAACGAAGTTTGTTTACAGAGGTGGCAATTGACTAATTTAGTAATTACTGCAAAGACGCGTGGAATGCCCCAGGAGAAATTTCTTCCAATATTTAAGCTTTAATCGGCAAATGTTCATTTCATACGCAGTAAACCAACTTGGTTAAAAGAGTGGGCATCTGCAACCCATTGGCAAACAATAAAGAATCCATCTGGAATGGGTGAAGAACATTTTTAAAATTTAGGAAAATGCGATTCTAGTTTTTCAAAACATTTACATCGTCATTCCCAGCAAAAATTGAGTTCATTGTTCAGTCGCCAGGAAAGTTAATCGAATTCAAAGTGCAGTGATACATTTTTCAGGTTCTTCTAAAGGTTTGGTCTTGTGTGAGTATAACTGCAAAAAGCACTTCAACCACTCTGGAATAGGGTTGACAGAGTGACAGGAAGGGAATGATACACACCCATTTTAAGCAGCTTCTTTTCAGATGTGATTTGCGTGATCAACACTAAGCAAAAACGCCCTTCGTCCCAGACGAGTTGCCAGACGGGATTTGCGTTACCCCAGGCAAGCCCGCACTTAGAGGAGGTAGATCTTCAACCAAGGGTCTGTACAATTCAAAAGTCTTCCGTCGAAAGATGGTTTTGGATGGGACTCCCCAAAAGACAATTTAAAAAACTCAATCGTGCGGGGAAGTAGACAAATATAAGCTGAGGCTAAAAACTGTCAAAAGGTTAAGCAGTAATTGGGGAGTCAGGCAGAAGCTCCCAGATATTATTTTATTAAGATAAAATTATTTCTATTTTATTTATGCCGAGGTGGAGAGAATTTTTCGTTCCTTTGGTAAAACATAACAGGGGTCGCAGATCTTTTTTTCTATCTTTCCAATTTTAAGTTCGCAAAGATTAAAAAGTGAGCTTGAAACGGAGATTTGAGTGTGTAATATCCTGCAGTACTTAACTGCTTCAAAGTAGATTTGACACACAGAATGGAAGCAGCAGAACGCCTAAGCATTCAGATTTTTTTTTTAACGTTTTCCCTAGTGGGTCCCATAGGGGTGCTTTCATTTTAGAGCTCAGTTCTGAGCCTCAGCTGCGGGGCGCCTGCGGTCCTGTCTCTCCAACTGCCTCATTCCTCCCGCAGCTTTTCTCAATTTGGGAGATTTGGAGAGAGCTTTCTCTTCTTTCAGACTCCCCAAGTCTCCCACTCACGGGGTGGTGACCTGAAGAGCGTTCCTAAGCTTCACACTTCCTTTTCATCAAAGGGGAGGCAACTCCCCAGCAGCGGGCTTCACACCTTTCCCGCCCTTAAGTATGTGTACGTTGGGTGCGGAACCGTTTGGTTTTCCCGAGGGGTAGGCAGAATTTCCAACCACCCACGAGCTGCTCCCTCTTTCCTCAAACCTCCTAACCCCGGGGTTTTTCCATAAATGTGTTTACTTCGTCCACTCCAGCCTGCGAAGTTCCAAAATGGAGTCTGGGCCACGCCGGCGTTCTGGGCACGACTGCGGTCGCTTGGAAAGGTAGGGAAGAGTCGGCGATCTCCAGCTTTGGGGGATGCCGCGTGGCTCGGCCGCGTCTAGGCCGCCTGCTGGTCCTGCAGCCTCAATGGGCAGGTGCGCGCCAGACGCGGGGAGCGGCCCGGAGGCTGAGCGCAGCGCAGCACTGTCCACGGGCCTTCCTGGGCCACCTCTGTGCCCACTGCGGGCTGACCCTTGCGTTTCTACAGGCTCAGACCCAGCCAGCCCCTCGTCCCGGCTGGCGTCTAGGGCGCAGGCATTGCGGGGCCCACCCAAGAGCAGGTCACCGGCCAGGCTCTCCGCCCGCCTCCAGCAGCCCCCGGCGCAGAAAGGCCACCCGGCCCACGGGCGAGTTGTGGGTTTCGGGTGTGCGGAGAGGGAAGAAGTCCCGGAGTCTGCAGTGGCCCAGCTGTGCCCCGGGGGCTGTCTCCGCCGAGCTGTTCCATTCCCGCCGCGGCCCGGGGTACCTAAGCTGCTGGCTCGCTCTGAAATTTCCGCTGACCCGGTAGTCTGCTGTCCTCGCGGCTCTGGGCTTTCGACACCAAGGACTCTCAGGGAAATGGCTAACTGACGAGGGGCGCGAGCAGCGGCTGCCTGAACCCCAACCGCTGCAAGTTTACGCCCCAGGAGGCCGGGATGAAGGCCAGGGAGAGGAAACTCGGAGGAGGTGGAGGAGGAGGGGGCGCGCAGCCCAGGCCCCTGCCCCCTGGCCCACCCAGGAGGCTCTGCCAGCTAAGCAGCGAGCAGGTGTCAGACACAGACTTCCCTGGAGTTGACTCTCAGGCTCTCCCACTCGAACCGCGCGCCTCTGCCACTCGGACTCGGATCCTAGAAACTTTTAATCTTTCAAGAATACAATATGGAAACCTTATCTGTTTCCAAGGATCCCAGCCACTACCCTGGCGGACTCGCCTCCCTTCTCCTCAGTCTTCCGCTGCCTCTGCGAGGCGGGGACCTTTTGCATTTGAACTTCCCGCACTATTGGCCGTTTTTCGCCATAGCCTGGAGGAGTAGGGAGCTCGGCTCTGCTCAGGGTGCGTGCACCCTGGCCCCGGAGTAGCAAGGACGCCTGGGGAACCCAGAGGAGGATTGCATGTATTAGGCCGAGTTGAGGGTGCGGAGACAGGGGCAAAAAGCTAAGAATTTTATATTTTAAAACAGCGCGTCAGCGCCCGCGCTCTCAGCAGGGCTGAGGTGGGAAAGCGCAGCCGCGGGCCGTAGTCAGCAGCCGGCGGGAAGGGCCGCAGCGCCCCCTGGAGGCACCGGCCGAACTCTGCGTGGCGAGGGCTGAAGGGGCGGCCACCCCCGTGGCAGGCTCCTCTGCGTCAGGGCTTGGCCACCAGCTGGCCCGCCCGCTCCGCAGCTCCTTGTACCTGGGCTCGAGCCCCTTTGCTGCAGAGAAAGAGTCGTGTATGCGGCAGGGGTCCTGTGGAGAGGGCCTGGGCCTATTATCGGGATCAATAGGCTTCTCCACACCCACCGTCGGGTCCTTTGTGGGAGCCCCACAAGGTGCCCCCCACCCCCAGAGACTTTTCTCCTGGTGGGTTTCTGAGACGGATTTTTCGGACCCACGACGCCACTCCGGGCTGCCCTGACTTCCCCAGAGGAGGGGAAAGACACCAGTTCTGACCCCAGCGCAGGGAGTTCGCAGGCGGTCCCGTGCCCGGCGGCGCAGGTTCCAAGGCAAGGGACCTTGTCCCGGCGGGAGATGCAGAAGGGTTTCCCAGGGGACCGCGTGCAGACAGGCTGCCCCACTCCCACGGATCGCGCGGGGGGCTTCCCGCGTCTGCGGGAGCTGAGGGTCGCTCCTCACTCCAGGAACCCCGCCACCCCGAATCGGGCCAGGCCAGGCAGCCGCCGGCACTCTTCCGGCCACCAGCCTGCGAGGCACTGAGTCACAGGGAAGGGGAGCTCTGTGGGAAGGCCGAGCACGGGGTCGCAGGGCAAGTTGCGTGGCCGTGGCCCGGGTGGTCTAGCTTGGGGACAGAAATGTCCTTGAGCCCAGGTCCAGCCCGGGTTTGGATCTCCCAGGTGAGGCCCTCGGCTGCCGCAGCGGTGGATCCCAGAGCCGGCGCAAGGCCACCCAGGCCACCGTCAGCCCCTCGCTAGTGGCGAGATGCCTCAGCGACCCTGGAGCGTGAGGATGGTCCCGGGGCAGGAGCTAGCGGAGGGGCGCTGGATACCGCTCGGGCTCCGCGGCCTCCAGGCCCGCGCCGCACGCCGAGGTGGGTAGGAGCGGGCTCCCGGGGCGCACGGGCAGAGAGTGTGCTTTCGTCTTCCGGTGACTCCAGGGAAGGGGATCTCCTGCAGTTTGCCTAGTCGGAGAGAGCCGGCCAACGCCCATGATCCTGCGTCCAGGGCTGCTTCGAATTCATGGTGCTTTTCGAACCGAGCGCGTCAGTGTCTGTGACAAAGAAGACACATCGCAGTGAAGGACAGGCCCCAGACACATCCGGGGAGGGGGGGCTCTCCGCACGGGACCTCTCTGGGAAGGCCCCAACCGCCGAGGGCGGGACTGGCCCGGCTGTGTTGTGCTCAATCTGGGTAGACGATGGATGACAGAAAAGAGCATCCTCGGAAAAGACTAGGGCACGGTCAGAAAACCTATATTTTTGTTAGGCTTTCATGTTGTGTGTGTTTTTCAACACACTTGCCAACGCTTAAACACTGGGAAAATTCAAACGGAAATCTTAATTTCCGATGACCTCCGTTCCTACGCGGCAGTGAGTTGGCTGGAGCTGAGCAGCTCCACCCTCCCGTCTCCGGACTTCTTTTTGAAAGGTCGGCTGAAGATTGCCTTGGTTCCATTTCCCGCTGCAGATTTCGTTTCCCCAGGACGCTGGGATGGGTCCGAGTTACCCTCTAGAGCAGCGGTTCTTAAAGTGTGGTCCAACAGCATTCGCATCATCTGGAACTTGTTAGAAATGCAAACTCTCTGGCCTCACCTACTAAGTCAGAAACTGGGAGTGGGGCCTGGCAATCTGTGTTTTGAGCAAGCCCTCCAGGTGATTCTGATGCATGGCAAACTTTGAGAACCACTAACCTAGATCAAATTGACATTGGGAACCATTGTGGGCGGGCGCGATTTATCTTTCCCGCGCGTGCTCTCTCTCCTGCTCCGTCCCTACCTCTTCTTTCTTCCTTCACTCGAGAGAATGCACGCATAAACGCATCTGCTTCAGGCAGCTTATTCATTCATTCACTCGCTCATTTATTTCTCATTCATAAGACTTTCCAAGGGCACCTTCAAGTACTTGGAAACGTGCTGAGGATACCTAGGGGAACAAGGCTCTACGTCTCCCCGCAAGGAGTCAGCATAAGATGGTGGGGAGAGCAATGGAGAGAAAGTGCGGGTGCCTTCTTTCAAGGCCAGTTGTTGTTATTAGTATTATCTAATACTAGATCTGACTGGTTTCAGGAAATGTCGCACCTCATTTTACAGTTTCTAACCATTTGTAACACTTGCCTGCCTTCCTTGTCCGTACCGATGTCATTCTCTTATTTTCATCACATTTTAGGGACCTTTCTGTGTGTCTACTGCACACACTTCCACACACATCTTGACACACTTGACCCACACCTTGCCAACCCTCCCTGTAATAGGTCAGAGTGTGTGGCACTAGGGGTAAGAGAGTGTCACGATCTGAGGGACTATGGGTTGGCCAGGGTTCAGAGTCTCTGTGCCCTGGATTACCCTGAGGCTGGGCAGGAGGGTCTGAGGACAACTGGAACTGACTCACATGTTCCCCTCACCCACTTGTTGCACACTGGCTCCCACCCTACTTCCTGCTGCCCCAGTCTGCCTAGCTCTCCACCGTCAAGTGCATCCAGCATTGGAGTCCTGATTTGTCACCTTAAGATGGAATCAAGTCCCTTTGCTTTTCTCTAGGGAGTACAAAATAGTCTCCCTTCTCCCCCAACTAAAAATCTGAATGACGCTGGCACTTTCTAGTCTTCTTATGCCAAGTCAACTTCCCTTATGATTGTTCACTTTGCACTTTCTCTCTAGGACCTTCACTTGAATTTCCGTTCTCAGGCAGTCAAAAAACTACCTCCACTGGACCATTTGCTTCCCTCCAGGATTTTCTAGTTTTGGACAGTGAACAATAGAAGGCACTTTGTCTCCCAAAAATCTCTTCTAACTAGAAGCCTCTTGTCATCTATTTTCAAGTTGGTTTTTTTTAAGCTTTAATTTTAGTGAGTCAGTGCAGGGAAGCCACTGAAAACGCATACAAACAAAAATGCATTTTCGTATTGACCATAGTCATAAATTGTACAAAAGTATTCATCATCTTCACTTTGACAAAGGGTTGCTATTTTCAAATGACCTTTTCTTATGGGGATTCTCAAAATATAAGATTTTACAGTGGTCAGGAATGTGGTAATTTCTTTACTACCAGTGATTCTATTTCTTAACAGAATTTTGCTTCCCAGTGCAGATGGTTTGATATAGTAACATTCGAAGCAGCCAGCCCTTAGGAAATGCCAAGGCCAATATTTGAATGCAGATACAAGTTTTAACAAAGAAAAATGTAGTATATGTTTGTAGCTGTTTGCCTGTGAATATTCCCCTGGAGGTTTAATACAGTATTCTTGAATCTAATCCAAGTCAAGCCAACTCTAAAAATCCTGTGAAGTACCAACTCATAAGGCACATACAATTCCTTTTCAACAATTTTCTTGAGTGTCTACTATGTACCAGGTATGAGGCAATTGTGTTATTGTTTGAAGCCTTGAACTTTCATCCTGACTTGGGGGTGGAAGTGAGGACAAGGAACGTGGAATTTTAAGGTTGGATCCCCTTGGTTTAGTTAAATTTTAAAGTATTTGTACTTAATGGCAATCTTTAAAACATTTATTGAATTCTCTGTTACATTTTTAGTCATTTTTATAAGTCAAGGAGAGAAAACAAACATTTAAGTCAGCCCATTTATTAGAAAGTGAATGCCAGCACAGACTTAACTTCTGGCTTTCCATCTGGAAGACAACATTTTATAATGATGTATTTCACTTCATGCCAGGTGATAATTTCACTGTAGATTCCTTGTGATTGGTGACCATAGCTCACTCAAACTGATTCTCACTTCCTGACTGTAAGGAGCCACAGAGAAAAAACAAATCATTCTTTTTCTGGCACCCTTGCTGGAGGAGGAGTAAGGGAAGTGGCAGACAGCTAGATTGGCCCCATCCTCATAGTTTTTTGGGAGAATTTGGAGAAGGACCAGCTCAGATCAAAGTTTCAAAGAATCCTGGTCTTACAAGAAGTGATGAGTTCTGTTATCTTTGCCTCTGAGCCCAAAACACAGACAACTTCAATGGATCTGGAGACATACCAGTATGAGAAGCCCCCCTCCACTCTTCACAGTGTCTGCTCACACTGCATGTCTTAGCTGCATACTTCACTTTTCAGTCACCAAATCCCTCTTCCCATGTCCTTTCCCCCATACCCTCCCTGGCCCACGCTTTGCAAGTGGGCTTGCCTCCAGGAATCAAACTGGGTGGATGCTATGATGTCAGAACACCAGGCAGCAGCGTTTCTAACGTGTTAGACCACAGTTGTCTTTTTCTTTTCCTGGAAAAGTACACAAAGTGCAAGTTGTCTCCCAGGCCATGAGGCACACATCCAAATGCCCTACGTGTGGGCCCACCCAGGCCCAGGAGAGTATGGAGAACAAGTGTGTCATATGGGTGTGTTCACTAGTCCTGCTCCCCCTCTGTCTCATCCTTGACCACATTCTCTTGACAAGCTATATGGCCTGGGAGTGACCTGGAATATATTAAGGGCATTGGTTTGTAGAACCCTTGCAGAGCAAGGGAGCAATAGCAGGGTGATATTTTAGAGTTGGTAATTCATTTAATATGCATTTATTGAGTATGTTTGGTATGGTCGGCCTTGTGGTAGGTACTGGGAATGCAATAATAAGTTTGGAGCTATGGTCTACTGGGAAGATGTACAAGTAAATAGGCAATTATGGTATCGTATGCATCAGAAAACCTGGATCCAAGATCCCTAGTTAATAGCTCTATTATGTTGGGCAAGTCATGTTGCTTGTTGAACCCTCAGTGTCTGAATCTGCAAATTAAGGATATTCTGAGGGTTAAATAACATGGATGCAGGCCAAGCGTGGTGGCTCACACCTGTAATCCCAGCACTTTGGGAGGCCAAGGTGGGTGGATCACAAGGTCAGGAGATTGAGACCATCCTGGCTAACATGGTGAAACCCTGTCTTTACTAAAAATCAAAAATAAAATTAGCTGGACGTGGTGGCAGGCACCTGTAGTCCCAGCTACTTGGGAGGCTGAGGTGGGAGAATGTCGTGAACCCAGGAGGTGGAGCTTGCAGTGAGCTGAGATCGCGCCACTGCACTCCAGCCTGGGTGACAGAGTGAGACTCTACCTCAAAAAAATAAATAAATAAATAAAAATAAAAAATAAAAATAAATCAATAAGTAAATAACATGGATCCATATTAATGCTCTTAGTAGTTATGACTTTTTCTTACCCATTAACATGAACTGACCTTATATGCACAAAATTATTCCTACTATCCATGTAAGAAGTTGGAGAAGAGACCAAGGGGAAGAAATTTGACTCAATACCTATTATCTAGTTATCAAGAGTATATAAATTAAGCTGTTGCAACAAATGTTAGAGAAAAAGTTATTCATCTGCTTTGACAGTAAGACTTTTATCAGGAGAAAATGTCTACATTTTCATTTTTTACTGAAAAGTAGGAATACAGTACTGTGCATTATATTTTATTACAATCTTGTTTTAATTGCAATTAGAGAATACATGGAGTGAATCTATAATGAATAGGTTGTTTTAGGCTTCTAAGTTATTATTTTAGACGCTATTCTCTAATGAAATAATGATGCAATTAATTTGGGGATACTACTGATATATGAGGCCTTGAGGAAGGAGATAGTATTAGAATACAATTGAGCTGTGTGTATCAGAAAATCCAAACTAACATGGGTTTAAACAACAGAGAGGTTGACTTCTCCCACATAAATATAGACAAGTCAGCGCCAATATGGTGGATAGCTTTTTCATTATCAGGTACTTGGGCTCCTTCTGTCATGCGGTTTCACCAACTTCAAGCCATGATTCTTACTTTATGGTCCAAGATAGCTGCATTCTGACCCATAGCAAGAAGGAAGGCATGAAGGAGGGCAAGCCCCACGTCTCTAAGGAGACTCCACAGAAACCAGAAGCTAGTCACCAGGCATATCTAGCTGCAACGGAGGCTGGGAAATGTAGTCTTTACTCTGGGTAGCCATGTACCCAGATTAAATTCAGACTTCTATTACTAAAGAAAAGGAGAATGGATATAGGGAGACAACCAACAGTTTCATCCATAGGATGTCTAGGCCTTGTGCTTTGTTCTTTATATATGTCATCTTTTTTTTATTTTGAGACAGAGTCTCGCTCTGTTGCCTAGGCTGGAGTGCAGTGGCATGATCTCAGCTCATTGCAACCTCCACCTCCTGGGTTCAAGCTTATTCTCCTGCTTCAGCCTCCTGAGTAGCTGGGATTACAGGAGTATGCCACCACACCTGGCTGATTTTTGTATTTTCAGTAGAGATGGGGTTTCACCATGTTGGCCAGGCTGGTCTTGAACTCCTGACCTCAGGTGATCCATCCACCTTGGCCTCCCAAAGTGCTGGGATTACAGGCATGAGCCACTATGCCCAGCCTATATATGTCATCTTATATGTGTTGGCACCATAATCACTGTCATTGGTTCTAGATAGTTTTCACTGACACCTTTGCTGCTTTTATGGTTTTAAGCACTATATGCATTGGCAAGATTCTACTTTGGAACCCCTAAGCATATTGCCACTACTTGCCCCTTTTTGTTCACTCTTAGTTGTGGCTGCTGATATGCAGCTTTCTTCTTAGAGTGTGGAGGTGTGAACAGAGAAGGTGGGTCGGACTTGGAAAAAAGAGGTTTCAGGAACCTGGCTGGGGATTGTTGGGGAAGGCCATTTGTACCACATGGCAGCATTCCCTTTGTCAGATATGTACTAGGTGTCAGGTGGGCCTGGTGACTGGGTATTCTGCAGCAGCACTTCATTTTTTCCTTGGAAGATGGAATAGGAAATGAGACAAAACAGTACACACTAGTGGAAAAGTACCTGTATTGAAGTCCTGGATTCTTCCTGGCCCTGTTGCCATATAAAGCAGACTTGGTCGGCAACTGCTAAAGGCAGGAATGGCCTTTTTATTAATATAACCTCATAGTCAGAGGCTGCAGAAAAAAATGTGCAGCTCAGGTTCCCCAGAGGGGCAGAGTCAAAACTGCAAGCAGACCCCACACACAGCAGGGAAGGCCCTGCTCAGCCAGAGCTCAAGGACAATCTCTAAAGGTAAGTGTGGAGAGACTTAATTACCATTTAAAATTGTCCTGGCCTGACCTCTCTACCTGGTGGGTTAACTTTGCTTCTGAGCCTTGTCCTGTGTTAATACTTACAGGCTGTATTTTCTCTTCCAAGCCTAGAAGTATATTTAGTAACATGATCTTCCAGGTATGGAGGGAAGGTGGCAGGAAGGGCTTAGGGCTCCCCAGTCTCACCTAGAGTTACTCTTCAGGATGCTGCTTGGCTTGGTGCAAGTGAGTATGGAGGTTACATGCAGGGTGTTGATGCCAATATATGGGGAGAGGGATTCTTTCCTTCCAAAACCATCTGGAGTGACACTGAAGACATACTTATCCACAATTTACATGAGCCCCAGGGACTTCCCATGCCTAAGAGAACTGGCTAGATAGTTCCTATTACACATTTATTTCCTTAAAGGAGATATTTTATATTCTGCCCTGTAATTCAATTCTTTTGACTCCCCACTCTGCTAAAATGAAAAAGAACATATAGTCCAAACAATTTTTAAAATCCATTTTCCCCCTCCAAATAGTAAATGTGCACAATTTGTGCAGATTTACACACATCTGTAAGCTATGCCTTGTTTATGCCAGTGCTTACAATATTTTAAAAATAAAGTATAATGTTTTTCAGTCTGTAAACAATAGTATTTTCTTTTATCAACTCCCCACATACAAATGTATTTCCCTTTTTTTAGGGTGTTTTTTCATGTCTAAGTAGTGATGTACACAACTGATATATAGGAAGGACATGAATGTTTTACAACAAACATACCAAAGGATGTAAAATACTCATGCTGACTCTTTAGAATACAATACCTAATAACCTGCAGAGTTAGAAAAGCCCACCTAACTTGGTCTGCCCCTATTCTATGTGTTGGAGTTAGAGGATTTAGGATCATGGAATGTAGTTTAGAGATGATATAACCCAGGTCTCTCATTTTACCTATGTGGCCACAGACGCTCAGGAGGAAAGTAATTTTTCTCATACTAGCTGACTTTTCCACAGCACAGACCTGGGGCTCCTGATTTCAAGCAAAAGGCTCTTTCTCTTGTGACCAGATAACAGTCTAGATGGAAGCTGTAATTTGGCTCTGGGAAAAAGTGATGACTGGATTCCAGCAGAGTATTCAGCCTTATCAATAGCCTCTGAGTACCAGAATTCCATTCAACCCCAGCTGTCCTCCCAGGGCCTAACTTTTTGAAGTATGGCTGGAGGACCAGGTGCATTGGCCTCACCTGGGGGGTTGGTTAGAAATGCAGCAGACCTCCTGAATAAGAATCTGAATTTTAACAAGATAGTTCCCTTGGTGATTTGCCTATAGACTAAATTTGGAAAGAACTACTCCAGGCCACTGTGCCTCTACTGCCAGATAATTTCCTTAAAGCCCTTTTAAATCACTTTCCTCTGATTCATTGAACACCTACAATGGCTTCCTATTGCTTATCTCTTCCTATCCAAATGTTTTTGAAAGTCCAGTGTTTATCTACTAAACCTGGGGAGTACTGTTTCCCTGGTCATATACTTGACTTGCTCTAGAGCTATTGATATAGGTTCTAGCTATTGATAAGAAAATATAAGAAATCTAGCTATTGATATTTAAAGACCTCCTCCAATGACTAGCCTTCAAGGGTCCTTAAATTGGCTGTTTGAGAACTATTGATCCAAAATGTTCCTTAGGAATAACTAAGAATAGATAAATCTTAGAAAACAGCAAGCACTACTCCCAACTATCTTGTTTTTCTCAGATGCCAAATCATAAAAACTGTTTTCCTACTGATAGTATTTTCTCTTATTTTTTCCCCTTTCATTGGCTTCTCACTTGCTCCCAATCTGAGATGGTAAACTCTGCATGATTCCCAAATTATCTCTTCCATTTTCCACTGTTAATTATTGTTACCATCAGGAGTGAACTATCCTGGAGGCCTGTTTAGATCAATTGGAGATCCAGGCATTTGGTTGATCTGGCTTCGATATCTGACTACCAGAATTTATTTGGATTATCTGGTTTGCTAACTGCAAGTCTCCACTTACCTCATCATTTCATTAAAGTCCCTCCGAAAATTGTGCTTTGGTTAAAAGGAACAACATTCCTGGAGTGAGAGGGACCATTCATTAGTCAAGGCGAAATCAATTAAGGAGTTCTGTCTTTTAGAGTAAAAGAAAGCTTTTAAGTTGCACTGACATATCCAGGAAAGGAGATTGTCGTGTATTCCAGAGTCATCTAGTTCAGCATGATTGTTTTTGTTCTGACAGGGCTCCTTTCTTACAAGGCAGTGATTTAGGGCGGGGCCAGTAAGCAAAGTATTTTGTACTTAACAAAAATGGCTGTTACCAAAAGCCAGTGCCTCTCCTGGCTGTTCACTGTTACCTCATTACAACCATGATGTTATCTGCTAGGTATCTGGGTTTACCACTGACCACAGCAGAGGCTTGGACATTATTTGCTCAAATGATTTTCTTCTCCTCTTCCTTTTGTTTTAAGTTAAGTATGCGCATGAGGGATCAGGCTGGAGCAGGCCGGGTGGGGGTGGGAGTGGTTATTCCACGGAGCACAATATGTACTTTTTCAGCGTTCTACTTACTTCCATAAAGTAGACTTTATGAGCAGTATGCTTGCATTTTTGTTTTCTGACTTATTGTTCTCTATCCTACAATTGTTCTATTAATTTGATAGTATATGGTTTCAGCCAAACATTTGTTCCATATTCTGCCAGATTAAGGGGAAGTTTCCAGACAAAACACTGCCCAGGGGCCTTCCTATACAAGCCAAACTACTTCAGTTCATCCCCTGGCCACTGCACCATCTCCTTAGAGGTCTTCAGGAGTGGAGTGGGGTCAGTGGTTACACCTGAGCTCAGTCGATTTCAAGGATACCTCGTCTCTCTGTAGCAGGGCACATCCACAGGCAATTCTGGAACCAGCTCAGCGGCAGAAACATGGGTCAGACAGAAGCCATGGGTTAGGAACTTGATCTGAGTATTGAGAAATGAAGTACAGAAGCTTGTAGGGTCAGCTCCATCCTTCTTGGGCTAAGCATTTTCCTTCAGGCGCTGTGCAGGCCTGTTCTCAGAATGACATTCACATTCCACTCAAGTAGTCTGCTTTTGTAATTCCCTGGGGATTTTCATGAGTATAGAGGTCACTGTCTCTGACAATTAAGCTTTGAAGTTAATTCCCAAGATAAATAGAGCAAATTGACACCACTTTCGTTGTAATTTTTCTTGCTTCAAATTCTAGAAGACAACAGTGAACCGGCTGCCAGACTCAGTTCCTGGAAATCCAAGAAACATGGGCATTTTATTTTTTAACCTTCCTAAATGAGGCTATTTAAGGCTGTTAGAAACAACAAAATCCATGTAAACGTCTTAATTCTACAATTTTGCTTGCATTTCTGAGAGGACAGAGAATCATTGTTTCCATTTTTTTTTTTTTTAAGCTACATAAGTAGTGGTTTCTTTTAAAACTGGAATGATAGAGGGTTGTAATCTTTTTAATTCAGACCTTGCAGCAGAAAAGCTGGATTTATTTGTGAACTGTATTATTCAGTAACACACTCTGCATGGAACAGGGAAAGTAAATAACTGAATACATACTTTATAATTACACATGGGAGGAATTCAAAGCTACAGTGAAGGGAATGGAGTTTAGGGGCCTGGGGCAGCAGCTGTAGTTTCTGGCTTCTCCCTCCCTACATGCTGAGGGCCTGAGAGAGAACAGAAACCTGGAGTTCCCAGTAGGCCTCCCATTCTTGCCACAACCGCCTTCCCCTCCTCCCCGGGTTAGTGAGGGAGTTGAGATGAAGGATTTGTCACTCTAGGCCTCAGCTTACAGGGACACAATTAGGATTTACAGAACAAAATGTGAGCCCAGGAGGGAACTCTAGAGATTTATTACACCACTTCCTACACAGTGTTCAGGACACCTCAAGATCTTAATAATTTTGAGGAAAAAAGATTCCATTGTCAAATAAGTTTGAGAAAAGTTATATATTGGAGAATCAAAGTGCATGCTAGCACAACCAAGACTCGGAGAAGAACTATGGTAAAGACATCTGTTTAATCCAGTCTTCCTCACCCCGATTTGATTTCTAAAGTTCCTTTCAGCTACAAAGTTCTGAAGGTTCTTGCTGACCAAGCACTTTCTGCTTTTCAAGTGAGATTATGGGAAGACAGAGAAAATCATGATAATTCAGATTTTAAAACTCAGATTACAACACACTAAAAAAATAGGGATATAATTAATTTCATTGTCAAGGGAGACTAAGAGGCTGGCACAATTTAATTGTACTAAACTGATCTTTATTCCTTTATTCTGTTATTTATTTATTTATTTATTTATGAATGACAGGGTCTGGCTCTGTCAGCCAAGATGGAGTATAATAGTGTGACCTTGGCTCACTGCAACATCTGCCTCCTGGTCTCAAGTGATCCTCCCACCTTAGCCTCCCAAGTAGCTGGGACTACAGTGATGCGCCACCACACTCAGCTAATTTTTTTGCGGAAATGAGGTTTCGCTACGTTCCCCAGGCTAGTCTCAAACTCCTGAGCTCAAGCGATCCTCTGCCTTGGCCTCCCAAAGTGCTGGGATTACAGGTGTGAGCCAGCACATCTGGTCTCCTAACCTGATCTTTGAATCACAGCACTGCTACTCATCAGCTGTCTGACTCTTGGCATTCATTTGCCTTAGTTTCTCGAGTTAGTTTTTTTGTTGTTGTTCTTTTTTTGAGATGGAGTTTTGCTCTTGTTGCCCAGGCTGGAGTACAATGGCATGCTTGGTTCACTGCAACCTCTGCCTCTCAGGTTCAAGCAATTCTCCTGCCTCAGTCTCCCAAATAGCTGGGATTACAGGCATCCGCCACCACGCCTGGCTAATTTTTGTATTCTTAGTAGAGACGGGGTTTTACCATGGCTGGTCTCGAACTCCTGACTTCAGGTGATCCACCCACCTCAGCCTCCCAAAGTACTGGGATTACGGGCATGAACCACCATGCCTGGCCTGTTTCTCAAGCTTTGACCTTTGAATTAAAATTTTTTTTCAGCTCAACTATTGTCCATGTGTGTGAATATTGATTGGAGCTTCTTCCAGTAGTCCATACAGTTGTTAAAGCCCTCCTCATTTATTTTCACCATAGAACCTGTTATCAGCTTTAGAAATTGCTTTCTGGTCCATACATCCAGTTTTGCTGGGAATTATTTCCAAGTAAAGAATTTGTCCTTCCTTTGGGGAGAATCAGCAACTTATTATATTTTTTTTAATAGGAAAGGTAATACCAGTATTGTAGAATCTTTGGAAAACCAAGAAGAGAAGAAAAGAATAGTGCTTGGTTAATGAGCACTTACTACTTGCCAGATACAGCTCTAAGTGTTTCCCTTGTATTAACCTCAAGGCCAAGCCACACAAAGGCACACTGCTCTGCAGTGCAGGAACCTAGAAAGGACACTTCAAACTAGTCAAAGGTGGAATAACTATTGAATCTGTCTAGCTATTGCTGAGGGACTAACTAACCATCCAATCACCAAATCCCCCAACCTTTTAAAGGAGGTGTGTAGGTATATTTTAAAGCACAAGCTTTGCAATTGTCTTGTTTTTTTTTTCACAGTTTCTTGGGTATGGCCTTTTTGTGTTCAACCAGCATTCTACAGGTTATTTGCAGTATGCTGTAAATCCAGGCATTGGTAACGCAGAGTAAACATTTTCTCCTGGTGAGGTGATAACCCTGCATTGCTTTAGCTTTAGACTTCTCTCTAGGGGCCATTGAACTGTGTCTGTGCAGAGACAGTTGGTTTATAGACCGTCAACTGAAGCAGGGCACAATAGTAAGGTAAGGACAGCTGGAGCCATGGAATGCCACAACAATAGCATGCGTGTCATAGGATGCCAACCTGCTTTTAACACATTCTGACTCATTTCTCCTATTCTCATCTTCTCTAGGCTCCCCACTGCATATTGAAGTATGCTACAAACAAGCCTGTATTAGTTAGGACTCTTCTTTGCAAGTGACAAAAACCCAACTCTAGCTAGTTTAAGCAATAAAGGGAGTTTAGTGGTCCATGTAACTGAAAAGTCCATGAGCTGAATAGCTTCAGGCATACCTAGATCCAGGCACTCAAACCATATCATGAGGGTCTCTTTCCCTTCTTTTCATAATATATGGCCTCATTCTCCTCTACTGCAGACACTCCCACTCTGTGGCCTGGGAAGGTGGCCACTTATAGTTCCAGCTTATGTTATCCTTATAGTTTATAGTCCTAGAGCAGGGAAGTGTGTCTTTCCTTTCATGTTAATAGCACAAGCTCTGGGACAAGACTGCTTAGTTACACAGTCTATCTCTACCACCTAGTTGTATGATCTTAGACAAGTTACTCTATCTTTGCTTCAGTTTCTTTATCTGTAAAGAGGTGATAATGATAGCATTACCTTATCAAATTATATGATAATTAAATGAGATAATGCATCTGAAGCATTTAAACAGTTCCCAGCACAGGGTAAGCATTCAATAAATGCTAGTAGTAGGAGAAGACCTTCCATAGAAGAGTTGGCTCAGCTTGTGCCATATGCTTATCTCTGGATAAATCACTGTAGGATGGGGAATAAAGGAATCTGGCCAGATCTGAGACACATTCCCACCCTTTTGCACTGGAAGGCAATGCCCAAACCACACTGAATCACAGAAAAGTTATTCCCAAAGGAAGGACAAATAACACTATAGGGCCAACACATGGTCCAGCCCTGACCAAGACAGGTAGCCTCAGCTTTGCCCTCCAGTGTGATTTGAAATAAAGTTGGATTGCCAGCACGATCTCACATTCAGAGATTGAGCCACAGGTCTAATGTGGTCTAAAGTGGAAGTATCATCTCATCACCCTCATTCTGTCAGAACTGCGCCCATATAGATGTCTTGATTCTAGCTTGATCTGCTTGGTTATCCTGCCTAGAACTCCTGGTTCTGCATAGAGCTAGGACACACTATGAACTTCATTTTGCCTGGTTGTGGCCCTTACACAGCCTAGTCTGCATTCGGGCCCCATGCCCCTGCAGTTCTGACTGTCACCCACACAACCACCCACCACTGCTGCCTGGAACTTCTCAGTACCTTGCCTTGCCTACTGGTTTTGAGCCAGCTGGTACCATAGCACACCTGAGCTTGTTGTGTCCTAACATACCATGCCATAGCTATCCTGGAGTCAGTTTCCTCTACCCTGCCCTAACTTCCTCTTTTGTTACCCCAAATCCCAATGTGCTTTGGCCCCATTTGAAGAAGATCTGGCTATGCTTTATTTCTTAAAGGCCTTAATTTTACAACTGCATTTGTATGTTGTCTTTTCTTCGCTGGTTATTCATTTAGGGCTTTGGTTCTTTTTCAAAAACCTCTTCCCATTTCCCTGTCTATATTACTGCATTATAGATATGTGTGTGTGTGTGTGTGTGTGTGTGTGTATTGTTTTACTTTCTCTTGAAGAGAGTATTATTTTCAATGTCTTAGCCCAGGGCACTAATATGGGAGCATCACGGGGTGTGATAAACTTGAGCGTCCATAAGTGGCATCTTGGGTAGAATGGAAAGTTCCATATTCCATATATTTGCATTAATAGACAACTAGTTTTGTAGCTGACTAATAAATTACATTTCCAGGTCAATGAACAGGTTTTTATTTCACAATGAATGATCCCCTAAATACAAGAACTTCTAAAGAGCAGATGAAAGCAGCTGCAAATGTGATCTAGGAATAAATATCAAGAAAGGAAACCCAAGCAGCCTGCAGAGTTCCAGCTGCTCTCCCCCAACCCTTATCAACGTTCTAATGGTCAGACACATTTTGAAGTTGGAAGGCACATTTCCAACAGCTCTTGTCCTTATATGTGGTTCTTGAAATAGTGCAGACATTCTGGTTCCTATCAAAATAGTAGTCACTGTCTCCAAAATTATTCACTTCCTTCTCATCCTCTCTTCTCCCCTGGCCCCTCTTTGGCATCTGCATCTTCCATCCTGATACTCAAGATGACAAATCCTGATTATGGGGAGGCTCTGATGCTACATAGTTTAATATGAGCTGAGCAGAGCCAAGTTTAGCCTGTGATTTACGTGATCATTCAACTCACTAGGGCAAACAAGGGTTTCTTAATCCCATACCTTTAATCCTTGCCTCCTCCAAACCACATTTCCATCTTATTGTTGCAGCTGCAGCGGGTTCCTTGAAACTAAACTGCAGTTTTCCAGGGATGGTAATTCCATCTTCCTGAGCTGATTCAAAGATTAAACAGAGTGCTTTAGAGATTGCATTCACAGCAAGCAGCAAGGGCAATCAAAAAGTGGTGTTTGGGCCAACAACAATACAACTTTCAGATGAAAAAGGGGGCTGAAAAAAATCTTTCAAATTAGAGGGGTTTGAATGAGTTTTTATTCTTGACATTGAAGGCTATGGAGCTGCCTTCTATACCATAAAGTGCTAAGGATTTGGCATCTCTATTACCTCAAAACCCGAGTCCCTCAGGTAAACGAGTGAGTGAGGCATACAGTACAGAAAACAGTTTCTCTCCAGTTTGCTGCCAATCTGTTCCACGATCTTAGGAGAGCTAAGGAACTTGTTGCTGAATAGTCACACATCTCTCTTTAGATTTTCAGTAATTGTCTTTTCCTGCCTTGTGATGCAACAAGTCTGGATGCCTTATTTTGCAGTTTTTACTTGAAATGTAAGCAACCACTATCAATAAGCCAGGCAGAAAAATCAGAACTGTTGAGCCAACAGAAGGATCAAAAATTTCTTATGGGTTTTCAGGAGACCAATGGCAGCCCTGTGCATAGAGAAAAGTAGCATTGAGTCTGATGAGTGACTTTGGGAGCAGATGGGCCCCAAAGCACCCACTCTGTCTGGTCAATCTGACCTTCTTGTGGCTACTTTCGAGAAAGTTTTGGACTTTAACATCATTCTTATTACAGGATGACATTTCAGAGGAAACCTACCTTTGAATCATTGGTGTGAGTAGTTTTTCTCCTTTGTCCCTCATCATTTCAAAATCAGAGGATTTTGTCCTCTTCCTTCTTGTTGATATCATACTGTGCCTTACACCAGCAACAATTCTGAGGCATTTTATGGGCACAGTGTCCAGGCTCCACTCTCCTGTGGGAAGAGAAAGAGAGGTTCATCTTCATTCCTCTGAACTCTCACAGCCTCTCATCGCACCTTCTGCTTTCCGCAGACCTAGCTTCTAATACTAAGTTTACCTCCTTTTAATTGTTTGGTGGTGAGCCAGTAAATTAAACTGTGCCTCAGGTTTGTTCCTCAGTTCTGGCTTTTTACAAGGACTGTTGCCTATGTGGTATGACTTAAGATTGTCATTCTCAAATATAAACCCACTTCCACACCCAAAATTCAGTCTGTAGTGATCATTCCTTGGGCTAGTCCCTCTTTTGTCTTGATTTGAAGAATCCTGGGAAGAAATCCATTGGTTCCTTTAGAGGTTGATACAAGATGAGAACAGTGGCTTCATGAGCCATCTGGGCCTTTGAAAGAGGGAAAGTATGCATAAAGAAGAAGCAAGGAGCCCATAGAAATAAACTGTACTGACTTCACAACTCTACTCAAGGCTGCCTGCTTACACAACCTTGTCATTTCTTTTTCCTGTGTACATAAAGCCTTTATATAACCAGTTAGGGTAAGCAAAAACGCAATTTAGCAGAGAAACAGAAGCAGATAATGTTTATTTATTGACAATGGAAGCAATCAGCCTTTGTTCACAAACTTATTAAACAGACAAGGTTCTCCCTGCTGTCTAAACTGCAGTGTGAAGAAACAAGAAGGCAGAGACCTGCCAAGGATGGAGAACAGCCTCCACAAAATTTTCAGGGGCAAAAATGGAACCTTTGTCTTCATGCTTCTCTGCATTCTTCAAATGGACTTTTTGAGCCTACAAACCTCCATGAGCTCAAGAAGGCCTGACAACTCTTTCAGGGTACAATGGCTGGTTTTAGTGCTATGGGTTTTCTTTTCTTTTCTTTTCTTTTTAATATCATGAATCTAAACAAATTCCACAGGTGGAAAAAAATAAAAAGAACTGGCTGGCTCAACATAAAACCATTGACATGGTTCCAAATTCTCTCCCATCATTGTCAACCCACACACACAAGCGCACACACACACACACGAGTTTTTGCAAAACTGTAATCTGTATATATACAGAGTTTTATGTTCTGGTTTTTCACTTCGCTTTATTCCATATACACATTTCCATGACTTGGGGGGTACCCCAGACTTCAACACTTTTAATAGCTAAAGAGTATTCCATCTTATTTATATCTCCGGTTGCGTGACCATTCACCCTTCTACTGTGGGCTTCTGGGTTGTTCTAGCCTAGGGAGACTCCATCTATCTGTGCTTAAGGAAATGCCTCTGGGGTTTCTCAGGCCATGTTCACAAGTAGTGCTAGGGTTTAGGTTTGTTTGTTTGTTTTCATGATTTCCTCTGTCACAGTTTTCATTTTATGTTTGCATGAGGATGTTATTTCTGGATTTGGTTGCTTTAAAAAAATATCATATTCATCTTTGCCAACTATCAATGCTCTGAAATGTTCTGAAATGCAATCAAGGCCTACTCGAAAAAGCAAACAGTACAAGTGTTGCCACCTGTTGATGGAAATTTTATTACTCTTGTTTCACTGGAGCTCTGATGAAGAATAGCGTGAAAGGAAAAAAGAAACTTTATTATAATTCCCACAGACTCAATCCCCAGACTTACTAACATAATATTTGCATTATTACTGTTCTTTTTGTTATTTTAGACCTTCTTCTAACATGGGTCATTGACTGTAAGTGAGTATACATTTTGCTTCATTACAATTTGCATTAGATATATTTAAAACCTTTCCATTTGATCAATGCTCCACATTTTTTTTTAATTTAAAAGTTTCAAACATCAAACATTTTGAAACCCCATGGATGGTATATACCCTAGTGCTCTACATGAAATGATGTCAGCAAACAGCCAGAGTTTGACAATCCTCAGCGGAACCAATTTTAACTAATTTCAAAGAAGAAAAAATAGTTTCCATATTTCATAAAAAGGGTTTTGCTAATAAACATAATAGAGGAAATAGAGGAAGTTATTTTTCTTAAAGCTTCAAGAATGAATGAGTATGCATGCATTAAGAAAATAAGCAAACAGCATGCACTTTGATAAACCATAATTTATATAAATCAAAGGACAAGAGGCAAGAATTACAATAGTTTGTAACCACTGCCTTATAAATACTATAGTTTAAATATTCAAGTAAATAATAAATTCTAAAAACAGCCCTCACTCAGCGATCAGCAGTGCCTTGTATATAATAGAAGAGCAATAAACTTCTGAATCCCTTTTTATTTGTTTCCTGTTTTGTTTGTTCATTCATTTAATAATATTTGAGCTCTTACTATGTACCAGCTTCTAAGCTAGGTGTGCAGGAATAACAAGTTGAATAAAACACCATCACTATCCATGTATCTAATGTGGAAGTAAGAAAAGTCCCAGTTATGAAATATTTGAATGCAGGTAACAGAAAATAGAATGAGACTAATTGTGACTCAAACATTACAGATGTTCCTGTTATCTCACTTAACAAGAAGGCTGGAGGTAGGTGGTTCCTGAGATGATTCAGTGACCCCGTGAAGCCCAATAATCCAGAATATTTTTGTTTCTCCTCTACAATCCTTAGGGGTTGCATTTTCCTCTTCATGCTTGTCACTACTGGTTGCAAGACGACTGTCACAGTGTCTGGTTTTACAGTCCACATTCACAGCAAAAAGAAGGAAGAAAGGGCAATGCCAGAAAGTGATTTTATTTGAGTTTTTTTCTTTTTTTAATCAGAAAATAAAATATCTCTCCCAGAAATATGCCAGCAGTTTCCCTCTTACGCCTTATTGGCCAGAACGGCTACCCCTAGCTGCAAGGGCGCTTTCCAACCTCTGTAGTGAGAAAGAGAAAGGAGATAGAAATGACTGTGGATAGGCCAGGCGTGGTGGCTTATGCCTATAATCCCAGCATTTTGGAAGGCCGAGGTGAGTGGATCACTTGAGGCTAGGAGTTCAAGACCAGCCTGGCCAACATGGCAAAACCCTGTCTCTACTAAAAAATACAAAAAATTAACCAGGTTTGGTGGTGTGCACCTGTAGTCCCAGCTGCTTGGGAGGCTGAGGCAGGAGAATCGCTTGAACCCAGGAGGTGGGGGTTGCAGTGAGCCGAGATCATGCCACTGCACTCCAACCTGGGTGATAGAGTAAGACTGTCTCAAACAATGAAAAAATAAATAAGAAAAAGGAAAAAGAAAAGAAAGAAATGGCTGTGGATACCCAGCTAACAAAGTTTGCCACAAGGGACCTAGTGTAGTATGAAATGCCTTCAGGCCATCATAGGCTGTAACAACTTGAACATTAAAGATTCAACATATTTGCATGCAAGGGTGATCTGGCTGTGACATCTGTCACCTCATTGACCACCAGGGTTAATTCAGCTGATCTGGCTGGCTAGGCGGGTGTTCCCTTCCTCCCTCACCGCTCCATGTGCGTCTCTCCTGAAGCTGTGCACTCAGTCAAAGTGGATGACCATCCCTGACAGAGGAGGACCGATCTTCAGTCAAGGGTACAGAGTAGCTGAGCTCCCCTGCTAGAACCTCCAGACAAGCTCTCAAGATTCAACATATTCATTCATGCAGTAGAGTTTTTTTTTGAAGGCTTTCTCTGGGCCAGACCCTGAAGATAGAGCAGTGAATAAGATAGACACAACTCCTTCCCTTAAAGAACTTAAAGTCTAAAAGGAGAAATAGATAGTAGACAAATAATTACACTAAAATATTGTGAGCGTATTATCACCAGATACTAATGACCTCCACCAGGATTTCACCCCAAATCCATTTGCACCAGGCTGATCTGCAGCTTAGAAACCCAGAAAAGATCTTACCAACTAAACAGATCTAGGGACTCTTTTAACTAGATACACCCACCCAACCACTCATCCAACCAACCAACTTATTTCAAGGGTGTATTTCAAACACAGGTATTACAATTAGGCTTTTTTGTAGTTTCACAGGTATGCCTGTAATAAGCAGTTTTTGTGTTAATCTGCCTCCTCCCAGCTCTTTGCACTATATTAAGTACATGGACCCTGACAAGGCAGGTCAAACAGTTTCTTAGGGTGAGGTTGTAACCTTCTGCTGTTCTAACTTCAGCCTCTTGCCCTGCTTCTCCAGGGGCTGGAGGATGCTGCCAGGCAGTGAGCATGGCTGGAGGCCAGCACAGGAGCATGGGGGGCTTGCTCACTGCACATGGGTAACATTTGGACAAACTGGAGCTTCTGGAAAAATCAAAGAACAAAGCCCCAGCCCTGAGAAAAACCTACAATGGACTCCGCCAGGTCCAAACAACGGCTGGGCCACTTGTGGCAACATAAAAGGCCAACATCCCGGCCATGAGTAATGTGCTCTTGGCAGCTGTTAAAAGGGGCCTAAAACCCCACTGGCTCCCAGACCCAGCCGGACGGGCCAGGTGCAGGCTGACAGGAGAGCTGTGTTGATTCTAAAGGCCAGAGATGTTATTTTGAGGTTTGACTGTTTATGTCTCATTACTGCTAATTTCCATGAGTTTGCAGGCCTCGTTCTGTTAACTCTATCCCCTGGTGGAGAAATCTATCTACACATGAAGGCCATTCACTAACCTACCCCAACCCCCAATTTTTTTGTGTGATGAGAATCATTTCTGGGAATACAACAATCTACATGTGGAAGTTTCTGAAGCAACTTCAGTTTGGGTTTGTGGGTCCCTCTCCTCTGAAATTCTCTCACTTGGTATAAGCAGGGCTGGCCTGGGACACATTTAAATGGCATTATAACCTTCTAGTTCCCCTCCTCTTAGGAAGCTTGTTAACTATTAATACAGTGGCCTGTGCAAACACATGAAAATATTAGCTTTCTTTTATGCAGTTAGAAAATTAAATGGAAAAAGATCGGATTCATAAGGCAAAAGAATATATAACACATGGGATTAAGTTTGACAAGAAATGTGCAGGGGACAAAAGGCTCCTTCCTCCCTCCCCATGACATTTTCGTGTATTCCCCATGCGGTCCTTTGACTAAGTTGGTCCTCATCCCACAGAGCCCCTTCTTGGTCCCAGTCTTACCTTCCGCTGCTCCTAAGACTTTTCTTAGCTTTTTTATTATGGAAAATTCTAAACATATACAAAGTAAATCTAATACTGTAATGTACACTCATGTACCCATCCCATTCTGCCCTCTCTATATTATCTATACCTCCACTTTCCCATTGCATTATTATTTTTCTTAAGAGTTGTTTAAGGTAAAATTTACGTACATTGAAATATTCAGCTCCTGGGCTCTTAGCTGTCCAAGTTTGGCAAATGGATACATCACCCATGTAACTTACTCCCTTTCACAACATAGAATTTCCCCCTCCCCTGATTCCTTCATGTACCTTCCCAGTCAATCCCCCTCTGAGGCAACCGTTGTTCTGATTTTTTTTTTTTTAAACTTCAGATTTATTGTTATTTTTTGGCCTGTTTTAGAACTGACAGCGGGTTTTCTGATTTGTGTCCTATCTCTGAACTCTACTCTTAGTTTCCTAACATGAGAGCTGGCTTATCTACTAAGACAACACACTCATTTGTGGGTAGGTGCTAATGGATAGATGTATTACCTTTCTCAAGTCAGACCTTGGCATTTCACAGAGGTCTTTGGAGAAAGAGACATTAGCCTCAAAGGGTCCCTCTTCTAAGGTGAGATCTTGTGGCAGGCTGTGGTAAGGGAGGCATATGAGAGGCGCCTCAACTCTTATCCCCTGGGGCCTGTTGGATATGGTACCGTATGTATGGGATAATATACGGTTCATAAACTGATACACAGGCAGATCTTGCTTGCGAAATCTTGGCTTATGAACACTGTTTACTTCCTTGCCTTATTACCAGGGGTTATTCTCACTGTTTTGAGCCCATCTCCCTGAGCCAGCTCCCCTAACCCTTTCTTCTGCTTGGCCATGACACTGCTATTGCCTCTTACTCTCAGGCCAGTCCTGATGTGGCTGACAGGGGTGCTGGGCCCCTTCCTCAGGTTCTGATTGTCAACTTCTCTGCTGAGGCATGAATTTGAACATTGGAGAGTGACACCTTAAACAAAGGTTTAGATTTTCTTTTTTAGAGTTTTGTTTTTGTTTTTGTTTGTGTTTTTGAGACAGGGTCTCTCTCTGTCACCTAGGCTAGAGTGTAGTGGTGCCATCATGACTCACTGCAGCCTTGACCTCCTAGGCTCAAGTGATCCTCCTGCCTCAGCCTTCTGAGTAGCTGAGACCACAGGTTTATGCCACCACCACAGCTAATTTTTTATTTTTTGTAGAGTCGGGGTCTTGCTATGTTGCTCAGGCTGGTCTCAAACTCCTAGCCTCAAGCAGTCCTCCTGCCTCGGCCTCCCAAAGTGCTGGGATTACAGGGATAAGCCACCACACCTGACCTTCTTTTCTACAGTTAATAAGTACTAAGTTGTATTCTCTGAGATAGGACAGCTACCTTTTCAGGTAGCTCTGGATCTCAGCAGAGAGGAAAGAATATTTGTTAAGTATCTAGTTTGCTCCAGGCTCTTAATCAGTCTCTAGGATAAGTTAGCAGCAAGATTTACCCCAAATACCTGACTTTTGCAAGTTACTCAGCAGGGCTTTGACCCTCCAGCTAACCTAGAGCTTCAGTGAGGGAGACTTGGTAACATCATTATTATTACAGCTACAATATGTTGAGCACCCACTATCGAGCATCACTTCATACACGTTATCTCTTCTAGTGCTTTTGAAGGCAGACATTTTAGACATTTTAGTCTTCACAGAAAAAGGGGGAGGGAGCAAACATTAATTGATTTGCAACTCCCATCTCAGCCTATGAAGTAGGCACTATTATTATGCCCTCTTTTTTTTTTGAGACGGAGTCTCTCTCTGTCGCCCAGGCTGGAGTGTAGTGGCCGGATCTCGGCTCACTGCAAGCTCCGCCTCCCGGGTTTACGCCATTCTCCTGCCTCAGCCTCCCGAGTAGCTGGGACTACAGGCGCCCGCCACCTCGCCCAGCTAGTTTTTTTGTACTTTTTAGTAGAGACAGGGTTTCACCGTGTTAGCCAGGATGGTCTCGATCTCCTGATCTCGTGATCCGCCCGTCTCGGCCTCCCAAAGTGCTGGGATTACAGGCTTGAGCCACCGCGCCCGGCCTTATTATGCCCTCTTAAAGATTAAATGAGATAATACAAATAAGGTCTTTAGAACAATGTCGGCCCCATAGAAAGCACTACATAAACACTTACCTTTATTGTTATTAGGTAATTCACTTGCTCAAAGTTGTATTGCTAGAAAGGAGTAGAGAATGGGTCTTGAGCTGTTGGTTTTTTCCCTCCCACACTCCCCAGAGATGGCTTCGAAGTCTTGGTACCCAGAAGACATGATACTAACATTGAGATCAGTTCTTGGTGGTTGGCAGGGTGTTGGTGGAATCTGCAATTTACAGTGAAATAGCAGAGGTTTCTTCCAAGATGGATGATGTCTTAGCTTGTTTGGGTTGCTATAACAGAATACCATAGACTGGATAGCTTATGAACAACAGAAATTTGTTTTCTCACGGTTCTAGAGGCCGGTCTATTCGAGATTAAGGAGCTGCCAGATCCAGTGTCTGATGAGGGCCTCTTCCTGGTCCTTGCTATGTCCTCACATGGCAAATAGGGTAAACAAGCTCTCTGAGGTTTCTTTTAAAAGTGTACTAATTCCATTCCTAAGGAGTCCACCCTCATGACCAAAGGCTAACCTCCAAAAAACATCATCAAATTGGGGGTTAGGATTTAAAGATATGAATTTTTGGGTGTCACAAACATTCAATCCATTGCAGATGAGAAGCCCACCTCTAGATTCTGCTCCCTGGAATGCAACCCGCATTACTGTCTTCTTTAAAAAGGTTATGCTGGTACATCTGCCATTTGCTCAGAGCCCTGGTCAATTAGATGACTGTTAGATCCCATATTTATCTAAGACATTGTGTCTGTAGGAAATCAATGAATATAAATATTTATTAAGTGCCTATTGTGTGTCAAGGCAATTAAACAGGAACATGTGCATTTCAGCAGATTTCTGGAATAATCCTTACCATGACCTAGATGCACTGGTTTCCATCTGTTTTCTGACTTCATCCTCTGTCCCTCTCCCTTGCTCACTGCGCTCCAAGAACATGGGCTATCTTTCTAGTCCGTTGACACATCAATCTCATGCCCAACTCAGGACCCGCACGAAGAAGTGCAGATGCTCTTCTTAGAACAGAGTGCTCCTCCTCCACCTTTTTTCATGGCTGGCTCTTTCCCATTGCTCAGGACTCAGCTCCCAAATCCCCATCAAAAAGGACTGACTAACCTAGAACCACTCCCATCTCCACCCTGTTTTTTGTCTTGTTTTGTTTTGTTTTTTAATTACTTTGCTCTGTTTATTTCCTACTTAGAACTATTCCCAAACTAAAAATATCTTACAATTACTTAGGAAACTGCACGAGGGGCAGATATCTTAGTCTGATGATTTAATGCTCTATCCCCAGAGCCTAGAACAGTGATCTCAGTATTTGTTGAATGCATGATGAATAACAATAATAATAATAACTTAGGTAATGTATTGCTGCCACTCATGGTCATGTGGTCCTCTCAATAACCAGTGGAGACAGGGAGGGCAATTATATTTATACTGCAGGAAGAGAAACTAAGTCTCAGTTGTGAAGACTGTAGACACAGTGCTTGTTCCATTTTCCTTCTGAAGCTTTTTTGCACCCTTCACTGCACGTCCAGCACTATGCTAGAAGCTGAAGTGGTTTTTTGTTTGTTTTGAGGAGGAGTCTTGCTCTGTTACCCAGGCTAGAGTGCAGTGATGCAATCTCAGCTCACTGCAACCTCCACGTCCTGGGTTCAAGCAATTCTCTTGCCTCAGCCTCCCGACTAGCTGAGAGTACAGGTGCCTGCCACCACACCCGGGTAATTTTTGTATTTTTAGTAGAGATGGGATTTCACCATGTTAGCCAGGCTGATCTCAAACTCCTGACCTCAAGTGATCAACTTGCCTTGGCCTCCCAAAGTGCTGGGATTACAGGTGTGAGCCACCACAGCCAGCCAGTTTTTATATTTTTTTAAACAGGGAGTTTTAACCCTCCCTTTCTTTTTTTGTGTCCACCTAGATTGTGTCCACCTAGATTAAGGGTGGGTTTGCCTTTCCCAGCCCACTGACTCAAATGTTCATCTCCTTTGGCAAGAGGACACTTGCTCTCCTTAGCTTTTGCAGGGTTATGCCACAGCAGGAAAAAAAAAATGCATTTGAGACAGTGAATATAGTCTCCTTGTAGCATCTCCAGCAGAAGTTGGTGAATCTGCTACTGCTTTGTAAGTCTTTGAAACAGGAGGAATTTTATTTTGCCTTTCATAGTTTCTGGAAAAGCTATCCTAAAATAGATGGGTAAAGTGATATTGGTCACTAGTAAAGAAAATATGAGCTAACCATGTTGGCATAAAAAGGAAAGGAGAAACTTCTCTTGGATAAGTACTTGATATGTGTGGAGGGGCAGAGGATGGATATTTTCTCTGAGTGGTGGGTGCCCTGTGTGACAGAATGATGAACACGTCTTATCTGGGGAAAATTTTTATAAGACTCCATTTTAAAAATCACATGCAGACACACATACACACATATCAATCAATTAGCATTATTATTTCCTTTTCAAAAAGATTTCTCAAATGATAAAATAATTATTTTGATATCCAGATAAAAACTTTTGAGTATATTAAGTACTATGCCAGGCACTTTTACAGTTTCCTATTCAATCTTCAAAACCACTGTATTAGGGTTCTTTAGAGGACAGAACTACATATATATATATAGGAAAGTTTATTAAGTATTAACTCACATGATCACAAGGTCCCACAATAGGCTGTCTACAAGCTGAGGAGCAAGGAGAGCCAGTCCAAGTCCCAAAACTGAAGAACTTGGAGTCCGATGTTCAAGGGCAGGAAGCATCCAGCGTGGAAGAAAGATATAGGCCGGGAGGTTAGGCCAGTTTCTCTTTTTATATTCTAGCCATGCTGGCAGCTGATTAGATTGTGTCCACCTAGATTAAGGGTGGGTTTGCCTTTCCCAGCCCACTGACTCAAATGTTCATCTCCTTTGGCAACACCCTCACAGACACACCCAGGATCAATATTTTGTATCCTTCAATCCAATCAGGTTAACACTTAGTAGTAACCATCACAACCACCCTTTGCTTTGAGGTGGGTGTCTAATCTACACTTTTACAGGAGAAACCAAAGCTCAGAGAAGGTGCTTAAGGATCTTGCCCAAAGTTGCATAGTAAATGGCAGAAATGAATTTGGACCTAAATCCAGTGTTCTTTTTACATTTACATTTTCAAAATGTAGTCCTAGATACTTGTCCTACAACACATAAAACTTGATTCTGTTTGGTGAAAGATGTATTTGTCTTCAATTTTTCAGGAATTTTTCCTTCAATCAACCACTGTTTATTGTCCTTGTGTCATTTCCATCTTTCAGGCACATAGTTAGCACATCAGCACGTTTAGCTCTTACATGCCCCTAAGCATGTGGGGCTGGCTCCACCATCCTGTTTTGAGGACCCATGTTTAGAAATCCATTCTGCTTAAAGAGAGACTAGGACAGTTGAGAGGATGGAAAACAGTCCAGTACAATTAACGTGTCAATAGCGGCAACATGAGACCCAGTGTTGAGCAATTTGGGCCTGTGTGAACAAACAACTGAAATAATTTCAAACCCCTTATTTTAAGAGTGAAGTGTGTGTGTGTGTGTGTGTGTGTGTGTGTGTGTGTGTGTAGGCATGTGTTGCCTACACACAAGACTAGCTTACAGGTTTTTTCATTTTTTTTTTTTAAACAGGGTCTTGCTCTGTCGCCCAAGCTGGATGGCAATGGCACAATCACGACTCACTGCAGCCTCAACCTCCTAGGCTCAAGTGAGCGATCCTCCCACCTTGGCCTCTAATTTTTGTATTTTTTGTAGAGATGAGGTATTGCCATGTTGCCTAGGCTGGTCTCAAACTCCTCAAGGGGTCTGCCTGCCTCACCTCCCAAAGTGTTGAGGTTACAGGTGTGAGCCACCGTGCCTGGCTGGGTTTTTATTTTTTTAATTTTTTTTATTTAAAAAATATATTTTTTATCTTTGTAGATTTGGGAGTACAAGTGCAGATTTGTTACATAGATGTATTGCACAGTGATAAAGTCTGGGTTTTTTTTTTTTTTTTTTTGAATTGGCTTTAGCTGAATAATCAATCACTGAAATAAATTTCATCTTAACTTATTGGATTGCCATAAGAATGTTTGGATAGAAAGAAACTAAAGTATCATAGAATCTCAAGGCAGTTCTCACCTGATAAATCCAGCTTCTGTATTTTTGAGATGAGAAAATAGAGGCTAAAACAGGCTTAAGGGTCTCAAGGTCTCTCAGTAAAGACAGACCCCAGGTATCTTAGCCTGTGGCTGCCAGAAGCAATTGCCTTGGAGAACTCTGTTCTCACTCCTGGACTTCTGGTTGCTCCTAAGCAGAAATATTCATTTGTGCCTGATGTGGAAGATTATTTTCCTCAGGTTCAGTCACATTGCAGTGTGGAAAGGGATTTAGTTTAATACCTGAGTGGGCAAATGTGGTGCAAGAGGTTTGTACACTGAAATACCTATGTGAAAATCTTCTTACCTGCCATCTCCTTGGCGGCATTCAGGCGCATGTGGACACCTTGTCCCAAGGAGTCTGGATGAAGGCCAGAAGTCTTGCACAGCAAATGTGTGTGTTGAATCAACATTTCTGGTTATGACTCTTCAGGGACTCTTCTTTGAAGATTATGCAACTCCAGCTAAGAGGATGGGCTTTCCTTACTAGCTTTGCACACTGAATTAACTTTTAAAAAACAAACAACAGCTTCTCTACCCTCTTTTAGACAAGTTTTTATTTCTCTGTTTCTGGCTAAGTAGTGTTTAGGGAAGGGAGAGAGAATTCTGTTAGACATGACAATGTTTTTCTAATTTTTGTTTTAATTTGCAAGTCATTTTTAATTTGTGGAATTTGAAAGAAGTATAAATCAAGTGAAAATATTATTGCACATTTAAAAAAAGAAAGCTCTCATTTGTTTTTCAAAATACAACAGGTTCCTCTGCTTAATGATTTCATTTTTGCCATTTATGTGAATCCCAAATTTTAAAAATCAATTTAGTTTCAAAACTAGGCAAAATGGGCTGGGTGTGGTGGCTCATGCCTGTAATCCCAGCTATTTGGGAGGCTGAGGCACAAGAATTGCTTGAACCCGGGAGGTGGAGGCTGCAGTGAGGCAAGATCATGCCACTGCACTCCAGCCTAGGGGACAGAGTCCCTAGGAAAAACAAACTCATAACCAGTGAGACCCTGTCTCAAAAAACAAATAAACAAACAAAAAAACACACATAATCTGTCAAAACTCTTTCTTAGTATCACATGGCCCTGGTTACCTGGCTGAAATTTTTACCATTTATTATTGTTTCAGGTGGCTTAGGATTATTCATTTCCCTTGGTCTCATAGTTCTGTATGGAAGACTTCTTTTCTTAAAGTAACATCCCTGGTCTCTTTTTACCCCCCTACCTCTGCTGTTTGGGCATAAGAACTGGGCATGCATGACTCAGCCTCTTGGACCCCACTTCCCTGTTATCTCGGCTGCCTGCAGAGAGTATGTTTTTAGTCTGTTCTCTACATAGTGTTGTTAGTGGGGCACATTCCATCCCTGTGAAGAAAACCTATGGCTTTCCACCTCTTCCTGTGACCAAGCAGACAAGTTTAATTTGGGACAAAATGTAAGTCACAGATCTAAAACCATGTTCTCCACTCTAGCTTTACCAGCGATCAAGATAAAGTTTTTTTTCATTTTTGTTGTTGTTGTTGTTGTTTTTGTTTTTTTGAGATGCAGTCTCACTCTGTTGCCCAGGCTGGAGTGCAGTGGTGCGATCTAGGCGGGCTGCAACCTCCTCCCCCTGAGATCAAGCGATTCTCCTGCCTCAGCCTCCGAGTAGCTGGGATTACAGGCGTGCGCCACCACACTGGGCTAATTTTTATATTTTTAGTAGAGACGAGGTTTTGCCATGTTGGCCAGGCTGGTCTTGAACTCCTGACCTCATGTGATCTGCCTGCCTCTGCCTCCCAAAGTTCTGGGATTGCAGGTAGGAGCCATGGTGCCCAGCCCAAGATAAAGTCTTGATTTTCAACTGTCTGACTCTTGTGTCTATCTCTCAGTTGGTCTTAAACTTGGGTGAGGAAAAAAGGGCTTAGCTCTGTAAAACCTCAACACTTATAATGTTGTATAGGCAAATTCTTAATGTTTTTTTATAACCTAATTATTTGGACTAGAAGTAATCTATTTTGGTCAATATTTCAAGTGTGGAAAGCACTACTATAGAAACTGTAACAAATCTGAATCATTTAGGAATAAGCTTTGTTTATTTTTTATGTTTTGGTTTTTTAAAAAAATTCCCATTACGTACAATTAGAAAAATAGAAAAAAGAAGTAGGATAAATACTCTTATTATAAGACCCCCATTCAAAATATACTAAAATCACTGTGTTAGTATATTTCCACTAAGAATATTTTCTGGGGTGTACATGGTGTCTCATGCCTGTAATCCCAGCACTTTGGGAGGCTGAGGCAGGCAGATCACTTGAGGCCAGGAGTTCGATACCAGCCTGGCCAACATGGTGAAACCCTGTCTCTACTAAAAATACAAAAATTAGCCAGGCATGGTGGTCTGTGCCTATAATCCCAGCTACTTGGGAGGCTGAGGCACAAAAATCACTTGAATCCGGGGGCAGAGGTTGCAGTGAGCCAATATCATGCTGCTGCACTATAGCCTGGGCAACAGAGCAAGACCCTCTCTCCAAAAATAAATAAATAAATAAATAAATACAATATTTTTAGTGAGTAACACATCCTTGTGGCTGCATTAGTAATTTTTTTTTTTTTTTTTTTTTTTTTTTTTTTTTTTTGAGGCAGAGTCTCGCTCTGTCGCCCGGACTGGAGTGCAGTGGCCAGATCTCAGCTCACTGCAAGCTCCGCCTCCCGGGTTTACACCATTCTCCTGCCTCAGCCTCCCGAGTAGCTGGGACTACAGGCGCCCGCCACCTCGCCCGGCTAGTTTTTGTATTTTTAGTAGAGACGGGGTTTCACCGTGTTAGCCAGGATGGTCTCGATCTCCTGACCTCGTGATCCGCCCGTCTCGGCCTCCCAAAGTGCTGGGATTACAGGCTTGAACCACCGCGCCCGGCCTGCATTAGTAATTTTGTAAGGGAGGCTGCTGATATATGATTGATCACTGCAAAAACAGAATCTTGACTTAATAATTAGTTGTGGTCTACCTAATTTATCTATACCTAAAGAGCTTTTTATATTTAGAACTTTAGGAAGACAATAATTTGTTGAGAATGACCAATCCACTCATTGTGAGAAGAACTAGAGTTTGCTTACAAGATTACATGCAACAAACTACAAAAAATGAACAGTGACATATGACTCCAGACCCTAGTTCTTCCTCATAAAGAACTAGTGGTAACCTTTTTCCAGCATGCGTTTCTTCCAGCAGTCCACAGAATTGTTTGTGGCCTGCTGCCTTGCTATGTATGGACCTCACCAGAAGCCATGTGATGCGTCAGCTCTGTTTCCCCTGCTAAGTACAATGGCTGACCACTAAGCTCCCTCCAGTGGGCTATTCACCTATGCTCTCCTTGGGGCTGTAATCTCTCTGCCCAGTCAGTTTTCTCTTGAGCACTGTAATCGTGGGAGGGACATGTTTAACACCTTTCAGTGGAAAGACTCATTTCCTTTGGAGTCTAAGTTGAAGAAGGATATTCTCACAGGCAGGTCGTAGACCGTGTTAAACACTTCCTGTGTGATGTCATTTAACACTGCAATCTCCTACAACCCAGCAGTAATGCACAGGGACTAATGTCATCCACCAATGTGGGCTACGTGGGCTTTATTTTAAAACAGAGTTGTAAATTATGTAATGTACCACATATATCCAATAAAAGACAGGATTTTTGTAAAAATATTCCTCAGAAAAGAGTCACCATACGTTCAAGTCCTTACAAAGTTGATCATACTATAGAAGGCTCCTTCTCAATTATTTTGTTTTGAATAACAACTTACTGTTTAGATAATACATGTTAGTTTGAAAAAAACTTCAGCCAATGTTAGTTCTTCACGTTTATTGAGGTCATCTGCTGGAATATTTAAAAGTTACTGAAAAACTTACTATGGAGTGAATAATTCACCCTATTACTGAGTCAGTAATAACCCTGAGGTTATTACTACACAATTTTAAGTGCTGGTTACATTTATAAAGTAAGTTTTTAAAAAATTACTTTAAAAATATAAGTGGTTATATTAATACATACCTATGTGGCAAATTAGAAAAATTATCTATCCTACAATTCAATAAAAAAGACAAATAATCCAATTAAAAATGGGCAAAGAATCTGAATAGACATTTCTCCAAGAAAACTGTATAAGAGACCAATAAACACATGAAGAGGTGCTTAGAATTATAAGTCACAGAAGGACAAATCAAAACTACAATAAGATACTACTTCATACCCACTAGGTTGGCTGGAAACAAAAAGTCAGATAACCACAAATGTTGTTGAGGATGTGGAGAAATTAGAATTCTCATACACTGCAAGTGGGAATGTAAAATGGTGCAGCTGCTTTGAAAAAAAGTCTGACAGTTCCTCAAATGATTAAATATAGTATTACCATATTCTAGTCCAGGTATATGCCCAAGCAAAATGAAAACATATGTCCACATAGAAACATGTGCATGAATGTTTATAGCAACTTTCTTCATAATAGCCAAAAGCTGGAAACACCCAAATGTTTATCAACTGATGAATGGATAAACAAGACATTGTATATTTATACAGTGGAATATTATTTAACTGTAGAAAGAAATGAAGTACTGGTATATGCTACAACATGGACAACCCTTGAACATATCATGCCAAGTAAAAGAAGCGAGTCACAAAGGACCACATAATATATGATTTGATTTGTATGAAAGTCCCAGACAGGGAACTCTATAAATCAGAAATTAGATCACAGGTTACTTGGGCCTGGGGGAGGGGATGGGTAGATAAGAAGGTGGTAGTTAAAGGGTATGGAGATTTCTTTTTGAAGTGTTGAAAATGTTTTAAAGCTGATTGTGGTGATGGTTACATATATCTGTGAATATACTAAAAAATATTGGATTACACTTTACATTGTGAGTTGCATGGTATGTGAATTCTATCTCAAAAATTCAACATCTGTTGATAAAATACGATTATCCACTGAAAAAAAGGTCAACTGTCCTAATAGTTTATAGCTGGTTGATTGTAGCTTATAATAAAAATTCCAGGGTCAGGAGCCTATATAAAATAAAAAGTAGTATATCCAAATAAGATAAAACAAAACTAAGTTTTTATTTTTGTTTTTGTTTGAGACAGAGTCTCACTCTGTTGCCCAGGCTAGAGTGCAGTGGCGTGATCTCAGCTCACTGTAGCATCCATCTCCTGGGTTCAAGCAATTCTCCTGCCTCAGCCACCTGAATAGCTGGGATTACAGGTGCGCACCACCATGCCTGGCTAATTTTTGTATTTTTAGTAGAGATGGTGTTTCACCATGTTGGCCAGGCTGGTCTTGAACTCCTGACCTCAAGTGATCTGCCCACTTTTGCCTCCCAAAGTGCTGGGATTACAGGCATAAGCCACCACGCCCAGCCGTTTTTGTTTTGAGACAAGGTCTTGTTCTGTTGCCCAGGCTGGAGTGCAATGGTGTGATGATAGCTCACTGGAGCCTCAACCTCCCGGGCTAAAGTGATCCTCCCACTTTCACCTCCCGAAGTGTTGGGATTACAGGCATGAGCCACCATGACCACCCAAAAATAAAACTAATACACAGACATTAAGTCACTCTTGATGGATGTTAGGAAACCAACTCATTATTCTGAAAACTAATAAAGAGAAGGAATCACACATTTATCTTGCTTTTCCTGAAGACTGCACCTTAGCATAATCGAAAGCTGATAAGAGAACATGTTTCCTTAGAGAAGTATTCTAGCTAACAAATGAAGAAGAAAGGATAGAATCAGAGTATCACCATTTTGCACCCTTTCTGAAATAGTGAATCTAGGTAGTGATGATTAATGGCTATAATAACACAAAAAGAAAAACAACAAACCAGTTAGCCTCTTGATGAACGTGCTAAGAAATATTCTTGCCAATAAATAGAATGTGAATGTGATAAAGTCTCTAGAGCTACCTACTAGTTCCCAGGAGATAAATGTGAGTAGAGGAACATGTTACGAGATACCACAGGAATGCAGTCAGCAAAATTCCAGATGTGAGAAACTCTAAAGAGCCAATCAACAAATGAATTGTATGCAAGGAAAAAAGAGCCAGAGGAAGGAGGACACTCATAGATTAAAAGATAATTTAAAAACCTATCAACTAAATGCAAGGTATGGACCTAGTCTGGATCCTGATTTAAACAACTTTATGACACAATTGGGGAAATCTGAACACTTACTACATGTTTAATGATGTGAAGAAATTATTAATTTTTAGGTATTATAATGCTATTGCAGTTATATTTCTTAAAAAGAGCTTTCTCTTAGGGATACATATTGACATATTTTTGGGTGAAATGATAAGATGTCTGGGATTTGCTTAAAAACAATTCAGGAAGGAGGGCATGGAGGATTATGAACAAAACGTTGGCCATGAGTTGATAGTTGTTGAGGTTTTGTTTGGTTTTGTTTTGTTTTTTTGAGGTGGAGTCTTGCCCTGTCACCCAGGCTGGAGGGCAGTGGCACAATCTCGGCTCACTGTAACTTCTGCCTCCCAGGTTCAAGGGATTCTCCTGCCTCAGCCTCCCGAGTAGCTGCGACTACAGGTGGTACCACCATGCCCGGCTAATTTTTTTTGTATTTGTAGTAAAGATGGGGTTTCATCATGTTAGCCAGGATGGTCTTGATCTCCTGACCTTGTGACCTGCCAGCCTCAGCCTCCCAACGTGCTGGGATTACAGCCATGAGCCACCTCACCCAACCTTTGTTGATATTTCTATATACTTCTATTTGTGTTCGAAATTTTCTGTAATAAATTTTGTTTCTTTGTTTGCTTTTGAGACAGGATCTTGCTCTGTTGTCCAGACTGGAGTGCAGTGGCACGATCATGGCTCACTGTAGCCTCCAAATCCTGGGTTCAAGCAATTATCTCACCTCAGCCTCTGGAGTAGCTGGGACCACAGGTGCATACCACCATGCCTGGCTAATTTTTTTTTTTTTTTGGTAAAGATGGGGTTATCCCTATGTTGCTCAGTCTGGTCTTGAACTCCTGGGATCCTCCCTCCTTAGCCTCCCAAAATGCTGGGATTTCAGGCGTGAGCCACCATACCCAGTCTGTAATAATTTTTTTTGTTTTTAAGAAGAAAATACTATGTTGCAAATCGTTTGGGTAGAAGTGAAGATGAGGTGGTCAGGAAAATTGGTAGAGAACATCTCTTTAGAGGTGATGGAAGACACTGACATGAAACATGCCTTTAAAAAGTTTGAATAAAATGTTTTCATAAAATATGTGAGTGGGAAAAGGCAATTAAAAAAACTGTTTTTTAATACATATAATTTTGTATATGCATTTTAAACTAAAATACTAAGTTAAATATTGTAAGAAGATAGTTAAACATTTCATCTGTGCTTCAGTGGCCAAAATGACTTGGCTCTCTGATGAGTGCAGCCCCAGGCTCCAAATTCCTGACTGCCCTCCTCTCTTGTGGCGGCATTCCTGGAAGGCAGTGGATCTGGAAGCACCAGCGGCCGCCCCGCAGACCGTGAGAACTACTACTGCACAAGCACATCCTACCTGACCATGGGGCAGGAGCACAACCACACTGTGGTATGCAGGGCTGAGGCCTTCCATGCCGTGAAGGCAACCAACACTTCCAAGTTCTGCCCTCATAGATGTGTTGTAGACCAGCTCAACCATCACAATGTCACCAAGAAAAAGCCCTAACTCTGAGCCATAACTCTAGATTTTATAGATCATGGTGCTGCCCTGTTTTTACCTATCCTTGGAACTGAAAAACTGTAGCTTCTACAGAAATGTGAGCCTTTGAACAGGGATCTTATTAAGGCTGTTAAATCAAGTTTAGTCTAAAGCTGCCTCCTTACATATTTTGATTTTGGCCTAAAGTTTTCTCCGTGCGTCATGAACTATAACAAGTGGAGCTGTAAACACACTGTAGCCTACACATGTGCCAATCTCTGAGTTTTGACCAATCACATATAGTCAACTGTTCAAACTGTGTTCAAATAAGGCAAACGCTGAGCTGTAACCAATCTGGCTGTTTCTGTACCTCACTTCTGTTTTCTGCACGTCACTTTCCTTTTCCTGTCCATAAATCTCCTTCCACCATGTGGCTGCCCTGGAGTCTCTGAGCCTACTCTGGCTCCGGATTTGTGAATCGTTCGTTGCTCAGTTAAACTCTTTTAAATTTAATTTTGGCTGAAATTTTTCTTTTATCAAGACAAATGATTTTTTAGGGTTCTCTCTGATGCAGGAGTTACCTCTGCCGCTGCCATCCAGAGGCGCTTGTCAGGATGGTGAAGCTGTTCATCAGAAACCTGCCCCAGGAGGCCACAAAGCACGAGATCCGCTCTCTTTTCAAGCAGTATGGGAAGGTGCTGGAATATGACATCATTAAGAACTACGACTTTGTACACACAGAAGACAAGACAGTGGCTGAGGATGCCATACACAATCTGCACTACTACAAGCTTCATGGGGTGAACATCAACATTGAAGCCAACAAGAGTAAGAGCAAAGCTTCAACCAAGTTACACGTGGGTAATATCAGTCCCACTTGTACCAACCAAGAGCTTCGAGTCAAGTTTGAGAAGTATGGTCCAGTCATCGAATGTGACATCGTGAAAGATTATGCTTTCATACACATGGAATATATAAGGAGTGGTCAGAGGATGCAGTGGAGACCATCAGGGGCCTTGACAACACAGAGTTTCAAGGCAAGATAATGCATGTGCAGTTGTCCACAAGCCGGCTTCAAACTGCCCCTGGGATGGGAGACTGCTATCTCCCAGATAGTGTGGCTGCTATCAGTGTAAGAAAGAAGGTCACTGATCCAAAGAGGGCCCAGTAGATCACACAGGTTGTGTGGCAGACTTTACTAAGCAGTATAATGAACAGTATGGAGCAGTTCACACGCCTTATACCCTGGGCTATGGGGAATCCAGGTATTACAACGATGCATAAGGAGCATCTATAAGCGATACTATTAGTGATGCTGGGTCTGCTTTTATGAGGCAGTAGCAATAGCGGCAGCAGCAGCTTCTGCATATAACTAGGCAGAGCAGACCATGTCCCATCTGCCTCAAGTCCAAAGTACAACTGTGACCAGCCACCTCAACTCTATTTCTGCTAATACCTACGACAGACACCTATTGCCAAGCTCCCGCGCTGCTGCCACTTCAGCTGCTATGGCTGCTGCTCCGGCCACCAATTCCTCCTATTATGGAACGGACAGGAGCCTTACCGTGTCGCCATGCTCCCCACAGTTGGAGAGGGCTATGGTTATGGGCCAGAGAGTGAGTTATCTCAGGCTTCAGCAGCTATACGGAATTCTCTACATGGCATGGCCCGGTATGAACAGGAGCAGTATATGGACCAAGCCTGATATTCAGCCTTTTAAAAACTGGAGGTAGAATAATTGCAGACTGAACCTCCGCTGCGGGCATATATGAGAACTTGCTCCGTGCGGTCCACTTTGCCAGGATGTTTCCATTGCTTCACGTTTCAGTAAACAAAAGAAGTTTGTGACCAGCTATGTTTTCTTTCTTAATTTAATTCTTCTAAGTTGACTTTTCTTTCCTCCTGATACTAGTCTCTGCAGCCTTTTTACTCTGTTCCTTATATTCTCAACCTCTGAACAGTCCTGGGTAAGGATTATGCTGGCATCCCCTTTTTCCTGTGCATTGGAACCCCTCTTATCTTGCTTTTCCTAGGAGTTGAATACTTCTCCCTGCCTACCTGCAGCATCTCCTTTCTCTTTAAAATGACCATGTAGTGGCAAGCAGCCTTTTATTCTTCTCTGTTAGTTCTGGATTCTAACATTGAAGTTAATCTTCTGAAACTGCTAGAACAATTGGGGGTTTTATTGTTGTTTGTTTTTTTATATCTGACCTGTGATGGTGTTACAGTATTAGCTGAAATTTAGCCTTGTTTTACTCCACTCCTCCCATTTTTTAATAATTTTTTGACAAATAAACATTTCTAACACTTAAGAAAAAAAAGACATAAACATGAGCATGGTGGTCTGCATATAGAATATCTGGGGCTCTAAACTCCCTAATATTTAAAAGTATAATCACGGTCCTATTGTGTTTCTTATTTCTTTAGCCCGATAGGAAGATATCAGGGTTTTCCTGTGTGACAGATGATAAAAAAGATATTTTGAATGAAAGCTGCAATAAATCTACAAACTATGATTTGGGGTCCTTGCTTAAGCATGAGATATTTGATGAGGACTTTGTAATGTGACATTAGTTTTCATACCTTCTGTCAAAAATAATTGCCTAAGGCCAGGCACAGTGCCTTACATCTGTAATGCAGTGTTTGGAAGGCTGAGGCTAGAGGATCACTTGAACCCAGCAGTTCGGCTGCGATTGTGCCACTGTACTCCAGTCTGAGTGACAGAGCAAGGCCCTACTTGAAGGAGAAAGAGGAGGAGAAGAAGGAGAAGAATAAGGAGAACTGCCTAAATTTAGTGGAAATATAAGCTTTTTCAGTTAAACATACTCCTAAAAAATAGCATTTTCTTCTGGGAGTTGACTACTAAAAATAGCATTTTCTTCTGGCATTGCTAAAAGTTTATTCAAGTTTTCCATCACCTGCCCATAAAAACCCAATTGGTTTAATATTTTAATCAGGATAACTTGGGACTGTATAATAATCAAAGTTGCTCACATTCAGGCATATATAATATAAGCAATTATGTGTTTTCATTCAGTGCATTCAATGTCATATCCTAGCCATTTCCCTGTGCTATAATGAAAGTGTAGTAAACATAATTTTCATGGCCCCTTAGGGTGTTAGAGTCACTGAAAGAAGACCTACATGGCTAGAACACACTGAACGATGGAGATGCAGAAGGAGACGGTGCTAAAGAGGGGGTGGAGGCCGGAGTCTTTTAGGTTATGTTAGGGAATTTGGATTTCATCTTAAGTGAAAGACAGGATAGTGGTGATTGGGAGGCTTGGGTTTTATAGTCAGACTGACTGAGTTCAAATCTTAACTCTACACTGTTCTAGTTGTCAGTTTGGGCAAATAATTTCTCCAATCATCAGTTTCCTTATCTGTAAAATAGGATGATAATCACAGGGTTGTGAAGACTAAGATAATGCACATGTGTAATACATGATAATCTCTGCAAAGTGCCTGACATATTGGCTATCATTAAGTGCAACGGGAACCCATTGAAGTGTTTTTGTGTAGGATAGTGACATGACCCCATTTACTGTGTTTTAAATGATTCCTGGTTTCCATATGGAGGGCTCGGGGTGATTAGCTAGCTGGCTATCAGAAGAGAAGACTTGGGCCAGGACGGTGACAGTGGGAAGATGCAAGAAATATTGTAGAGGAGGAATTGAGAGAGATTTGTGATCAACTGGATGGGGGTGGTGAGGGAAGAGGATGAATCAAAGATGACTTCTAGGTCTCAGGTATGCTTGAGCTACTGAGCAGATGGGAATCCATTTACTAAGAGAGTAGCACTGAATGAAGGGACAATTTGGGGGATGTGTATTGGGGTGTTAAGATCAAGAGTTTGGGACATGTTAAGTTACAAAAGATCTTAGAGATATTTAAGTGGAGATGTGTGTATCCATGGTATTGGACACATAGGTCTAGAGCTCAGAAAAATCTGAGCTGAAGATAAAAATTTAGGATTAGATATTTCAAATCATGGAAACGGATGAGGGCATCTAAGGAGAGGGAAAGTTCATAAAGAGGACAGAGCTTAGAGCCATCCCCTAAGGAGCTCTGACATTTAGAAGTCAAGTAGAGGAGAAATGGCAGACAAAGGAGGGAGTCATGGAACATCCAAAAAAGCAGAAGAAAGCGCGGGAGAGGATGGCATCATGGCAGCCAAGAGAATAGAGTGTTTCCAGAACCAGGGAGTGCTCAGTTGTGTGGAATGCTTCTGGAGCCTTCCTGGGGCAGCAAAAAGCCTCTTGTGTGTTGCAGGCCATTGCCTGCAAGTAAGGAAGTAAAGGGCACATGTGAAGTCCATCCTTCTGAGAAAGGTTAGGATTGACCCTTTGTCTTCTTTACTGCCCATTCTCTCCCAGCTTGCCTATTAATGATTTATTTGACTCACAGCAGTTTCACATTTCTGTGTAGGGATCAGCTCTACTTTGAAGGCTGAGGATTTCAGACAACTGAGAAGCTCTCACAGAACACGGAAAGCTGCCCTTACCTCCCCAGCTGCCTCTATCCCAGGCCACAGAAGCTTCGGTCATCCCGAGGGAGCCAGCGTGTAATGAGGCTGCCTGAGGGAGCAGGTGGGCACAGCCCACACATCCCAGCAGTGACCAGATCTGCCCTGTGAGCTACCTGGGAATGGAATTTCAGCCTGGGAACCCCTGCTGCTCTTGCAGTTGCAAGAGTTGCAAGAAAAGGGCTAAGGCAGGCGTGATGTGCAGTCAGAGAGCCTAGCAGAGCCTTCCAGCTCCCAAGCTTTCTTCTCTCTTTTTCTCTCCCCTTTCACCTCTCCCTCTCTTAAACCAATGTAATCTCTAAGCATATTTCTCTAAAGCCATTGATTAACAGAAAATGTGAAGTAATGCTGTTTGGATGGGGAAGGAGAAGCTTCTAGTTAAGAATAGCTATAGTTAATAAAAGCTTATTGTGAATAGTAAAAGCATAGGGGCTTTACAAGTGTTACCTCACTTAATCTTCACAATAATCCTCTGATTTGGGAATCATTATCCCCATTTTACAAATAAGTAAACAAAGGCTTAGAGAGTTAAGAACTTTCCTAAAGTCACATGGTGATAAGTGGTAGAGCTGAGGATTCTATTCTAGATTTCTCTCACACAGGGTCCAAACTCATCCAAAGGAGAAAAAAATATTCCAGAATGTTTCACTTATTTTGTGATTAAAGATGCTAAGTATAAATAGGATGTAGCATAGTATTCATATTATTTATGATATTCATATTTATGACAATGCTAAGTGAAAAAGTATAATATAAAACTATAGTCTGGGCGCAGTGGCTCCTGCCTATAATCCCAGCACTTTAGGAGGCCAAGACAGGCAGATCACTTGAGGCCAGGCATTCGAGACTAGCCTGGCCAACATGCTGAAATCCTGTCCCTACTGAAAATACAAAAATTAGTTTGGTGTCATTGTGTGCACCTGTAATCCCAGCTACTTGGGAGGCTGAGACAGGAGAATCACTTGAACCTGGTGGGGGGAGGTTGCAGTGAGGCAAGATTGCAGCACTGCACTCCAGCCTGGGTGACAGAGCACGACCCTGTCTCGGGAAAATAAAAGAAAAAAAGAATATAAAACTATAACAATCTTTTAAAAAAATGTGAGAAAACAGCAGGAGAAAATATACAAAAAACTATGTGTAATGTATACATACATCCAAATATCACATTATATACTGTAAATATATATAATTTTTGTCACTTATACCTCACTAAAGCTTGGGAGGGGAAACTATATATGTGTAATTGAATTTGGGGTGATTTTATATTATTCTACATTTTGTACTTGTGATGTTAAATTAGACTTCTTTAAAACATGTTTTTAAAAAGCAGGCTGGAGGCTGGGCATGGTGGCTCATGCATGTAATCCCAGCACTTTGGGAAGCCGAGGCAGGCAGATCACTTGAGGTCAGGAGTTTGAGACCAGCCTGACTGGCCAACATGGTGAAACCCTGTCTCTACTAAAAAAAAACAAAAATTAGCTGGGTGTGGTGGCGGGAGCCTGTAATCTTAGGACTCGGGAGGCTGAGGCAGGAGAATCACTTGAACCTGGGAGGTAGAGGGTGCAGTGAGCCAAGAATGCACCACTGTACTCCAGGGCGACAGAGGGAGACCCTGTCTCATAAATAAATAAATAAATAAATAAATAGCATACTAGAAATCAAGGAAACCGGTTTGTGGCCAGCGGGACCCTTTGTGACTTCAGTATTTCATGTGTAAATTTATATTACTAGCCAAAAGTTAATAAACAATCACTATGTTCCAGGCATGTTTACAATAAAACAAAATGGAAATCTCCCTACAGTTTTCTAAGGGAGGTATTATTATAGCTATTCTATAAATGAGGAAATGAAGTCTCAGACAGGATGAATAGGAAAGGCAGTGGAGAGCTTCAGACCTGGCTCTGAATCTTGGCTTCCCTTCTACACGTTAACTGGCTTTGAGAAGGTTACTATCTCAGAGACTCAATAATTTCTACCTCCCAGGGTTCTTGTAAAGAGTAAATGTGATTATGCATATCATGCCGTTGGCACAGAATAAAGTAAAATTATCCCCCAGCATCCATGGGAAATTGGTCCCAGGACTCCCCATGGATACTAAAATCCAAGGATGCTCAAGTCCCTGATACAAAGTGCTGTCATATTTGCATTTAACCTATGCATATCTTCCCATACTTTAAATCATCTCTAGATTACTTGTAATACCCAATACAGTATAATGCTATATAAATCATTGTTATTAATATAATGTATTGTTTCAGGAATCACAACAAGAAAAAAGTCTGTATATATTCAGTATAGATACAATTTTTTTCCAGATATTTTTGGAAGGCAGCTATGCTCACCACTATACCACCAACGCTTCCAGATATTTTTGATCTGAGGTTGGTTGAATCCAGATATATGGAACCCATGGATAAGGAGGGCCTACTGTGCTTGATGAACTGTAACTACTATTAATATTAAGCACTTTGCAAAAAATTTTGCATACCGGGGAAGGCATAATAGGAATTCAATCCTAGGGCTGTATGAAAGCAAAGTCTAGGCTCCTTTCCCCATGAAGTGCTGCCGGGGTGATTCTGCGGCATTTTCTGTGCTATTTTCCGGGTGTAACAGTTATGATCCTGACATTCTTAAATCTGCTTTTGAAATGATAGTTGAAAACATAGTGCCATATTTTGTTTCTTTTTATTTGTAAAAGTGTATCTGTTGTCAAAGGCCTTGGACTCAAGGGTCAGCCCCTGATTTCTCTGCTTAAGTGAGATATGTGGGCTAGCATACTCCAACCCATTCTGGAAAGCACACTTGTGTCTGGATCCCAGGAGAGGGGACTGGGGACTGGTCCACAGGCTGGAGATTTTGTTACTGGCTATGGCCAAGCACGTACCAGGCAGGCTGTGTTTGAATTAGCTACATATCAGAAGGTTATAAAACACTTTTATTCCCTGTGTCCTCTTAAAAATATTTCTTTCATTTTAAATACTAGAGGAACACTACATTATGTTTAAGATCTCTGGATCCCAAAAATTCTTTGGGGGAGTTGGTTTTCTGCCATTTGTGTAGTTAGCCTCTTCTCTAGGTCTTCTTTCTGTATGCATTTCTACTGTGCAGAAAGATTAAGTTACCGCTAAGTGAATAATGTAATCTTTCATTCATGTTGCACATTTCTTAATGCTCTTTATGATGATTGTCAGTATTTGGTTAATTCACATAAAATGTTTTAGAAATGGAGAGAAAAGAGTTTATGGGAGTGCAGGTTATGCCACACCTGCAGCCCCCTTTTTGGAGAATGATGACCCAAATCAGTTATTCCCTACACATAAAGTGGCTTGACTATTCCCTGAGTGAAATTGATCCTGTTGTTTTGGCCCCAGCTGCTTAGACCAGGGATTGGTGTCCAAGCCAAAGACAATCATGTGGAAGCCGGGTATGCAGGAGGTTAAAAGCCTCAACAGAGTTTGTTGTGAAACTCTGCCCGACCGACAGAGTCTGTTCGATGAGGATAAACTGATGAGGCTTTCACACAAAGAAGGGTAGTCACGCTTCGTGGCAGGAGTGTTGTGCCAGTTCTCCATGAGGTCTGGCATAGGGCCTGGCTGGGAAGTCCAGGAACCCAGATTACAGCTAGGGACATGGAGGATGAACTCCACACCCACAGGCAACCTGGTAATCTGAGTGCTTCTTCGCCCAGCAAACCTGAAGAACATCCCTAATATTGACCCTCAGAAACAATATAATCAAGTCCCTTCTAATGGATGAGGAAAACCGAGGCCTAGAAGACGAAAGGACCACATGGCTAGTTAGTAGTGCTCCTGGGGGAGAAGAGCTCTGATTTCTTGATTCCTAAAGTGGTTCTTCAAGCTGTAGGGCTGTCTCATGTTTTGATATGGTGTGGTGATCATATCAGCATGCTTTAGAAGATACAAATTAATAGTTGTCTTAACATTTATTCATTACGTATGCATTTATTTAATACCTGCTAAGTCGCTACAGCTGAGCCAAGAATCCAGGGGAAAGAAGAGAAAATATAGGCCTTAGCTTCCAGTCATTTATAATCGAACTGAGGAATCACACACATCAAACTACTTTATAATTAAGTGCCAATGTGAATCTATAAAATGATGGAATAAGGGCTGTATTTACTGCAGAGGATAAAAAGACATTTCTTTTGAGTATCAAATAATAGGATTGATAGTGGTTGACCGATGTGATGCATGGAAACAAACTGTGGAGCTACCAAACTCAGAGGAAAGTGAGACTGATGGATTGGGATCGATTGGTCATGCCTGCCATGTGGATGCTGGAAGTGTGTGTTCCGTGTTGTTTTCAGGTTTCTAGTGGAGGTGGATCCGTTTTGCATAGACACAGAGGTAGATGACACACAACTTTTCTTTTTTCTTTCTTTCTTTTCTTTTCTTTCTTTTTTTTTTGAGACAGGGTTTCTGTCGCCCGTGCTGAAGAGCAGTGACACTATCAGAGGTCACTGCAGCCTCCACCTACTGAGTTCAAGCTATCCTCCCACCTCAGCCTCATGAGTAGCTAGGATTACAGGCATGAGAGACCACACCCGGCTAATTTTTGTATTTTTTGTAGAGAAGGGGTTTCACCATGTTGCCCAGGCTGGTCTCAAACTCCTGACCTCAAGTTATCCACCAGCCTCTGCCTCCCAAAGTGCTGGGATTACAGGCATGAGAGCCTGCACCTAGTCCACACATTTATGATGCAAGTAATAGCCTAGGCAAAGACTTGAGTGTGTATGTTTGAAGGGTAGTGGGGAGGCTGGACTTGGTCAATTCAAGAATGTGGGCAGATAATAGAGGCAGGTAATAGAATGACAAGTAAAAATTCTTAATTTTACCCTATGACAACGCTACTGTTTGTGAAACTATGTGAAATGAAGGCACCAGTTGGACACTACCACTCCTCAGGAAGGGGGTGTGTTGGGATGTGAAGTAGGAGTGGGGTTGGGGAGTGATTCTGGGTGCCTCTCACTTCTACAGCACAGCACTAGTTTGTCTGTTTAATACATTGTGATTTTGTATAAGAACATTTTTTGCTTTTGAAGAAACAGTTTTTTGCTTTCATAAAGCAAGCTTGAAAATCACTGGTTTAAGCAACGGAGGGTCTCTGGAGATTTTTCACTCATGAATTTAACTCTTTAGGAAGATTAACAGGGTACTAGTTTGTAGATGGGATCTGAGAGAGGTGTTAGGGTACTGTTGCAATTTTCAAGTGTAAGGAGACAAAGCTCTGTTTTAGGATGAAGGCAGTTGTATCAGGGCAGAGATGATTCATAAAGAACTATTTCAGGGGCATGGCTAGGGAGGGAGAAATAGTCCCTATCCAAGGATATAAATAATTTAAAATGAAATCATGCTCATCTCAGAAATTTGAACTCTATCAAATTAATTTATCATCTAGGCTATAAATTTTATGAGAGTAGAGAATTATGCCTGTCTTATTTTTCTGGTGCCTGGGACATAGTAGTATTCAATAAATATTTGTTCCCTAAACAAATAAACAAAAATCAGATGTAATCATTAGGATAATTTCTGCTGTCAGTGGAAGTCTTGACCTCAAATTGGCTTGAAAAATAAGGATATTTATCGTTTCACATACCTGAAAGATCAGAGGTACAGTAGGTTCCAGGATCAACACAATCAGCAGCTAAGTGGCATCATCAAGGGCCCAGGTTCTCTCCCCCTCTCCACTCAACACCCTTGGCATTGGCTTCCTCTTGAAGCTGATGCTTCTCATGTTGAAGGATGGCTGCCTGTATCCATCAAGCCATATGCTTCTTTGTTTAAGGACAGCAGCATAGAAAGGAAAATCTTTCCCCTAAACAGATCATACATCCTTACTTCCCATTCCCATTCTCACACAGTAATCAGTCAAAAAAATGCCTTGTCCTGATTGGCTGAGCTCAAATCCAGTCTACCTCTGGAGCTGGGACTAGAACTACTTCCTCTCCATACTGGAGGAGGGCGTGTTAGATACACAGACAAAATTTGAGTCTAGTAGAAAGAAATAAGGGGCATGGGTGCTGAGTTGAGTAAATTTGTCAGTCAGTGTGTGGTTTGAGGACCAGCAGCCTGAACATCACCTTGGGCCTTGTTAGAGATGTAAGATCTTAGGGCTTACCGTAGGCCCACCAAACCAGAATCTGTTTTAACAAGAGTCCCCAGGTGACTCATATGCGAATAACATTTGAGAAACATTGCTCCATACCATACACTTTAATCCCTTTGTGGCCCTTTACCTGGCACAGGGAGCGGATAAACATCTATGTCTTCTTTCAGACTCAGGTGTGAAGAATGATCTTCAGTGCCATTGCTCTTGAGTTCCCATGCCATTTTGTTCCGATTTCTGTTATATATCTTTATCCCATTGCATCATAGTTATTTAAAATATCCAGAATCCCCAAGCACCTAGCTTAGTACTTGGTACTAAAAGGTACTCAATGAGTTCCTATCCATTCGTTCATTTATTCAACAAATTTTTATTGAACATCTATGCTACCTGGTGCCATTCTAGATTTTGGGGACACAACAGTGGACAGAGCAGTCAAAGACCTCTACTTCACAGAGTGTAAATTCCAATCACAGGAATAAGGTATTTAAAGTTACATTATTTGTTATATTAAGTATGTAACTGTAGAGTGAATGAATTAATTGAACACATATTTATTTTGTACCTACTGTATGTTGGGCACTGTTATAAGCATAGGGATGATACCCATGAACAGAAATCCCTGTCTTCAGTGGTGCTTACATTCTAGCAGGATTTGGGGACAGAATGAGAAATAATAAGTAGATAGGTAAATTATGCAGCATACAAGAAAACAATAAATGCTATGGAACAAACAGAGCACTTTAAGGGGGAATCAAGAATGCTGGGGCCATGGGATGAAATTTTAAATGTAGTAGTCAAGGTGGCCCTCACTAATGAGGTGACAGTTTGTGTTCTAGTGGGAGGAGTGAGTTTTCTGACATGTGACTAGGAGAATAATGGTGTACTGGAAAAAGTTAGGATGTTGCAGCTGTGGCTCAGATATTTTTTTGGAGGAAGGTAAGATAACAAGGTAGTTTGGGCTTGTTGGGTTGAAGCGATTGGTGAGCTATCCAAAGGAAAATGTCCTATAGACAATGAAATATGTGGGGGTGGAGTCTGTTTATGAGGTCGAGGTGGATGTATTAAATTTAGGCATCATCAGTATGTAGAATTCGTTCCCCAAGGAAAGAAGAGAGACGAAAAAAATCAGGGCTCACGTCTGAGGCTTAGAAAATACCCCTTATCGGCCGGGCGCGGTGGCTCAAGCCTGTAATCCCAGCACTTTGGGAGGCCGAGACGGGTGGATCATGAGGTCAGGAGATCGAGACCATCCTGGCTAACACGGTGAAACCCCATCTCTACTAAAAATACAAACAATTAGCCGGGCGAGGTGGCGGTGCCTGTAGTCCCAGCTACTCGGGAGGCTGAGGCAGGAGAATGGCGTGAACCCGGGAGGCGGAGCTTGCAGTGAGCTGAGATCCGGCCACTGCACTCCAGCCTGGGCGACAGAGCAAGACTCCGTCTCAAAAAAAAAAAAAAAAAAAAAAAAAAAGAAAATACCCCTTATCATGGGACAGAAGGAAGAAGGTATTTTTGTATTGCCCAGAAACATCACTGGGTGATTGACTGAGGTCAGTAGTAAAACAAACAAACAAACCAGAGAACACATTTTACATCTTATTTTTCCATTGTACTGATTATAGATAAAAGAGTACACTTCGGGAGGAAAATACCTGAAGCATGGGCTGCTGAAACTTTAATACTTTTCTGAAAGGCTGTGATAAGCAAAAAATTACTCATAGCCATCTGTGACTAGATAAGTTTGGTCAAATTGGCCAGGGCGACACAGGCTGTCCAGTACACTCTGCCTTGTTCTTGCAGCTTCTCCATGGCATAGGCCTGGGAATATGGCCAGGCCTAAGTGGCTGGAATTGAGCCAGCCGTGGGTGGAGCCACAGGCCAAGTGTAGGTACTTCACTGTTCAACCCATGCAGAGGAACCAACCTTTCTTGGTGGTAACCTTGGGGATGAAATCAGGGACAGAACTCAAGCTTTGATTGCTTTTTTTTTTTTAAGTTCTTTTTCCTTCCTTTTCTTTTCTTCTTTTCTTTTCTTTTCTTTCTTCACAAGTCTTGCTCTGTCACCCAGGCTGAAGTGCAGCGGCACAATCTCGCCTCACTGCAACCCCCACCTCCTCAGTGCAGGCAATTCTCCTGCCTCAGCCTCCTGAGTAGCTGAGACTACAGGTATGCACCACCATGCCCGGTTAATTTTTTGTATTTTTAGTAGAGACGGGGTTTCACCATGTTGGCCAGGCTGGTCTCAAACTCCTGATCTCAAGTGATCCACCCGCTTTGGCCTCCCAAAGTGCTGAGATTACAGGCATGAGCCACTGCGCCCAGTTGCTATTTTCTTTTTATCCATAAAGGACCCCTATCTAAGCAATCCCAATAGTGCCTGTTCTTGCCTTCCCTCCCAGTGCCTTTCTCTCTTGGCTAACCGTTGCCTTTACATTGTCCCCTGGTTTTCTAGAGCCAATTCTGCCTTTATTTCATTAGCCCTCTCAAATATATTCTTAGAGAGCTGTAGTATGAAAAATCACACTGAAGTGTGAATTACCAACATTGTTAATAAAAGATAAGACATTTACTGGAATTCACTTGTTCATTTAGTCAACAAATATTTATTGAGTGACTACTATGAGACAAGCATTTACTAGGTCCTGGAAATAAAGCAGTGAGTAAGTAACAGTTCTGGCATTTGTGAAATACATAGTCCTAATTCGGAAAGAATTAAAGAGTCAGATAGATAAAGCTTACATGGTAAGAAAGTGCTAAAATAGGGATAAATTTAGGGTCATATAGTCTTTGGGAACAAAGGTAGGAAAGTGGGGAGAGTGTTCCAAGCAAAGGGGACAATGTGTGCAAAGGCCTGGAAGCAAAAATAAGGGACTAAGAAAAGATGAGTGCACTGACGGGGAGGCAGTGTCATAGGAGAGCCCGCAGTGGTCAGCAATGGCCAGAGCATAAGGGCTTGTAAACCCCGTTAAGGAATCTGGACTTCATTCTGAGGGCCTTGAGAACTCAGCTAATGGTTTTAATCTGGGGATTGTCATAATCAGATCAGAATCTTAAAAAGATTACATTTGTTGCAGTTGCAGTGTGGAGAACAAATTGGAGGCACAGAGACAGGTCAGGAGGTAACCACAGTCATCCTGGCAGGAGTCGACAGTGACCTGAGCTATATACTGTCAGAGAGAATGAAGATAAAGGGACAGAGTCAAGAGTTAGGAAGGAGGAATTCATGATTGATTGAATGGGGTCAGAGAAGGAGAGAGAGGAGTCAAGGATGATTCCTAAGTCTAAGTCTCTGGGATGGAAATACTCCCTAATGGTAGAATTGCAGGCATCCGTGACCTGGGTCTATAGCATAGATTTTTTTTTTGGGTGGAGTGCGTGCTTGTCACACTTAAAATCACATTATGCAAACAGCTGCCTACCCCAAATATTTACCTTTGAGGATCGCTCTGGCACTCATTTTTACTTACTGGCATAGGGAGGTCTTTTGTCATGCTAGGACTGGGAGTGTTTGTGGCCTGAGTACTTTCAGAGTCTAGTGAAGGACCACAGAGTATTTCCTAGAATTATTCAGGGTATTGGCAGTTTTCACCTAAATAGATGATGACTTGAGTCCAACCTCCGGCCCTCACGTCGGGAAGTTTCACTTTTATACAATCTCTTTTCCCTCTAGATCCCATCCTTCCCGCCTCCTGTTTACAGTGGAAGCAGTTGACAGCTGGCAGTCTTAACAGTGTGACATACTGAATTGAATCAGCTTTCTTTTACTACTGTTTATATCTGAGCACTATGTATCTCTCTCTCTCTCTCTTTCTCACACACACACACACACACACACACACACACACACACAGAGTTTTATTTAAAGATAAAGTCTGCACAACTTAAACTTTTAACAAAACCCCAGGCAACCTAAATTGCAATCCCTGCTATGTACATATCGACAGTGCTATACCATAGATATTTAAGTGTTATACATCTAAAGGAATCTACCTAGAAATCATGAATTATCATTAAATACGTTTTATAAAAGTTCTCATTATAATTTATAATGTAACAATGGATGGTTAATGTTGCACATAAAGAGTGTTGGAGTCATAAATGAGAATACTTGACAAAGCAAAGAGATTTAGAAAGAAAAAAAGTGCACCTGGTCTGCCTTAAATGCTTCTTAAAAGACTCTTTCAGGAAAGTTCCTGCAAGTGAATTAAGTCTCTGTTTCTCTGGGAGCTGCCAGCACTTTCTTTGGCCAATACAACAGCTGCACCATGCGGTGCTGAGCTGCAAAAGGCACAGCACGTGGCTCAAGCCTGTAATCCCAGCACTTTGGGAGGCCGAGACGGGTGGATCACGAGGTCAGGAGATCGAGACCATCCTGGCTAACACGGTGAAACCCCGTCTCTACTAAAAAATACAAAAAACTAGCCGGGCGAGGTGGCGGGCGCCTGTAGTCCCAGCTACTCCGGAGGCTGAGGCAGGAGAATGGCGTAAACCCGGGAGGCGGAGCTTGCAGTGTGCACTCCAGCCCTGGCGACAGAGCGAGAGACTCCGTCTCAAAAAAAAAAAAAAAAAAAAAAAAAAAAAAAAAGGCACAGCACGTGGCTGTGGTCACTGCCCCAGCCCTGGCAGACTGACCTTCAGAGGCTCTTAGCTGGCACATTTAACAACTGTTAGGAGGCCAGATTTTTCACTTGTCCAACAGTGTATAAACCATTTGCTTTCAGCAGTTCATGTTAACTGAGTAGAAGGCATTTGTAAGTCGGACAGCACGACCATCTTTCAAATTAGGCCTCTTAGTTACTGGCATTGATAACCATGCTCAAGGCTAAGATGATAAAATGATACCGTTCTTCAATTCAAGGACAAACACAATGCCAAACTGACTGGTGTTTTAGAAGATGTATCTTTACCAAAATAATAGTTTATCTGTACATCTGTGCTTTCAGATAATGGATTGTGGTGAACCCTGGCCTAAACTCCTAAAGAGTTTCACATCTCTGGAGTTAGAAAAAGATATAGTTTTATAGGTGTTTTCTTTTCTTCTTCAAGGGATTCTTGTTGCTGAATTATGTGTTCTACCAAGGCCTGTGGTGGAAGAGGGTAGGTTTGTGAATTAGAAAGGTCCAGTAAAAACTTTTATTTATGTGACCCCTGGTGGCTGGTGGGAGTGATTGGTAAGCCCAGACAATTTTTCTTAAAGGCTAATTTCCTTCTAATAACAGAGTAGCAGATTGATGCCTAGGTCTGGTTGGTGTTTCCTGAGATTCTATTGTTGCTTGCTGTCACATAGACAAGGTACATAGAAAAGTAAATAAATGGGTCTACATTCATTAATGTATCCTCCAGATATTGTGATTAAAGGCTGCTGTGGCTATTGGCTGCCCCATTTTGACTGCCTCTCTTAGGTACAAAGACATGAACGAAAGCGAGAGTAGAAATTCCTGGGTTGGGAATTATACTTTTACCAATGCAGAGGAAATGAAAAGGTAGAAGGCTGTAGAGAAATTGGGATGAATCAGAATCATGTTGGCTTCCTTGTTCCTTGTCAAGCCCAGGTGTCCCATTTTACTCCAGCAAGGGCCAGAGCACTGGACTGGGAGCCAGGGCAACTGGGTACTTTGTCCCAGCACAACCATGGACTCACTGGGAGACTGCACAAATTGATTCCCTCTAAGCCTACATTTCCTCAGTGGGAAAATGAAAATGCTGGACCAGGCAGTGCCAGTTTCTGGATCTTCTGGAACTGGTTGCTTTGCCTTTTACTATTCCCCACACTGCTAGAGATGGCTGGGGTCTTCTCAGAGATACTTCTAGTTCAAAGCTTGCAGAAATCAGTACCCGTGTGCCTTCTTTTCCGACAGATTTGGAATTGACCATGTAGATAATCTCCATCAGCAGTTCTTAAAGTATAATCCAGAACCAGTGGAACTTGTTAGAAATGCATATTCTTTGGACCCCCTCCAAATCTGCTGAATCTGAGATTGTGGAGGTGCGGTTCAGCAATCTGTATTTTAACAAGCCCTGAATTCAGGTGATTCTGACGCATGCTAATATTTGAGACCACTGATCTAAATGAAATATAATGCATTCGTTGAGGGTAAAAAGCATTGGACTCTTGTTCTATTATACCTTGCTGATCTTGGTCCCAGTTGGTATTTTTATCTTTTAAAACATGCCCAAGGACACTGGAGATAAGATGAAATTTGAAATGAGCTGAGTCAACTCTGTATGTCAAAAGGTTGTCACATTTAAACGTTTCTGCTTTTCTGGTGGGGGACAATTACAGAGTGGTTTAAAATATAGCCCCAGGCCTGAGCAAAGAGAACTTTGGGAAATGTAGTTTATTTATTTATTATAGGAGTGCTTTGCAGGGGAGGGAGGTTTCTGGGAACTGTCTCCCTGGAGAGGTATGAAGTTTTCCAGGGCACCCCAGACTTGGCTGAAAGAGAGCCATTTCTGCTGTCGCTGGCAGCAAACTCTCTGTAAAAGCCCATGCATTTTATCTTTGCGTGTTTGTTTGTTCTGCCTGTTGAACACTGGCTCTCATACCATCTTGTTCTGTAATTCAAAACTGACTTTTTAATTAGGTCTGAAAAGGAATGGTTCCCAGGCAATTCCTTTACAAAACTGGTAAGGACAGTTGCATTTGCTTTGACTTGTTTTGATGTAATTTGTCTGAGAGGGCTGCAGGGTCGCTCTGTTTTAAGTTATATTGGGCTGGCCTCTCCCCTGTGTTTGTAGTGGGTGGGAAGGAGGGCTGAATTCTGCTCTTGGGAACTTTGTGGGGATGAGGAGAAGATCCTGGCAGACTTTTCTCTTTCATTTTTAGACAGTAAACTGAATTGGTTCATGTGTTTAAGTCCACCTGGCTCAAGTTTAGCTGTTTGGCCAGAGGAAAAGGCTTAAACAGCTAAATTACAGGGACCATGGGGCCGCAAGAGAGCAGACTGGAAATGGTGACGGGTGTGCTAGTTCAAAATTTCCCTTTTCAGGTTCTATCTAACACAGACTGGAGACATTCTAGTTAATTTGCATACTTGAAAGTTGGGATTCTAACCTGACTTCTCGATAGAGAAAATTACTACATTTTTGAATTCTTTTTTGCTTCAACATCTGGATGTGGGACCCTCAGGAGGCCTGGAAATCAAGGATGCAGTTGCTACCAGAGCATCCTCACTTTGTTTTGGTGGATTACACTTTTATTTAAGATTTACTTTGGAGAAAATGTTCCACTGCTTTACAAAGTTTGAAAACCACTGATTCAAACTGGGGGTGTCCAGCCCAACCTTGGCCCTATAAATCAGGTTCGTCTACTCCCTCCTAGTCCACAGAGCAAGGCTCAGACACAGGAGGCACTGGGACCCCTCCTCCTCAGCTCCTGTGCTATTTGATTTTTCCTAATAGCTTGGACTTTATTTATTTATTTATTTTAAAAATTTTTATTTTTGAGACAGAGTCTCTCTCTGTCGCCCAGGCAGGAGGGCAGTGGTGCGATCTTGGCTCACTGCATCCTCTGCCTCCCAGGTTCAAGCGATTCTCCTGCCTCAGCCTCCTGAGTAGCTGGGATTACAGGCACGCACCACCATGCCCAGCTAATTTTTGTATTTTTAGTAGAGAGAGGTTTTCACCATATTGGCCAGGCTGGTCTCGAACTCCTGACCTCAAGTGATTTACTCACCTTGGCCTCCCAAAATTCTGGGATTACAGGTGTGAGCCACTGCACCTGGCCCCCAATGGTTCAGACTTTAGATCCACCTCTTGACCCACATTAAGCCATTCCTCTGCTTCCCCCCAGCATATGAATACTCACTCAGGTCTCCAACTGTCTGGCATCTTGTCACATTGCTAAGCACCTGCTTCAGAGACAGAAAGGCCAGCAAACGCCTCGAGCCATATGTTCTCCATAGCTGCTTGGCTTTGTAGTACTTTGTCCAGGCCTACATAACAGGTCTTCTTAGTGGCCTTGTCCAGAATGGAGTCATCCCTGCTGACTGCTCCTTGCTCTGGGGTCATCTCTACTACTGTGGTTTCGCAGAAGTCTACTATCAATAGTTATATCATGTACATCTATTTTCCAATTTCTATATTTTTACAGTCATCTCAATTTCTATGGTCTCATACTGGTGTGTGTGTGTGTGGGTGTGTGTACGCTTTTACGTTTATAATCTTTTCATTTCTTTACTCCATTTAGTGGGATTTCAGAAGTAAATGGAGGCAAACATATATGCTGAATGTTGTTTTACTAGAAATAACTTATATTGCATAAAATAAGTTTTTATTTTGATGCCATTATAGATTCACAGAAAGTTGCAAAAATACAGGTTGAGTATTAGTTATCCAAAATGCTTAGGACCAGAAGTGTTTTGGATTTCGGATTTTTTCAGATTTTGGAACATTTGCATTATACTTACCAGTTGAGCATCTCTAATAAAAAAATCCGAACTCCAAAATGATTCAATGAGTATTTTCTTTGAGCGTCATTTCAGCATTCAAAAACTTTCAGATGTTGATTCCAGGGGAAATGGATGGTTGTCTCTGTACTGAACATGGACAGACCGTTTTTTGGTCATTATTTCCTAAACGATACACTATAACAACTATTACATGGCATTTGCATTGTATTAGGTATTATAAGTAACCAAAAGATGATTTTTTTTTTCTTTTTTTGAGGCAGAGTCTCGCTCTGTTGCCCAGGCTGTAGTGCAATGGTGCAATCTCGGCTAACAGCAACCTCTGCCTCCCAATTCAAGCGATTCTCCTGCCTCAGCCTCCTAAGTAGCTGGGATTACAGGTGCGCACCACCATACCTGGCTAATTTTTGTTATTTTTAGTAGAGATGGGGTTTCACCATGTTGGCCAGGCTGGTCTCAAACTGCTGACCTCAGGTAATCCACTCACCTCGGCCTCCCAAAGTGCTGGGCTTACAGACATGAGCCACCGTGCCTGGTCCAAAAGATGCTTTTAAGTATTCAGGAGGATGTGTGTAGGTTATATGCAAGTACTCCACCAGTTATGTATAAGGGACTTAAGCATTTGTGGATTTTAGGGTGTCTTGGAACCAATCTCCTATGGATAATGAGAAATGACCATTTCTCTCTTTTTCTGACCTCAGCATGTTGGGAACAGGGAGGGGAAAGCAAAGGAAGCAATTAAGGGGGTCATTCTGAGAAGAGCAGGAGTTCCCCCAAGGTGTACTACTACTACATCCTGTAAGCTCCGGACAGCCAATGTGGACACAGTAAGGAAATCTTCCACGGTAGCACTCATTAGCTACCATAAGGAAAGACATCACTGAGCCCTTACCACCAAGACTATTTTGCTGTAACTTCTAGTTTTCAGTAATGCCATTGATAAGTTTTGTGCCCAGAGGATTCTCATTCCTATATATGTGATCTATTTTTTCCCCTCTCTGAAAGTCTTCAGGATATTTCTTTATCTGTGGTGCTCTAAAACTTCACAATGATATTCTAAGATGTGAGTCTATTTTTATTTATTGCACTGGGTACTTACTCAGGGAGCCCTCTTTTTAATCTCCATTTTATTTTTTTTAAATAAAAAAAATCCCCATTTGGAGGTAATCTCAGACTTTTTACAAAGTTGTAAATATATAGTACAAAGAATTCCCAGATTCCCCAAATGTAACTTGGTACATAAGCATAATTTATCAAGACTAAGGAATGAATAATACAATAGCTTATCCTACAGACCTTATTTAAATTTTGTCAACTGTCCCATTAATTTTCTTTTCCTGGTTCAGGATTGCAATGGACTGAATGCTTACGTCCCCTCAAAATCAGTATGTTGAAATCTGAACCCCCAAGATTATAGCATTAGGAGGTAGGGCTTTTGGGAAATAATCAGGTCATTATACAATTTCATAGTACCTTTCCTGTATAGAATGTATCCCAGTTGTAACTTCATGTTTCTTTTTGTGATTTGATTAATTTGTCTCCCCCATTAGAATATAAGCTTCATGAGGGCAGTAATCATGTCAGGTTGCTTTGGTCACCAGTATATTCCCAGTACCTAAAATAGTGTTTAGCACATATTATGTCCTCAATGAATATTTATTAAACAAATGAATAAATTCCTTTAAAACATTTTATGATGCTGGGAACCATTGCTAAGAAAATTGTTTTTGCTTAAAAACTCAAAGAACTCTGCAATACCATCTTCCAAGTTCCCTGTGTAGTTGGGCATGGCATTGTAAAACAGATTAAATAAACCTCAAACAAATGAACTACCCTGTTAACAATGAGGAATGTGTTAGCCAAATCACCTATAACTCATTGTAACTGGCCACATTATTATGGAGAATGGCCTTAGGGACTTGAACAAACTTCTCATAACATACCAGAGTCTGGTCTTACCAGGAGTAGAAAATCACTGGGTAATTAACTGAACCAAGACCACGCCTGCTTCCTTGCCCCAGCACAGATGTGCACTGATTTCAAGAGGGCACAGTTTATGTTTCATGGTCAGTAAAGGAGGCTTCAGACTAAGGACTTGACAATGACTAGCGATGTGGAAGCCAAACTTTTCCCTCTGTTTTAAAAGTGCAAAGATGGTGTCAAATTCAACATTCGTGGCATTTCTCAGAGTTTTATGATTTAGGTTTTTGTTTTTGTTTTGGTTTTGTTTTGTTTTGTGTTTTGTTTGAGATGGAGTTTCATTCTTGTTGCCCAGACTAGAGTGCAATGGTGCGATCTCGGCTCACAGCAACCTCCGCCTCCCAGGTTCAAGCAATTCTCCTGCCTCAGCCTCCCAAGTAGCTGGGATTACAGGCAGGCACCACCAGTCCTGGCTAATTTTTTGTATTTTTAGTAGAGATGGGGTTTCTCCATGTTGGTCAGGCTGGTCTCAAACTCCCTACCTCAGGTGATCCACCCACCTCGGCCTCCCAAAGTGCTGGGATTATAGGCGTGAGCCACCGTGCCGGGCTGATTTAGGTTGTTATTTATTAGAAAAGCATTGCATTTATTTGTAACAGCCAAAAATTGGGAACATTTCAAATATCTTTCAGTTGGGCAAATGGTTAGACTGTGGAACACCTATATTGTGGAATACAACTCAGCAATAAAAAGGAACAAGTTATTGATATAAAGGCACAACACCGCCAATGGATCTCAAGGGAATTATGCTAAGTGGGGAAAAAGCCAATATCAAATACATATTGTATGATTCCACTTACATAACATTTTCAAAATGACCAAATGATAGACATAGAGGACAGATTAGTGATTTCCAGTGGTTGGGAGTGAGAAGAGGGGGAAAGGCATGACTATAAGGTAGCAGTATAATGAATCTTTATGGTAGAACAGTTCTGTATCTTGATTGTGGTGGTGGTCACGCATGCCTACACTAGATAAAATTGCACAGAACTATGTACACGTACTCACACACACACACACACAACTACATCTAAAATTCATGAAATCTGAATAGGATCTGTCAGCTGTACCAATGTCAACTTCCTAATTCTGATCCTGTACTAGAGTTGGTAAGATTTTGGCATTGGTGGAATCTGGGAGAACTAAACATGAAACCTCCACATGACAGGTTGAGCAACCCTAATCTGAAAACCTGAAATCTGAAATGCTCAAAATCTGAAATTTATTAAAACAAATGTTCAGTGCAATGTATTTACAAGAACAAAGCAATTTAAGCAATATAAATACTCATCAGTAAGGGATGAGTTAGACCAATTATTTACATGCAACATTAGGAAAACATGGAGTGAAATGAGGGCATACCTATGCTAAACTGTTACAAGTGGTTGCCCTGGGAGTAAAGAAATACATATTAACTTTTTCTTTGGATATTTCAACATCGTTACACTTCTTTTGTAATTTAAAAAGTTTTAAAAATATTGTGCCCAGAAAAAGAGAGAAACAGTCATTTCTCATTATCCATAGGAGATTGGTTCCAAGACACCCTAAAATCCACAAATGCTTAAGTCCCTTATACGTAATGGTGGAGTACTTGCATATAACCTACACACATCCTCCTGAATACTTAAAAGCATCTTTTGGATCAGGCACGGTGGCTCATGTCTGTAAGCCCAGCACTTTGGGAGGCCGAGGTGAGTGGATTACCTGAGGTCAGCAGTTTGAGACCAGCCTGGCCAACATGGTGAAACCCCATCTCTACTAAAAATACAAAAATTAGCCAGGTATGGTGGTGCGCACCTGTAATCCCAGCTACTTAGGAGGCTGAGGCAGGAGAATCGCTTGAATTGGGAGGCGGAGGTTGCTGTTAGCCGAGATTGCACCATTGCACTACAGCCTGGGCAACAGAGCGAGACTCTGCCTCAAAAAAAGAAAAAAAAATCATCTTTTGGTTACTTATAATACCTAATACAATGCAAATGCCATGTAATAGTTGTTATAGTGTATCATTTAGGAAATAATGACCAAAAAACGGTCTGTCCATGTTCAGTACAGAGACAACCATCCATTTCCCCCCCTGTTTAAATGTGACTGCCCCTCTGGCTTCAGTTGACTGAATTAAGGAGTGAATTTTTTATTCCAAATAGGCCATTCAATGTTCCTTTTTCAGGAATTTGGAAAAAGGATGGAGAGATCTCTCTGAGCTAGACTCTTCAGTGGAGGAAATGTTACAACTCATGGACAGTGGCATTACCATCTGCCTTAGGAATGGAGCAGCCTCTGTCTTCAAGAAAAAAGAATGGAGCACACAGGGAGAAGAAAACAGAAGCAAGACAGGTAAAGAAATGCCTGGTTGCAGTCCCTCCTCAGACCAGGCAGCAGTTTTGGTATTGGGTTCCTTTAGATGTTTACTGTCCTTAAAATAAATTCTTTTTATTTACCTTAAAGTGATGTGTTACTTGGAAACAAAGGACTTCAGTAATACAGAAGAGTGTTTGGAATTCCTTGCAGATATTTTAGCCCAAGAGAGTGATTTAGATAGTTTTGATGAAATTTTGTAATATGCTGTACTTTCCTTCTGGCAGACTAGCCTAATCCATAAGTAATGTGATGAATGGTGGAGAATGACCTCATCAAGCCCCAATGAATGTACACTGTTGGGTAGTTTCCAAACTGGATGGTTAGTCATAAGACTTGCCTGGAGGCACTTTTTAAAAATGCAGATTCTGGACTCCCCCTCACCCTTAGCTATGGAAGGAGAACAGTAGAGGGAAAACAGGAGAGAAATTAGTTTTGCGTAAGGGTGCCTATATAGTTTTGAGAGATTCCACTGTCAGATATTCAACTTTCTTTTAATCTTTTCTCTTAAAACAAAAAACAAAAAGAAAACCCTTGTTGATAACGTGCTTGTGCTTACCATAGGCCTTTTCTCACTTTACAAAGAAAGATAGACCCATCGCCATCCCAATCAAGCTGGCCTTGGGTATGAGAACTCCCAGGACACCAAAGAGAAGATTCCTATGATGATGTGGTTCCCAGATAAGGCTGAGAAACTCTTATTTAGAAAACCTTATTTCTGAGAGTAAAACCAGCATTAGAAATGGCCTTTTTGGTATTGAGATATTTGGTTGAGTGTGATGGTAGGAGTAATGATAATTGTTGTCTAACATCTTTCTGCTTTAATCTGAGCAGCCCTGTCCTAGTGGTTCCTCTCAATAAGGCAGCTGTTAAAGAATGCATTACCTGGTGAGTGAAAAAAGAGGATATTGGACCAGGCTAAGTGGCTCACGCCTCCAGCACTTTGGGAGGCTGAGGTGGGTGGATCACCTGAGGTCAGGAGTTTGAGACCAGCCTGGCCAACATGGTGAAACCCCATCTCTACTAAAAATACAAAAACTAGCCGGGCATGGTGGCACGTGCCTATAATCCCAGCTACTTGGGAGGCTGAGGGCAGGAGAATGGCTTGAACCTGGGAGGCAGAGGTTGCAGTAAGCCGAGACTTCGCCATTGCACTCCAGCCTGCGTGACACAGCGAGACTCTGCCAAAAAAAAAAAAAAGATATTGTTATGAAGGAGTGAATGCCAATATATTTAAAAATATTTAAATATTGATTATTTTTTACCTCTTCAATTACTTATTCCTAAAATGTATCATTGATTAGGAAGGAACCCATAAACATATATATCTACTATATAACCACAAAAATTAAAAATAAAAATAAATTTAAAAAGGAAAGGGAAGCAACTATAAACACTCAAAGCAGTATAGGTGAATGATTCTGATTATTTTAAACATTTTTCATGAGTACCCAATTTTTCAGGAATAAGCCATGGATAAATTTTTTATTTATTTTGGACTTGCTGTATATTATTACATAAAGAATATAGTTAAAATTGATTATCAAATCATATCATGAAATATTTATTTCAAATATGGTCAATTCTCTTTAAAAATCATTTTTGAATGAAATGATTTTTCTTTTTTTTTGAGACAGGGTCTTACTCCATCACCCAGGCTGAAGTGCAGTGGCATGATTCTAGCTCACTATGGCCTCAACCTTCTGGCCTCAAGCTTCTAGCCTTCTCCCTCTTTGGTCTAATTCTCATTTTTATTTATTAAACTTTGCATATTTTCTTCTTTTGATTAATAATAAATAAAATGGGGGGAGGGAGCCCAAGATGGCCAAATGGGAACAGCTCCAGCCTCCAGCTCCCAGTGTGAATGACACAGAAGACGGGTGATTTCTGCATTTTCAGCTGAGGTACTGGGTTCATCTCACTGGGGCGTGTCGGATAGTCAGTGCTGGTCAGTGGGTGCAGCCCAACCAGCGAGAGCTGAAGCAGGGCGAGGCATCGCCTCACCTGGGAAGTGCAAGGGGGAAAGGAATTCCTTTTCCTAGCCAAGGGAAACTGAGACACACAACACCTGGAAAATCGGGTAACTCCCACCCTAATACTGCGCTTTACCAAGGATCTTAGCAAATGGCACACTAGGAGATTATATCCCACGCCTGGCCTGGAGGGTCCCATGCCCATGGAGCCTCCCTCATTGCTAGCACAGCAGTCTGAGATCTAACTGCAAGGTGGCAGTGAGGTAGGGGAGGGGCACCCACCACTGCTGAGGCTCAAGTAGGTAAACAAAGCCACTGGGAAGCTCGAACTGAGTGGAGCTCACTGCAGCTCAAGGAGGCCTGCCTGCCTATGTAGACTCCACCTCTGGGAACAGGGCATAGCTAAACAAAAAGCAGCAGAAACCTCTGTGGATGTAAATGTCCCTGTCTGACAGCTTTGAAGACAGTAGTGGATCTCCCAGCACGGAGGTTGAAATCTGAGAATGGACAGACTGCCTGCTCAAGTGGGTCCCTGACCCCTGAGTAGTCTAACTGGGGGACATCCCCCACTAGGTGCAGACTGACAACTCACACCTAACATGGCTGGGTACACCTTTGAGATGAAGCTTCCAGAGAAAGAATCAGACAGCAACACTTGCTGTTCAGCAATATTATATCTTCTGCAGCCTTTGCTGCTGATACCCAGGCAAACAGGGTCTGGAGTGGACCTCAAGCAAACTCCAACAGACCTGCAGCTGAGGGTCCTGACTGTTAGAAGGAAAACTAACAAACAGAAAGGACACCCACACCAAAACCCCATCAGTACGTCACCATCATCAAAGACCAAAGGCAGATAAAACCACAAAGATGGGAAAAAAGCAGTGCAAAAAAGCTGGAAATTCAAAAAATCAGAGGGCATCTCTCCCTCCAAAGGAACGCAGCTCATTGCCAGCAACGGAACAAAGCTGGATGGAGCATGACTTGGACGAGTTGAGAGAAGATGGCTTCAGTCGATCAAACTTCTCAGAACTGAAGGAGGAACTACGTACCCAGCGCAAAGAAACTAAAAACCTTGAAAAAAGAATGGAAGAATGAATAACTAGAATAACCAAGGCAGAGAAGTTCATAAACGAACTGATAGAGATGAAAGCCATGACATGAGAACTACATGACAAATGCACAAGCTTCAGTAACTGACTCGATCAAGTGGAAGAAAGAGTATCAGTGATTGAAGATCAAATGAATGAAATGAAGCAAGAAGAGAAGTTTAGAGAAAAAAGAGTAAAAAGAAATAAACAAAGCCTCCAAGAAACATGGGATTATGTGAAAAGACCAAATCTACGTCTGATTGGTGTGCCTGAAAGGGACGGAGAACGGAACCAAGTTGGAAAACACTCTGCAAGATATTATCCAGGAGAACTTCCCCAACCTAGCAAGGCAGGCCAACATTCAAATTCAGGAAATACAGAGAACGCCACAAAGATACTCCTCAAGAAGAGCGACTCCAAGACACGTAATTGTCAGATTCACCAAAGTTGAAATGAAGGAAAATATGTTAAGGGCAGCCAGAGAGAAAGGTCGGGTTACCCACAAAGGGAAGCTCATCAGACTAACAGGGGGTCTCTCGGCAGAAACTCTCCAAGCCAGAAGAGAGTGGGGGCCAATATTCAACATTCTTTAAGAAAAGAATTTTCAACCCAGAATTTCATATCCAGCTAATCTAAGTTTCATAAGTGAAGGAGAAATAAAATCCTTTACAGGCAAGCAAATGCTTAGAGATTTTGTCACCACCAGGCCTGCCCTACAAGAGATCCTGAAGGAAGCACTAAACATGGAAAGGAACAACTGGTACCAGTCACTGCAAAAACATGCCAAAATGTAAGGTCCATCGATGCTAGGAAGAAGCTGCATCAACTAACATGCAAAATAACCAGCTAATATCATAATGACAGGATCAAATTCACACATAAAAATATTAACCTTAAATGTAAATGGACTAAATGGTCTAATTAAAAGACACAGACTGGCAAATTGGATAAAGAGTCAAGACCCATCAGTTTGCTGTATTCAGGAGACCCATCTCAAGTGCAGAGACACACATAGGCTCAAAATAAAGGGATGGAGGAAGATCTACCAAGCAAATGGAAAACAAAAAAAGGCAGGGGTTGCAATCCTAGTCTCTGATAAAGCAGACTTTAAACCAACAAAGATCGAAAGAGACAAAGAAGATCATTACATAATGGTAAAGGGATCAATTCAACAAGAAGAGCTAACTATCCTAAATATATATGAACCCAATACAGGAGCACCCAGATTCATAAAGCAAGTCCTTAGAGACCAACAAAGAGACTTAGACTCCCATACAATAATAATGGGACACCTTAACACCCCACTGTCAACATTAGACAGATCAACGAGACAGTTAACAAGGATATCCAGGAATTGAACTCAACTCTGCACCAAGCGGGCCTAGTAGACATCAACAGAACTCTCCACCCCAAATCAACAGAATGTACATTCTTCTCAGCACCACATCACGCTTATTCCAAAATTGACCACATAGTTGGAAGTAAAGCACTCCTCAGCAAATGCAAAAGAACAGACACTATAACAAACTGTCTCTCAGACCACAGTGCAATCAAACTAGAACTCAGGATCAAGAAACTCAATCAAAACCACTCAACTACATGGAAACTGAACAACCTGCTCCTGAATGACTAGTGGGTACATAACAAAATGAAGGTACAAATAAAGATGTTCTTTGAAACCAATGAGAACAAAGATACAACATACCAGAACCTCTGGGACACATTTAAAGCAGTGTGTAGAGGGAAATTTGTAGCACTAAATGCCCACAAGAGAAAGCAGGAAAGATCTAAAACTGACACCCTAACATCAAAATTAAAAGAACTAGAGAAGCAAGAGCAAACTCATTCAGAAGCTAGCAGAAGGCAAGAAATAACTAAGATCAGAGCAGAACTGAAGGAGACAGAGACACAAAAAAACTCTTCCAAAAATCAGTGAATCCAGGAGCTGGTTTTTTGAAAAGATCAACAAAATTGACAGACCACTAGCAGGACTAATAAAGAAGAAAAGAGAGAAGAATCAAATAGACACAATAAAAAATGATAAAGGGGATATCACCACCGACCCCATATAAATACAAACTACCATCAGAGAATACTATAAACACCTCTACTCAGATAAGCTAGAAAATCTAGAAGAAATGGATAAATTCCTGAACACATACACTCTCCCAAGACTAAACCAGGAGGAAGTTGAATCCCTGAATAGACCAATAACTGGCTCTGAAATTGAGGCAATAATTAATAGCCTACCAATCAAAAAAATTCCAGGACCAGACGGATTCACAGCCAAATTCTACCAGAGGTACAAGGAGGAGCTGGTACCATTCCTTCTGAAACTATTCCAATCAATAGAAAAAGAGGGAATCCCCCTAACTCATTTTATGAGACCAACATCATCATGATACCAAAGCCTGGCAGAGACACAACAAAAAAAGAGAATTTTACACCAATATCCCTAATGAACATCGATGCAAAAATCCTCAATAAAATAAGGGAAAACCGAATCCAGTCGCACATCAAAAAGCTTATCCACCATGATCAAGTGGGCTTCATCCCTGGGATGCAAGGCTGGTTCAACATACACAAATCAATAAATGTAATCCAGCATATAAACAGAACCAAAGACAAAAACCACATGATTATCTCCATAGATGCAGAAAAGGCCTTTGACAAAATTCAACAGCCCTTCATGCTAAAAACTCTCAATAAATTTGATATTGATGGAACGTATCTCAAAATAATAAGAGCTATTTATGACAAACCCACAGCCAATATCATACTGAATGGGCAAAATCTGGAGCATTCCCTTTGAAAACTGGAATAAGACAGGGATGCCCTCTCTCACCACTCCTATTCAACATAGTGTTGGAAGTTCTGGCCAGGGCAATCAGGCAAGAGAAAGAAATAAAGGGTATTCAATTAGGAAAAGAAGTCAAATTATCCCTGTTTGCAGATGACATGATTGTATATTTAGAAAACCCCATCGTCTCAGCCCAAAATCTCCTTAAGCTGATAAGCAACTTCAGCAAAGTCTCAGGATACAAAATCAATGTGCAAAAGTCACAAGCATTCCAATACACCAAAAACAGACCAACAGAGAGCCAAATCATGAATGAACTCCCATTCACAATTGCTTCAAAGAGAATAAAATACCTAGGAACCTAACTTGCAAGGGATGTGCAGGACCTCTTCAAGGAGAAGTACAAACCACTGCTCAGTGAAATAAAAGAGGACACAAACAAATGGAAGAACATACCATGCTCATGGATAGGAAGACTCAATATCGTGAAAATGACCATACTGCCCAAGGTAATTTATAGATTCAAAGCCATACCCATTAAGCTACCAATGACTTTCTTCACAGAATTGGAAAAAATTACTTTAAAGTTCATATGGAACCAAAAAAGAGCCCACATTGCCAAGTCAATCCTAAGCCAAAAGAACAAAGCTGGAGGCATCACGCTACCTGACTTCAAACTATGCTACAAGTCTACAGTAACCAAAACAGCATGGTACTGGTACCAAAACAGAGATATAGACCAATAGAACAGAACAGAGCCCTCAGAAATAATACCACACATCTACAGCCATCTGATCTTTGACAAACCTGACAAAAGCAAGAAATGGGGAAAGGATTCCCTTTTTAATAAATGGTGCTGGGAGAATTGGCTAGCCTCAAGTAGAAAGCTGAAACTGGATCCTTTCCTTACTCCTTATATGAAAATTAATTCAAGATGGTTTAGAGACTTAAATGTTAGACCTAAAACCATAAAAACCCTAGAAGAAAACCTAGGTAATACCATTCAGGACATAGGCATGGGCAAGGACTTCATGTCTAAAACACCAAAAGCAACAGCAACAAAAGCCAAAATTGACAAATGGGATCTAATTAAACTAAAGAGCTTCTGCACAGCAAAAGAAACTACCATCAGAGTGAAAAGGCAACCTACAGAATGGGAGAAAATTTTTGCAATCTACTCATATGACAAAGGGCTAATATCCAGAACCTACAAAGAACTCAATCAAATTTACAAGAAAAAAACAAACAACCCCATCAAAAAGTGGGCAAAGGATTTGAACAGACATTTCTCAAAAGAAGACATTCATACAGCCAACAGACACATGAAAAAATGCTCATCACTCGCCATCAGGGAAATGCAAGTCAAAACCACAGTGAGATACCATCTCACACCAGTTAGAACGGCAATCATTAAAAAATCAGGAAACAATAGGTGCTGGAGAGGATATGGAGAAATAGGAACATTTTATGCTCTTGGTGGGATTGTAAACTAGTTCAATCATTGTGGAAGACAGTGTGGCGATTCCTCAAGGATCTAGAACTAGAAATACCATTTGACCCAGCCATCCCATTACTGGGTATATACCTAAAGGATTATAAATCACACTGCTATAAAGACACTATGCACACGTATGTTTATTGTGGCACTATTCACAATAGCAAAGACTTGGAACCAACCTAAATGTCCATCAGTGACAGACTGGATTAAGAAAATGTGGCACATATACACCATGGAATACTATCCAGCTATAAAAAAGGATGAGTTCGTGTCCTTTGTAGGGGTCATGGATGCAGCTGAAAACCATCATTCTCAGCAAACTATCACAAGAACAGAAAACCAAACACCACATGTTCTCACTCATAGGTGGTAATTGAACAATGAGATCACTTGGACACAGGAAGGGGAACATCACACACTGGGTGCTATTGTGGGGAGTGGGGAGGGGGGAGGGATAGCATTAGGAGATATACCTAATGTAAATGACGAGTTAACGGGTGCAACTCACCAACATGGCACATGTATACACAGGTAGCAAACCTGCACGTTGTGCACATGTACCCTAGAACTTAAAGTATAATAATAATAATAAAAAAAGGAAAATGTGGCAAAAATAATAATAATAATAAAATGCTAGCTTCTGGATTTTTAGCAATGCATACCCTTTTCTTTCATTAATTCATAGGGAAATTTTGATCATGTATTTAAACAAAATTACAGAGTTTGATATTTTTTAAATTAGCAGACTGTTTTTTTAGAGCAGTTTTAGGTTTACAGAAAAAATGAGTGAAAAGTACAGACAGTTCCCATATATCTTCTTGTTTCTCCCCCTCCCAACATTTCCCTGATTATTAATATCTTGCATTAGTATGGTACATTTGTTATGATTGATGAGCCAATATTGATTCATTATTATTAACTAAAGTCCACAGTTTACATTAGGGTTAATTCTTTGTGTGGTACATTCTATGGGTTTGGACAAATGTATAATGACATATACCCACCATAACAGTGTTGGACAGTAGAGTTTTACTGCTCTGAAATGCTCCTGTGCTCCACCTGTTCATCCATCTGTCCCCCACAACTCCAGGAACAACTGACCTTTTATTGTCTCCATAGTTTTGCCTTTTCCAGAATGTCATATAGTTGGAATCATATAGTATGTAGCCTTTTGGGATTGGCTTCTTTCACTTAGTAATATGCATTTGAGGTTCCTCTATGTCTTTTCATGGCTTGATAACTCATTTCATGTTAATGCTGAATAATATTCCATTGTATGGATGTACTACAGCCTATCTATCCATTCACCTATTGAAGGAAATCATTGTCATGTTCAAGTTTTAGAAATTATGAATTAAGCTGCTATGTTTATTAACTAAATAATAATATGCTATGAGTTATTGGCATAAATATGTTATTTATTAACTAAACATTCATATGCAGATTTTGGGGTAGACATGGGTTTGGGTGATACCAAGGAGCAAAACCGTTGCTTCATAATTAAGAGTATGTTTAGTTTTGTAAAATACTGCCAAACCAGCTTTCACACTGGCTGTATCATTTGCATTCCTACCAGCAATGAATTGAAGTTTCTGTTGCTCCACATTCTCATCAGCATTTTGTATTATCAGTGTTTTCCATTTGAGCTATTCAAACAGGTGTGTAGTAGCTTCTAATTTTTATTTTAATTTGTAATTCCCTAAGGACATATGATGTTGAACTTCTTTTCATATGCTTATTTTCCATCTGTATGTCTTTTTTGGTGAAGTGAGATCTTTTCATGTCTGTTGCCCATCCTTTATCAGATATGCAAATATTTTCTCCCAGTCTGTGGCTTGTCTTTTTATTTTCTTAATGGAGTTTGATTTTTATTCTTAGTTCTTATTCTTTCTCAAAAAATGAACACCAGAGTTTGATCAAAATAAATTTTTCAGAAGAGTACTATGACTTTTATGATACCTCTAACTTCACAAATAACCTAAAAGTTTAGTCACACATTCTATTACATTTCTACAAAGTATCAGGTTGGTGCAAAAAAGTTTTTGCTTTGTTGAAATTTGCCATTTGATATTGGAATATATTCTTAAATAAATGTGGTTATGTTATATATCATTTTAATGCACATTTCTCACTTTATATTTTTGCTAATGACTTATTACTTGCTGTTTATTTTATGTTTATTTTATTTATTTTTGAGATGGAGTCTCACCCAGGGTAGAGGGCAGTGGTGCAATTTCCACTCACTGCAACCACCGTCTCCTAGGTTCAAGCAATTCTTCTGCCTCAGCCTGCCAAGTAGCTGGGATTACAGGTGTGTAACACCACGCCTGGCTAACTTTTGTATTTTTAGTAGAGACGGCATTTTGCCACGGTTGGCCAGGCTGGTCTCGAACTCCTGACCTCAGGTGATCCACCCACCTTGGCCTCCCAAAGTGCTGGGATTAGAGGCTGACCCACTGTGCCCAGCCTATTTTATATTTATTGTAGGTTATGGAAATGATGTTAGACAAAAAGCAAATTCAAGTGATTTTCTTATTTGAGTTCAAAATAGTTGAAACAGCAAATTGATTTATTATCTTGCTTAGCACATTTGAATAACATGTTATAAAATTGATATATTATCATTTTATCAATTTAATCTTTTTTAGTAATATTATACAGTACTTCCCTGAAGATATTTCTCAGTTGTTTTCAATAATGTTTTTGAGATATGAATTAATACATTAATTTGAATTGAAAAACAAAGTCATTGCGCACCGATTAGTTTTTGAAAAAAAAAAGAAAAAGTCAGACTTTTTGTGAAAGTGAAATAAGGCTGATTGGATTGACAAAGAGGATTCGCTCTTTAGGTTTTTTGTGGCAGGTATTTTCCAAGACTTGAATGTACTCTTTCCTCAGCTCCCAGTTTTGACAAAAGTACATGTAAAATATGTTAAGAACAGTTTACTGAAAAAAATTGAATTGACAGAAGTGTAATGTAATTAAGATTGATATGGGTATCCTAGTCCTGTCTAAATCCAAAGGATAAAACCTGATGCCTCGAAGTGAAGGAGTAACAACGGTGGTCAGCCATCCGTATCCGTGGGTTCAGCATCTGTGGATTCAACCAACCTCAGATAAAAAATATTCAGAAAAAAGTTGTGTCTGTACTCAACATGTATACACTTTTCGCTTTCTTGTCATTATTCCCCAAACAATATGATATAACAACTATTTACGTAGCTTTTATACTGTATCAGATGTTACAAGTAATCTACAGATGATTTAAAGTATACAGGAGGATGTGCATGGGTTATATGAAAATACTATGCCATTTTATATTAGGGACTTGAGTATCCGTGGATTTTGGTGTCCTAGTGTGCATACACAAATACACCAATCTGTGGCCAGGCGCGGTGGCTCACACCTATAATCCCAGCTACTAGGGAGGCTGAGGCAGGAGAACTCCTTGAAACCAGGAGGCGGAGGTCACAATGAGCAGAAATCGCGCCACTGCACTCCAGCCTGGGAGAAAGAGCAAAACTCCGACTCAAAAAAAAAAAAAGGATTCTCTATCAATAGACTTTTTGACCAGGCGTGGTAGCTCACCCCTGTAATCCCAGCACTTTGGGAGTGTTATAAATAAAGTTTCAGTGCAGCAAAAGAAATAGCACTCGAATATAAAATTATCTTTTTAATTCTCAGCAAGGTAAGTTACTTCCAGAGAAGGGCGCACCCTTACAGATGGAGCAATGGTGAGCGCACACTTGGACAAGGAAGGGAAAAGGTTTCCTATCCCTGAGGCACTTGGCCCCTGCTGCTGTGTTGTTCCCCTATTGGCTAGGGTTAGATGGCACAGGCGAAACTAATTCCGATTGGCTAATTTAAAGAGAGTAACGGGGTGAGTGGTTTGGCAGGAAAAATGGTTATGACAGAGCAGGTAATCGGAATGAGTCATGGTGGAGTAGGTAATCGGAATGAGTCAGGGTGGTGCCGGTGATTGAAATGAGTCAGGGTGGAGCAGTTAGTCGAAAAAGGTTGCTTTATGAGGAAGTTAAGTTTAAAAGTAGAAGGCAAAGAATTGAACATAGTGACATATTGACTCTTTGAAAAGAAATTGAGAACTCATATCTAACAGGAGGCAGAGGCGGGTGGATCACTTGAGCCCAGGCGCTCGAGACCAGCCTGGCCAACATGGGGAAACCCAGTCTTTACCAAAAATACAAAAATTAGCTGGGCATAGTGGCTCACACCTGTAATCCCAGTTACTCAGGAGGCTGAGGACTGAGAATTGCTTGAGCCCAGGAGGCAGAGGTTGCAGTAAACTGAGACCACACCACTGCACTCCAGCCTGGGCGACAGAGCAAGATTCAAAAAAAGAAAAAGATTTTTGTTGTTGTTGTTGTTGTTGTTGCAACAAATTTGGTTATGATTTACTAACACCAATTTGAGCAGGTCAGTTCACCCAGAACTCTCGGGCCAGTTTCTTTGTTTATAAAATTAGACCAGTGACTATTTCTTTTAGGTTTCCTAAACCTCTATAATTCTTTTATTTTATTATTGTCTTAAAACTGTCTGAAAAACATTTTTAAAGTACTATATAATAATTATTTCAATATTTTTTCAAGTTTTTTTCCCCTACAAAACATGGAATGACTGGGCTGGGCGTGGTGGCTAATGCCTGTAATCCCAGCACTTTGGGAGGCCAAGGCAGGTGGATCACCTGAGGTCGGGAGTTCGAGACCAGCCTGACCAACATGGAGGAACCCCATCTCTACTAAAAATACAAAATCAGCCAGACGTAGTGGCATATGCCTGTAATCCCAGCTATTTGAGAGGCTGAGGCAGGAGAATTGCTTGAACCCGGGAGGTAAAGGTTGCGGTGAGCCGAGATCGTGCCATTGCACTCCAGCCTGAGTGACAAGAGCGAAACTCCATTTCAAAAAAAAAAAAAAAAAAAAAAAGGAATGACTGAATTTATTAGTAGAGTATTACTGCTAATTTTTTTTAAGTGAGCCTAAGAGTGAAAAGTCTAAACAAACAGTTGAAGGCATTTGTTCCATCATCTTAAGCTTTGGAGTTTGAAAAGTAGACTGTACAGTCTCCTGAGCTAGAACAGAGACAATATGGAGGATGTCAAACTGCCCATGATTTTACATTCCAGACTCACATAGAATTGTAAGTGCTGACCTCATACTGCTTTGTTATCAAAATGCCTGTTTGTATTGTCATTACATAGCCTAGATAAACCTTAAAAGACCTGTTTACTTTGAATCTTTAGTTATATGGTTATGCATGTTGTTTCTAAAACCTTTTGGAATAGATGTCATAGTTCAAAATCACAGTTATCTATCTAATCATTCTAGCTAACAAAGCTTACAAAGTGTGTAACAAATTCTTAGATAATACTGCAAGGCTATGTTTTAATGGACTAGTCAGGATCTTTTTGTTCTGGGCGGAACAAAATTTCCTTTATCTTTTCTGCAAGGAGTTGGCAGTTTACTCAAGGGCATTTCTAGCTTTTCAAAATGCAAATTTACAAGCACATTGCCTACAATTAAAAATACATATATTTGTTTTGATCTGCACAGCAGTTCTCAGCAATAGACAGGGTTGCTGCCATTAGTCACATTTGGAGAAGCTGAAACAGAGAGACTGAGGCTTTCTCACTTTCGCATAGCTTCTTGGAGATAATTAAGCAACAAGTTTATTGAACCCTACTAGGAGCAAGTCACTGTTCCAGTCCTAGAAGTCATCTATAATATCCTGGCCTCAAGAGACTTTCCTCTAGACCTGGGCAGGAGAACAAAGCTTTGTGGAGCTGCAGTGTAGTGAGAGTGTTCCTGTGGTCCTTCCCAACACAAATGCCTCTCTGCCTCTCTTGGCTATGCCTTTGGTTTATTATGGACATTCCTGGGCACTACTTGGTTTGTTAACTCCTCCAAATGCAGACAGAGATCAGTGATTTCTGACTCTAGGGCAGACTCAAAAGTCTAGAATTTAGGGACATTTCTCCTGAATACGATAATGTGGTGGCTGGATCCATTGAGAGATTAATTTCTCTTAGGTTTCTTACAGTAAGAAAGCATGAAAACAGTAAGTAGAATTTTTCTCTCTTGGTCTTTGACCCACTTCAAGCAGTCAAGTGAGACTGCTTTTGTTCTCTGGTGTCATTAAAATGCTTTTCCTTCCCCAAACTCTCAAGCCCTAGGTTCCTAAAGGTGCTGGATTATCCAAGAAGCAGAGGGACACCAAAGGCTGAAGGGGGCTAAGTGGAACAGTTTGTCCCATGTTGTACCCCAGAAGGGACTGGACATTGATGGGCATGGGGAGCAGTGGTGCTGGGGGACCAGACTGAACACCAAGAACCATTGCCTTTGGTGCCATGATGGAAGTTTACTATGACTCTGCTTGGCACTAAGCATAATGGAGAGAATAGGGTCCTTCACCTTAGAGCAGACCCTGTAGGCTTGGTCAATAAGCATCTGCTACTATGATGGCCTGAGAAATAAAGGCTCTTCTACCATTTCTTGGGTACCACATTATCCTACCCCTATCTCTACTGTTGGACTACCCAAAGGAGGAGGAGAAAACTCATACTAATCATTGTGATGATGATCTACCATGCATTGAAATATACCATATATTTGGCACAGTGTTTACTCAGCAGGACAATTTGTGAAAAATTTCACGTGGCAGAATAACTTGATTACAGAGTTAACTGTATCTTGTGTTCAAGGTTGTAGGCTCATCAGCAAAGAATGAGAGGAATTTTTCCAGATCTCTTCCAACAAAGAAGCCTAGGCATTGTGTTCTGAAGCCTGGATTTCTTTTAACCTCTGGCAAGAATGAAATGGTCTTTATTTATAAAGGTCTAAATCCCAAGTGGAAACTTAAAGGACTGAGCTTCTGGATTTTATTTTGCCTGAAAAATGTTTTAAGAGAATGTGAACTAGATGCTTGCATTAAAAAAACAGAAGTTTTCATATAAAAACTGAAATTTCCAGTACCTTTTTAAAAACCAGAAGATTTGGTAACATTCAGCCTAACTTCTCTGTGACAACAGGCAGTTGGGGATGAGCTGGAGCTCCAACTCAAGACAAGAATGTTCTTTCCCGTTTGCCTGAATGTCTTTTATGGTACCAACATCCTTAAAGAGTATTTCTGCCTGGCTTCTACAGGTATTTGAGTTTTTAATCTCTGGTCTGGGTCTATTGATGGGAAAAGAACTGAATATTTCCACACAATTGAGAAAGATTGGCTCAATCCCAGAAGTAACTTCCTCAAATCTGGACAACAGATTAGGATCTGGAACCTATCCATTGATGCTATATGGGTTTAAAGCTTTCTAATTATTTATTCAGAAAAATATGTAGTGCAAACACTCATTGGGTAATGGACAGTTGTCATGTATTGTTTCAAAATAAAAATTGGATCATACTGTTTACAACTTGTATTTTTAATTTACTGAATATATTTAAAAATCATAAACAAGGGCCAGTTGTGGTGGCTCATGCCTGTAATCCCAGCTGTTTGGGAGGCTAGGGTGAGGGGATTGCTTGAGACCAGGAGTTTGAGGCCAGGAGTTTGAGACCACCCTGGGCAACATAGTGAGACTCCATCTCTAAAAAAAAAAAAAAAATTAGCAGGATGTGATGGTGTGCACCTGTAGTCCCAGCAATTGGGGAGGGGAGGCTGAGGTGAGAGGATTGCTTGAGACCAGGAGTTCAAGCCTGCAATGAACTATGATCTCACCACTACACTCCAGCCTCGGTGACAGAGGGAGACCTTGTCTCCAAAAAAAATTATAAACATCTTGATGGATAGCACATATATATGTGTGTGTGTGTGTATATATATATGTGTGTGTATGTGTGTGTATATATATATGCATGTATATATATATGTGTGTGTGTATGTGTATATATATATATACACATACACACACACATATATATACATGCATATATATATATACACACATATATATATATACATATATGTATATATATATGCATATATATATACACATACACACACACATATATATATACATGCATATATATATACACACACATACACACACACATATAGGTTACAAAGGAAACAATGAAGCAAGACTATCCATTTGAGTTGGCCATTCTTGGTGTATTAGTTTCCTGTGGCTGCCATAATAAATTATCACAAACTTGGTGGCTTAAAACAACAGGAGTTTATTCTTTCATAGTTTTGGAGGCCAGAAGTCTGACATAAAGGAGTTGGCAGAACATTCAAATTCAGGAAATACAGAGAAAGCCACAAAGATACTCCTCGAGAAGAGCAACTCCAAGACACATAATTGTCAGATTCACCAAAGTTGAAACAAAGGAAAAAATGTTAAGAGCACTGAGAGAAAGGTCAGGTTACCCAAAAAGGGAAGCCCATCAGACTAACAGCGGCTCTCTCAGCAGAAACTCTACAAACTAGAAGACAGTGGGGGGCCAATACTCAACATTCTTTAAGAAAAGAATTTTCAACCCTGAATTTCATATCCAGCCAAACTAAGCTGCATATGTGAAGGAGAAATAAAATCCTTTACAGACAAACAAATGCTGAGAGACTTTGTCACCACCAGGCCTGCCTTACTAGAGCTCCTGAAGGAAGCACTAAACATGGAAAGGAACAACTGGTACCAGTCACTGCAAAAACATGCCAGATCGTAAACACCATTGATACTAGGAAGAAGCTGCCTCAACTATTGAGCAAAATAACCAGCTAACATCATAATGACAGGATCAAATTCACACATAACAATATTAACCTTAAATGTAAATGGGGTAAATGCACCAATTAAAAGACACAGACTGGCAAATTGGATAAAGAGTCAAGACCCATCAGTGTGCTGTATTCAGGATACCCATCTCAAGTGCAGAGACACATATAGGCTCAAAATAAAGGGATGGAGGAAGATCTACCAAGCAAATGGAAAACAAAAAAAGGCAGGGGTTGCTGCTGATAAAGCAGACTTTAAACCAACAAAGATCAAAAGAGACAAAGAAGGTCATTACATAATGGTAAAGGGATCAATTCAACAAGAAGAGCTAACTATCCTAAATATATATGAACCCAATACAGGAGCACCCAGATTCATAAAGCAAGTCCTTAGAGACCAACAAAGAGACTTAGACTCCCTTACAATAATAATGGGACACTTTAACACCCCACTGTCAACATTAGACAGATGAACGAGACAGAAAGTTAACAAGGATATCCAGGAATTGAACTCAACTCTGCACCAAGCGGGCCTAGTAGACATCAACAGAACTCTCCACCCCAAATCAACAGAATGTATATTCTTCTCAGCACCACATCACGCTTATTCCAAAATTGATCACATAGTTGGAAGTAAAGCACTCCTCAGCAAATGTACAAGAACAGACACTATAACAAACTGTCTCTCAGACCACAGTGCAATCAAACTAGAACTCAGGATTAAGAAACTCACTCAAAACTGCTCAACTACATGGAAACTGAACAACCTGCTCCTGAATGACTAGTGGGTACATAACAAAATGAAGGTACAAATAAAGATGTTCTTTGAAACTAATGAGAACAAAAACACAACATACCAGAACCTCTGGGACACATTTAAAGCAGTGTGTAGAGGGAAATTTATAGCACGAAATGCCCACAAGAGAAAGCAGGAAAGATCTAAAATTGACACCCTAACATCACAATTAAAAAACTAGAGAAGCAAGAGCAAACACATTCAAAAGCAAGCAGAAGGCAAGAAATAACTAAGATCAGAGCAGAACTGAAGGAGATAGAGACACAAAAAAACCTTCAAAAATCAGTGATTCCAGGAATTGGTTTTTTGAAAAGATCAACAAAATTTATAGACCACTAGCAAGACTAATAAAGAAGAAAAGAGAGAAGAATCAGATAGATACAACAAAAAATGATAAAGGGGATATCACCACCAAACCCACAGAAATACAAAGTACCATCAGAGAATACTATAAACACCTCTACTCAAATAAACTAGAAAATCTAGAAGAAATGGAAAAATTCCTGGACACATACACCCTCCCAAGACTAAACCAGGAAGAAGTTGAATACTTGAGTAGACAAATAATAGGTTCTGAAATTTAGGCAATAATAGCCTACCAACCAAGAAAATTCCAGGACCAGACGGATTCACAGCCAAATTCTACCAGAGGTACAAAGAGGAGCTGGTACCATTCCTTCTGAAACTATTCCAATCAATAGAAAAAGAGGGAATCCTCCCTAATTCATTTTATGAGGCCAATATCATCCTGATACCAAAGCCTGGCAGAGACACAACAACAAAAAAAGAGAATTTTAGACCAATATCCCTGATGAACATTGATGCAGAAATCCTCAATAAAATATTGGCAAACCGAATCCAGCAGCACATCAAAAAGCTTATCCACCATGATCAAGTGGGCTTCATTCCTGGGATGCAAGGCTGGTTCAACATATGCAAATCAATAAATGTAATCCAGCATATAAACAGAACCAAAGACAAAAACCACATGATTATCTCCATAGATGCAGAAAAGGCCTTTGACAAAATTCAACAGCCCTTCATGCTAAAAACTCTCAATAAATTTGATATTGATGGAACGTATCTCAAAATAATAAGAGCTATTTATGACAAACCCACAGCCAATATCATACTGAATGGGCAAAATCTGGAGCATTCCCTTTGAAAACTGGAATAAGACAGGGATGCCCTCTCTCACCACTCCTATTCAACATAGTGTTGGAAGTTCTGGCCAGGGCAATCAGGCAAGAGAAAGAAATAAAGGGTATTCAATTAGGAAAAGAAGTCAAATTGTCCCTGTTTGCAGATGACATGATTGTATATTTAGAAAACCCCATCGTCTCAGCCCAAAAATCTCCTTAAGCTGATAAGCAACTTCAGCAAAGTCTCAGGATACAAAATCGATGTGCAAAAATCACAAGCATTCTTATACACCAATAATAGACAAGCGGAGAGCCAAATCGTGAGTGAACTCCCATTCACAACTGCTACAAAGAGAATAAAATACCTATTAATCCAACGTAGAAGGGATGTGAAGGACCTCTTCAAGAACTACAAACCACTGCTCAGTGAAATAAAAGAGGACACAAACAAATGGAAGAACATTCCATGTTTATGGATAGGAAGAATCAATAGTGTGAAAATGGCCATACTGCCCAAGGTAATTTATAGATTCAATGCCATCCCTATCAAACTATCAATGGCTTACTTCACAGAATTGGAAAAAATTACTTTAAAGTTCATATGGAACCAAAAAGAGCCCGCACTGCCAACACAATCCTAAGCAAAAAGAACAAAGCTGGAAGCATCATGCTACCTGACCTCAAACTATAGTACAAGGCTACAGTAATCAAAACAGCATGGTACTGGTACCAAAACAGAGATATAGACCAATGGAACAGAATAGAGCCCTTGGAAATAATACGACACATCTACAACCATCTGATCTTTGACAAACCTGACAAAAACAAGAAATGGGGAAAGGATTCCCTATTTAATAAATGGTGCTGGGAAAACTGGCTAGCCATATGTAGAAAGGTGAAACTGGATCCCTTCCTTACACCTTATACAAAAATTATTTCACGATGGATTAAAGACTTAAATGTTGGACCTAAAACCATAAAAACCCTAGAAGAAAACCTAGGCAATACCATTCAGGCCATAGTCATGGGCAAGGACTTCATGACTAAAATACCAAAAGCAATGGCAACAAAAGCCAAAATTGACAAATGGAATCTAATTAAACTAAAGAGCTTCTGGATAGCAAAAGAAACTACCATCAGAGTGAAAAGGCAACCTACAGAATGGGAGAAATTTTTTACAATCTACCCATCTGACAAAGGGCTAATATCCAGAATCTGCAAAGAACTTAAACAAATTTACAAGAAAAAAATCAAACAATCCCATCAAAAAGTGGGCAAAGGATATGAACAGACACTTCTCAAAAGAAGACATTTATGCAGCCAACAAACACATGAAAAAATGCTCATCATCACTCACCATCAGAGAAATGCAAATCAAAACCACAATGAGATACCATCTCACACCAGTTAGAATGGCGATCATTAAAAAGTCAGGAAACAACAGGTGCTGGAGAGGATGTGGAGAAATAGGAACACTTTTACACTGTTCATGGGACTGTAAACTAGTTCAACCATTGTGGAAGACAGTGTGGCAATTCCTCAAGGATCTAGAACTAGAAATACCATTTGACCCAGTCATCCCATTACTGGGCATATACCCAAAGGATTATAAATCATGATGTTATAAAGACACATGCACATGTATGTTTATAGCAGCACTATTCACAATAACAAAGACTTGGAACCAACCCAAATGTCCATCAGTGACAGACTGGATAAAGAAAATGTGGCACATATACACCATGGAATACTATGCAGCCATCAAAAAGGATGAGTTCGTGTCCTTTGTAGAGACATGTGTGAAGCTAGAAACCATCATTCTGAGCAAACTATCACAAGGACAGAAAACCAAACACTGTGTGTTCTCACTCATAGGTGGGAATTGAACAATGAGAACATTTGGACACACGGTGGGGAACATCACACACCGGGGCCTGTTATGGGGTGGGTTGGGCGAGGGATAGCATTAGGAGATATACCTAATGTAAATGATGAGTTAACAGGTGCAGCACACCAACATGGCACATGTATTCATATGTAACAAACCTGCACGTTGTGCACATGTACCCTAGAACTTAAAGTATAATAATAATAATAATAAAGAAAAAATAAAATATTCCAAAGTGAAGAGAAAAAAAGAAAATCTTCAAAGACAATAATATTCATTTCTGTTTTCTTATTGTATTTCTGAAATGTGTAATAAATCTGTATAAATGGATTAAACTTTAAAAATAAAATAATATAAAGGAGTTGGCAGGATGGTGCTTACTTTGAAGTCTCTAGGAGAAAATCCTCCCTTGTCTCTCCCAATTTTTGGTGGCTCCAGGCATCCCTTAGCTGTGGCGGCATAACTCTAATCTCTACCCCCGTCTTCATATGGCCTTCATTTCTGTGTTTCTCAAATCTCCTTCTGCCATTCTCTATAAGGACACCTATCATTGAATTTAAGGCCTGCCCATATTATTCAGGATGATTACATCTAGAGATTCTTTATTATTTTATTTAATTTATTTATTTTTTGAGACAGAGTCTCACTCTGTTGCCCAGGATGGAGTGCAGTGGCACGATTTCGGCTCATTGTAACCTCTGCCTCCCGGGCTCAAGCGATTCTTGTGCCTCAGCCTCCTGAATAGCTGAGATTACAGGTGTGAGCCACCACACCCAGCTAATTTTTGCATTTTCGGTAGAGACTGGGTTTCACCGTGTTGGCCAGACTGGCCTTGAACTCCTGGGCTCGAGTGATCCACCAGCCTCAGCTTCCTAAAGTGCTGGGACTACAGGCAAGAGCCACCAGACCCAGCATGAGATTCTTAATATCAGCAAAGACTCCTTTTCTTTTCTAATTTCTCTTCCCCTCCCCTCCCCTCCCCTCCCCTCCCCTCCCCTCCCCTCCCCTCCCCTCCTCCCCTCCCTCCCTCTCTCTCTCTCTCTGTCTTTCTTTCTTTCTTTCTTTCCCTCTCTTTCTTCCCTTCCCTTCCTCTTTCTTTCTTTCCTTCCTTCCTTCCTTCCTTCCTTCTTCTTTCTTTCTTTTTTTTTGAGTCAAAGTCTCATGCTGTCATGCAAGTTGGAGTACAGTGACATGATCACAGCTCACGACAACCTTGACCTCCCAGGCTCAAGCTATCCTCCCACCTCAGCCTCTCGAGTAGCTAGAACCACAGGTATGCGCCACCACAGCTGGCTTTTTTTTTTTTTTAATTTTTAGTAGAGACGAGATCTCACTACGTTGCCTAGTCTGGTCTCGAACTCCTGAGCTTGAGCCATCCGCTGGCCTTGGCCTCCTAAAGTGCTGGGGTTTACAGGCACGAGCCACTGCACTAGGTCCCTTTTTCTAAATAAGGTCACATTCACAGGTTCCAAGTGGACACATCTTTTTGGAGGCCAACATTTAACCCACTATGCTTGGTTAAATGATTTTCTTCTTAAAAGTTATTTTTTAAAGGAGTGATTGATTTAAATTTTCAGGTCCTTTTATCACATGGCTACATGGTAGGCAGAACTGAGCTGTGGCAGAACCCACTGAGTGGCTCCAGTGGGGCTAGGGGATATACAGTCACAAATGGGCTACACACCTAAGAAACATGCACTGAGGATTTAACTCCCTGAGCTTTGCTATCCAGAGGAAGTGGCGGTGAAATTGCAGCAATAAGGTTAATGATCTTTCTCCCCAGGCTGTGGGATTTGGATTACAAAACTCAACTGAGACTTCTTTGAGAACTGAATAGCTTCCACTCATGCACTGTCCAAGATTTCTAAAATGTTGACTTCAATAAAAGGTATTTTGTTTGGCAGACAATAAAGAGCTGTTTTTTACAGTTTTCTTTTATTATTCTGCCTCCAGGATTATACTTTGGAGGTGTAGGTGTGGTTGGTACTTGTTCCCTTTCATATTTCAGGAGTCACCCTGACCATCTAAAAGCTGGATTTTTAAAATTATTCAGATCTATGGAACATCCAGAGCCTTCACTGGTGATGAGGCTGTGTGTGGTGCTCAGGGACAGGCATCATTCTTTGAAATGGTAGGCAAGTCTCAGCAGAACCCCTAAAGAGAGTATTTTCTGTACTGTCAAAAGAGTTACCATAAATGGGAATGCTATAATAGTAGCTAAAGTTTACCAGGGGCTTATCATAGGCCTAGCACCGTCCTAGGCCCTGGCATGTGCTGCATTTATTCTTTCATTTAAGCTTTGTAATAACCCTGTGAGGCATGTACTATTATTATCTCCATTTCACAAATGAGAAAACTGGGGCATGGAGAGGTTAAATTCTTGCCGAAGGTTGGTAAGCAATGAAGCTGAGATACAAACCAGTTAGGGTAGCTCCAGAGACTGTGCTCATAACCACTTTGTAATCTGCATCTTCTGATCCATTTCTGACAAAATTGTGCAGTGGGTGAGGCTGTCTCCAGCGTTTTTCCATGCCCTCCCTGCTTTGTTTTTTTTCTTTTCTGAGGCAGGGTAGGGTAGTAGAAAGCATATGGATGTTTTAGTCAATCTAGCCCAGCTATATGAGCGTAGACAAGTTAGATAAACTTCCCGAGCCTCAGTTTCCCCCTTTTTAAAAAAATTTATTTTTTCGAGGCAGGATTTCACTCCTATCACCCAGGCTGGAGTGCCGTGGTGCAATCTCGGCTCACTGGAACCTCTGCCTCCCAGGCTCAAGTGATCCTCTCACCCCAGCCTGCCGTAGCTGGGACTACAGGCGTGCGCCAACACGCCCAACTAAGTTTTGTATTTTTTTGTAGAGGCAGGGTTTCACCATGTTGCCCAGGCTGTTCTCCAACTCCTGGGCTCAAGCAATCTACCCACCCAGCCTCCCAAATTGCTAGGATTACAGACGTGAGCCCCTGTGCCGAGCCAGTTTCCCCATTTTAAAATGGCAATTATAATGATAACTTCATAGGATTGTCCTGTGGATGAAATAATATAATGTAGTGGATGTTGTGGTGTGCTGCCCAGATCACCCTTTCAGGATCAAGGCACTCTTCCTCTCCTTCCCCTCCTGCCAAGAGAGTTACCTGTTAACAGTTCACAACTGAGCCTCTTCCAGAAATTGCCTTTAGCTGAAGGTATTGAGTCCAAAATTATGCCCCTCCACAGGGGCATCTGGCGTCTGATGACTTATCAACTGTGTGTGGTAAGAGCAAGAAGGCCCACTCCCTTACTTCAACTTAGGATACCTCTGAAGGACCACCCCAGTTCTAGCAGCTTCTGGTAGGAGGATTGGTTGAAACCTCTATTGCAACTGTGCTATTCTTCCACTCTTTCCTCTGTCCTATCCTGTTTACTTCAGTCCTCTCAGGCATTGGTGCTGAGATCACTTCCCAATGAACCTCTACATTCAAACCTCCATTTCAGAATCTATTTCCTGGGGAGCCTGACTTACACCAGCTATTGTATACATAATGTCTGACACATGGTACACATTCAACAAACTCTTTCCAGCTTTTCTACTCACCTTGTATTCTTCCTGCTGCAATGCCTCACCACCCCCAGAGTGCTTGTGCTTTGGACTACCTGTGTCTCAATGAAATTTAGCAGCCCCACATCTTGCCACAGGGAAGCATCTTGTCAAAAGCTGGTTAGTCATGGGTCAATTAATGTCTCTGTTCACCTGGGTTGAGGGATTCATAACCTCCTAGACTACATTGAGCAGTTACAGGGTGAAAGCCTGATTCTAGAGGAGATCCAATTACACCACAAAGGTAGCTGCCCACAGCTCTAGACATAAGAGGCTTTCAGCAAATGTTTGTTGTTGATGATGTAAGGCCACTACTGATCCTGCAAAATGAACACTCAGTTTGCAGCTTCCAAATAGGTGGAATTCAAAACCTAGACACAGATACTCTCTCAACAGTAACTGCTTTGAGAACTTAACAAAATTTGGAATTTCTGCTCCTGTCAGCAACATGCCTGAGAGATCTGAGCATCATGGTCTAAAGACTATAGGGTATAGATAGAGCAGAAAGCAGCAGCCACAGTGTGCAGGCAGCAACACACAGCAAGCGGGCACATGGTCCTGCATCCCAGGAATGTTGCTTGCAGAGCCTCTGCCCACTCCAGCCTAGAGGACTGTGTGGCCAGGAGGAAGAAACAGTCTGGGGCAGCCCTGTGTGTTGTCCTGTGGGCAGGCGACAGGCCTTGCAGAAAACCTAGTGGGCTATTTCACACAATGATCACTGCAGGGCACTAACGGGGCTTTGATACTCCACTGTGTTGCAAGGTAATATAGACTTTGATGGACATCTGTCCATAATGATACTCTATAGCCAATGGCATTGGCCTACTGCTATTTTAAAGGCACATCATATAACTTTATTAGAGAGTGCCCCTGAGAAATGACCTGTGCTTTAAAAATACCAAACTAGGCTGGACATGGTGGTTCATGCCCATAATCCTAGTGCTTTTTGGGGCTAAGGTGGGAGAACAAAGACCAGCCTGGGCAACACAGCGAGACATCATCTCTAAAAATTTTTTTAAAGATTAGCTGGTTTTGGTGGTGAACACCTGTAGTTCTAGCTACTTGGGAGGCTGAGGCAGGAGGATTGCTTAAGCTCAGGAGGTTGAGGCTGCAGTGAGATCATGCCATTGCACTCCAGCCTGGGCAACAGAGTAAGACCCTGTCTTTAAAAAAAAAAAAAGTAGTAAACTATATGGCATAGCAAGGCCATTTCAGATTGCTTCGGAGGCTGACAGGTATAGGGGAAGGAACAAAAGCTCTGGCAAAAGTAACCTGGTTTCAAACTGGGTCTGCTACAGCCACCTAATTGTTAAGAAACTTTTTGTAGAGACAGGGTCTTGCTATGTTGCCCTGTTTGGTCTTGAACTCCTGGTCTCAAGTGGTCCTCCCACTTTGGCTTTCTAAAGCACTGGGATTACAGGTGTGAGCCACCACGCCTGGCCTCTTCTTCTGTAGTAATAAATGCTGTATGGCTTCTATTGGTTGCCCTGCAAAAGACTGTATTTCTGATCCTTCCTGGCATCTAGGTGTGACCATGTGACTAGGTTCTGTAAAGTGGGATGAGAGTTGAAATGATATGTGCAACTTCTGGCCCATGTCCTAAAGAGAAAGGAGATTGCTCTTTCTACCTCTTCTTTCTTTCCGACTGAAATGTAGCTGTAATAGAAGGAGCGGAAGCAGCCAATATGGACCACAAAAAGCTGCTTGTTGAAGATGCAAATAGTAATAGAGTAGCCAGAGTTTACCGTATTAGCCTTGGGCCCTTATGTTCAGAGTGTTATGTGACAGATATAAACTTCTATCTTATTTAAGCGACTGTTATTCTGACCTTTGATGTAGCAGATAAACAAGTATTTTACCTAAATTCTTAAATCTCAAACAGTTTGTATGTGATGTACCTTTCTCATGAAGTTACCTGGGATATGCTCCACCAACACAGGGGAATCAACCAAGGAAAAGAAAACCAGGAGATTCAGGAAACAGAGGATTTAATACAAGGTAGAAACAATGGAAGTACTCAAGAATCTAGTTTAGTTATATGAAAACAGACATTTCCAATAGTTAGTGGCTTCAACAAGAAGAGATTTCCTCTCACCAAATGAAAGATCCAGAAGACAGCAGTTCCTGGTGAGTGTAGCTGTTCTATAATGTCCTTAGAGGCTCAGTCTTATTCTAGTTTTTTATTCCGCCATCCCCATGGTGTGCTTTTTATACTCAGCTTTACAAGTTGGTTGCTGAAACTTCAGCCATCACGCCCATGTTTTAGACAGCAGGAAGGAGGAAGATTGATGACAAAATGGAATAAAATCCAGCTGATTTAGACTTTTTTAAATGAGCTCTCCTAGAAGCCCCACCCAACAACTTCCATTTACCATAAATTAGTCACATGCACGATCTTATTTGCAAGGAAGGCTGGGAAATATAGTTTGCTACCCACAACAAAATCAAGATGTGGTTAACAAGGAAGAAGGAAAGAATAAATATTACATAGTTAAATGGTTGTTTCTACCTTGTATTTCTTTCCCAAAATGTTTCCATTGCCTGTGGATAGTGAGAATATGGATGGTAATGGGTTGTTTTCATTTAAAAATTTTTTGTATACTGGTTGTTTTATAGCAAATATGTATTTTTTTAATCAACCACACAGAAATATAATAACCAACTTTATTAATTACCACATGCTAGGCATGCTCTAAACAGTTCGTGTGGTGTGTATGTGTGTGAGTGTGTGTGTGTGTTTATGAATTCCTCAAAGTAAATCTTTGGGGTAGATGCTACTGTTATCACTATTATATATGGGGAAACTGAGGTACATGGAGGTAAAGTGACTTGCCTAATATCACTCATTTAGCCAGTGGAAGAGCCAGTGTTGAAACCCAGGGAATCTAGCTGATAGTCTGCCTTCAGCTTAATGTTGTACTGCCCTTCCTAAAAGGAAATTAAACAGAGAAAATAAAACAAGAAGGCAAATGCTGCTCATACCAATAACACCATTCTCACCATTTTCACAAAGACAAGAGCTGCATCTCTAGCATGCGTCATATTATATTGATGTTGTCTGTGTCAGGTAAGATCCTTGGCTGTGGGCCTCCTGCTCACACTATAAAAAAGGAACCATATCCTCCTGAAATCAACCATGTCTCCACCCAGAGGGCAGCAGGCTTGGGCTCCACTCACTTTTAAATACATTTGACATCCTTGGCAGCCCTGGCCATCATCAATACCACTTAACATATTTCCAAGGAGTCTGGTATGTTTGGGAGTGCCTCCTTGCCTCAGACTAAATTGGCCAATCCACCGAGTGAGTGCCTGAATCTCTGCTAGGCTCGTTTGAACCTGTTGTGTGTACATTAAGAATGAAAAATACTAGACATCTGTCACTTCATCCAATTAAGTCCTACCTTGGTTTATTAATAGAACTAAGAGCCTCACATAGGTCACCTGATTCCTTCTTCAGTAGATGCCATTTCAATAGATTTTGCAATCCCTCTGATATCAGCATCCTCCTTTCTGCCTTCTCAGTTCTTCAAATAATTGCATTAACTAAAATCTCATGAGCTTGAAATTGCATTGACTGTGACTGGTGACATTTGAGAGTTCCAATGTCTCTAAAAAGCCCTGTTCGGTCTGGCATTGAGCCATCTCCAAATGAAAAACTCATTTTCCTGGCAAGAAACAATTGATGTGAACCTAGACTAACGTGGTATTAAAAGGGCCTATGAATTTACATAGCTGAAGATTGTTTGCTGGAATCCCAGGTCAGGCAGTGTAAAAAATGTTTTCCCTTGTTGGATATACTGTGCATTGATTTGAGCTTAACTTGGTTTAAATTCTGGCAAGTGGGTTGCTAGTTCTTATGTTTGGATTTTGTTATCAAAATCCTGGAAATAAATGATTTTAGCCCTATTATATGTTAACACCCTTGAAACCAATGTGTGTATTAGCTTTCTGCATTAAGAAGGGAGAAAATGCATTACTGCAGAAGTTCCAGAGTTTCTCTTCTCAGAATCCTTTTTGGAATGAGGCTAAATTTCATTTTTCACACATCTTTCCTCAATTCATTGCCTCGTAAGTAGTACCAGCTTCTCCTAATGGCCTCACCTTCTTTCTGCCCTTTCTCTTTAAGGTCTGTGGACTCCCTATTCCCCACCCAGAGTGGGCCTCCAGGATTTGGGTGAATTGGGGCCACAGGCTTGAGTGGGAAAAATGACCACTGAACATTTACTGAATCTGGCAGGCACTTTCATTTAAATTACCCAATTAAATCTCTGTAACAAATCTCTCAGGCTGACATTCTTTCAGATGAGGAAACTGGGACTTCAAATAATAAATTTTCTCTAGGTTCCACAATGAGGCAAGTCCATGAACAGTGTACCTGGCTCACAAGGCTGTGAATGCTGCCTCCTTAAAACAATCTCTTTACTCTGTTCTGCTTCAAAAACTGCAAGTGCCTCATTACTATCTCTTGCCTTGTTATAAAGATGGAAGGACTACAATCATATATAAAGTTCATACCAAGGTGCTGCCATTCTCTTGTAACAGAGACCTCTTGAAGACTAAATATCCAAATAAATGGGGCCTGGCGTGGTGGCTCATGCCTGTAATCCTATCACTTTGGGAGGCCAAGGTGGGCGGATTGCCTGAGTTCAGGAGTTCGAGACCAGCCTGGGCAACACTGTGAAACCCCATCTCTACTAAAATACAAAAAATTAGCCGGGTATGGTGGTGTGCACCTGTAGTCCCAGCTACTCAGGAGCCTGAGGCAGGAGAATTGCTTGAACCTGGGAGGCAGAGAACCTGGGAGGCAGAGATTGCAGTGAGCCGAGATAGCACCACTGCACCACAGCCTAGGTGACAGAGCAAGACTCTGTCTCAAAATAAATTAAAAAAAAAAATCCAAAGAAATGAAGCCCTAATAATACATTGCAGGGCGTGACATGTAAAGTGTTTCACTTCCCCAGAGTGAGTCCTGAGAGGTTTCTGGTGGAAAAGGAGGTGGATTTGACTGACCTTTTAGGGATCATTCAAACCCTGCAGTGTAAGGAGCTTAGCCTTGCAGCCCCTGTCCCAGCCCTGGACAATACCCTCTTTGCCCACTCTTGCAGCTGCCTCTGCTCCCACAGTACAGCTTATTCTTAGCCTGGTGTCCAGATTTTTTGTTTTTCTTTTGGGATACAGTCTTGCTCTGTCCCCCAGGCTGGAGTGCAATGGTGTGATCTTGGCTCACTGCAATCTCCACCTCCTGGGTTCAAGTGATCCTCCCATCTCAGCCTCCCCAGTAGCCAGGACTACAGGTATGCACCACCATGCCTGGCTAATTTTTTATTTTATTTTATTTTATTTTATTTTATTTTATTTTATTTTATTTTATTGTAGGGATGGGATTTCACCATGTTGCTCAAGCTGGTCTCGAACTCCTGGACTCAAGGTATCTGCCCACTTTGGCCTCCTAAACTGTTGGGATGACAGGCATGAGCCACCGCATTCACCCCATGTCCAGATTTTTGTGTGTTTGTCATATGCTGGTCCATAGTGTCCATAGTCCCTCTTTCTCAGCATTATACTCCTAGTTCTTTCTGAAAATATAATTCATAACTTATGATCTTTCACTCCTGTTTCACATTTAAAATAAAATTGATCTCCCTTGTAAATCTGTGCAATCTGCACGTTATCACGTACTTACTGACATGTTCTCTTTTTTCTGTTGGGCTGTGAGGGTTGAGGGATCCACAAAAGGCAGAACGAGGTCTTCTTCCAGCCTTGTCTGTCTGGGTTCTCCAGGCTTGCTGAGCAATAACTGGTCTTTCTTCTGCTTTTCAAGCACACCAAGCTCCTTCCCACCTTAGGGCCTTCACACTTGCTGTTCCCTCTGCCTAGAAAGCTCTTCCTGAGCATCTTCCCACAGCAGGCTTCTTCTAATCAACAGGTGTCAGATGTCACCTCTCTGGGAGGCTTGTTCTGATTCCATATAAAGGAACCACCAACCTCCAGCCACTCCATCACATCCATTTGTTTTGTTTTCTTCATAGCACTTATCTATTTGATGTTATCATGTCTATTTTGATCCTTTAAAAAAATTTGTCTTAACTTCATGAGAACAGGGACCTTGTCTTGTTCACTGCTACATCCCAGCACCTAGAAAAGTGGCTGGCACATAGTAGTAAATAAATGTTGATCAATACATGAATGAATAGTGGTACTTAATACATGTTAGTTGAACTAACATGAATAAATAAATGACAGAATTTGGTTTCCCTTTCCTCTGAACACCCACAACCATACCTCTCAGATAGCATAATTACCAACTCCTCCATATTGCAATAGTTTTATTTCTCTAAGTAGGCTTGGAGTTCAAGTACACAAGCACACAGTCTAATTTATCTACATATCCTTCCTAAACCCAGCAGAGTGCCTTTCACATTGTAACTTCTCAATAAACATCTTTCCATTTTCTGGTGCCTATCAGAGCCCAAGAAATGCTGTCTGGGTTCTTACCAGTGATGTGGCCAACCCACATTCTGTCCTTATACATAAGCATGGTCATGCTGTGTGATATGATTGCACAGTGTAGAAAAGCATGCCCCTGCATGGCCAGCTCCTTCTATTCATGCTTCTAGGTCTCGGAGCCAAATGTGCTGAGAGGAGTCATGACAGCCATGTTGTTCATGGATAGGAAAATCAACAATGTCAGTTGCCTTGTTTCCAATAACTTTGTGCTGATTGTTTTAATGTCAACAGCACATTGGGGTATCTTTAAAAAGCAGCCTCAGTGACGCCTAGATTCCTGTGCCCCATTGTGACTCAGCAATCAAATCCATGTATAACTAGAGCTTGGATGATTTTCCCACTAATGTGCTTGTTAACTTATATATAGGCCAAAATTGTCTGCTGTTTTTGCTTTGCATAGTTTATCCTTGTCATTGTGACATCTCATTCCCTATAAAAATGTAGTATCATTTTCAAATGTAGAGAATTTACTGTCTTTTCCAAAACATAATAAACCATTAAATTGGACTGACCCAGAATTGCTTCCTCAGTAAATATCACAATTTACACTTCTCCATTTAGTAAGGTCTCTGCCCTACTACCTCGATGTTAATTCTTTTCTCACAGTGAAACCCTAGGCTAACTCAACTAAGGAATAGCTATTTGTGTGAAAATTTTTCAAAGATTTTTCCAAAAATCAAATAAATTCATTGTTTCTCCCTTTTCTCTGTAAATTTGTTTTCCTTCTGAAAGAATAGTCAAGAGTGATTTATTCTTATAGACACTGAATTGGCTGTCCTCTAACTGACAAATATTCAGTAATCCTTAATCCTTTTATTCATTCACATTGCTGCCAATGTGCAGAGATCTCCTTTTTTTTTTTTTTTTAGATAGAGTCTTGCTGTCTTGCTCTGTCTCCAGGCTGGAGTGCAGTTGCGTGATCTCGGCTCACTGCAACCTCCGCTTCCCGGGTTCAAGCGATTCTCCTGCCTCAGCCTCCCGAGTAGCTGGGACTACAGGCATGCACCACCACGCCCAGCTAATTTTTGTATTTTTTGTAGAGGCAAGGTTTCACCATGTTGGCCAGGATGGTCTTGATTGCTTGACCTTTTGATCCACCTGCCTCAGCCTCCCAAAGTACAGGGATTACAGGTATGAGCCACTGTGCCTGGCCCACATATGTCCCTTTTAGAGGCTTGACCCCTCCCACTATCCTTTCAGACAGGAAAAATAATGGTTAAGTCTAGAAACTCAATTTTCAACCTTTTTTGGCTAAACATAAGACACAGGTACAGGAGAGCGTTTAAAAAAAATTACTGGATGGGCGCAGTGACTCATGCCTGTAATCCTAGCACTTTGGGAGGTCAAGTGGGTGGATCATGAGGTCAGGAGTTACATATATATACTATATACTATATATATTTATATATACTATGTATGCTCTATACTATATATATTTATATATAATAGAGTGTATATTATATATTTATATATAATAGAGTGTATATTATATATATTTATATATAATAGAGTGTATATTATATATATTTATATATAATAGAGTGTATAACATATTTTTATATATAATAGAGTGTATAACATATTTTTATATATAATATACATATTATATGTAAATATATATATATTATATATATATACTGTAGCTGGAACTATAGGTGCACACCACCACATCCAGCTAATTTTTGTATTTTTAGTAGAGACTGGATTTTGTCGTGTTGGCCAGGCTGGTCTCGAACCCCTGATCTCAAGTAATCTACTCACCTCGGCCTCCCAAGGACTGGGATTGCAGGCATGAGCCACTGTGCCTGGCCCTACCTTATATTTTTGAAATTCATTTTATTACAGGATAAAAATAGTTGTCCATTTGCACATCCAGTCATTGGTAAACATGTGAGAAAATTAGTTTAAAAAAGTGAGCCTATCAAAATTATCATATTTTTCAACACCCAGTTGAATATTTCACACAGGCTTTTCCTTTTCTCCTTTCTCCAGTTTTGCTTCTAACTGATTCTGTTATTATCCTCCTATCAGAATATTGTTACAGCTCTTTCATCAGGATTTATCTTTTTCTTTTCCTCTTATTGCCATCTCAGTAATTCTGTATTTAGTTTAATTGCTTATAGCCAGTAGTTGGTCTAGTAAATAATTTTAACTTGAAATACTCATTCAGCTTCCATTGTATGGTCATTGATGTCACTCTTAGAAGTTTTAAATGGACTTTAATGCATTATTCCTTTTTTAAGAACTTGAAATGCTAGTAACTCTTAAAGAAGTTTAAACCTATTATTCACTAGCATACTTCTCTAAACAGTGAGCAAATAAGACATTTAATCTTTTTTTATTCTGCTCTTTTGATAGAAACTTAGTACTCTTGATTTGTTAATAAGGCAAATACATTCTCCTTTGAAAGACATGACAGGGGCTGTTCTTGTGCTTAGATTCATAACTAGAATCTCAGTAACAGTTTTTGAGAGGCTGGAGAATGCTCCTTTAACCTTCATTAATTGCAAAATAAACAGATCCATGAAGCTAAACCTTCAGAAATCTGCACCAGATGTTCAAAGCTTTTTAATGTTCTGAAAAGTCATCAAATACAACCCTTGGGTGGATTTGGTTATTGTTAGTTTGTTTTTAACAGCTTTATTGAGATATAATTTACATACCATACAATTCACCCTTTAAAGTGTGTGATTCGGTGGCCTTTAGTATGTTCACAGATATGTGCAACCATTACTATAGTCAATTTTAGAACATTTTCATCATCTCGAGAAGAAACCCCCTATTCTTTAGCTATCTGCTTTCTCACTGTCTTCCCCCTGTCCTCCCCTGCCCTAAGCAACTATTAATCCAGGTTTTTTCTTTATAGATTTCTCTATTCTGGACTTTTATATACATGGAATTCTATGGTATGCAGTCTTTTGTGACTGGGTCCTTTCCCTTACTATGGTGTTTTCAAGGTTCATCTATGTTATGGCAGTATATCAGTAGTTTGTTCTATTTTATGGCCCAGTAATATTCCATTACATAGATGTGCCACATTTCATTTATCTGTTCATTAGTTGATGGACATATGGGTTGTTTCCACCTTTTGGCTCTTACAATAATGCTGCTACAAACATTTGAATACAAGTGTCCGTGTGGACAGATGTTTTCATTTCTCTTGAGCATATACCTAAGAATGAAATCACTGGGTCTTATGGTAATCTTATGTTTAATTGTTTGAGGAGCACCCAGACTGTTTTCCAAAGTGGTTGTGCCATTTTACATTCCCACTAGTAGTGTATGAGAGTTCTAATTTTTCCACATCTTCACCAACACTTAATTACTATTTCACTTTTTTATCCTAGCCATCCTACTGTGTGAAATGGTATCTTACTGTGGCTTCAATTTGCATCTCCTTGGTGACTAATGATGTCAACCATTTTTTCACGTGCTTATTGGCCATTTATTTGTATCTCTTTCTTGGTAAACATCTATTCAGACATTTGCTCATTTTAAAATTGTGTTATTTGGCTTTTTATTACTGAATTGAAAGAGTTCTTTTTTTTTTTTTTTTTCAGTTGGAGTCTCACTCACTCTGTCACCCAGGCTGGAGTGCAATGACGTGATCTCAGCTCACAGCAACCTCCACCCCCCAGGTTCAGGCCTCAGCCTCCCTAGTAGCTGGGATTACAGGCACCTGCCACTACTGCCCAGCTAATTTTTCTTTGAGACGGAGTCTCGCTCTTGTCGCCCAGGCTGGAGTGCAGTGGTGTGATCTTGGCTCACTGCAGCCTTGCCTCCTGGATTCAAGCTTCTCCTCCCTCAGCCTCCTGGGTAGCTGGGATTATAGGTGCCTGCCACCATGCCAGCTAAATTTTGGACTTTTAGTAGAGACGGGATTTTGCCATGTTGGCCAGACTGGTCTCGAACTCCTGACCTCAGGTGATCCACCTGCCTCAGCCTCCCAAAGTGCTGGGATTACAGGCGTGAGCCACCATGCCTGGCCTAATTTTTGTGTTTTCAGTAGAGATGGGGTTTCACCATTTTGGCCAAGCTTGTCTCAGACTCCTGATCTCAAATAATCCTCCCACCTCAACCTCCCAAAGTGCTGGGATTACAGATGTGAGCCATTGCACCCAGCCTGAAAGACTTCTTTATATAGTCTAGATACAAGCCCCTCAGCACAAAAGTTCTTAATGTTGATGATGTCTAATATATCTATTTTTTTTCTTGTGTTTCTCTTGCTTTTGTTACCACATCTAAGAAACTATGGCTGAATCCAAGGTCATGAAAATACACCCCTGTATTTTCCTCTAATAGTTTATAGTTTTTGCTCTTCTATTATGTCACTAACCAATTTTGAGTTAAGTTTTAAAAATAGTGTGAGGTAAGGGTCCAGCTTCATTCTTTTGCATGTGGCTATCCAGTGTCCCAGCACCATTTATTGAAAAGACTATTCTTTCCCCATCGAATCATCTTTGTTCTTTTGTCAAAAATCAGTTGATTGACCATAGATATATAAATGTATTTCTAGACTCTCTGATCCATATGTCTGTCCTTGTGCCAGTACCACACTGTCTTGATTACTGTTTCTTTACAGTAAGTTTTGAAATTGAGAAGTATGAGTCTTCCTACTTTATTCTTCTTTTTCAAAATTGTGTTGGCTACTCTGGGTCCCTTGAAATTCCATATGAATTTAAGAATCAGCTTGTAGATTTATTCAAAGCTGTCAATTGAGATGATATTGGAGTTGCATCGAATCTATAGATCAGTTTGGAGAGTATTAACATTTTGTTGTTGTTGTTTTGAGACAGCGTCTCACTCTGTTGCCCAGGCTGGAATGCAGTGGCGTGATCTTGGCTCACTGCAATCTCTGCCTACCAGGTCCAAGCGATTCTTGTGCCTCAGCCTCCCAAGTAGCTGGGATTACAGGCACACGCCACCACCCCTGGCTAATTTTTGTATTTTTAGTAGAGATGGGGTTTTGCCATATTTGCCAGGCTGGTCTCAAACTCTTGACCTCAAAGTGATCTGCCCACCTCGGCCTCCCAAAGTGCTAGGATTATAGGTGTAAGCCACCGTGCCCAGCTTTGGAGAGTATTAACATGTTAACAATGTTAAGTCTTTTGATCCATGAACATGGGACATTTTTTCATTTATTTAGATCTTCTTTAATTTCTTTACAGAATGTTTTTAGTTTCCAGAGTATAAGTTTTGTGCTCTTTTGTTAAATGTATTGTAAATGAGTTTTTTTATAATTTTATTTTTAAATGATCATTGCAAGTATATAAAAGTACAATTAATTTTTGTATATTAATTTTGTATCCTGCAGCATTGCTGAATTCATTTGTTAACTGTAATATTTTAATGGATTTCTAAGGATTTTCTATATACAAGATTATATCATCTTTAAAAATAGTTTTAGGCTTGGCATGGTGGCTCATGCCTGTAATCTCAGCACTTTGGGAGGCAGAGTTGGGTGGATCACTTGAGGTCAGGAGTTTGAGATCAGCCTGGGCAACATGGTGAAACCTCATCTCTATTAAAAATATAAAAATTAGCTGGACGTTGTGGTGGGCACCTATAATCCCGGCTACTTAGGAGGCTGAGGCAGGAGAATCTCTTGAACCTGGGAGGCAGAGGTTGCAGTGAGCTGAGATCACGCCATTGCACTCCAGCCTGGGTGACAGAACAAGACTCCATCTCAAAAATAAATAAATAAATAAATAAATAAATAAATAAATAAATAACTATAGTTTTACTTCTTCCTTTCCAATCTCAATGCCTTTTATTTCTTTTTCTTGCCTAGCTACATTCATATTCATAAGAGATATTGGTCTACAGTTTTCTTGTGGTATGTTGGTGTGATTTTGACATCTAGGTAATATTAACCTCACAGAATGATTTGGGAAGTGTTCCTGTCTCTTCTGTTTTTGGAAGAGTTTGTGGAAAAATTGGTATTCCTCATGGAATGTTTGGTAGAATTCAGTGGGGATGACATCTGGGCCTGGGTCTTTCTTTATGAGTGTTACAAAAAATTACAAACTAATTATTCATTACTAATTCCTAATTCATCCTTCTCACATGTGGTTCTATTCAGACTTTCTATTTCTTCTTGAGTCAGTTTCAGTAGTTTGTATCTTTCTTTTGGTTCCTGATTCTGTCTGAGCTTCCCCACTTCATTGTCTCTAAATGTTGGCAGATGTGATGAATCAGCACTAGGATTGTGGAGCACAAATGAATGTGGCTAGATGCAAGACCTGGAAGGATTAAAAAGCAGCCAGGGGTCAGCAACCCATGGAGCAATAGAAGGCAGACTGTGCATTAGCAGAGAAGTCAGGACCAGCCATAAAATAGAGCCACTGGGAGACTAGACCCAGAGGGAAAGTAAGAACTAGGAGGTGTGCAAAGCAGGGGAGGGAAAACAGCAATAGAAGAAAACACAGACCAAGGCTTAGGCAGACAGACCAGAGACCAGCAGTAAGAACAGAGCTCACTCCCTGATACTGAACCAACTTCTGCCTCAACCCAAGACCTTTTCTGAACTGTGTTGAAGGCAGGAACCACTCCTGAGGTTGGTGCCATGAGACTCAAAGATACAGATATGTAGGACTATCTGACAATATTAGGGAATGAAACAGTGATAATTGAAATAATATGAGAGCCCTAAAAGATCTATACAACCTGCTCAAGTCATACCCTATACCAAACTCTTTTAAGTATGAGACAGATATCCTAGGAAAAATTAATTTAATATTAATGTATATAATTTCATATTCCTTAGAACTACACATGACTATACCAAACAATGGACAATTAGACTGACATTTTATGTGTCCCAGAAAGAAGAAATTATTTTTTCATATTTTGGAATATAAAAGCTGAGCTTTTATTCCAAATTAATTCTCTTCCAAAAAGAATGGGTAACATGAATCCATTAAATAAATAAAAGAAGTAAAATGGAAAATATTTTTTTAATCACACATTTGATTAGAATATTAAGTATGATGTGTATCTGGAAAAAATGGTCCCTTGAGGAATACAAATTCCAAGTAACATGGGATTTATTTTAAAGGGAGAAAGCCACAGCTATGCTAATAATCCCTTTTAAGATTCTGTGGATAACATGAGACCCACAGTAGTATCTTACATAAACATGTAAGGAGATTTGAGAGAAACACAAAAATAAACTGTGAGAATTGCCCCTGCAAAGTTTTTTCCACCCTCTAGCTTTTTTTTTTAAATCTCAAGGAAAAGATGAGAGTAGAAAAGATAAAGGAAATTAAATCAGAAGAGTGAATTGTCAACTATGTCCTTGAAGAACATATTAATAGATAGGTGTAGGGATAGATTGATTATTTGATTTGTTATTAACTGGTTCAGGGCGTTTTTACTTAAAAACCCCAAAGCCAATATAAATTAGCTTAGTTCCAGGCTGGGCGCCGTGGCTCATACCTGTAATCCCAGCACTTTGGGAGGCCCGGGTGGGTGGATCACCTGGGGTCAGGAATTTGAGACCAACCTGGCCAACATGGTGAAACCCCACCTCTACTAAAAATACAAAAATTCGCCAGGCATGGTGGTGGGCACCTGTAATCCCAGCTACTCGGGAGGCTGAGACAGGAGAATTGCTTGAACCTGGGAGGCGGAGGTTGCAGTGAGCCGAGATCGCGCCATTGCACTCCAGCCTGGGAAACAAGAGAGAAACTCCAAAAAAAAAAAAAAAAAAGAAAAGAAAAAAGAAAAAAATTACCTTAGCTCCAAAGGCAACTTGTTAGTTCATAGAATTGCAAAGTCTAAGAGATGTAGTTGAATGCTATACATCATTCTCTTGTCTTTCTGTCTCTTGGCTCTGCCTTCTTCTTCTTTTTCTTTTTCATTTGTTTGTTTATTATTTAAGAGCAGATTTCACTCTGTTTCCAAGGCTGGAGTACAGTGATACAATCATAGCTCACTATAGCCTCGAACCTCTGGGCTCAAGAGGTCCTTGCACCTTAGCCTCTTGAGTAGCTAGAACTACAGGTTTGCATCACCATGCCTGACTGTTTTTAAAAAAAAGTTTTTGTAAAGACAAAGTATCTACAAAAAAAATTTAAAAGCCTGATATGTGGACTAGGTTGTTCTCAAACTCCTGGCCTCAAGTGATTCTCCTGCCTCTACCTTCCACAGTGCTAGGATTATAGGCATGAGCTACCATGCTCAACCCCTCCTGTTTCTATTCCTCCTCACCCTCCTTTCCTTATCCTTCTCTGTCTTCTCCTTCTCCTCCTCTTCTTCTTCTTTTTTTTTTTTTTTTTTTTTGAGGCAGAGTCTCACTCTGTCGCCGGGGCTGGAGTGCAGTGGCCGGATCTCAGCTCACTGCAAGCTCCGCCTCCCGGGTTTACGCCATTCTCCTGCCTCAGCCTCCCGAGTAGCTGGGACTACAGGCGCCCGCCACTTCGCCCGGCTAGTTTTTTTGTATTTTTAGTAGAGACGGGGTTTCACCGTGTTAGCCAGGATGGTCTCGATCTCCTGACCTCGTGATCCGCCCGTCTCGGCCTCCCAAAGTGCTGGGATTACAGGCTTGAGCCACCGCGCCCGGCTTCTTCTTTTTTTTTAACCTCATGTTACTTCATTCTAAAAATGGATTTTTCCGTGTAGTTGGGGAAGATAGTTTCTGACAAAAATGCAGTTTCATACTCCTTATAGCTAATTGTTGATTACATTAAGGAACTAATGAACACACTTCAGGCCAATAGAGCTGTAGTAACACAGAAGACAAGATAAGAGGCTCAGAGAATGGTCATATCTGAAGGCCCTTCTGACTCTGCAACCTCTGTCTTTTCAACCATGACCTTGCCACAAGAGCCTTTCTCTATACTAGTGTGGGCTTGACGAACTTCCATACATTGCCTGAAAATGAGAATGGCTTCAGTTCATTTGACATTCATCCACTAAACACATGCTCTTAAGCTCCTACTCTGGGCTCTGGAGTACAGAGAACAGTAAGATAGATGAGTCCCTGTTCTCACGAAAATTATACCTGAGTCAGGGCTGATGGTTGGGGTGTTGCTTCCTTAGAATGGTGAAGGCCTCTTTGAGATGTGACAGCTGAGCTCAAAGGTGAGGAGGCTTTAGCCATATGAAGATCACTTTCTAGGAGTGCAGAGAAAATCTCCAAGGAGATGTCAGCTGAGCTTCTGACTTAATCACAAGAAGGAGCTGGGCATGTGAAGGTCACACACCTGCCACACTTTCATAATTGAGGCCCGCACTGTCTCTCACCATTGTGGCTGCAGTAACCTCTTGAACAATCTTCTTGATTCTGAAGGGCCCTAGAATTGCCTTTCTAAAATGCGGCTCTGATCATGACACTCTCCTGTTTAAACCCTTCCACTGCCACAGGTTAAACTCTGAACCCCCCAGGCGCACAGGTGCAGTGTGATTGATGACCTGGCCCCTGGGCTCCTCACCAGCCTCATTCTTGCTGCCCACCACGCACTGCTTGTCGCAGTCGCACTGAAATCACTGGTGTTCCTCTTTCAGGACAAGCCCTTTCACATCTTCATGTCTTCGTACATACTGCTCCATGACCTGAAATTCCCTTCCTTCTTTGGCCCCCGTTCCCTGTGTAATCAATACTCATTCTTGAAAGATGTCACCTCCTTTAGGAAACCTCTGACTGCCCCCAAGCTGGATTGGATGCCTGTGCTGTGCACTTGTAAGCCCCCTGAGCTTACCTTAATCATATTATCTTATTGTAATTTTCTGCTTCTTGGTTCCTCCTCCATTAGAGAGTAATCTCTCTGAAGACAGGGTCCTTGTCCTAGCCTAATACCCAGAGCAGAGAAGATTCATAGTAAATATTTAAATACAAGTGTAGTGGCGTGTTGACTGTATTCAACTTAGGAAGCTGAGGAAGGAGGATTGCTTGAGTCCAGGAGTTCAAAGCTGTAGTGTGCTATGATTGTCCCTGTGAATAGCCACTGCGCTATAGCCTGGGCAACATAGACAGACTCCATCTCTAAAAAAATTAATTTAATAAATACATAAATCATTTTTTAAAATTTACACAGAAACCAAAGTGCAGAAGGTGAATTATAGACTTCACCTTGCAGAAAACTGAATAAATGATGTATAGGGCAAGTTTGAGAAACATTTCATAGGACACACATAAAAGTGATAAAGAGATAAAAATGAAAATTATGTGATTGAATAATAGATACAGAAAGTGTTGAACAGTTGTTTCTTTTCTGTTTTGCAGGCATATTTTCCTTTCAGTAACCTCTCGTCCCATACCTAGTGTGGATAGCAATCATTTGACCTCCCAATTCCTGCCACAGGAACGGGCCTGTAACCCAGGCTGACCACCCTATTCCTTTGGACCTGGAAATTGAGCAAGGAGTGAAAATAATCCCCACCCCCACCTCCAAGGAGGGCCACTTAGCAATTTATGAAGCGATTGATACGGATCTCTTTTGGTATCTGAAATTATGAGCTTCTAAGAGCACTTTTGTTGTCAAGCAGAGCAAGCTCACCTGAGAATTAAGCCAAAGCAGAAAAAGGATTGCTGAAAAGTAGAAAGCTGGCATCTGTCTCTGTTCAGTTTGAACCCTTGCATCCAGCTATATCTGAAGTCAGGTCTCCCAAACTTCCCAGTTATGTGAAACCTAACGGGTTTACTTGCAATCATAAGATAAATATTGGTAACTAGAAGTGGAGTACAGCAAGTCTTAGGCCCTAACATGAAGAACTGGGTGAGTTGAGGTATGTAAGTGGGAATGAGGATTCTTCTGTCCCCATCTAAGAACTGAACACTTGGATTATAGAGTAACCACACATGTTATATTTGGGAAATCTGATCATGTGCCTTCTATGGCTAGTGCTTTAGTGACTTGTAGAAAATACCCAGATAGGCCGGGCGCAGTGGCTCAAGCCTGTAATCCCAGCACTTTGGGAGGCTGAGACGGGCGGATCACAAGGTCAGGAGATCGAGACCATCCTGGCGAACACGGTGAACCTCCATCTCTACTAAAAAAATACAAAAAACTAGCCGGGCGCGGTGGCGGTCGCCTGTAGTCCCAGCTACTCGGGAGGCTGAGGCAGGAGAATGGCGTGAACCCGGGAGGCGGAGCTTGCAGTGAGCTGAGATCCGGCCACTGCACTCCAGCCTGGGCGACAGAGTAAGATTCTGTCTCAAAAAAAAAAAAAAAAAGAAAGAAAAAGAAAATACCCAGATATTGGAATAAGTTGATGATTTTTTATGCTTTTAATAATTTCAAGAAAATTACAGCCTTCATCAAGCAGTTAAACATACTATTGGCATATGGCTCAGCAAGTCCACTCCTAGGTATTCCAAAAGAAATGCAAACACATGTCCACATCAAAACTTGTACATGAATGTTTATAGCAATATTATCATAATAGCCAAGAGTAAGAAACAACCAAATGTCCACCAACGAATGAATGGATAAGGAAAATGTAATACATCCACACAAAGAAATATTATCCAGCAATAAAAGGAGAAGTTCTGATATAGGCTACCACAAGGATGAACATTGACAATGTTATGCTAAATGAAAGAAGCCAGTCACAAAGCACCACATTTTATCTGATTCCATTTATATGAAATGTCCATAGTAGGTAAATCTGTAGAGAGGGAAAATAGATTAGGCTGGGCACGGTGGTACACACCTGTAATCCCAGCACTTTGGGAGGCCGAGGTGGGCGGATCACCTGAGGTCAGGAGTTCGAGACCAGCCTTACCAACATGGAGAAGCCCCATCTTTACTAAAAATACAAAATTAGCCAGGCATGGTGGTGCATACCTGTAATCCCAGCAACTTGGGAGGTTGAGGTGGGAGAATCGCTTGAACCCAGGAAGTAGAGGTCGCAGGGAGCGCTGAGAAGGCGCCATCGCACTCCAGCCTGGACAACAAGAGCGAAACTCTGTCTCAAAAAAAAAGAAAAAAAAAAGTATATTAGTAGTTGCCAGGGACTGGGAGGGATGAGGGTATTGAGAGGTGAGTGCTAGGTTTCTTTGGAGTGATAAAAATGTTCCAAAATGGATTATGGTGAGGAATGCACAACTGTGTGAAGATATTAAAAAGTCATTGAACTAAGATATTAAAAAGCCATTGAACTTTACACTTTAAATAAGTGAATTGTATGGCATGGAAATTATATCTCTATAAAACTGTTTTTTTAAACAAGAAGGTTTTAACCTAAACAGCATGCTGAATAAACAGCATGCTGAAGGGGAATGACATATAGCTCTGTGGAGAGGCCCTTTCTGTCTGTAACCAGCAAGATATCTGAGATACCTGCAGGATCACTAAGAAGCAGCTGATTGTGTGCATTTGGAGAAGTCTAAGAACACTATTCCCTACTTGAACCTGGAGCTAAAGTTAGTGAGAGGTAAGGCAGGCAGGTGGAAATTGCAGAAGATAAAACTGGCTGGGGTAAGTAAGGACATAATTAGGAAGAAATATTTTTAAAGGTAAAAACAAACAAAAAAACCAACTTTGTTTTAAAAAAAAGGGAAAAAGACTGGCTGTGGTAGAAGCTTGACCCCCAGGCCTCCTCCAGACACCTCCTGCTGTTACTTCTCAGCACCACAAAGGTGAGAGTAATTCTGCTACTAAAGACAACCACTGGGATGTGGTCTGAGAAAGACTACTGGATCTTGGAGTGTTGGGTCACAGCCAGGAACAATACAGTTAAACCAAGAGCAAGGCATATGGGCACAGCATCAAGGTCTGCAGCAAAGAGAAAAAGCCATTGGGCTGTGGGCTCAGGTTCAAAAATCAGGACCTGGCAGATCTTTGACTTTGGTTACTAGTTCATGGAGTTTACAGTGCAAGATTCAGCCTACTGCTAGGGCAGACTCCTTACTTTTTCTTTTAGCAGCACAGGTATATGCCATAGAGTGGTGGCCACTGAAAATTGGCCCTCAGTTTTCAAATAAGAGGTTTTGTTGTGGTCTCCAGATTTACTTCATATATTGCAAAACTGAATATTCAGGCCAGAGCATAGTGGCTATTCACAGACGCAGTCATAGCATGCTGCAACCTCAAACTCCTGGCTTTAAGCAATTCTCCCACCTCGGCCTCCTGAGTAGCTGGGACTACAGGTACTCACCACTGTACCCAGCCTATATTTTTAATTTATCCATGGGTTATTAAATGGTGAAGAGTCATATCTAGACCTAAAATTCTGGGACTTTAGAGCACAATAAGGTGACTACATGAGTTTTGAGATTTCTTCTTTTGGGGGAGAAAGAGATTGTGTTTTCATTTGTGGAAGAAATATTTGCATTGTCATGGGGGGTACCTTTTAAAGTATATGGAAATGTGTGTGTGTGTGTGTGTGTGTGTGTGTGTATGTGTGTAGGGTCCTGAATAGTTTAGGAATGAAATGGACATCAACTCTATCTTTGTGGTTACAGCACCATTTGTGTTTGGGAACAACAGTCTCTCCACATCTGGTGGCCCCTCAATACCCTGATCGGTCTTGGATGCATCACATAATAAAATCAATTATAATCTTTGTATTGTGTGGAATTTATATGGCTTTGGGGGAGGAAAACCCTTTCTCCTTGTGATATTTCAAGCACTAAGTAACCTATAGGCTTGGAGCTACTGGGAACTAGTTTTGCTGCCATTTTCAAATAATCTGCCAGAAAACAAAGCTAACCCAGAGGAAAGTAAGGACCAAGGCAGGCAAAGACTTATGTATGTTTTGTTCACTGCAGCATCCCAGCACTTAGTACAGTGTCTGGAACACAGTAGGTGCTTAATAAATGTTAGTTAAATGAATAAAATCAGAACTGAAAAGCAGGAAGAGAGAAAGAATGCTGGTGACATGGTTTGAACTTTTGCTTCCATTTGTTTCTAGAGTCAGCCTGTTCCTTGGCCTTCCCAGGGACATGGGTGAACAAATTTCCTTTTATTCTAGTCAGTGTGGCAGACACTGTCAACTGGTTCACTCAATACTGCTCCAACCCCATACTAACGAGACTTTGTGTACATCAGAGGCTGGAAGATGGACATCTACATTACCCACACACCTTTGCAGTGAGGATTTCTGCATGGGATGTAGCATCCACCAAATAGATGCATCTGAATGAGACTTGGAAGAGGGTTATGGGTCCTATGAGGAGGCTATCCTGGCAGCACAGTGGCAGAGGCATTTTGGTGCTTTTGCAGCAGCTGTCAGAAGCTCTGATGTCTAGTCAGTTCCTAGCTCTGTGCAACCTACTACTGTGACAGCAGTAACTTCCTACTCTGGCAGATTTCTTGACCATGGCTTAAAGGCAGCCTGTTCTTTAAGTCAGTAGCGGTGCAGCGGCAGTGGTAGCAGCAATTTTGCTGAGGTAGATTTCAATGTAGCTCCAGGAGTTCCTAAAAGTCCAGCCTCCTGCTACAAGTCTTCCAACCATTCTGCAGCAAGTTAATATACTTTGGTAAGTATCTCTCTGCTTAAACTGACTTCAATGAATTCTTTTGTCCACAATTGAATGCTGATCAATTTTAAGTTGATTTTCTGTCATTAGCAACTGCAAGAGTCCAGACTAACTTTGTAGAACTTATGAACGTAAAAATAACAAAGGAAGCAGAAATAATAACAAAACATATGAGAAAACGTCCAAGTATATGAACATGGAAAAATGGTTATTTTCAGTGGAAAAATATCAGATTGGCCTCAGGCTTCTGAGCAACACTAAATACCATAAAAAAAATAAAGCAATACCCATAGAAACAGGGTGGGAGTGCTGTCATGTGTGATGTCAAAAGAATGGCATTCTCAGTTACCAAAGGTCTCAGAATTAGACCATCTATGTGTTCTGTCTGAAAAGTTTCTTAAAGATGAGCTCTAAGGGCCGGGCGCGGTGGCTCACGCCTGTAATCCCAGCACTTTGGGAGGTCGAGGTGGGTGAAGCACAAGGTCAGGAGTTCGAGACCAGCCTGGCCAATATGGTGAAACCCCCGTGTCTACTAAAAATACAAAAAAGTTAGCCAGGCTTGGTGGCACATACCTGTAATCCCACCTAATCGGGAGGCTGAGGCAGGAGAATTGCTTGAACCCAGGAGGCGGAGGTTGCAGTAAGCCGAGATCACGCCACTACACTCCAGTCTGGGTGACACAGCGAGACTCCGTCTCAAAAAAAAAAAAAAAAAAAAAAAAAAAAAAAAAAAAAAAAGATGAGCTCTATTACATTGAGAGATTTGTCAAAACTGAAGAATTTAAGAATGAGGAAGTTGTGGTAGAAAAGAACTGCTGACATGTAACAAAATCAAGTAAGCACATAAAACATAAAATTGATAAATATATTATAAAACTGAATGCAAAACAAAAACTTTGTGAAATAAATATGTGTTTTAAAAAAATAAGTAGGTATATCTAGCAGGGTTCTTGCAAGTAACAGAAATGAACTCTAAGTAAAAAAAGAAAGTTGTTAGAGGGCTGTGATGTAACCATAGAATCAAGGCAAAAGCTATCGAATAGGGTCTCAGAGAGGATAAGAACCAGAGCAAGTCCAGGGATCCAGAAGGAACTAAGTGACAATCTCAAGTCATTGCCACTGGGATGCTCTGCTCCAACCATTGTCAGTTTTTGTCACGTGGAAGCAAAGTGCTTTTGGTGTACTTTGCTTGTTGGAAAGTAGAAAAAAACACTTCCTAGCTCCAAAGCTGTATACCAGTGACTGAGGCTGTAGTATTTTGCCCCATTACGTATTTAGAAGAGCAGCTGCACTTGGAATAACCATCTGATCATGCTAGCAATAATTATTGACATTCTTTAAGACTGTTGGGGCCGGGCGCGGTGGCTCAAGCCTGTAATCCCAGCACTTTGGGAGGCCGAGACGGGCGGATCACCAGGTCAGGAGATCGAGACCATCCTGGCTAACACGGTGAAACCCCGTCTCTACTAAAAATACAAAAACTAGCCGGGCGAGGTGGCGGGCGCCTGTAGTCCCAGCTACTCGGGAGGCTGAGGCAGGAGAATGGCGTAAACCCGGGAGGCGGAGCTTGCAGTGAGCTGAGATCCGGCCACTGCACTCCAGCCCTGGCGACAGAGTGAGACTCTGCCTCAAAAAAAAAAAAAAAAAAAAAAAAAAAAGACTGTTGGGACAGGGACCAGTGGCTCACGCCTGTAATCCCAGCACTCTGGGAGGCTGAGGCAGGAGGATACCTTCAGCTCAGGAGTTGGAGACCAGCCTGGCCAACATGGTGAAACCCCATCTCTACAAAAAGTACAAAAATTAGCTGAGCATGGTGGTACAGGCCTGTAATCCCAGCTACTGGAAGGGCTGAGGTGGGAGGATGGCTTGAGCCCAAGAGATAGAGGTTATAGTGAACCAAGATTGCACCAAGGCACTTCTGCTTGGGCAACAGAGCCAAACCCTGTCTCAAAACAAAAACAAAACAAAAAAACACACACAAAAACCAAGCTGTGTTGGAATACTTCTAGCCCCCTTGCAGGCTGTGTTCTCTTCTATTTCCTTTCTTCTCATCTTATTGGCTAGAATGACATCATATTGTCATATCTGAACCAATTATTGCAAAGATAATGAAATTATTTAGATTTGGACATAGTCTAATTAAGATTTATTCTCATGTAATGGGAAGGAGTTTAGTCTCCTTGAAGCCCATGGCTGTTTTATAATTTTAAAGTTAAAAAAGGTGAGACTGGGCGTGGTGGCTCACACCTGTAATCCCAGCGCTTTGGGAGGCCGAGTGGGAGTAGTATCATCGCTTGAGTCCAGTAGTTCAAGTCCAGCCTAGCCAACAAAATGGGACTGTGCCTCTTTAAAAAAATGAATTAATTAAGCCAGGTGCAGTGGCACATTTGTCCTAGCTACTCAGGAGGCTGGGGTGGGAGAATCACTTAAACCCAGGAGTTCAAGGCTATGGTTTTGCCACTGCACTCCAGCCTGGGTGACAGAATAGACCCTGCCTCTAAAATAAAATAAACTTTAAAGAGACATTTTGTTTAGCAAGTAAAAATAGCTATTGGATAGGTCACAAACAGTGGCATTAACATCTGAAATTCTCCCCGGGATATATCCTTGCCTTTGATTTACCATTTTAATAAGGAGAAGAAACCCCAGGGTCTTCCATTTAGTTCTTCCTATCACAATAATTCTTACTTCATAGGAAAAAAGTCTGGGGATTTTTGCCGCTTGTGGAGAATGTTTATCCAACACAGGAACTGAAAAAATCCACAGAATGAGTGAGTTTAAAGTTTGATCCAGTCAAAGTGACCCAGGTACATCCTCACTCTGACAGGTAATTCCTGGTGATTTATGTGTACCAGAACTAGCTGGTAGCCCAGAGCAGGTATCTAAGAGTTTCCAAAAAGCCTTATTTCCTCTCATCCTAAAACACAGTTACCCTATTAAATTCCCATTAGGACTGTCTAAGAGTAATAGTCAAAGAAAGGGAACCTTTGCTGTTATAACACAGTACCTAGACTTCCATTCAAGCAAGTGCTATGAATTTGTTAATCAGCTCTGGAAATTGCATGAGGAGTCATGACTCTCTACTGTCTTGCCTCAGGTCACATTGGTCTATTTTGGTTGCACAAATTAAGTAAGAATTTTGTGGAAACTCTGTGTTCAGATAGGCATAGCCAGATATCTCTGAAGGTGAACTCATTCTGATTACCAAGCTAGTCTTATAGCCTATTGTCATAATCAAGCACGCTCGGTTCTGACTGTTGAGGAACACTATCTTACCTCTATACCCCCAAGATTCTCCTATGCAAATTGAAACTAGCAAATGCATTTCAATTGCAGTATTTCCCACCAGCAATTTCCAACATTCAGAAAATAGGTCATGAATATTTTCTTTCTGTAAGATGCTGAAATTCCCCTTAACAGTGCAGGTCTCAAGGTCATGGATGAAATTCCATCTCAGTCCTTCTTTTTTTTTTTTTTTTGAGATGGAGTCTCACTCTATTGCCCAGGTTGGAGTGCAGTGGTGTGATCTCAGCTCACTGGAACCTCCACCTCCCCGGTTCAAGAGACTCTCTGGACTTAGCCTCCTAAGCAGTTGGGATTACAGGCATGAACCACCATGCCCGGCTAATTCTTTGTATTTTTAATAGAGATGGGGGGGGTCTCACCATGTTCACCAGCCTGGTCTTGAACTCCTGACCTCAGGTGATCTGCCCATCTTGGCCTCCCAAAGTGTTGGGATTACAGGCGTGAGCCACTGCATCCGACAGTCTCAGTCATTCTTGAGGCAACAGTTACGTATGTGCAAAGCAGGACATTCGTAATGAATCTATTCCAGCATTCTTATCTCATGGAGCCTTTAATTTCCTTCCCATATATATGCCAAGGGACTTTTGGCATCTCTGCATCTTTTAATGAGGGCCCAAGCTGGTGCCTGATTTGCCTTATTCAATCCAGTTAGACACCCAACTGCTTAAGCCAGCACTTTGGATGCAGCACTTTTGGTAAGTGCATCCTTATCGACAAATTCAGCCCAATCTAAAATTGTGTTTCACTTTTCTTGGTTGAGTGCTTTTAAAATATATTCCCACAAAAATTTCGCCAGTAGTTGTTTATTTAATGTAGCAAATCCCTGCAACACTTGCAGTGTAAAAATCTTCCTTAGCAAAAGGACAGTTCTGGCCAAATATCCCAGGCAGATGTTGTCGGCTACTCTTGTCCTTTATGTGCTTGCTGCAGAATTGGAGGACTCATTACCATTTGAAACCCCAGGAATGGTTTGGGCAAAATGTAATAAGAGCATCCCCCCAAAACTATTTTCCAAGGCTGGGCACAGTGTCTTACGCCTGTAATCCCAGCACTTTGTTTGGGAGGCCGAAGCGGGTGGATCACATGGGCCCAGAAGTTCGAGACCAGCCTGGGCACACAGCAAAACATCATCTCTACAAAAAAATACAAAGATTAGCTGAGGGTGGTGGCACACTCCTGTGGTCCCAGCTACTCAGGAAACTGAGATAGGAGGATTGCTTGAGCCTGCAAGGTTGAGGCTGCAGTGAACCAGAGATCACGCCACTATACTCCAGCCTGGGTGACAGAGCAAGACTCTGTCTCAAAAAAAAAAAAAAAAGTTTAAAATAAGTTATTTCTTTACTGCGATTAAAAAAAAAATCATTTAAAGTGTCATCATAATACTTTTTGGTGGCCGGGCACAGTGGCTTAAACCTGTAATCCCAGCACTTTGGAAGGCTGAAGCAGGTTGATCACTTGAGGCCAGGAGTTTGAGACCAGCCTGGCCAACATTGTGAAACTCCATCTCTACTAAAAACACACACACACAAATTAGCTGGGGGTGGTGGCGCACACCTGTAGTCTCAGCTACTCGGGAGGCTGAGGCAGGAGAATCAACTGAACCTGGCAGGCGGAGATGGCAGCAAGTCAAGATCGCACCACTACACTCCAGCCTGGGCAACAGAGCGAGACTCTGTCCCAAAACAAAACAAAACAAAACAAAACAAAACAAAGCAACCTTTTTGGTGAGAAAACTCCCAATAACTTTCTTCTGGACATTTTATCCAACATAAAAAGGCAGAAAACAGAAATAAGAATTTTAAATTTTGAAAGTGACAAGATTATTAATATTTATAGGTAAAATGATGAAATAGCTAAGAGATCCAAAAGGATTATGAATAATATTAACAAGATAGGCCTACATAAGTCAAATTGATAGGATGGACACAACATATTCCTTTTAAAGAAAACAAATAATTTTAAAGATGTCAGTACTTCCCAAGTTATAGATTTAATTCCAGTTTGTTTTCTTTTTTTTTTTTTTTTTTTGAGACCGAGTCTCGCTCTGTCACCAAGGCTGGAGTGCAGTGGCGCAATCTTGGTTCACTGCAAGCTCCGCCTCCTGAGTTCACGCCATTCTCCTGCCTCAGCCTCCTGAGTAGCTGGGACTACAGGCACCCGCCACCACACCCGGCTAATTTTTTGTATTTTTAGTAGAGACGGGGTTTCACCATGTTAGCCAGGATGGTCTGGATCTCCTGACCTTGAGATCCACCCGCCTTGGCCTCCCAAAGTGCTGGGATTACAGGAGTGAACCACTGCACACGGCCTAATTCCAGTTTGTTTTCTTATTTGTTATTAGTTTATTTTCTTACTTGTTTGATTTCTGGGAATTTGACAAAATGATTTTAAGTTTATTTGCAATCATAAACACACTATAATAACAAAGAAAAAGATTTTAAAGACTGGGTGTGGTGGCTCATACCTGTAATCCCAGCATTTTGGGAGGCCAAGTTGGGTGGATCACTTGAGGTCAGGAGTTCAAGACCAGCCTGGCCAACATGGTGAAACTCTGACTCTACTAAAAATACAAAAATTAGCTGAGTATGGTGGTGCACCCTTGTAATCCCAGCTACTAGGGAGGTTGAAGCATGGGAATCACTTGAACCCTGGAGGTGGAGCTTGCAGTTAGTCAAGATTATGCCACTGCACTCCAGCCTGGGCAACAGAGCAAGACTCTGTAAAAAATAAATAAATAAATAAATAAATAAATAAAAATAAAAAAATAAAAAATTGAGTAATGAGGGACAATTTATTTTACCAGAATGAAAACAGAATAAAAACACAAAAGTGCACAGTGGTGAGACTAAAAGAGCATGGGCTTTGGATCTAGTAGAGGTAGGTTTGAATTCCTGGCTCTGACACATAGTAACCATGTAACCCTAGAAAATTAACTTAATACATTTAAGGAAAGTGTATATTATGGACCTTAATTGTCCTACTTCTCTACCCTACCTCCATTGACATCTTGCCATGGCCTCATCATAGACACACTTCCCTGCCTCTTGGGTTTGGGATTGGCCATGTGACTTACTGTGGTCAGTGGCAGTTCCAAGCCCAGGCCTTCAGGAACCTCCACGGTTCTGTTTGCCCTCCTGCCCACACTGCTGTTGTCATGAGAAGAGCATTCCTGAGTGAGCTGTTGCCCCTTCAGCCTGGGCTCCAAAGTTAAAGCATGTGGAGCACAGTTGCCCCAGCTGCCCGCAGATCCACGAAAATAAGTAATTGCCGTTTTAGGCTCTCGAGAATTAGTTGATAAAATGTACCAGCAGTTTCTTAAGGAAGAGTCCCAGGATTGCCACAAATACTTCTGCTTACACCTCATTGGCCAGAATTTAATCGCAAGGCCAATTCTCACTACAGGAACAGCTAGGAAATGTGGCCAGCTAACTGGTACTTTATTACTATGGAGGAAGGGGAAGATGGATTCAGTGGGACAACTAGTGGTCTCAGCCACAGTTGTGTAATCCCTATTTTTTTTTTTTTTTGCATCTTTTAAAAAAATTTTTAATTAGATTAAATTTTAATTTTTAAATGCATCTTCAGCTGTAATCATTAATTTAAAAAAAAAATGAAGTAATTCTGGTTGTTCATTAATTAGCTTTTCCTTCACTTACCTAAGAGATCTTTCCATGACAGTACACAACCGCTGCATTCTTAACAGCTTTATATATTCCATAATATAGTATATCCATAACACAATTTATTTCCCCTTTAGGTTATTTCCAACCTTCTTCCTATTTCAAAGAGTGCTAAAACAAAACTCTTGTATATCCATGTCTGTGTATATGTGTAAGAATTTTTGTTGGAAAGATTCCTAGAAGTGGATTGCCGAATCAAGTTGTATATGCACTTTTATTCTGAAATATGTTACAAAATTATCCTACAAAAAGTCTTTAATAATTAATGTTTCCAGGCCAGTCATGGTAGCTCATGCCTGTAATCTCAGTACTTTGGGAGGGCGAAGTGGGTGGATCACTTGAGGTCAGGAGTTCGAGACCAGCCTGGCCAACATGGCTAAACCCCATCTCTACAAAAAATACAAAAATTAGCCGGGTGTGGTGGCGGGTGACTGTAATCTCAGCTACTTGAGCGGCTCATGCAGGAGAATTGCTTGAACCTGGGAGACAAGTTGTAGTAAGCCAAGATCATGCCACAGCACTCCAGCCTGGGCAATGGAACATGACTCCATCTAAAAAAAAAATCATGTTTTCAAATGAGAATATGAAAATATCTCTTGGAAAGATATTTTTGATAGTAACATATCAAAAGTTTTGCGCTGCATATGTGAGCTGTCCAAGTCATTTTGTTTATGGACATTTATACCAGAAAATAATTCTGAACACAAAATAGATTCTGTACAAAGATCTACATTGTAACATTGTATATAATAGTAAAAAACTGAACACAAAATATTTTTTTGAGGCAAGGTTTTGCTCTGTCACCCAGGTTGGAGTTTAGTGGTACAATCCCAGCTCACTGCAGCCTTGATCTTCCAGGCTCAAGCCATCCTCCTGCTTCAGCCTCCTGAGTGGCTAGGACTACAGGTATGTGCCACCATGTCTGGCTAATTTTTTAAATTTTTTTGTAGAGAGGAGATCTCACTATGTTGACCAGCCTGGGCAGCATAGTGAGACCTCCTCTCATATTCTCTAATAGTAAGAACTCCTGAGCTCAAGCAATCTTCCCGCCTTGGCCTTCCAAAAGTGCTAGGATTATAGGTATGAGCCACCATGCCCAGCCCAAAGTAAATTTTTTAAATAGAGCAGGTAAATTATTATAAAGCATGGTGAACAATTAAGATAATGATTACAATAATTGAAAATGGCAAGATTTAATTAAAAGTTTAATCAAAAGATTCAAAACAATTGTGTTTTGTATGCATACCTATTGGTGTACATATACCTATTGATATTATATTATTTTACTTATCTTACTACTTTCTAAATTTCATAGGTTTTCTTGAATGAAGATGTCTCAGTCCATTCAGGCTGCTATAACAAAATACCATAAACAAGAGAAATTTATTTCTCACAGTTCTGGAGGCTGGGAAATACAAGATCAAGGAAGATTCAGTGTTTGGTGAGGGCTCACTTTCTTGTTCATCAGTTGTGCCTTCTAGCTGTGATCTCACATGGTGAAAGGGGTGAGGGGCCTCTGTTACAAGGGCACTAATCCTATTCATGAAGGTTCTACCTCCATGACCTAACCACCTCCCAAGGGCTCCACCTTTTAATGCCATCACTTTGAGGGTGAGGATTTCAACATATGAATTTTGGGTGGACACAAGCATTCAGACCATTGCAGAAGACCATACTTTTCTAGTAAAAACCAAATAATCAAAGCACTTAGGATACTGTTCTGCACTTGTTAGGTATTCAGTGGGTTCTTTGATGACTATCCCTGAGGCATTTTATAAAAAGGAGCCAGTTAAAAACACAACAAACATGTTGTGTTTTCCATCTTTCTTTCTTTTCTTTTTTCTTTTCTTTTTTTTTTTTTTTTGACAGAGGGCTGCTCTGTCACCCAGGCTGGAGTGCAGTTGTGTGATCTTGGCTCACTGCAACCTCTCCCTCCTGGGTTCATGTGATTCTCATGCCTCAGCCTCCCTAGTAGCAGGGATTACAGGCAAGCACCACCATGCCTGGCTAATTTTTGTATTTTTAGTTGAGACGGAGTTTCACCATGTTAGCCAAGCTGGTCTCAAACTCCTGGCCTCAAGTGATCCGCCTGCCTCAGCCTCCCAAAGTGCTGGGATTACAGGCGTGAGCCACTGCACCCAGCCTTGTTTTCCATCTTTCACATCACTTTCCCTTCCCTTCAATACAGGAGGTTTATATTTTTTTTTCTGTTCCCGAAGGATTTTGCTTCATGGTTACTGCTCTTGAGTAAACTGGTTATGGCATTCATGAGTATTTGCATTTTTAAACAATCAAATACTTAATAATAAGAAAATTCATACAAAGCTCTTAGCACAGAGTAAGTATTGGGTAAGTGTTGTTGATATGATGGTGGTGGTGGTGATAAGAATATTGACCAGGAAGAAGCAGTCTTCAAGATTAAAATGGGGCTTCGTGGGGGAAAAGTGGTTATTCACCATTATAACAATTCCAAAATATTTAGATATTTCTTTATCTTTAAAGAAAAAAGCTCATGATGGATCCATAATCTGTGAAAATACTAGAGATAACTATGATGATAATAATACTCAAACCCTTCTTAAATGTTTATAGTTTCAACCTATATGATTGTATGAATGACTTCCTATTATAAATTCCTACTATAAAATGTCAGTACTTTCTGTTAGTAATATTAATATGGTTTCTGTGAAACCTGAAGGGACATCCTCTTTTGCTAGTATTCTTACATTGGTGGAGTAAATGTAAATTAACCCTATCCATATTTGATGCTTGTCATGACTTTATTATTATTATTTTTGAGACAGGGTCTCTTTTGCACAGGCTGGTGTGCAGTGGCACAAACTCCTGGGCTCAAATGCAACCTCAACCTCCCAGGCTCAAGTGATCCTCTCACTTCAACTTCCTGAGTAGCTGGGACCACAGGCATGTGCTACCACACCTAACTAAAAATTTTTTTTTGTCTGGGCACAGTGGCTCATGCCTGTAATCCCAGCACTTTGGGAGGCCCAGGTGGGCGGATCACCTGAGGTCGGCAGTTCCAGACACCAAAACCCCGTCTCTACTAAAAACAAAAAACAAACAAACAAAAAGTCCCACAAAAATTAGCTGTAGTCCCAGCTGCTTGGGAGGCTGAGGCAGGAGAATCACTTGAACTCGGGAGGTGGAGGTCGCAGTGAGCTGAGATCGTGCCACTGCAGTCCAGCCTGGGCAACAGAGCAAGACTCCATCTCAATTTTTTCTTTTTCTTTTTTCTTTTGTAGAGACAGGGTCTCACTGTGTTTCCCAGGCTGGTCTTGAAGTTCTGGGCTCAAATGATCCTCCTGCCTCAGTCTCCCAAAGTGCTGGGATTACAGGCATAAGCCATTGTGCCTGGCCTTGTCATGACTTTGCAACTAAATCATACGAGGCAAATTGTTTCTTTTTAGGTATCATGCCTAGAATGTGGTGTCCTCAGGTAAGAGGTCGAGCTTGGACATGGCTGCATGCCAAAGGCAAGTCTTACTCCCTAAACTTTTCCACAACTATACTTTTTTCTATAAAAATAACTGCTTCCCAAACTTAGAATAAAGATTAATTAGCCACTAATTGCCAGCGCTGAGTCTGAAGAAAAGATAACATTTAACACAAGTTTCAAAATATGCCTAGCCATAAGACCATTTAACGTCTCCTTGAATCTGCTTCAACAGTATGGTAGTAAAATGTAATTCTGCTTCTATCTCTTCCTAGGGTCCAAAGACATTTGGAACTTACACAGTATACATTTACAAGTCTGACTCCGGCTGCCTGTTTACATATTGTCTTATTACAGAACAAGGCTTTGGGTGCCACCTTCCCAACCGAAGAAGCATATTGATATTTTCCTGGCCTGGCATGGTGGCTTATGCCCGTAATCATAGCACTTTGGGAGGCTGTGGTGGGCAGATTGCTTGAGGTCAGAAGTTCAAAACCAGCCTGGGCAACATGGTGAAACCCTGTCTCTACCAAAAAACAAACAAACAAAACCCCCAAATTAGCCAGTTGTGGTGAAGGCACCCACAACTGTGGTCCCAGCTACTCTGGAGCTTCAGGTGGAAGGATTGCTTGAGCCCGGGAAGCAGAGGTTGCAGTGACATGAGATGATTTCAAAAAACAGACACAGATATTTTCCAAACAAAAGTAGGAATAATTTGTTTCTACTTCACTAAGTTTTATGTTAAGCTTTGCAGCATAGTTTACAATTTGTCTTTTTGTTTTTTCTTCTTTTCTGTTTTTTTGAGGCAGTCTTGCTCTGTTGCCTAGGCTGGAGGGCAGTGGCACATCTCTTGGCTCACCGCAACCTCCACCTCCTGGGTTCAAGCAATTCTCCTGCCTCAGCCTCCCGAGTAGCCAGGATTACAGGCATGCACCACCACACCTGGCTAATTTTTGTATAAGTAGAGCCAGAGTTTCACCATGTTGGCCGGGCTGGTCTCCAACTCCTGACTTCAAGTGATCTGCCCGCCTGGGCCTCCCAAAGTGCTGGGATTACCATGCCCAGCCTACAACTTGTCTTTCATGGGCTTCCTGAAGTCTTAAAGCAGCTATACAATTTCCTTCTTTTCTCTTTCTTCCTTCCTTCCTTCCTTCCTTCCTTCCTTCCTTCCTTCCTTCCTTCCTTCCTTCCTTCCTTCCTTCCTTTCCTTCTTTCTTTCTTTCTTTTTCTTTTTTTTTTTTTGAAACAGGGTCTCACTGTCACTCAGGCTGGGAGCACAGTGGCATGTTCATGGCTCACTGCAGCCTTGACTTTCTGGGCTCAAGTGATCCTCTGTCCTCAGCCTCCCAAGTAGCTGAGACTACAGGTGTACACCACCACACCTAGCTAATTTTTAAATTTTCTGTAGACATTGGATCTCTCTGTGTTACCCCACTAGTCTCCAAATCCTGGACTTGAGCAATCCTCCCACCTCGGCATCCCAAAGTTTTGGGATTATAGGTATTAGCCACTTTGTCTGGATACAATTTTTAATCTTACGCTCTTCAAAGGGATAAACAGAAGTTGCTCCCAGTGTCAATTACATAGTATCCTTCTAATTTTATTTTTCTTCTTCTTCCCTCCTCTCCTCCCCATGATGACTTAAAAACATTGTTACTTTCATCTGCATTTTCCTATTGGTGAAGTTGAACATCTTTTCATGTTTACTAACCATTTGTGTTTTGTGTACAAATTTATCAGTTTAGATTTTTGCCCATTTGTCTAGTCTATTTTTTCCTAATTAGTTCCTTTTATCTGTTTATGTGTTCTACATATGAATTCTTTTTCATCTATTATATATATATATTGCAAATATTTTTATTTCATTCTGTTGGATATCTATTTTAATTAACTTAAAAAAAAATGTTTAGAGATGGGTCTTGTTATGTTGTTGCTCAGGCTGGTTTCAAACTCCTGAGTTCAAGTGATTCTCCCACCTCAGCCTCCCCAGTAGCTGGGACTGTGGGCGTGTGCCACTGGGCCTGGCTTTAGGTAGGTATCTATTAACTGTGGTTATTGGCTTTCCTGTAATGGAACTTTTCAATTCTTTTTGTTTGTTTGTTTGAGACAGAGTCTTGCCCTGTCACCCAAGCTGGAGTGCAGTGGTACAATCTTGGCTCACTGCAACCTCCGCCTTCTGGGTTCAAGTGATTCTCCTGCATCAGCCTCCCAAGTAGTTGGGATTATAGGCACAAGCCACCATGCCCAGCTTTGTATTTTTAGTAGAGACGGGGTTTCACCATGTTGTCCAGGCTGGTCTCCAACCCCTGACCTCAAGTGATCTGCCTGACTCGCCTCCCAAAATGATGGAATTACAGGTGTGAGTCACCGCACCTGGCCTAGTCTTCAATTCTTATGTAGTCAAATCTGCTCAACTTTTCCTTTCTGTTTTTTGAGTATTTACATTTTGCTTATCAGGTTTTCTATCTCAAGTTTATAAAAATATTCCACTATACTGTACCAAAACTTTTATATTTGGAGATATTTATTTATTTATTTTTGAGAGAAGGCTTTGCTCTGTCACCCAGGCTGGAGTGCAGTGGTGCAATCACAGCTCGATGCAGTTTCTATCTCCTGAGCCAAAGTGATCCTCCCACCTCAGCCTCCCAAGTGGCTGAGACTACAGGCATGCACTATCATGCCTTGCTTTTCTTAAAGTATTTTTTTGTAGAGACAGAGTCTCCCTATGTTGCCCAGGCTGGTCTCGAACTCCTGAGTTCAAGTGATCCTCCTGTGTTGGTCTCCCAAAGCGCTAGGATTACAGGCATGAACTGCTGTGCCTGGCCTAATTTGTTTAAAAATTTTAAAATAAGATTTTAATTTTATAATATTTTTACATTTACAAAAATGTGAAGATAGTTCTCATATACCTCAAACCCAATCTCCCTTGTTTATTAACATCTTATATTAGCATGATACATTTGTCATAATTAATGAACCAGTATTCACATTATTAACTGAACACCATACATTGGTCATATTTCCTTAGTTTTACCTAATATGCTTTTTCTGTTCCAGGAGTCCCTGATACATTTGGGATACCCCATTATATTTAGTTCTAATACTTCCTTGCCCTTCTCTGGTCTGTGACAGTTTCTCAGACTTTCTTGTTTTTAATAATTAACCTAGAAGAGTTTTAGTCAGATATTTTATAGAATACTCCTCAACTGAGATTCATCCAATGTTTTTCTCATAACAAGACTGGAGTTTTGTGTTTGTGGGAGGAAGATCACAGAGCTTTTGTAAAAAGCCCTTCCCATCATGGTTTTTTGTTTTGTTTTGTTTTGTTTTAAGACAGGATCTAGCTCTGTTGCCCAGGCTGGAGGGCGGTAGTGCGATCTCGGCTCACTGCATTCTCTGCTTCCCGGATTCAAGCAGTTCTCCCACCTTAGCTTCCTTAATAGCTGGGACTACAGGCACACTCCACCACTCCAAGCTAATTTTTTTTTTTTTGGTATTTTTGGTAGAGATGGGGTTTTACCATGCTGCCCAGGCTGACCATCGTGTCATATGAAAGGTATACATGATCAAGCGACTTAACACCACTGAGATTAGCCTTGATCACCTAACTGAGAGAATGTTTCTCTCTTACTCTTCTTCCCCCTTTTCATACTGTACTGTTTTAAAGGAAGTCACTATGTATAGCCCACACTTAAGGAGTGAGAATTATGCTCTACTTCCTTGAGAGTGGAATATCCCGTTTCTCTGTTTTTAACAATTTGGATCTAAAACACATCTGGAATTTATTCAGATATATTGTCATAGTAGATATTAGGACTGTTTCTTCCTCCTCTCCTTTATGTAACAAGCATTTCTTTTGTTTGGGGTAGTGGGTTGAAATTGACAACATCCTTACCGCTAAAAGAGAGCCCTGCTGTTTTAGATCAACTGGAATTCCCATCCTTTTTTTTTTTTTTTTTTTTTTTTGAGATGGAGTCTTGCTCCCTCACCCAGGCTGCAGCGCAATGGCGCCATCTTGGCTCATTGCAATCTCCACCTCCCAGGTTCAAGCGATTCTCCTGCCGCAGCCCCCGGAGTAGCTGGGATTACAGGTATGCACCATCACGCCTGGCTAATTTTTGTCTTTTTAGTAGAAACGGGGTTTCGCCATGTTGGCCAGGCCGTTCTTGAACTCCTGACCTCAAGTGATCCACCTGCCTCTGCCTCCCAAAGTGCTGGGATTACAGGCATGAGCCACCAGGTCCAGCCTCCATCCCTCTTTTCACACAGATTTATTCAGATAAGTCAATTATTGTTTCAGGTGTAAACCAAATCATTGCATTCTAGGGAATGTCGAGCCGACAGTTTGAGCCAATGACAGGAAGAGAGGCTGTCTTCTGGAAGAGGGGGTTTCTCCTTCTCATGTAAGGGAGCTACCAAAAGATAGTATTTTTCTCCTTTGGGGCAGTTTGGTGTGAAGATTTGGAGCTTGGCAACTTCGGCAGCCATTGAAGTCCTAGGAAGCAGCTGACACTGCCTATGTCAGAATGAAGAGGCAGAAAAAGAAAACATAAAACAAGTGAATAAACAAAAACCCCAATGTCTTTCATGTCAGTACTCAGCTAGCAACTCCAAGCAATTCCTAAAGCCTGCTCTATTTCAGGGTCTTTCAGTTAAATGGGCCCTTTGTTGAGTAAGGCAGTTTGGGCTGGATCATCAATTGCTTGCAATATAAAGAAGGCTAACTGATGCAGAGTGATAGAAACAGAGATCTAACTTTATTTTATTTATTCCAAAAAGTCACCTGTTTCATCTCAATTTATTGAGATGTAAAATGTCACTTTATCATAAACAACATTTCCAGATAAAAATGGTTATGTATGTTCTGGGCTTATTATTTATTATATATATAAATTTATCTATGTCTAAGTTAATACCACTTTTTTTTTTTTTTTTTTTTTTTTTTTTTTTTTTTTTTTGAGGGGGTCTCACTCCATTACCCAGGCTGGAGTGCATGGTAGCATGATCTTGGCTTACTGCAGTCTCCACCTCCCAGGCTGAAGCAATCTTCCCACCTTAGCCTCCTGAGTAGCTGGGACCACAGATGTGCGCCACCACACCTAGCTAATTTTTTTGTATTTTTGACATAGACAGGGAGGTTTCTCCATGTTGCCCAGGCTGGTCTTAAACTCCTGAGCTCAAGCAATCCACCTGCCTCAGCCTACCAAGTGCTGAGATTACAGGCATGAGCCACCGGGCCCAGCCAATACCACACCGTTTTAATTTCCATTGTTTTGTTTTGTTTTTGAGACAGGATCTCATTCTGTTACCCAGACTGGAGTGCAAAGGTGTGATCAAGGCTCACTGTAGCCTCAACCTCCCAGGCTCAAGTGATCCTCCCACCTCAGTGTCCTGAGTATCTGGAACTATAGGTGCATGTCACCATGCCCAGATAATTTTTTGCATTTTTTGTAGAGACTTGATTTCCCCATGTTGCCCAGGCTGTTTTCAGACTCTTGAGTTCAAACAGTCTGCCTGCTTTGGCTCCCAAAGTGTTGGGATTATAGGTGTAAGGCTGGCCAATTTCCATAGTTTTATTCCATATTTTGCCACCTGCTAGGACAAGCCTCTCTTCATTGCTCATTTTTTCAAAACCTTATTGACTTTTTTAATGTATTTCCTTTTCCATTTGAACTTGAGAATTAACATGTTAAATTCTGTAAAAGGTCCTTTTGAGACTTCAAAAAATTGGAGTTAACTAAATTTATAGATTAATTCAAGGAGAATTAAAAAATTTTAAATATTGAATCTTCTCATTTAGGAACACAGTATATCTTTTATTCAGAACTTCTTGTATGCCCTTCACTATTTTCTTTAAATTCATATAGGTCTTGTATATTTTTCTTTTGGATTATTTCTATGTATTTTATGGAGCTTGTTATATTTGTGAATGCTATCTTTTTCTGACCCAATTTCTAGTTGTTTATTGCTGATGAACTAGAACAGTGATTCTCAAAGTATGGTCTCTGGACCAGCAGCATCAACATTTCCTGAAAACTTAGAAATGCAGATTCTCCAAGTGATTTTAATGCATGCTAAAGTTAGAGCCACTGCATTAGAAAGATACTTTGTCTTTCCTGATAGTTGAAATCCTATTTTTCTTATAGGTTGCAGTAGACAACCTTGTATTTTTTATTACTATTATTATTTTTATCTTTTTCCATTTTCCATAGAACTGTCAAGTCCAAACTTTTTATTTTTATTTTTTTACATTTTTAATTTTTTTATTTTTTTTTTAGACCAGGTCTCTCTTTTTCGCCTAGGTTGGGGTGCAGTGGAGGTTACTGTAACCTCCAACCCCTGGGCTCAAGCAATCCTCTCACTTCAGCCTCCCAAAGCCGTGGAGTTACAGGCATGAGCCACCATGCTAGACCCTGTACTTTTTATTTTCTTTGTTTTTTTAGAGGTCTTAAGGTGAAATGATAGAATTATTGAAATAGTTCCTGCTTTAAATAACCTCAGTTTTGCACACAGATAAAATAATGCTTTATTTTTGAAACAGCTTTATTGAGATATAATTGACATAACAATAAACTGCACATAATTCAAGTGCAGTTTATTGTATGTCAATCGTTTGATAAGTTTTGATTTATATACACACTTGTGAAGCCATCACCACAATCAAGACAATGAACATATCCATCCCTCCCAAAAGTTACCTCTTGGTACTCAAGCTCTGTGTAATCCTCTCTCTTTGAGTGTTGGCTGGATGTAGTGATTTGTTTCTACCTGATAGAACACAGAAAAAAATAATAGGATGCCACTTCTGTGATTAGGTTGCAAAAGACTGTGACTTCCATCTTGCTTGCTCTCTTGTCTTCTCTCAGTTGTTCACTTGGATGAAGCCAGCCTCTATGCTGGGCACTGCCCTCTAAAGATGGCCATCTGGGACCTGAGGGGCCTCTCAGAGGCAAACTAGTCGTAAGGAACAGAAGTCCTCAGTTCAACACCCATGAGGTACTGAATCTTGCCAATAACCCCTGAATGAGCTTGGAAGTGGATCCTGTCCCAGTTAAATCTTGAGGTGACTATGACCCGGGCCATCACCTTGATTAAAGCCTTGTGAGAGACACAGGACCAGTGCCTCAACTGCAGCCTTTTGAGAGGCCCTGAACTGAAGGGTCCTGCTAAGTTGCACCTGGATTCCTGACTTATAGAGACTAGGAGGTAATAAATGTTTGTTAAATGGTTAAATTTGGGGGTAATTTGATATTCAGCAATAGGCAACTAATAAAGATAGGAATTAATAAGTTATGTGTGTGTATATACATATATATATAATGTGTGTGTGTGTATATACATACATTTTTTTTTCTTGAGACAGGTTGTCACTCTGTTGCCCCAGGCTGGAGTGCAGTGGTGTGATCATGCTCACTGCAGCCTCCACCTCCTGGGCTCAAGAGATCCTTCTGCCTCAGACTCCTGAGTAACTAAGACTACAGATGGGTGCCACCATGCCCAGGTAATTTTTGTATTTTTTGTAGAGACAGGGTTTCACCATGTTGCTCAGGCTGTTTTTGCTTTTGGTTTTTTGGGTTTTTTTTGACAGAGTCTCACTCTGTTGCCCAGGCTGTAGCGCAGTGGAGTGGTGCATTCTTAGCTCACTGCAACCTCTGCCTTCTGGGTTCAAGTGATTCTCATGCCTCAGCCTCCTGAGTAGCTAGATTACAGATATGCACCACTGTGCCCAACTAATTTTTTGTATTTTTTAGTAGAGACAGGGTTTCACCATGTTGGCCAGGCTGGTCTTGAACTCCTGGCCTTAAGTGATCCACCTGCCTCAGCCTCCCAAAGTGCTGGAATTATAGGTGTCAGCCACAGCACCCAGCCTATATTTTTAATGCCCTTACTCTTTTTTTTTTTTTTTCAAAATAATTTCTGTTTACTAAGCATAAATCTGTGGTGTTCAGATGCTTCTCTATTACTCTTTCTCCTCTTATTTGTGGCTAAATATACAGAGATAATTCAACAGTTCTTTGTTGATGGTATTTTATAACAACTGGTTATATGGCAGAAAAATCTATTTTTTTACTTTTGAGTTATTCAAAACCCTTGGATGATGATTTATTAGCAAGGTGCCCCTGAGATAACTTTTCTAATACCTTTGACTTTGTTTCAAAGGGAATTTTAGAAGCCACAGTCATCTTACCCTCTTTCTCATAAAGACTGAGATTGAAATCATAGTTTAAATGCCTGAGGGAAATTAACCATGTAAAAGTATTCCATGGATAATTTTTGTAAAATAATCACTTTATTAAGCAAAAAATTACTTTTTATAAGGGAATCCTTCCCTTTGGAAAGGAATTCCAAAGAAAGAGCAAAAAGAAGGTTGTAGTGGGGATGGATATTCCATAATGTCAGGTTAGGGACCACATTTCATTATCTGTGTCTGGCAACTTAATGAATAAATGTTGATTAAAAAATGTTTGAAAGGAAAAAAATATTAAAGTTTGAATATTCAGTCTTTCTCCCTTCGGTTTCTCCCACCCACTGAAGGAAGGATCCTTCATTTCTTATCTCTCCATCTATGTTGGGTTAAAAAGGAGGTTAGTCTGGGCACAGTGGTTCATGCCTGTAATCCTACCACTTGGGAGGCTGAGGCAGGAGGATTGCTTGAGCCCAGGAGTTCAAGACCGGCCTGGGCAACATAGTGGGAACCCCTGATGCTACAAAAAATTTTTTAAATTAGCCAGGCCTAGTGGTGCACACCTGTAGTCCCAGCTACTCCGGAGGCTGAGGCAAGAGGATTACCTGAGTCTGGGAATTTGAGGCTGCAGTGAGCCAAAATCACACCACTGGACTCCAGCCTGGGTGACAGTGAGACCTTGTCTCAAAAACCCCCTCAAAAAACAAGCAAACAAAAAATACACACACACACACACACACACACACAAAAGAAGAAGAAGAAGAAGAAGGAGAAGAAGGTTAAATTATTCTCTTGTGTGTTGGGGGAAAGGTCTGAAGTAATAGCCAAGGAAGGTAAATGGCCTTGATGGAAGGGTGGGGGTGGAATTGCGGGGGAGGGAGAGGAGGGTGAGTATGAGAAACCGGAAGAAACATGAGAATTTGGTGAGCAAGGGAGAAGTTATTTGGGCAGCTTTTCAGGGAAACTTTAGGGAAAAAGACCGGTAAAGAGGATTTTTGGGAAGTTTTGCTGTGTTAATATGTATATAATTCCTTCTTCGGCATTTCTGTGAGATTGTTAGTAAAAATTTTCATCTTTCCAAACTTTTTGCAATTGAATTTGAGCTTGCTTTGAATGTATCACATGCTCAGACTGGCCTTAGGGCAGCTGACTTTTACTCCAGCTTCTCTCTGTCTACTAAACATCTACCTCTCCTCTTTTTTCCCTCCTGCTCTAGGCCTCATTGACTTGTTTTCCAAGATCATTAACTGATGTCACCACTACACATTTATCTAGGGGTATTCTTACTTCGCTAACTTTCCTCGCCTAGAAGTAAACAAGTCTTCTTTCTGCTTAGTTCAGTCAAGACACATTAGAAATTATTCATAGAGGCCACAGGCAGGAATAAAAAGAAATTGAAAGATCAAAAATGTATAAAGAAAAATAATCAAAGCAAGAAACAGTAGTTTATAGAGTTTAGGTTTCCTATATATTTTTTAATTAATTAATTAATTTTGATAGAGTCTCATCTGTCACCTAGGTTGGAGGGCAATGGCATGATCTTGGCCCACTGCAACCTCCGCCTCTAGGGTTCAAGCGATTCTTCTGCCTCAGCCTTTCGAGTAGCTGGTACTAAAGGTGTGTCCTACCACACCTGACTATTTTTTTTTTTTTTTTTTTTTTGTATTTTTAGTAGAGACACGGTTTCACCACCTTGACCAGGTTGGTCTCGAACTCCTGACCTCAAGTGATCCACCCACCTTGGCCTCCCAAAGTGCGGGGATTATAGGTGTGAGCCACCACACCCAGACTAATTTATTTATTTTTAGATAAGGTCTTGCTCTGTCACCCAGGCTGGAGTGCAGTTGTGCAATCATAGCTCACTGTAGCCTCAAACTCCTGGGCTCAAGTGATCCTTCCATGTCAGCTTCTCAAGTAGCTAGGACTACAGGTGTGTGCCACCATGCCCAGTTGACTTTTACATTTTTTAAATAGAGATGGGGGTCTACACTATGTTGCCCAGGCTAGTCTTGAACTCCTGGCCTCAAGGGATCCTCCCATCTGGCCCTCCCAAAGCTCTGGGATTACAGATGTGAGTCACCACACCTGGACATGTTTCCTTATGTCAATGTAACTAAGGACGCACCATGAAAGGGCTTCATCTCATGGAGTCTATCAGATTCTTCGTGTTGGTTCTTTTCTCTTCCTTAGCTCTGTGGCTGTGTTTAGTGTCTTAGCCAATCATTGCTGTGTTTTGAGAGATCTTCAGCTTGTTCTGGAACTTGGGTTTGTACATAAAGAAAATGTTTTTTCTCCTTATAACTAATGTATAAGGAGGATAAATTTTATAAAATGGAAGCCATTTTTTCTTTTTGCTGAACTCCAGCCTGTTATCAGCCTGAACTACAGCACTTTTCTGAATGATAGAACTTACTGATAATTTATTACATACAGAATTGAATTGTTATTTTACTCTTTCATGAATATATATTCTGCATTTTCAACTAAGCAGTTCTGAGAGGGCAAGGACCATATTTTCTATACTTTCCTTTCATAGGTCTTAGTTATTGTGTTTATATAAAGTTAGTGTAGATCAATAGTTCTTAAAGTGTGATCCAGGTACCTCCGGGGGTATCTGAGACCCTTTCAAGGGGTCCACAAGGTCAAAACTATTTAAAAATAAGGTTTAAATATTATTTGCCTTTTTCAGTCTCCCTCTTTCATGAATGTATGATGGAGTTTTCCACATGCTACATGGATATGTAATGATATCATTGATCTGATGCCTCATGAAATGTGTGCTTGTGTATCTTGTGTTTTAAAATTTTCTCAGTTTTAATTTCTTAATATTGATAGATATAATTCACATAAACAGAAGCTCTTTAAGTTTCTCCGTAGTTTTTAAAAGTGTAAAATGGTACTGAGACAAAAAAGTTTGAGACCTGTTGGTGTAGATAATTATGTGTTGAACTAAAAGTAAAATCAATCTGATCTTATCTAAATCATTTTTCTGAGTTTATAGTGGGGCCTGGGATTCTTTGCTATTACTCTCTGTATCAGTCAAGGTCCAATCTGATACAGTAACCACAAGAGATAGAGACCACAGTTATTTGAACAGGAAGAGTTTAATATAAAGAATTATTAACTATAACTGAGGACTGGAGTAACAAGTGATTGGCTAGTAAGAAGCAAAGGCACCTCTAAAGAATATAGGTGCTATTGTTTGAATGTTTGTTTTCCTCCAAAATTTGCATGTTGATGTCCTAACCCTGAAGGTGGTGACTTTGGAGGTGGGGACTTTGGAGGTGATTAAGTCATGAGGGCTACCCTCATTAATAGAATTTGTACCCTTACAAAAGAGGTCTGAGGAAGCTATTTACCTCTTCTACCATGTGAAGACACGGGGAAAGATGGCTGTCTATGAATCAGGAAGTTGGCCTTCACCAGACACTGAATCTGCCAGGTCTTTGATCTTGGACCTCCCAGCCTCCAGAACTGTGAGAAATAAATTTCTGTCTTTTTTTTTTTTTTTTTCAATTTTTTGATTTTATTTTGATTTTATTTTTTTCTGTTGAGACGGAGTCTTACTCTGTTGCCCAGGCTGGAGTGCAATAGTGCAACCTCGGCTCACTGCACCTTCTGCCTCCTGGGTTCAAGTGATTCTCCTGCCTCAGCCTCCCAAGTAGCTGGAACTAACAAGTGCCCACCACTATCCCCAGCTAATTTTTGCATCTTTGATAGAGACAGGGTTTCACCATGTTGGGCAGGCTGGTCTCGAACTCCTGACTTCAGGTGATCCACTTGCCTCGGCCTCCCAAAGTGCTGGGGTTACAGGCGTGAACCACTGTGCCCAGCAAATTTATCTTGTTTATAAGCCAACAGTTTATGATATTTTGTTATAGCGGTCTGAATTGACTAAGACAACAGGAATAACAGCTACTCCCCCTGGGGCTGAGCTGGAGCACCCAAGGAAGAGGCCCCCCAGGATTGAGATCCAGACCTTGTTGAAGAGGACACAGCTGTGTCTCACTGAATGGCAGAGAAGTTACTGTAGTGCCATGCTGACAGAACTTGCTGGAAATCTTCCTTCTGGAACTTTGCAGAAATCTTCCTCTTAGGTTTCTGGGAAAGCTGTTCATAGTGAGGTATCTCACTGGGGGCACTCAGTAGCAAAACTGCCTGAAGGAGGGGTGGGTGTGGTGGGAAGGAAACTGTTGGTCACTGGGTGCTGCTGCTGCTCTGTACTGCAGGAACCAAATGCTGAAGAAGGTACATGTGTTACAGGACCTGGCTGGACAACGTTGAAGTTGCGCATTTAGTAGGACCCAGAAAAGCAGTCCTTGGTGCAGGAGCCTGCAGAGGGAACATATGCCCACCAGGAAGGAAACCTTTTTCTTTTGCAATGTCTCTCCAGTGCTGTCCACTGACAAAGTTTAACATCATGCCATCTGGTAAAGAAAAATTACTTAAAGGGCATAGCTCTATTTTAACAGAGCAGGCAATGAAGGATGAATCTAGAGTTGAGAAGAAACAAAATCACAAATGGCATACTCATTTTCTCTTATGAGAAAAGAAAAAGAACTCAGAGTAGTCTGAGCTATGTGAGGTATGCAAAATGTATCAGGCCCAGAGAGTCATGAGTATGGAACTTCAGTCATGCCTCTTCCAACCCATGCCCAGGGGCAACTGTGTAAAAGCATTTTGTTCCTGACTAGCTGCCTCACCCACTATCTTCAGGTTCCTGAACTTTGTGATACAAAGAAAAATGAATAGCCAATCAATAGCTCATGTTATTTCAATGTAAATTCCTGGTAACAATTTAGGAATTGCCTCTTCTTTTTTCCTTACACCCCATTTGTAACTGCTGTTCATCAGGAGGTCATTCTCAAGCTTTGGGCTGTAATAAACTCTATACTTAATCATATTTTCTGAATCTCATCATTTAAGGTCGACATAATGTATAGCTCATGAATTACTGTGTCTCTTTAAATTCCTTATATCCTACCCCTGAAGGTGATGGCATTTGGAGGTGATTAAGTCATGAGGGCTACCCTCATGAATGGAATTAGTACCCTTACAAAAGAGGTCTGAGGAAGCTGTTTACCTCTTCTACCATGTGAAGGCACAGGGGGGAAAATGGCTGATAAGAGACATTTACCATCTATTCCCTTTGAAGTCGGCTACCTGGAGGATCTATCTACATAACATGAACCTTGGCTCCCATACCCCCCTTATTTTAACTACAAGACTTCCTTTCTGCTAACTTGAACTCTTTAGGCAAAACTTAACTCTTTCAACCAATTGTCAATCAGAAAATCTTTGGATCCTCCTATGACCTGGAACCTTCCCCCTGCACCCCCCAACTTTGAGATGCCTTTCCAGGCCAAACCAATGTAAACCTTACATATATTGATTTACATTTTTGCTTGTAGTTTCTGTCTCTCTAAAGTGTATAAAATCAAGCGTAACCCAACCACCTCGGGCACATATTCTCAGGACCTCCTGAGGTCATTGTCCTTACATTTGGCTTAGAATAAACCTCTTCAAATATTTTACACAGTTTGGCATTTTTCATCAACATGTCTGTGACACATTTCTAGCCAACAGGACATGTAGGAAAGTCTGCAGAGGGACTTCTGGAATAGACTTTTCCTACCATCTCATAAAAGTTGTATTCAGAAATAAATAATTCTCTTCTGGTCCTGGGTATTGTCTTGTCTCCATGTAAGGCCTGGAACATTGGTGGCCATCTTGGTCCTTTGAGGGTAGGGAGATAGTTTGAGGAGATAACTAGGTCTGCTGTGCACAGCAGAGCAGTGAGAAATAGAAATTAAATCCTAGGCCCCACAGCCAACTGAATGGACCCCCTTGGCCAACGGGACCCCAGAGAAACCTTAAAAACTAAGTTCCCAGCCACGACAGGATAGGCGGTCAGACATACCTCACTATACTTCTTCCCTTGCTAATTGCCTTTAGACTTTCTTTCCTAAGAGTCAAACAGGAACTAGTCCTTTTGAAAGACTTGCTGGACTCCTTTTTTTGTGGTTTTGACAACAAAACTTTGTGGTTTGACAACACAACTGACCAGCATTCCTTTCTGGTAAGTGACCACCATGGATTGGTTGTGGCTGATTTGCAGAGGATGCACACAGGATGCCTCTGTGTTTTCAGTTTCACCTTTTGAAGTTACAGCTTAATTTTAGTGCATGTAAATTGAAGTCTCCACCCCAAAGTGAACATGGGTAATATGCATGTTTGCTTATTGTGCATGTGAGTGTCTCCCTTTATGAATATACATATTCACAAAGGGGAGGCACTATAACCTATTGAACATGTACACTTAGCCAATCCGTCTCATTCTTCCTTCTTTAAAATGCCTGCTTCCAGTTTCTGACAGAGGCTATGCTTCCCAGATTGTGGGATGGCCAGCCTGCAGGCTGCAACCTTTTATAAGAAATAAAGCTCTCCACTCAAAATTTATGAACCTTGTGATTCTTAAGTTGACAACAAGAAATGGAAGTAAATTGAGGAATTATTCAAACCTAGAAACACCTCCTTCTAGGCTTCTTGTTTTAAAAATAATTTTGAGTTGTTACTTGTAGCTAATAGTTATGATAGACTCCTGACATGACAAATAGGAAGAAGACTGTCCTTATTCCCAAGAGGCTCACAGTGTGGTCTGAGAAACAAGTTAAATAATAGTTTAAGATTGTTACAATAAAGGAGTACAGTGGTTAAATTCAAATGCAACATGCTAGTTTCAAACTAACCATAAAACTGATTTAGAAAAGAGAAACAGATCAAGAGAAAATGTTTTGTGAAGTTACCTCTTGAAGGAAAACATTTCCAAATTTTCCTGCAAATAAAAACCTACACAATATATTTGATTAGAGATTTCTCTCTTCCCCAAACTCTTCCTTATTATAGCAGAAAAGATTAATTAACATTTGTTAATTGATATTATTTTTCCAACAAATATAAAAATGAGGCTGGGCATGGTGGCTCATACCTATAATCCCAGCACTTTGGGAGGCTAAGGTGGGAGGATTGCTTGAGACCAGGAGTTCGAGACCAGTCTGGGTAACATAGTGAGACCCCCGTCTCTACAAAACTCAAAAGTAAACTTACCTGGGCATGGTGGTGGATGCCTGTAGTCCTGGCTACTTGGGAGGCTGAGGCAGGAGGATTCCTTGAGCCTAGGAGTTCAAGGTTATAGTGGGCTTTCATTGTGCCACTGCACTCCAGCCTAAGAGAAATACAAAGTTATAGTTTCAATGAATAGCTGCAACTAGTATGACAAGGAAAATTTTTTTTACTTTAATATTTTTCTGTCTTAATATTTTAAACATGGTAGTTACAAAGAAGGTGCTTTTTGTTATTCAAAGGAACCGGATCTCAAGTTGCAGATTTCTCTCCCATTTCTCTTAGAGCACTCAACTGAGAATTGTAATCAGCTGTTTGCTAGTATAATTAAAGTGTATCTTTAATCTCGATTCCAAATGGAGCTGATGGAAGCAGAAACAGATTACCTTACTTTCCTTTTTTTTTTTTTTTTTTGAGATGGAGTCTTGCTCCATCACCCAGGCTGGAGTGCAGTGGCGTAATCTCGGCTCACTGCAAGCTCTGCCTTCTGGGTTCACGTCATTCTCCTGCCTCAGCCTCCCGAGTAGCTGGGACTACAGGCTCCCGCCACCACACCCAGCTAATTGTTTTGTATTTTTAGTAGAGACGGGGTTTCACTGTGTTAGCCAGGATGGTCTCGATCTCCTGACCTCGTGATCTACCTGCCCTGGCCTCCCAAAGTGCTGGGATTACAGGCGTGAGCCACCGTGCCCGGCTGATTACCTTACTTTCACAGTTAAGTGAAGCTGGGTGACCCTTATCTGTATCTCAAATGTTCCTGCAGCTTTCATTGTTCATGATCTTATTTGCAGTTTGAATGATGACTTCTATGCTTTCCTCCTGGAATCTTCAGGTTGGTTTTCCACAGACAAAGTAAAATAGAAGCTTGAAGCATTTTTTTTTCTTCTTCTGAATAATTCAGGAGAAAAACAATTCCTTTTATTCAGTAACACACAACACACCAGGCACACTCCTGCCTCTGGGCCTTAGCGCTTATTGTTCCCTTGGCCTCACATTCTAACATTCCCTTGGCCTCACAGTCAGGCTGCATGGCTCTGGCCTCTACTTCCTTAGTCACTCTTTCATTGAGGCCTTCCTTTGCCATCCTACCTGAATTTCATCCCTTCCCCTCCACTTTATTTTTATTTATTTTTTATTTTTTTTGAGGCAGACTTTTGCTCTGTTGCCTAGGCTGGGGTGCAACGGCGCAATCTTGGCTCACTGCAACCTCCGCCTCCCGGGTTCACGCAAGTCTCCTGCCTCGACCTCCCAAGTAGCTGGGACTACAGGTGTCCACCACCACACCTGGCTAATTTTTGTATTTTTTTAGTAGAGATGGGGTTTCACCATGTTGGCCAAGCTGGTCTCAAACTCCTGACCTCAAGTGATCTGCCCACCTTGGCCTCCCAAAGTGCTGGGATTATAGGTGTGAGCCACTACATCTGGCCTCTTCCCCTCCACTTTATATTCCCTTTTTCCATTTCACGTTTCTTCCTTACCAGTTTTCAATCTCTAACATGACCCATTAGGTACTTTTTTATCTTATTATGTTTCCCCAACCAGAATGTAAACCCCCTGAAGGCAGGGATTTTTGTCTATTTGTCGTCTCTTTTCTTTACTGATGAATCTCCAACACCTAGAACAGTGCCTGGCATACTTAAGTGCTCAATAAATATTTGTTGACTGATCTACAGTGGAATGAGGCCCAGCTTTGGAGTCATAAAGGCCTGGATTAGAACACAGACATTCTGTTTATCCTAAGGTAACTCATTTCACACTTTTGAACCTCAGTTTTCTCACATATAAAATGGAAATAACTACTTCACAAGGTTGTTTTAAGGGTTTAATGAGAAAATGGAGGCCAAGTGTCTGATCCTGTTGGAGTCATATGATAATTATTCGCCTTCTCCCTTTTCAAGTTGAGGAAAGACCTCAGAAATTTATTTTCTGATAGTATTCCTCCTCCTTCCACAATTCTTTATGAGTGTATGAGTCAGGATCGTAAGCCCTTTAGAAGGTACGATCAAATTAGAGTCAATTGAAGGAGTTTAATTTACAAATCGTCAGTTGAGGATTGAGGTTGGGGAACACAGGACATAGAGAAGAAACCCAGGGAATAGGAGAGCAGCCATGACACTTAGGCCCAAAGGGTCAAGGGGAAGGAGGGATAATTAGGTAGAGTAATTTGCCTTGCAAAGAGCCATGATTCTCTGGAACACAGCTAGCCCTAGGTCACCTCACAGGAAGGGAACCAGGGCATCCAATAGTCTGACCTCACCCTCCTTTCTCCCTCAGATGATCTGTTGCTTGGTCTATCATCGGACCCAACCATAACCCAAGGGGCTTCTGATGTCAGCCATACATGTTAGTTCACAGAGCAGACAGCAGATGGAAAAGGATGGAGAATGAATCTGCAGGACCAAAAGGAAGCTATCTAGTCCAGTGCCCTTACGATGTATCAGGCACTTGCTATCAAGGTATAGAGAATAAAGATATGGTTCAACTTTCAATCAACTCATAGTTGGGTTGGGATGACAGTTTAATAACAGAACTTCAATATAGTGTGAAAAGTTTCATAGAAAAGCCAACATGGGGTGCTATGGACATATATACGAGTATCTCTTTCACAACTTAAATGTGATAGATAGTGGGTGATGGTGCTGGTGGTTTGAATGGGAAAGGCTCCCTGGAGATTACAGTTGGTAAAACAATTCAGAGATCATTTATTCTTCCTTCCTTCCTTCCTTCCTTCCTTCCTTCCTTCCTTCCTTCCTTCCTTCCTTCCTTCCTTCCTTCCTTCCTTCCTTTTCTTTCTTTCTTTCTTCTCTCTTTCTCTTTCTTTCTTTGTCTTTCTTTCTTTCTCTCTTTCTTTTTCTTTCTCTCTCTCTCTCTCTCTCTCTCATTATTGAAACAGGGTCTTACTCTATTGCTCAGACTCATGGCTCACTGAAGTCTTGGCCTCCTGGGCTCAGGCAATCCTCCTACGTTGGCCTCCCTAGTAGCTGTGACTACAGGTACACACCACCATGCTCAGCTACTTTTTTGTATTTTTTTTTTTTTTTTTGTAGAGATGGGGTTTTACCATGTTTCCCAGGCTGGTCTCGAACTCCTGGGCTCAAACTATCTGCCTGCCTTGGATTCCCAAAGTGTTGGGGTTGAAGGTGTGAGCCACCTCGCCCAGCCTTCCTCAAGAGGTTTCTCTGATGAAACACAAAAAGATGGGAGTGAGCCTGGCACGGTGGCTCATGCCTGTAATCTTAGCACTTTGGGTGGCTGAGGTGGGTGGATTGCCTGAGGTCAGGAGTTCAAGACCAGCTTGGCCAATATAGTGAAACCCTGTCTCTACTAAAAAATACAAAAAATTAGCTGGACATGGTGGTGGGTGCCTGTAATCCCAGCTACTAGGGAGGCTGAGGCAGGAGAATCTCTTGAACCAGGGAGGCAGAGGTTGCAGTGAGCCGAGATCACGGCATTGCACTCAAGTCTGGGCAACAAGAGCGGAAAAAAGAAAAAAGATGGGAGTATGGCATGGAAGTGAAGATGAGAGTTGGGGGGTTAGAGTGGGGTAATTTCAAAGATTCTTCTCAGGTTTAACATTTTAAATATTAGGTTTTAAAATTGTTGTTGTCCTGTTATTTCTGAACAGTCAGACTGTGGATCTTTAATAAATGCAAACAAGTATAAAATTTTGTAGCCAGGCATTGTAGTCCCAGCTACTTGGGAGGCAGAGTTGGGAAGACTGCTTGAGCCCAGGAGGTTGAGGCTGCAGAGAGGCATGATCACACCACTGCACTCCAGACTGGGGGACAGTGAGAACCTGTCTCAAGAAAACAAAACAAAAAAACCCTTTTTCTTGTTCTCAGAATTTGAGTTTCAAAAATGAATGGTCTTAAAATAACTAAATTTAGGGAAGCATATAATGGTTTGAAAATAAATAGTGTAAGTTTATTACATAGTGAAACTTAATGCAAAAAGAGGACTAAACTAAACTTGTATTAGCTGCTAATAGTCAAGTTTAATTTGGGCAAATATTCACATTATTCAACATTCTCTTCAAATTCATTTCCTTTATTTAGCATTATCTTCATATTTATTGTTCTAACCTCCAAGAAAATTCTATATAACTCTACATCTTGACAATTTCTTTCTTTCTTTTTCTTTTTTGAGACAAGGTCTGCTCTGTCACCCAGGCTGGAGTGCAGTGGCGCGATTTCAGATCACTGCAACCTCTGCCTCCCGGGTTCAAGTGATTCTCTTGCCTCAGCCTCCCAAGTAGCTGGGAGTACAGGCGCATCACCACGCCCGGCTAACTTTTGTATTTTTAGTAGAGACGAGGTTTCACCATGTTGGCCAGGATGGTCTTGAACTCCTGAGCACAAGTGATGCGCCCGCCTTGGCCTCCCAAAGTGTTGGGATTACAGGCGTGAGTCACCGCACCAGGCCCATCTTGACAATTTCTGACAAAAACAAGTAAACTCATGTAGCAGCTGTATATTGTTATGTGAAAGGTATCTATACATGGAATTTAAGGTTAAAAGTATACCCACAATATGGATGCATGCAGTGGTCAAATTACAATGGGATGAGGATTACTGGGATCAGGTTAGGGGAGAGGACCAAAGAGGGAAGGAAGCACACTTTTCTTGAGTATTCTTCTTGGCACCATAATTTGACAGGCTTGCCAGGTTACCCAATGGGACAGCTGCAAGGACCCAGTGCAACTGAATTTGGTGCACCGAGAGATCTCACTACATTAATTATTTTCTCGGTAATTAGATGTAATTATTGTGAAATGTAGCGAGGAGCTTGTCTACAATAAAAATCCAACAAGAATTTCCAGAAGTATCCCTAGTACTGCGGCCTACACATGCCAAATGGCTGGGGGAAAACATAACCGATAATTATAAACAGAACTAGAGAGGGAAGCGTGGGCAGTTAGAAAGTAATACTTCAAACGGATTCACACGATGTTTGGATGTATCGTTGGGAAAGCCAAAGAAATGAGTCAAATTGGATCAGGGCAAACAGTACCGAGGGCAAGCGAGGGGCGGAGCACTGGGCCAGCTCGGGGGGACTCGCCCTTCCCCAGGCTAGAGCGGCTCCAGCCTCGCCCCCTCGCTCTAGCCGAACCTCCTCCTTTTCCCGGTCACGGGGCTCTGGGGTCAGCCCGGCCTTCGTCCCCGGCCCCGCGCACCCGCCGCGGCAGACTCCGCCCCCCGCCGCGGCAGACTCCGCCCCCCGCCGCGGCAGACTCCGCCCCCCGCCGCGGCAGACTCCGCCCCCCGCCGCGGCGCCCGGCTCCGCCCACCTTCTCTGGGCCGCTGCCGGAGGCAGGCGACCGGCGGTCGGGGGCGGGGCGGTAGGAGCAGCGCTCCGAAGCGGGAGGGAGATCCGCCGCGGAGTTACGGGAAAGTTGGTCCGAGTTCCCAGAGTTTCCCTCTGTGGTTTCCGAGGCTCGGCCAGCCGGTGCCCGGTCTCCTTTCCTCCTTTCGGCCTTCGAAGTCCACCAGGTCCCTCCCTCTGCCCCCGGCCGCCATGGAGCAGCCGCCGGCGCCTAAGAGGTAACGAATCGGGGAGTGGGAAGAAGGAGGGAAGCGGCGCCGGCGGCCGCGGGGCGGGGGTGGCTAGGCCAGGCCCTGCTGCGACCCTCTCCCCGCCCGCCGGGCCCGAGCCGGGCGCGCCGAGGTCGGTAGGCGGGTCCGAGTGTCCCGCCGAGTCTGTCTACGGGGCGAGGGGGCCTGAGGGGAGCGGGAGCCGGAGCCTCCCCTGCGGCCGGCGGGCCTGGCGCGTGGAAAGTCGGGTGGGCAGCGCCGGGCTCCCTGCGGCCTGACCTCCCGGGGCGGGTGGGGTGATCCCTCGTAGCAAGTTCACAAAGTTTGGGAGACTTAAAACCAGGGAATTATTGGTCTTCTTACAACCACGTAGACTTTCTTGTCAAGTGTTCTGCATAATACTGCCTTTTGTTTTTTTTGAGAAGGTGGTTTGCTTACGGCTTAAGGAATTAAATATTAATAGCTACACAGGCTGTAAAACATTGTGGATGTGCTGCTCTGACAGGTGTTCCTCCGCCTAACCCCTCAAGTTCAAAAGTATTTATGGATTCAAGACAGTGGGAAGTTTAAATTAGAACCCCCTCCCCCCAATATAGATTTGCGTGTAAAAATAGTGCTGCTTTGGTATGGTATTTACTGTTATTAATGGGTTATATTTAATCGTTGATACCTATGTTGGAAATGTGTGCATACAAGAGTGGGATGTGTTTAAGCTAATATTTGCGATGATCTTAGGAAGCCAAATCTAGGTTGTCCATTGACAGAAGTTCATAATATGCATTCCTCTCTCCCCAAGAATGAATTAACGAATTGTCTGATGTTGCTAAAACATTTAACCTCAGTCTTTCATTTTTAACTTATAAAATAAGGATAGTAATCTCTCAGTGCTGTTGTGAAGATTAAAGAGATCGTTTGCTTTGACAGCTGGAGATCTTTAGATGAAAGGTGTATTCAAGAACATGGGATAATTGAAAAGGTAGGAACTTTGGGGGCTATTGTGAATTGTGTGACTAGACATGTGAACCTTGAGGCCTGGAAGCCATCTGTTCAGGTGAAAAAAGGGGGGGTCGTGAAGGAGTTTCCAAAAGGGACCTGCTGTCAGAGCCCTTGAGCAAGTCAACTGATAGATTATTTTCTAGCATTTCACAAGTTACCTGCATTCTACTCACTGGGCACCGTTTTAATACAGTATAAGAGAATTGGGCACTTTTTTCTTTTCTGGAAGAACTGGAAGGAGCACTTCTGAGAAAACACAATAGGCCAGTTTGAACAACTGAATTGAAGTGCAGCTCTCTATTGATTAGCTGTACTGTAAGTTATCAGAGTTTCATTATAGGTGTAAGAGAATCCTTGCCCTTGTAGAGACATTAGAGAACCTGGAGGAGTCGGGCAGGTGTAGGCGGTAATTCTGTGGTGATTTATACTTTTCAAAGTGGTGGTTGCACATTTAACATACTTATTTTTAGCTTATTCAGAGAGTCTTATTTTGAAGTAGTGAACAAAAATACCACAAAGGCATTTTTGAAGGCAAAAGGTATGTGACAGCTATCCCTTATATTTGAATGTCTCAGCATTTTTTTTAAGAATTTTCGTATTCGTAATATTTAATCCTCACAGCAACCCTATGGAGTAGGTTGGATTATAGGCATTAATCCTAATTTATAGATGAGGATGTTGAGGGAGTTTGCCACATGGAAGGCTATGACAGGAATTCCTGGCAGTTTTGTCCGTATTGATTATTGTCTCCTAATAATGAAATATAGCTACTCGTTTTGAGGTCATCCTGTTTGCCAGAAAATTTAAATATACATTATTTAAATTCTGAGAAATAGTAATCCTGGCACTGCTACTTATTATGCTAGTTCTGAGTTTAATTTTTTCATCTGTGGAAATGTATTGTGGGGATTAAATGAGGTGATATGTAAAGCACTTGGGACAGAGCAAGACCCTGTCTCAAAAAAAACAAAAACAAAAACAAACAAAACATAATGGGGACTAATTTAATAAATATTTATGTATCACAACTGAGCTTAAGAAATAAAATTTGACCAATATATTCGAAGCCCCTATGTGTTCAACAGTGTTAGTTGTTAACTTATGTTTTCTTTATTATATGAGGCTCAAAGAGGTTAAATAACTTGGTCAAGTGGAGAAGGTGCCAGAATTCTGCATCTGATTGGCTACAGAGGCTGTGCACCCTCTTATTGTATACAGTGATGGCTCTTTTCGAAACTCTCTTTCTTATTCCATGATGTAGTGGTCCTCTTTTTTTCTGTAATCTCCTGGTCTCTGTTGCTTATTCTGTTCATAATGCCTATAAAAGTGCCATTTTGGGCCGGGCGCAGTGGCTCAAGCCTGTAATCCCAGCACTTTGGGAGGCCGAGGCGGGAGGATCACGAGGTCAGGAGATCGAGACCATCCTGGCTAACATGGTGAAACCCCGTCTCTACTAAAAAATACAAAAAACTAGCCGGGCGACGTGGCGGGCGCCTGTAGTCCCAGCTACTCGGGAGGCTGAGGCAGGAGAATGGCGTGAACCCGGGAGGCGGAGCTCGCAGTGAGCTGAGATCCGGCCACTGCACTCCAGCCCGGGCCACAGAGCGAGACTCCGCCTCAAAAAAAAAAAAAGTGCCATTTTGCTTTTCTGCCTTGAATAACACTTCCTTAGTGCTGACTTTTACATGGCCGTATCGATGTTGTTGATGTTCAAGTATGACTAGAAGCTGCTGCTCAGTTGGCATTTTTCATTTTTTCAGGCAGGTCTTACTCTTTCTTACTCTTTCATTAACCCATCTAGTTTGTCACTAGAGCCTATCAAGTTTTCTGTTGAAAAGTTGGTGGATTAATTTTTTCTCTTTTCTTTCTCAAGAGTACTACCCCATAAAACCCATTCCATGGTTTTATGACCCTCACTTTTGAATTGCAGCAGTACCTTCTAGCTGGGCACTGTAGTCCAGTGGTTTTCAAAACTATTTTGTTTTGTTTTATTTTGTTTTGTTTTGAGATGGAGTGGTGCGATCTCGGCTCACTGCAACCTTCACCATCCTGGTTCAAGCGATTCTCGTCCCTTAGCCTCCTGAGTAGCTGGGATTACAGGTGGGCGCCACCATGCCCCGCTCATTTCTGTGTTTTAGTAGAGACAGGGTTTAGCCATGTTGGCCAGGCTGGTCTCCAACTCCAGACCTCAGGTGATCCACCTGCCTCTGCCACCCAAAGTGCTGGGATTACAGGCGTGAACCACCGTGCCTGGCCCCCACTGTTCTTTATTTATGTTATAGGCTGTGGGTACTCCCAGCTTTGCCTTTATTCACACTTTTCCTTTAGAAAAGTTTGTGTTACTTTTTGCCTGAAGAATAATCTATGTTTTATTCTTCCTTCAAAGCCTACCTCATCAAGTATGTTTTCTGAGTACTTTCTAGCCTGAGATATTTCACTGAATTCATAACATGATATCCATTTGATTATATACCATCTTTTTATTCTTTTTTATTACAAGGTTTTAGACTTCCAAAAGATAAAGAGGGCCTGCTGTGGTGGTGCACGCCTTGTAATCTCAGCACTTTGTGGGGCTGAGGTGGGAGGATTGCTTGAGCCCAGCAGTGGCAGGTTTCAGTGAGCTATGATTGTGCCACCTGCACTCCAGCCTGGATGACAAAGTGATACCTTGCCTCAAAGAAACGAAAATAAAAATAAAAACAAAACAAACAGAAAAAAGAGAACAGAGCCTAATTTAATAGATACTTAAGTATCTATTAAATTATTAAATTATTTAAATTAGAACTATTAATAAAAATATTACCAATACATTTGAAGCCACCATGTGTATTTCTTCTCAATTAGACTCCCTTCCCATCCCCCAAAAGGTAACCACTGCCATGAATTGGATATTTGTCCTTCCCATACATGCCTTTATATTTTTAGTATGTTATATATATTTATGTGTGTATGCATGTGTGTATATATATGTATGTATGTACACATATCAACACATAATGTTAGGCCTGGGTATTAGGCCTAGCCTTGTCACTGACTTTGAAATTTGCTTCTTTGGGTATCTCCTCTGGGAGTTGGAGATTCCAGTGTGTAGCCAAGTTCAAAAATCATGACTCAGAGACCTAGATGATTTTTAAGGTAACTCTCACCGTCACATTCATTGATTTGGTCTCCTTAACAAGGTTTGTGTTAAACATAGGCAATAGATGTGGTTACCCATGTCACTGACTTGAGGCACCAGAGTAGTTTTTAGATTCCTTAGATTTCCTTAACATATCTGTCACTGAGGTCTTCAGAAGTCCTTTTTTTCTTTTTAACTTTTTTTTTTTTTTTTGAGATTGAGTCTCACTCTGTCACCCTGGCTGGAGTGTAGTGGCACAATCATGGCTCACTGCAGCCTTGACCTCCCTGGGCTCAGGTGATCCTCCCACCTCAGCCTCCTGATTAACTGGGACCACAAGCATGCACCACCACACCTAATTTTTTTGTTTTTTAATTTGTAGAGATGAGGTCTTACCATGTTGCTCAGGCTGGCCAAGGTCGTTATTAAAAGGATTTCCCTCTGGGAAGGGAAATCCATTAAATCAGATCTCCAACCATTTTGGCACCAGGGACCAGTCTAGTGGGAAACAATTTTTGCACAGATGGTTTAGTTGGGGGCGAAATGGTTTCAGGATGAAACTTCCATCTTAGATCATCAGCCATCAGTTAGATTCTCATAAGGAGCATGCAACCTAGATTCCTTGCATGCGCAGCACAATAGGGTTCGCGCTTCTATGAGAATCTAATGCTACCGCTGATCTGACAGGAGGTGGAGCCCAGAGCAAGTACAGTAATGCTTGCTCACAGCTCACCTCCTGTTGTGCTGCCTGGTTCCTAGCAGGCCATGGACCAGTACTAGTCCACCGTACTGTACTGTAAAGAAGTTGGGCACTCCTTTATTAAATGATTATTAATTAGCATTTTGGTTAGATGGAATTGATTGGATTTTATTTTATTTTTTAATTTTGAGATGGAGTCTTGCTCTGTCGCCCAGGCTGGAGTGCAGTGGTGCAATCTCGGCTCACTGCAAGCTCCGCCTCCCAGGTTCATGCCATTCTCCTGCCTCAGCCTCCTGAGTAGCTGAGACTACAGGCACCTGCCACCAGGCCTAGCTAATTTTTTTTTGTATTTTTAGTAGAGACGGAGTTTCAACCGTGTTAGCCAGGATGGTCTGGATCTCCTGACCTCATGATCCACCCGCCTCGGCCTCCCAAAGTGCTGGGAGACAGGCTTGAGCCACAGCACACTGCCAGATTTATTGGATTTTTTGTAGGGGAACTGCTAGCTGAGAGAAAAATGACCACATAATAGTCCAGCTTTGATAGGTAGAAAGGTAAATGACCAGAAAACATGGGCTCTTCACCAGGTGGAACCTTCATAGAAGGGAGGTGGGTCTCTGTGATAGATAGGTGGGCAGCATGAGAATATATTTAATACTTGTCAAAGAGAGGATAGAATATCACTGCTGGAGAGAGACACTTTACCAGATAGGCTTGTTCCTCAAATAGATTATAGTGTTGTTATTTAAAATGTATAATTCGTTGATTAAGGTGTAGTTGGAGGACAGGTTAGCATTGAACAATGAAAACACTAAAAGGATAGTAAAAGAATAAGCTATTGAAGCATACTTACTCTCAAGACAGGTGAGGAGAGTTCTTTAATTTAAGCTATAGTTGGATTCTGTGGCAATTTTTTTATTACTATTATTATTTTTAATAGTGTGGAAGGGTAGTTTGGGGGAAATAAAGTTGAAGGTTGAAGTCATATATTAGGGTCCCTTCACACAAATGGAAAGCAAGAAAACACTAATTTCATAAGGGCAAATGAATGTTTGGAAGGATTACCCATCAGAAAATAGATTATTATGAAATGAAAAAGCAAAGGTAATGGGTTGAGAATATAGAGGAGTTAAGTAGAAAGTACTCATGAATTCTTCAGCATGAAGAGCCCACATCAACTTGTAGCATCTGTAGCCTGGATCTCAGGCCAAGAATTAGGAATGGAGAGAGACAGCAGATAACTCCCAGCGCTCATTAATGCAAGTGGGTGAGACAAAGCAACACACCAGTTAAGTAGATAGTAGGAATATCATGAAGATATTGCAGGGAGAAGAAGGGTGGATGTCATTTTATGTGTATATTCCTAATTTATGTTTCCTTGGAATGTTGGAAAGTAAAATTGTGTGTATATCATAGAGATTGACTAAATAGAGAGCTGGAGTTTTCTTTGAGAAGATGAACTCTAAGAACCCTTAAAAGACCCAGTAGTCTTAGAGGAAGGCCCTATGGAAAATTTCCAATTTTAGAGGTAGGCAAGTGGACAAAATGTTCAAAGTAGTTAGTCCAAGGGGAAAAGAAAAGAACCAAGCAAACAGGAGTATCTCTGAATTAACAACTTGGTCGCTAAAGCATCTGCTGTCTTCCCTTTGGCTTTTCTTGGTTAATTTAGGGTAACATTAATATGATTAGAATTGCTTTAGGCCCTGCTGATGGCAACAGTCAGTTGGCTCGTTCTTCTTGGATAGAATAAGTGTGACAATAAAAGTTGTAATAGTTCTGGTAAACAAACTTTTGTTGTACGTCAACTAGAGAAATTCAGTCTTTAGTTGACTCTAGAAACAATTCAGGCCATCATATATTACTGGCTTTCAACATTTAAAAAAAAAAAAATCATTGATACTGAGACTCAGTATAGACCGACACATTTATGTAAATGGGAGGTAGAGGTGGGAGGATTGCTTGAGCCCAGGAGATTGAGGCTGCAATGAGCCATGATCGTGTGGTTGCATTCCATCCTGGGCAACAGAGCAAGACCCGGTCTCAAAAATGTTCATTGCTTGCATACATACTATGAATATCGACATGAAGATTACCTTGAATTTCTGAAAGTACATCATAGGAGTATATCTTGAAAAATGACTCATAGCAAAATGAGAATTACAAAGTGTTAACATTAATGATAATTAGGTAGTATTATTTTGAGTTCTGAATTAGTTTATAGATTTATATAATACCAGACATCTTAGGGAAGAGGTGAATTGAGTAAAATTTTCAGATGTTTCTGTTATCTTGATACACACACACATACACATATATTTATAATTTATATTTGCCAGCTAATTTTCTTGACTCTTTGTTTTTGGAACCAAGCCACATAGTCTCCTGTTCTCTGTTGTGTTGCTGTGTTCTGTTTTTTTTCTGAAAACTGGCTTTCTTTACTTACTGATCACTACTCATGGCAAAATTGGCATTCAGCCTTTACTTCATTTCCTCATTTATTCATACATTCAGTAATTATTAATTGTTTTCCACATTCCAGATGCTCACTGGTGAATGAAACAGGTGGGCTCTTTGCCCTCATATAACATAGACTCTTGTTGGAGCTTGAGCTATGAAAAATATAAGTAGTGTGTAGAGAAAGATGGTGGAACCTGCTTAATAGGGCAGTTGGCAGAGGCTTCTCTGAGAAGGTGATATTTAAGTTGTGACCTGACATTGAGGAATTATCCATGTGAGTAGCAAGGGAAAAGTATTCCAGTCAGAGGGGAAAGCTATGAGAAGGCCTAGAGGTGGGAAAGAGCTTAATGTGTGGGAGGAATTGAAATGAGACCAATGTGCCTGGATTGGAGAAGAGGACAGTAGCTAGAGATGAGGTCACAGAGATGGGCACGGATTCAATGATGCCGGCCATGGTAAGGAATTTGGATTTAAGGCAGAGCTCTGTGTGCTGTTGTTAAAGGTTTTTAAGCATGATTTTAAGCAGTTTATGTTTTTAAAAGATCTTTTTGGCTGCTTTGGGTAGAGTAGATTGTAGAGGGTTAAGAATAAAAGAGAAACTAGTTAGGAAACTATTTGAATAGTTTGTGGTTTGAGATGGTAGAGTCAGTGGAGATAGAAGTAGAGAGATTTGTGATGTTTTAGAGTTAAGAATGAAGGACTTACTGATAGACTAGATGTGGGGAATGAGGAAAAAAAAAAGTATCAATCCTGGCTCCTATGTTTTGGGTTGAAACAACTTGGGGAATGAGGAAAGACTGGGAGAACAGGTTTGGATATCTATAAATCTCTTTCTTGGAATTTCATAATCCCAAGAAAGTGAATCTGATTGGCCTAAAATATGGTATTAAGTGGTTCCTTTAGAAGAGGAAGTGGGTAGGGAGGAAATGATGCGCACTGATTTCTATTTTTTTTTTTTTTTTTTTGAGATGGAGTCTTTCTCTCTCGCCCAGGCTGGAATGCAATGGTGCAATCTTGGCTCACTGCAGTCTCCGCCTTCTGGGTTCAAGCGATTCTCCTGCCTCAGCCTCCCAAGCCTCTGGGACTACAGGTGCATGCCACCACGCCCAGCTAATTTTTGTATTTTTAGTAGAGATGGGGTTTCACCATATTGGCCAGGCTGGTCTCGAACTCCTGACCTCAGGTGGTCCACCCACCTCGGCCTCCCAAAGTGCTGGGATTACAGGCATGAGCCGCCATGCCTGGCCTGATTTCTATTTTTATCCTATTGTTTTCACTCAGTTAGAGTAGAGAATGGAAAACATATCTAGCCTTTTTAAGGTGTTGAAATGTTCAGGTGTGCTGGTAACCTGCTATTAAAAAAAAATCTTTTTATTGCAAAATAGAACATTAGTATAAAACGTGTGTGGCTTGGTGAATTATTATAAGGCAGATATCTTTGTAATCACACCTCAGGTTGAGAAATAGATCGCAGTGGCCTTTCATTGTAAGTAATCATTTTCCTGACTTGTGTAGTATTAACCCAAATGTGCATTGCTAGATACTCTGGTTAGTCTTGATGATTAAGAAATAGTAGGTTTTGGCCAGATGTGGTGGCTCACACCTGTAATCCCAGCACTTTGGGAGGCCGAGGTGGGCGGATCACCTGAGGTCAGGAGATCGAGACCAGCCTGACTAGCATGGCAAAACCCCATCTCTACTAAAAATACAAAAATCAGCTAGGCATGGTGGTGGCCGCCTGTAATCTCAGCTACTCAGGAGGCTGAGGCAGAAGAGTTCCTTGAACCCAGGAGGTGGAGGTTGCAGTGAGCTGAGATCGCGCCATTGTACTCCAGCCTGGGCAACAAGAGGGAAACACTGTCTCAGGAAAATAAAAGAAAAGAAAAAAAAGAAGTAGTAGGTTGTGTGTGTGTGTGTGTGTGTGTGTGTGTGTTTTTCTTTTGAGACAAGATCTTGCCCTGTCACCTAGGCTGGAGTGCAGTAGTGCAATCTCAGCTCATTACAGCCTGACCCTCCTGGGCTCAAGGGATCCTCCTGCCTCAGCCTCCTGAGGAGCTGGGACTATAGGCATCGGCCACCATGCCCAGGTAATTTGTGTATTTGTAGACACCGGGTCTTGCCATGTTGCTCAGGCTGGTCTTGAACTCCTGGGTTCAAGTGGTCCTGCCTTGGCCTCCTGAAGTGTTGGGATTATAGGCATGAGCCACAGCACCCAGCCCAAAAAGTAGTTTTGATATGAGTTGTCACTTTTAATCTTTAGTCCTCCATCCTTTTCCTTTTCCTGTTGGAGAACCCAGGTTGTTTGAACTGTTTTCCCAGAGTCTGGATTTTGCTGATTGCTTAATATAGGTCAGTTCAACATGTTCCTTTGTCTTCTGTATTTTCTGCAAACGTGCAACTGGGTCCAGAGATGGAGCAGACTCAAGTTCGATCCCTTAGGCATTGTGATATATATATAGGTGGGGTTTGGCAAGACCATGGGAATATCTTAATGTCTAATATCTTTCTTTTTTGTGATGTTAGCGGCTGTGGATGGTTAGTGGGTGTTGCAAAATAATGAAATTCTAAATACATCATTTTGCTTTCATTTATTAATTGGAATGTTTTTATAAAAAGTAACTTCCCCTCATCTTCTGTTTAGTTACCCAGTGGTATTGTTGATAAAGGAAAGACAGGATAAATGTTTGATTCTTTCCTGTTACTTACTAGTTTTCAAGATAAGGAATTAGTTCCCTGTCTTCCTCCAAAGGTGGCCATTGTTTTTTCTTTTAAATGCCATTATGAGAAGATGGATTTAAACATACTTGATGGATTTAATCCATTGGAATTACTTTCATTGAAGGGCAAATTGTCTCATCTTTTGTTAGTGGGAGTCTCTTCAGGAGATAACATAACCCTAGTGGTTTTTGATAGTTTCCTTGTTGTCTGCTTTGATATTTGGGGCCCATCTTGTATATTTCTTGTCCCAGATCTGGAATCATCCATTTCTCCAAGAAGCCTTGGTTTCTCTTAGTGAGAAATGGTATTTCAAGATCCTAACCTGGAGACTAATATCCTATCCTGTTATTTTTAATAGCATTTTATTCATAGATAGGATAACTGATTTTTTTCTCTCAAACTCTGGGATATTCTGCCAAAAAATGTGATGGCACTGGTGGTTTTGAGCTCCTTTCTCTGGATAGTCTCTCTGCTACACATTTATTTTCTAAGTTTGAGTCAGAAATTGGGCATATATAAATTCAAATTACAGGTTACAGACTATTTAGAGCAGACTTTTATCTTTATGTTCTTCCTATTTGCTCTGGTTGCTCTTTGACCCACTATAATCCTAATACACTGTCTCACTTTTTTCTCACCATGTAGTATTGCAGAGGACCTAGTGTCATTTTAAATGAAAAAGATAGAAAATAAAATAATCCAAGACAAATAACACCACTGTTGATAAGAGTAGATTTTAGGCTGGGTGCAGTAGCTCATGCTCTAATCCCAGCACTTGGGAGGCCGAGGCAGGCAGATTGCTTGAGCCTAGGAATTCGAGACCAGTCTGGGCAACACGGCAAAACCTAGTCTCTACAAAAAAATACAAAAATTAACTGAGCATGGTGGTGCACACCTGTGGTCCCAGCCAGGAGGCTGAGATGGGAGCATCACCTGAGCTCGGGACGTTGAGGTTCCACTGAGTCGTGATCATGCCACTGCACCCCAGCCTGGGCTACAGAGTGAGACCTTGTCCTAAACTAAACTAAACTAAACTAAACTAAACTAAACTAAACTAAACTAAACTACAGAGTGAGACCTTGTCCTAAACTAAACTAAACTAAACTAAACTAAACTAAACTAAACTAAACACTAAACTAAGTTGTGATCATGCCACCGCACCCCAGCCTGGGCTACAGAGTGAGACCTTGTCTCAAACTAAACTAAACTACACTACACTACACTACAGTACACTACACTACACTACACTACACTACAGTACACTACACTACACTACACTACACTCTACAAAAATTTGCCAGGTATAGTTTTTCATGCTTGTAGTCCCAGTACATGGGAGGCTGATGTGGAAGGATTGCCTGAGCCGGGGGGGTTGTGGCTGCAGCAGGCTATGATTGTACCACTGCACTCCAGCTTGGGTGACCTGGTGAGACCCTATCTCTACAACAAACAAAACATTAGCTGGGCATGGTGGCGCATGCCTTTAGCCCTAGTGACTTGGGAGGCTGAGGTCAGAGGATTGCTTGAGCCTAGGAGGTTGTGCTGCAGTGACTTGTAATTATACCACTTCACTCCAGCTTGGACTGCAGCTTGGGTGACAAACAAACAAACAAACAAAAGGCCGGGTGTGGTGGCTCATGAATAATGCCAGAACTTTGGGAGGCTGAGGCAGGTGGATCACCTGAGGTCGGGAGTTCGAGACCAGCCTGACCAACATGGTGAAACCCTGTCTCTACTAAAAATACAAAAAAAAAAAAAAAAAAAAATTAGCCAGGCATGGTGGCAGATACCTGTAGTCCTAGCTACTTGGGAGGCTGAGGCAGGAGAATCCCTTGAACCTAGGAGGTGGAGGTTGCAGTGAGCGGAGATCGCGCCACTACTCTCCTGCCTGGGTGACAGAGAGAGACTCTGTCTCAAAAAAAAAGAAAAAATCAATTAAAGATTCAGTTGCCCTTTTTTAGTTCTCAAAGCTAGGTATGGTTATTTCAGAATACTTACGATGAACTGGATTAAAATGTATGAGCCTTATAGGTGTCCATATTTCTAATGAAATTATTTTTAATTTTTATTTTACTAGAACATGAATATGTTAGGGCATTTTCAAATTTATTTTAATAGGACATGAATATGTTAGACCATTTTCAAATTTGTCTATATTTTCTGAATTTGTGATTTTTGAATAATTAATAATTAAGAAAGTGAATGTAGTAACATGTCTTAGGAATAGGGAGTATGTTGCAGTGTTCGTTAACTTTGTATAGGTTTGTTACAAGAAATGCGAAGAAATCATATCACTTTCCAGTTTATGATAAGTGGAGAAAATTCTTAGATAATAAAAATTAGAGTCCAAGGGAGAAGGAAGAAGAGAAAATTTCAGCTTCTTTTCTTTTAAAACTCCTTGCCAGAAAATTATAATTTTAGAGTACTTTTGGGCAAAGAGCCCAGCTTAAGAGGAAATAGTATGATAGAGTTAAAAAAACAAGACTTTCATTTAATTAAAAAAGTTCTTCTGTCTATTGCAGAGCATTTATTTTCTTAGGTAGTTTCAGGTTTTTATGGTGCCAATAATTAATTAAACCCCATAAATTTAATACTGTTTTATAAAAGTAAATACACTATGAAATCATCACATTACATCTATTTTGTATCAAAACAGTGATACAAAGTAAAGCAATTAAGAGCTAGTGCTTTAGAGTCTGATAGATGTTGGCTCTAATCTCAGCTCTGCCATTTACTGAAATGCAGTGGTGGGCAAGTTATTTAGCTTTTCTGTCTGAATATACTTGTAAAATGGAAGTTATATACTACCTTATTCTTGAGTTTTGTGAAGATTAAATGAAATATTGATTTTACAGCATTTGTCTCTGAAGACAGTTTCCAAACCGTTTAAAAAACGTGTCTGACATTGTCAGCATCTTTTGAAGAAACATGTAACTTTCCTTTTTAAAAATTTTTTATTACACTTTAAGTTCTAGGGTACATGTGCACAATGTGCAGGTTTGTTACATATGTATACATGCGCCGTGTTGGTGTGCTGCACCCATTAACTCGTCATTTACATTAGGTATATCTCCTAATGCTATTCCTCTCCACTCCCCCAACTCCATGACAGGCCCTGGTGTGTGTCGTTCCCCACCCAGTGTCCAAGTGTTCTCATTGTTCAGTTCCCACCTATGAGTGAGAACATGCAGTGTTTGGTTTTCTGTTCTTGCGATAGTTGGCTCAAAATGATCGTTTCCAGCTTCATCCATGTCCCTACAAAGGACATGAGCTCATCCTTTCTTATGGCTGCATAGTATTCCATGGTGTATATGTGCCACATTTTCTTAATCCAGTCTATCATTGATGGACATTTAGGTTGGTTCCAAGTCTTTGTTATTGTGAATAGTGCCGCAGTAAACATATGTGTGCATGTCTTTATAGCAGCATGATTTATAAACCTTTGGGTATATAGCCAGTAATGGGATGGCTGGGTCAAATGGTATTTCTAGTTCTAGATCCTTGAGGAATCGCCACACTGTCTTCCACATGGTTGAACTAGTTTACAGTCCTACGAACAGTGTAAAAGTGTTCCTATTTCTCCATATCCTCTCCAGCACCTGTTGTTTCCTGACTTTTTAATGATCGCTGTTCTAACTGGTGTGAAATGGTATCTCATTGTGGTTTTGATTTGCATTTTTCTGATGGCCAATCATGATGAGCATTTTTTTCATGAGAAACACATAACTTTCTAAGAGTATAATAAGACAGTGTTCACTTCTAGTTCTAGTTGATTTTTTTTAAGAAAAATCAAGTTTATTACTTCAGAGCTAAACATTTGCTAAATATTTGTAAAATGTTGAGCTTTTAAAAGGCAAAAGGGAGCAGGATTAAAAAAGAAATGGCCGGGCCCGGTGGCTCACCCCTGTAATCCCAGCACTTTGGTAGGTTGAGGTGGCCGGATCACTTGAGGTCAGAAGTTCAACAACAGGCTGGCCAACATGGTCAAACCCTGTCCCTACTACAAATACAAAAATTAGCTGGGTATGGTGTCCCATGCCTGTAATCCCAGCTACTTGGGAGGCTGAGGCAGGAGAATTGCTTGAACTTGGGAGGCGGAGGCTGCAGTGCCACTGCACTCCAGCCTGGGCCACAGACCAAGACTTTGTCTCAAAAACAGCAACAACAACAACAAAGAAACCTTTAATTTTACTAGTTTGAGGTAAAAGTGTACTTCCTGTAGTTGATGAAGAAAAGGTGTTTTGTTTTGTGGATTCAAGATCAGACTCCTCAATGTATAATTTAGAAAATGCTTATTATTTAATGCTAACTTTGAGACTTTTTGACGTTGTTTGATAACGTTATATTGAAGGACTAAAGGATGAAAACCTTTCATGTGTTTTAAAGATGTATGACTTTTTTTTTTTTTTTTTTTTTTTTAACAGTATTTAAAGTGAAACTGCTAGGGTGGAAGAGGTTTTTTTTTTTTTTTTTTCCTTAAATGGAACACTTAATTAATTTGCATATCATCCTTGTGTAGGAACCATGATAATCCTCTCTGCATCATTAGTAGGACTTAATTTTAAATGAGATTTCACATATGAGATGAAGGGTCATGCCTAGCACATATCAGTAACACTTATGACTCATTAAATAGCTGCTATTAGTAGTGATACAGCTAACAGCAGTGTGGTCATTAAAACCTATGCTTTAGTGATAGGGAAATCTGTCAGAAGAGAAAAAGAGATTGACAGTTACAGAGCTGAAATCAGGTAGAAGGCACTTTATGAAGAAGAAATCTCTGTTCTTGGGGTTAGAAGTTTTTTCTCTTCTGCTGGGTTAGCACTCTTACCAGTGCCTCTTCTCCATGATTAGTTTCCTAAGAGATCTAGAGGGCGGATACCAATGTATTAGTCTGTTTTGTGTTGCTAGTATAAAGGAATGCCTGAGACTGGGTAATTTATGAAGAAAGATTTACTTGGCTCATGGTTCTGCAGGTTGTACAAGCATGGCACCAGCATCAGCTTAGTTTCTGGTGACGCTTCAGGAAGCTTTTACTCATGGCAGAAGGCATGGGGGAGCAGGTGTGTCACATGGGAAGAGAGAGGGACCAAGAGAGAAGAGGAGGTGCCAAGCTCTTTAAACAGCCAACTCTCTTGTGAATTAATAGAGCGAGAACTCATTTATCGCTAAGGGGACAACACCAAGCCATTCATGAAGGATCCTCCCCCATGACCCAAACACCTCCTACTAGGCCCCACCTCCAACATTGGGAATCACATTTCAACATGAGATTTGGAGGGGACAAACATCCAAACTATATCACCAATTATTTTTGACTAGAGAGCTAGATCTGATTGTATAGAAAGCCTTTCTTTGTGTCTTTTTTTTTTTTTTTTTTTTTTTTTTTGAGACGGAGTCTCGCTCTGTCGCCCAGGCTGGAGTGCAGTGGCCGGATCTCAGCTCACTGCAAGCTCCGCCTCCCGGGTTCACGCCATTCTCCTGCCTCAGCCTCCCGAGTAGCTGGGACTACAGGCACCCGCCACCTCGCCCGGCTAGATTTTTGTATTTTTTTGTAGAGACGGGGTTTCACCGTGTTAGCCAGGATGGTCTCGATCTCCTGACCTCGTGATCCGCCCGCCTCGGCCTCCCAAAGTGCTGGGATTACAGGCTTGAGCCACCGCGCCCGGCCTCTTTGTGTCTTTTTTAAAAAGCTTTTCACCAAAACAAATAAATAAAAAGTGGGCAAGGAACTTGAATAGAGATTTCTCCAAAGAAGATATATACATTGGCCAATAAGCACATGAAAAGATGCTTGACATCAGTAGTAATCAGGGAAATGCAATCGAAACGACAACAAGATGCCACTTCATAGTCTTTAGGATGGCTATTATTAAAAAAAAAAAAAACCGGCATAAAATCACAGGTGTTGGTGAGGATGTGAAACAATTGGAGCCCTTGTGCATTGCTGGTGGGAGAGTGAAATAGTGTACCCGCTGTGGGAAACATTGTAGCAATTCCTCAAGAAATTATAAACATAGAATTACCATGTGACTCAGTAATTCCACTTCTGGGTATATACCTGATATGCTTTGGATCTGTATCCCCTCCCAAATCTCATGTCAAATTGTAATCTCCAGTGTTGGAGGTGGGACCTGGTGGCAGGTGATTGGATCATGAGGGCAGTTTCTCATGAATGGTTTAGCACCATCCCCCAGTGCTGGTCTTGCGAGAGGGTTCTCACGAGATCTGGTTGTTTCTAAGTGTGATCTGGTTGTTTCTAAGTGTGTAGCACGTCCCTGTCTCGCTCTCTCTCTTCCTCCTGCTCCAGCCATGTGGCCATGTGAAGTGCTACTCCCCTTTGCCTTCCATGATTGGAAGCTTCCTGAGGCTTCCCCAAAAGCAGAGCAGAAGCTGCTATGCTTCCTGTGTAGCCTGTAGAACCATAAGTCAATTAAACCTCTTTTCTTTATGCATTACCCAGTCTCAGGTATTTCTTTATAGCAGCACCAGAGCGGATGAGTACAATACCCAAAAGAATTGAAAGCAGGGTCTCGAGATATTTGTGTGCCTGTATTCATAGCAGCATTATGTACAACAGCCCAGAGGTGGAAGCACCCCCACATGTCCATCAGTGGATGAATGGATAAACAAAACGTGGTGTATATACACAATGGAGTATTTTTTTTTTTTTTTTTTTTTTATTATACTTTAAGTTCTAGGGTACATGTGCATAACGTGCAGGTTTGTTACATATGTATACTTATGCCATGTTGGTGTGCTGCACCCATCAACTCGTCAGCACCCATCAATTCATCATTTATATCATGTATAACTCCCCAATGCAATCCCTCCCTCCTCCCCCCTCCCCCCTCCCCATGATAGACCCCAGTGTGTGATGTTCCCCTTCCCGAGTCCAAGTGATCTCATTGTTCAGTTCCCACCTATGAGTGAGAACATGCGGTGTTTGGTTTTCTCTTCTTGTGATAGTTTGCTAAGAATGATGGTTTCCAGCTGCATCCATGTCCCTACAAAGGACGCAAACTCATCCTTTTTTATGGCTGCATAGTATTCCATGGTGTATATGTGCCACATTTTCTTAATCCAGTCTGTCACAGATGGACATTTGGGTTGATTCCAAGTCTTTGCTATTGTGAATAGTGCCGCAATAAACATACGTGTACATGTGTCTTTGTAGTAGACTAATTTATAATCCTTTGGGTATATACCCAGTAGTGGGATGGCTGGGTCATATGGTACATCTAGTTCTAGATCCTTGAGGAATTGCCATACTGTTTTCCATAATGGTTGAACTAGTTTACAATCCCACCAACAGTGTAAAAGTGTTCCTATTTCTCCACATCCTCTCCAACACCTGTTGTTTCCTGACTTCTTAATGATTGCCATTCTAACTGGTGTGAGATGGTATCTCATTGTGGTTTTGATTTGCATTTCTCTGATGGCCAGTGATGATGAGCATTTTTTCATGTGTCTGTTGGCTGTATGAATATCTTCTTTTGAGAAATGTCTGTTCATATCCTTTCCCCACTTTTTGATGGGGTTGTTTGTTTTTTTCTCGTATATTTGTTTGAGTTCTTTGTAGATTCTGGATATTAGCCCTTTGTCAGATGAGTAGGTTGCAAAAATTTTCTCCCATTCTGTAGGTTGCCTGTTCACTCTGATGGTAGTTTCTTTTGCTGTGCAAAAGCTCTTTAGTTTAATTAGATCCCATTTGTCAATTATGGCTTTTGCTGCCGTTGCTTTTGGTGTTTTAGACATGAAGTCCTTGCCCATGCCTATGTCCTGAATGGTACTACCTAGATTTTCTTCTAGGGTTTTTATGGTATTAGGTCTAACATTTAAGTCTCTAATCCATCTTGAATTAATCTTCGTATAAGGGGTAAGGAAAGGATCCAGTTTCAGCTTTCTACTTATGGCTAGCCAATTTTCCCAGCACCATTTATTAAATAGGGAATCCTTTCCCCATTTCTTGTTTCTCTCAGGTTTGTCAAAGATCAGATGGCTGTAGATGTGCGGTATTATTTCTGAGGGCTCTGTTCTGTTCCATTGGTCTATATCTCTGTTTTGGTACCAGTACCATGCTGTTTTGGTTACTGTAGCCTTGTAGTATAGTTTGAAGTCAGGTAGCGTGACGCCTCCAGCTTTGTCCTTTTGACTTAGGATTGTCTTGGCAATGCGGGCTCTTTTTTGGTTCCATATGAACTTTAAAGCAGTTTTTTCCAATTCCGTGAAGAAAGTCATTGGTAGCTTGATGGGGATGGCATTGAATCTATAAATAACCTTGGGGAGTATGGCCATTTTCACGATATTGATTCTTCCTATCCATGAGCATGGTATGTTCTTCCATTTGTTTGTGTCCTCTTTGATTTCACTGAGCAGTGGTTTGTAGTTCTCCTTGAAGAGGTCCTTTACATCCCTTGTAAGCTGGATTCCTAGGTATTTTATTCTCTTTGAAGCAATTGTGAATGGAAGTTCATTCCTGATTTGGCTCTCTGCTTGTCTGTTGCTGGTGTATAAGAATGCTTGTGATTTTTGCACATTAATTTTGTATCCTGAGACTTTGCTGAAGTTGCTTATCAGCTTAAGGAGATTTTGGGCTGAGACGATGGGGTTTTCTAAATATACAATCATGTCATCTGCAAACAGGGACAATTTGACTTCTTCTTTTCCTAACTGGATACCCTTGATTTCTTTCTCTTGCCTGATTGCCCTAGCCAGAACTTCCAACACTATGTTGAATAGGAGTGGTGAGAGAGGGCATCCCTGTCTTGTGCCAGTTTTCAAAGGGAATTTTTCCAGTTTTTGCCCATTCAGTATGATATTAGCTGTGGGTTTGTCATAAATAGCTCTTATTATTTTGAGGTACGTTCCATCAATACCGAATTTATTGAGCGTTTTTAGCATGAAGGGCTGTTGAATTTTGTCAAAAGCCTTTTCTGCATCTATTGAGACAATCATGTGGTTCTTGTCTTTGGTTCTGTTTATATGCTGGATTACGTTTATTGATTTGCGAATGTTGAACCAGCCTTGCATCCCAGGGATGAAGCCCACTTGATCATGGTGGATAAGCTTTTTGATGTGCTGCTGAATCCGGTTTGCCAGTATTTTATTGAGGATTTTTGCATCAATGTTCATCAGGGATATTGGTCTAAAATTCTCTTTTTTTGTTGTGTCTCTGCCAGGCTTTGGTATCAGGATGATGTTGGCCTCATAAAATGAGTTAGGGAGGATTCCCTCTTTTTCTATTGATTGGAATAGTTTCAGAAGGAATGGTACCAGCTCCTCCTTGTACCTCTGGTAGAATTCAGCTGTGAATCCATCTGGTCCTGGACTTTTTTTGGTGGGTAGGCTATTAATTGTTGCCTCAATTTCAGAGCCTGCTATTGGTCTATTCAGGGATTCAACTTCTTCCTGGTTTAGCCTTGGGAGAGTGTAAGTGTCCAGGAAATTATCAATTTCTTCTAGATTTTCTAGTTGATTTGCGTAGAGGCGTTTATAGTATTCTCTGATGGTAGTTTGTATTTCTGTGGGGTCAGTGGTGATATCCCCTTTATCATTTTTTATTGCATCTATTTGATTCCTCTCTCTTTTTTTCTTTATTAGCCTTGCTAGCGGTCTGTCAATTTTGTTGATCTTTTCAAAAAACCAACTCCTGGATTCATTGATTTTTTGGAGGGTTTTTTGTGTCTCTATCTCCTTCAGTTCTGCTCTGATCTTAGTTATTTCTTGCCTTCTGCTAGCTTTTGAATGTGATTGCTCTTCCCTCTCTAGTTCTTTTAATTGTGATGTTAGAGTGTCAATTTTAGATCTTTCCTGCTTTCTCTTGTGGGCATTTAGTGCTATAAATTTCCCTCTATGGAGTATTATTCAGACTTAAAAAGGGATAACATTCTGACACATGTTGCAACATGGATGAACCTTGAAAATATTATGCTAAGTGAAGTAAAGTACACACAAAAGGACAAATTTGTATAATTCCACTAGAATAGTCAAAGTCATAGAACCAGATAGAAAGCAGAATGGTGGTTACCAGGGACTATGGGGAAGTGGAATATGGAAAGTTATTTAATGGGTATAGAGTTTTGGTTGGAGATGATAAATAACTTTTTCTACACTTACAAGACTTCTGACACCAAATACGTGGGGTTTTCCCCCCACAGCTCCCAGTTCTCTGTCCTAGCATTTAATTCAATTTTGATGCTAACTCCCTGGAGTTAGTGTCAGACACCACAGGTTAAGGGCTGAGTTATATAAGACTTCCACCACTTCAGATGCCAGTTGCAAGTCCCAGGCCTCTGGTACTTCTGATGTGGCTACAAATCAGGTTCAATCGTTGGCTACAATGGTTCATTGAATGCAGGGAAACACTTTACTTACTATTACCAGTTTATTATAAAGGATATACAGATGAAAAGGCACATAGGGTGAGGTCTGGAAGGGTCCCCAGTGCAGGAGCTTATGTCCCCATGGAGTTGGGGTGCATCACCCTTTCAGCATGTGGATGTGTTCATTGATCCAGAAGAAATTCTCTGAGTCCCATCATTTAGGGTTTTTGTGGAGGCTTCACCCCATAGGTATGATTGATTAAATTATTGGCCCTTTGTGATTAGGTCAGACTCCAGTCCTTCTCCCCTCCCTAGAGGTGGGGCTGAAAGTTCTGACCGTGTAATCACATGATTGGTTTCTTGGGTGACCAGCTTCTCTACCCACTCCCCTGCAGCTTTGTAGGGGCCTACCAAGAGTCATCTCATTAGCATAAGCTCAAATTTATTTGAAAGGGACTTATTATGAATAGCAAAAGATAATCCTTCCACCCTTATCATTCAGGAAATTCCAAAGATTTTAGGGGCAGTGTGCCGGGAATGTATATTTCTTATTAGATCACCATATTACAGATGATGAAAAAGTTTGGGAAATGGATAACAGTGATTGTTGCACAACAGCTGAATGTACAGATCACTGAATTGTACATGTTAAAATGGTAAACTTTATGTTGTGTATATTCCGCCACAATAATAATTTAAAAAAGCCTTTAGCCAATCATAAACAGCTCTCTCCTTTCTTCTCAGCTTTTCCTGAGTCTCTTCAAAGCTGAAGAGACATCCTTAGCAGAAGTTGCAACCTGTCCACAAACGTGCAAACTGCTGTTCCAAGGTTGGAAACAGAGAAAATAAAGAAACAGGACCAAATATAGTCCCTTCATTTTTTCTACCCTAAGGCCTTTTTGACTGACCGAGCTGTTTCATGTGTTTTGGTGTTTGCAGACTTTTTAGAAACAGCTGTAGTCCTCTCACTTTACACTTTCTTTCCTGTCCTACCCTCATGTTTTCATATAATTTAACACAGATGCTTTCTGCTACTTTGTAGAGAAGATTGAAATACAGTGGCTGGTAGGAAGAGGTGCTGCCTTATGTACTTTCATCTTAATTTCATTTGATTATTCTACATAATTTTTGCTTCTGTCACAGAAGGACAATTTCTTCTCTTCTTCATCTCATCTGACCTTTGGACGTGTCCCTTTTCGTAGCTCTTAGGACTTTATTCCTGTAAACACACTTTTGCCCCCCAGTTTAAAAATCTGTTTTTACGAGTGTATTCTGTTTCAGCCTTCCAACATGCTCAGGCCTTGTTTATTAATGAAACTACTGTAGGTTGCAAATTAATCATTGTTTTGGCAAGACCAGAAACTTTTTCTCTGTTCTTAACATTCCTCATATCTGTTTCTTGAAGTTTTCTCTGGCATTTTGGTTCTCCTGTTGCCTCTGTTTCTCTGCCTGCTTTATGTTCAGTTATGAACTGATCTTCATAGTTCATAATTGACAGTGACTTTGCATTTTCTATCTTTTCCTCCTTTATTTATTTATTTTACATAATTATTTCCTTGGTGAGTTTATCTACTCTAATGGCTTCAGTTTGATTGAAATGATCCACAAATACTATTGAGACTTGGAATTTTTGTACTCAGTCTTATTCATTATTTCCAGTCTCCTAAATTAACATTTGATTACTGACCGGGTACAGTGGCTCACGTCTGTAATCCCAATACTTTGGGAGCCTGAGGCGGCTGGATCTCTTGAGGCCAGGAGTTTGAGAACAGCCTGGCCAACATGGCGAAACCCCATCCCTACTAAAAATACAAAAAATTAACCGAGCATGGTGGTGTGCTCCTGTAATCCCAGCTACTTGGGAGGCTGGGGCACGAGAATTATTTGGACTGGGGAGGCAGAGGTTGCAGTGAGCCAAGATCATGCCATTGCACTCCAGCCTGGGCAACAGAGTAAGACTCTGTCTCCAAAACAAAACAAAACCCCCCAAAACAAAAACCCAAATATTTGATTACTGTCTCCTTAAAGGCCTTATGTTCAGAACTGAATCCACACCTTCCACCTAATCTTTTTTTTCTTTTTTTCTTTTTTGAGATGGAGTCTCTCTCTCTTGCCCAGGTTGGAGTGCAGTGGCGTGATGATCTTGGCTCACTGCAAGCTCCGCCTCCTGGGTTCACACCATTCTTGTGCCTCAGCCTCCCGAGTAGCTGGGACTACAGGTGCCCACCACCACACCTGGCTAATTTTTTGTATTTTTAGGAGAGACAGGGTTTCACCATGTTAGCCAGGATGGTCTCCATCTCCTGACCTCATGATCCGCCTGCCTCCACCTCCCAAAGTGCTGGGATTACAGGCATGAGCCACCGCGCCTGGGACACCTAATCTTTACTAATTGGCGTTATCACTTTTTACAGTTCACATTCGGTGTGTGATTCTTTCCTTTGCTTGGTTTCCTATATTATTTACTGTTACTTAGGTCTTTTAAGACTCAAGGTAGAGAACTACATAGATTGTCTTCAGTAATATAAGTGTATTGTGAGGATACTTGGGAAATGTGCATGGAGTAGCATGCTCCTTCCAAGCTCCAGTGTTTTCTAATACTGGGTTGTGTAACAGGCTCCATTAACACAGGGACTAATAGCTTAGAGTCACTTGGAATGATGACTTGAGCTCCAGTGAACCTTGTCTTTGTTCAGTTAACTGAAATCTAAGATTAATTGGGTCATTTTGCAACCATGAAATTTGGAATATCCCCATTGGCCATTTCAGCCCTGGTAGGGATGCTTTTGGCTTTTACATCAACTTCTAGCCATATATGTGTATTTTTTATTGCTGTGGTAGCGAAACTGATTTAAGTTGAAGCAGGTCATGGTTAACCAGAAGTGTTTATATAGGAAGATAGATTTTTTTTCCCATAAAGGCACTGTCTGAGTCACAGACATTTTGAGGTTCCTTTAGCTGTCCAGGAGTTAGCAAATTTGTTTTCATTTGTTTATTCATTTGTTTATTAGATAGAAGTTATTTAAACAGTAGTGTGTGAGGTTCTGTGGTAGGTATTTAATGGAAATAGGCTAGGTAAGATATGATCCATATCCTTGTGGAATTCATATTCTAGCTCTAGTGATATTCTCATACAGAACATCATAATGAAAGGAATAATGACTCACTGTACTAAGTACTATAATAGAGGCAGGTGCCAAGTGCTGTGGGACCATAGTAGACAGTGGGACTAGTTCTTTGTGTATGTGTGTGTACTTGTGTGGGGACAATGGTAGAAGTGAGGAGGTGATTTCTGTAAATTTCCCAGAGAAGATTTTTGATGGTGTCTTTAAGCAAGTGATTAATTTTGACAGGCAGAGATAAGGGGAAGATCATGTTGTAAGAGAATATGGTGATATATAGAGAGGTAGGGCCTGTATTATCTCATCACCAAGAGATAGCTGCTAGTCCCTTCTCAAATCAGTTATGAAGGTCTTCTGCATTATCTTCATTGGTTCATTTTCCAACACAAAATTTGAGTGCCTTTCCCATTCCTATGTTCTACTGTCTATTTCTTTTGTAACATACAAGTGACTGCACACTATCTGATTTTTATATTACGGTTGTTATTATTACTTTTTGGAGATGGAGTTTTGCTCTTGTCACCCAGGCTAGAGTGCGGTGGCGTGATCTCGGCTCACTGCAACCTCTGCCTCCTGGGTTCAAGCGATTCTCCTGCCTCAGCCTCCTGAGTACCTGGGATTACAGGCGCCCGCCACCATGCCTGGCTGATTTTTGTATTTTTAGTAGAGGCGGGGTTTCACCGTATTGGCCAGGCTCGAACTCCTGACCTCAGGTGATCCGCCCGCCTCGGCCTCCCAAAGTGCTGGGATTACAGGCGTGAGCCACTGTGCCGGCCTATATTACAGTTATTGTGGGAGTTTTAAAATGTTACGTGAGAATTCAGGACCTTTAAGGAGTAGTTCTCTCTGGCTAGGCTGTAGGAAACAGAAATGAGATGACTGAGATCTTAGGTTCCACAGTTAGTTATGATTTTTGTCTTGCATGTAGTGAGAAATGATTCTGCTTTTGAAATATCTCTTGAATTCTTTTCCGTCATTCTCACTATTTTTAGCTCAGATCCTTATCACCAGATTTTGGCAAGAAACAAAACTACCCCCTAGTTTTGCACATTTCTAGTTCTCTTATGAAATTTGGCTTATAGGACATTTAGAAGATTAGGAAGAAGTCCCTGGAGGAAGAGTATCTTGGTCATCTTCTACGGTCAGCAGTGTTCCCCAATTAGCATAACCACCATAATTTAGCACTTCAGAATTTTATTCCTCTGATTCTCCCACACCACATTTTCCTAATAACATAAATGAAATTGCTATTGACCTAGACCAACTATTATGTAATATGATATAGTGATTTGGAATTTAGGAAGCATAAAACAAGCTAAAAGTTCATCTGTTTAATATTTCTTGAGTGCCTACGTTGTATAGCACTGGGAGAAGAGAAGCTACTGAATTCTGTGCTCTAGAGGCTTATAGGTTAGTGGCTGTAATAGTGTATTTCAAAGTAGAGATAACTAGTTGAGTTGAAGATAAGAAATTCCTGGAAACACTTCCAAAAGGATATCTACCTTAAAAAAGGTGACTATTATGTTATACTTGATAGTAACTGATGGAAATGATAAGAGTCCACTTTGGTGTTTACTAGCATCCTAACAATGAGCGACACCATATTGTATCTGGGACAGGGTTTATTTGGTTTGATTCTGTTTTGCCTTTTATTACCCAAGTGACTGAGAAAGTCATTTAAGTCTTAATGTTTTCTTTTCTAAAAACTGAGAATATCATAGTAACTACCAAAAATGTTGTTATTGGGATTAAATAAGAAAATGCTTGTTTGGCCAGGTGTGGTGGCTCATGCCTATAATCCCAGCACTTTAGGAGGCCTAGGTGGGTGGATCACTTGAGGCCAGGAATTTGAGACTAGCCTGACCAACATGTTGAAACCCCATCTCTACTAAAAATACAAAAATTAGCCAGGCATGTTGGTGCACACCTGTAATCCCAGCTACTTGGGAGGTTGAGGTGGGAGGATTGCTTGAACCTGGGAGGTGGGGGTTGCAGTGAGCTGAGATTGTACCACTGCATTCCAGCCTAGGCGACAGAGTGAGACTCTGTCTCAAAAAAAAAAAAAAAAAAAAAAGAAAATGCTTTTTAAGTGTCAGCACAATGCCAAAAAAAGAACCTAACAAATGTCAGCTACCTTTATTTTTATGTTTCATTTAGCTTTTATTCATCTGTCTTTCCCACTAGATTGGGAGCCTCTTGGTTATCAAGGGCTATAACGTAATCTTTTTTTGGATTACCCTAGCAGGTAACTTATTGTCTACAAATTCAGTAAGTGTATATTGAATGAATATAATGGACTCATTTTTTTAAAACTGATTTTATACTTTTTTGTACCAGTTTTAAAGATTCATTTTAGAAGTGTTAGCTTTCCTAAAGATAGTAAGGCTATGTTATTGTTCAGCAACAGAATTCACTCACAACGATAAGACTGATTAACAGGTTATTGTTTTTACTATTTCCTTTTTTCTTTTTTGAGACGGAGTCTCGCTCTGTCACCCAGGCTGGAGTGCAGAGGGGTATTCTCGGCTCACTGCAAGCTCTGTCTCCTGGGTTCATGTCATTCTCTTGCCTTAGCCTCCTGAGTAGCTGGGACTATAGGCACCCGCCAGCACGCCTGGCTAAGCTTTTGTATTTTTCGTAGAGACGGGGTTTCACCATGTTAGCCAGGATGGTCTCGATCTCCTGACCTCGTGATCCTCCCACCTCGGCCTCCCAAAGTGCTGCGATTACAGGCATGAACCACTGCATCCAGCCTATTTTTACTATTTCTGATTGCTGTTGTCAGTTTATTCATTCAAAGTATAGAAGAGGCCTTTCTTTTTTCAGTGTATAAAATGATTTTATTGAATGCATTTCATGAAATAATTATTGAATCAGGCAAATAAATTTTAATTTTGTTATGTGAGTTACAATTTTAAATGTTTTCCCCCAATAACAGAAAAAACTGAATGTTTATTTGAGAAACCGTATGAAACAAAAGCACAGAGAGAATCATACCCCAAGGGAAACCCTGTTGTCTGGAATGCCAAAACCTTTACATGCCACAAGTATGTGGTGTTCTTACTATGTTCCAGGTACAGTTTTTTGTGCTGGGGATAAAGCAGTGAATGAAACAAAGTCTGTCAGCATTTGGTAGAAGCACACACATATGCAAACACACACACACACACACACATACACAAACACACACACACACACACAGATGCCCACATTTAAAAAATGAAAATGGTTCAATTCTGTACACGTTATTTTGTAACCTGCCTTTTTTTCTCTTAGAAGTATATTGTGAATTCTTTTTATATCAATGAGTTTTCTACAACATGATTTTTAGTGGCTACTTGGTGTCTCATGGAATGAATGTTCTATAACTAATTAATATTTTATGTTTGGACATTTAATTTCGTTCTAAATTTTGTTATAAGTAATTTACAATGAATACCCTTTTTTGTGTCTAATTATTTCTAAGAACAATTTAATTAGATTTAATTCCTATTGTTTACTCTTTAAAAATCTTTTTATTATGGAGAACTTTAAACATAGTTTAGCAAAGTAGAGAAAGTGAACCTCTATGTATCCATCACTCAGTTTCAACAATTATTAATTCCTTGGGCAATCTTACATAATATATTCCCCTACATATACTGCATCCTTTATTATTTTGAAATAACCTCAGATATATTCCTAACTTTTAGCATGCATCTCTAAATGATAAGAATATTAAATAATTTATCACCATATTAGCATTGTCTGTGGTATAATTTGAAATGTAACTTCTTATTGAAATTATAAAATATTAGGAAGAATTTGAAGAAAGTGGAGACTAGTCTATACAGAATCTCTACCTCCCCTCAATATTTAGAAAACTTTGTATTGAGAGCTAGGAAAAAATTTTGACAGAATTATTTTTTCCTTTTTTATTTTTTTAAGAGACAGGGTCTTGCTGTGTAGTCCAGGCTGGAGTGCAGTGACACGGTGGTAACTCGCTATAACCTCATACTCCTGGGCTCAAGAGATTCTCCTGTGTCACCCTCCTCAGTAGCTAGGACTGCAGGCACCCATTACTATGCCTGGCTAATTTTAAAATGTTTTATAGAGACAGGATCTCGCTACGTTGCCCAGGGTAGTTTTGAATTCCTGGCCTCAAGCAGTCCTTTCACCTCGGCCTCCCAAAGTGCTGGAATTGCAGGTATGAGCCACTGTTTCTGGCTGGAAATTCTTACATTGAACAGGAAACAACAAAAATGAGATACAACAAGCTTACTGTTTTGAAGTGCTAGAGAATTTGGATGTCAGTAAAAAAAAAGGGCATATACTAATGTTCAAAAATGATTGCTTTTTTTTTTTTTTTTTTTTTTTGAGACGGAGTCTCGCTCTGTCGCCCAGGCTGGAGTGCAGTGGCCGGATCTTGGCTCACTGTAAGCTCCGCCTCCCTGGTTCACGCCATTTTCCTGCCTCAGCCTCCCGAGTAGCTGGGACTACAGGCGCCCGCCACCTCGCCCGGCTAGTTTTTTGTATTTTTTAGTAGAGACGGGATTTCACCGTGTTAGCCAGGATGGTCTCGATCTCCTGACCTCATGATCCACCTGTCTCGGTCTCCCAAAGTGCTGGGATTACAGGCTTGAGCCACCACGCCCCGCCGAAAAATGATTGCTTTTATCTTTGATTAAGTATATTTCCATTGTCAGTATAATAGGAGATTATGCTCTTCCCTACTTAATGAGATAGTCAAATGATAGATGTCTTAAGTTTGTTTGTGCTGCTATAACAAAATGCCATAGACTGGGTAATTTATAAAGAAGAAAAATTTATTTACTCACAGTTCTAGAGGCTACGAAGTCCACGATCAAGCTGCCAGCAGGTTTGGTTGTCCAATAAGGGCTGCTCTGTGGCTCCAAGATAGTGCCTTGTTGCTATATCCTCTGGTGGTGAGGATTGCTGTGTTTTCACATTGTGAAAGGACAAGGGTGAAATCTCTTTTATTAGGGCCTTAATCCCATCCACAAGGTGAGGAACCCTCATGACCTAATTACCTCTTAAAGGCTCGACTTTTTTTTAAAGGGTCTTAATCTTGTCTAGGTTGGAGTGTGGTGGCGTGGTGATCATAGATCACTATAACCTCAAACTTCTGAAAGTACCCCACCTTTTAATACATGACATTGACCATTTAGATTCAGCACCTGAATTTTGGAGGGGACATATCCAAAACATTGCTTATTTTAAAAAAGGTAATTCCAGAGTATGTCTGCCTAAGCACATAAGAAATCCTCCCTCTTAACATCCACGAGAGGTACTTTGTGGGTGACTTGTTCTCCACAAAATTCCCAAGCAACTAGAAGAGTGCATGCTCTAAAGGCAGTCAGTCAAGAATAACATTTTTGGGGGCCTTTGATTAAAAACATTACCTTTATGATGATATTCTGAGGTGTTAAAATTCACAGTATGTCAAAGACAGATGAAACTATGTACATTATATTGTGTTTGCCAAGTCAGGAAAACAGAAAAGTGTGTTGTGTGTGTATTTTATATTGACTTTTAATTATGAGATTTTTTTGACTGTAAGGATTTTAAAAATAGACAGTATAAAAATTATTTAAAATTCATAACTGAAAAGATTTTCATGTAAAACACCAGAAAAAGAGGAAATAAAGACAAAATGACATAAAACATGAATTGTTTACCAAAATAAATCATGTATTTTCACTTGACCAATGCCTCACAGATTGTCTTTTTGCCTAAGTTAAATTAGTAACATTCCAGTTGTTCCACATACTGAGAAAATGAGATGCGTGGACTAATAGAAAATTCTCGTGTTTACTGGATTCATTTGGGGGATCTTTGACTTATTTGTTTAAAGTGAGCCATATTATGAGCTGCTTTGAAGCAAACTTTTAACTCCTGGAGAATCATGTAGCCATTAGATTACTTTTTTGGTTTAATATTAATGAGATTTGTTAACATAGTGCCGCCTCTATCACTGTACCATGTGGATGGCTTCATCTTGGCCTTAGCCATGAGGATGAAGTCTCTTTGATTTCTAAGGCGCAATTGTCAATTTTTAAAAAAGATTGCTTATCTTTCTGTAGGAATATGCTCTTCAATGGTTCGCAAAATGTTTCTACTTTATTCTTTCTCCCTGTTCATTAGTTCCCCTCCCTGTTCATTAGTTTCTTTCTCTGCTCGGTCTATTTCATCAACCATTCTTTTGCTAATATCTTTAACTCCCTTATATCATTGGTGTTCTGTGGCATCTGCCTAGAAAATGCTAACTCTGGACAAATTCTACCGTCAGAGTTCTGAGCAGTGTTGAAGAAAATACACAAACTCTAAGATTGCCAGCTTGTCAACTTCTACTAGAAAAACCGGCTGAAGTTTTAAAAGATAGGATCATTAATATTTTTATGTAATAAAGTTCATGTTCTCTAAGTGTGCAGTTTGATGAGTTTTGACAAAGTGTGTATAATCCTGTAACTGCCACCCAAATCAAGATTTAGAACATTTCTACCACCTCAAAAAGTTGGGTTGTGTTCCTTTGCGGTCAGTTATCTTACTTTCTCTCAGTTTTGGCATGCACCTTTCAAAGTGATGTGTAATGACATACCAGAAAGGCTTCTGGGATTTTGATTGATTGCCTTGATCTAAGCTCAAACTGGGGAGGATTGACTTTAAAAATATTGTCTTCCAATCCTTGCACATGATATACTTGTCCTAAGGGAGAGAGAGAGAGAAGGAAAAGCCATGTGCTGATGGGGGAAGGATAGGGATATTTTACATTCTGACCCCAGGCAAAAAATCATGTTTCTGATGGGCAAGTAGAAACAAAAGCTGTCTGCCGTGAATTCAGGTGGGCCAGGAAACCACCCCTTAGCAGCAATTGCTGATATAGAAGCTGCAGTAAGTTATCAGAAGATCTGATTAAGATAATTGACGAGTGTAGCTGCTGTAAACAACAGATTTTCAATGTAGATGAAACAGCTTTCTACTGGAAGGTGATGTCATCTAGGACTGTCATAGCTAGGGAAAAGATGTCAGTGACTGGCTTCAAAGTTTCAAAGTACAGACTGATTTTCTTGTTAGGGACTAATGAAGTTGGTGACTTTAAGTTGAAGCCAATGCTCATTATCAGTCCAGAAATCTGAGGCCTGACTTTTTAATAATTGTCATTCTGACTGGTACAAATGGTATATTATTGTGGTTTTGATTTGCATTTCTCTTATGATTAGTCATGTTGAGCATTTTTTCATACGTTTGGCCACTTGTATGTCTTCTTTTGATAAAAGTTTGTTCATGTCTTTTGCTGATTTTAAAAATGGGATTATTTGCTTTTTACTTTTTGAATTAAGTTTCTTACAGATTCTAGATATTATACCTTTGTCGACTGCAGAGTTTGCAAATATTTTCTCCTATTCTGTAGGTTGTCTGTTTACTCTGTTGATAGTTTCTTTTGCTGTACAAAAGCAGCTTTTTAAGTTAATTAGATCCCACTCATCAGTTTTTTGGTTGCAATTGCTTTTAGTCATAAATTCTTTCCCAAGGCTGATGTCCAGAATGGTGTTTCCTGTGTTTTCTTCTGGGATTCCTACAGTTTGAGGTCTTCTATTTAAATCTTTAATCCATCTTGAGTTAGGGGTCCAGTTTCATTCTTTTGCATATGACTAGCCAGTTATCCCACCACCATTTGTTGAATTAAGGAGTCGTTTCCCTATCGCTTTTGTCAATTTTGTTGAACATCAGATGGCTGTAGGTGTGCAACTTTATTTCTGGGTTCTCTATTCAGTTCCATTGGTCTATGCGTCTGTTTTGGTACCAGTAACTTGATTTTTTGGTTAAAGTAGCCTTATAGTATAGTTTGAAGTTGGGTAATGTGGTATCTCTGACTTTGTCCTTTTTACTTAAACGATTGGCTGGCTATTTAGGCCCTTTTTGTTCCATATGAATTTTAGAATAGTTTTTTTCTAGTTCTGTCAGAAATGATGTTGGTAGCGCGATAGGAATAGTGTTGAATCTGTGGATTGCTTTGGGCATTGTGGTCATTTTAATGATGTTGATTTTTCCACTTCATGAACATGAAATGTTTTTCCATTTGTTTGTGTCATCTCTGATTTCTTTCAGCAGTGTTTTGTAGTTCTCCTTGTAGAGATCCTTCATCTCCTTGGTTAGATGTATCCCTAGGTATTTTATTTTATTTTATTTTATTATTTTGTTTTATTTTGTGGCCATTGTAAATGGGATTATGTTCTTGATTTGGCTCTCAGCTGGAACGTTACTGGTGTATAGAAATGCTACTGGTTTTTGTTCATTTTGTATCCTGAAACGTTACTCAAGTAGTTTATCAGTTCTAGGAGCCTTCGGTGGAGCCTTTAAGGTTTTCTAGGTATAGAACCAAACTGTCCGTGAAGAGATACTGTTTGCCTTCTCCTTTTTTTACTTGGATGCCTTTTCTTTCTTTCTTTTGCCTTACTGTTCCGGCGAGGACTTCCAATACTGTGTTAAATAGGAGTTTTAAGAGTGGGCATCCTTGTCTTATTCCAGTTCTCAAGGGGAATGCTTCCATTTTTTGCCCATTCAGTATGATGTTGGCTGTGGGGCTGTCATAGATGGCTCTTACTGTTTTGAGGTATGTTCCTTTGATGTCTAGTTTGTTCAGAGTTTTTTTTTTTTTTTTAAATGAAGGGATGTTGAATTTTGTTGAAAGCCTTTTCCATGTCTGTTGAGATGGTCATAAGATTTTTATTTCAAATTCTGTTTATGTGGTGGATCACATTTATTGATTTGCATATGTTGAACTAACCGTGCATCCCAGGAATGAAACTTCCTTGACCACGGTGAATTAAGTTTTTGATGTGCTGCTGTATTTGGTTTACTAGTATTTTTTTTTTTTTTTTCCTGAAGCGGAGTTTCGCTCTTATCTCGCTTTTGTTGCCCAGGCTGGAGTGCAATGGCGCGATCTCGGCTCACAGCAACCTCTGCCTCCTGGGTTCAAGCCATTCTTCTGCTTCAGCTTCCAGAGTAGCTGGGATTACAGGCATGCACCACTACGCCTGTCTAATTTGTATTTTTTAGTAGAGATGGGGTTTCTCCATCTTGCTCAGGCTGGTCTCGAACTCCAGACCTCAGGTGATCCGCCTGCCTTGGCCTCCCAAAGTGCTGGGATTACAGGCGTGAGCCACCGCAAATGGCCCTGTATTTTACTGAGGATTTTTGTGTCTATGTTCATCAGGGATATTGGTCTGTAGTTTTCTTTTTTCTTTGTGTCTTTGCAAGGTTTTGGTATCAGGGTGATGAGTCCTTTGAATGAGTTTTAGTGAGTTCCTGCTTGATTTTTGGCATAGTTTCAGGAGGATTGATACCATCTCTTCTTTGTACGTCTGATAGAATTCGGCTGTAAATCCATGTGGTCCAGGGATTTTTTTGGTTGATAAGTTTTTAATTATTGATTCAGTTTCAGAATTCAATATTGATGTCTGCTCAGGGTTTCTATTTCTTCCTGATTCAATCTTGGGAGATTGTGGGTTTCCAAGAATTTATTTATTCCATTTTCTCTACGTTTTCTAGTTTGTGTAAATAGGAGTGTTCATAATCGTCCCTAAGGAACTTTTGTATTTCTGTGATACTGGTTTCTTGTCACCTTTGTCATTTTGATTGTGCTTATTTGGATCTTCTCTCTCTTTCTTTTGTTAATCTAGCTTGCAGTCTGTTGGTCTTGTTTTTCCTCTTAGAAAACCAACTTTTTTGTTTCACTGATTGTTTGTATGGTTTTTTGGTCTTAATTTGATTTAGTTCTTCTTCGCTTTTATTTCTTCTGCTATCTTTATGGGTAGTTTGTTCTTTTGTTTCTAGTTCCTCTAGATGTGATAGATTGTTGATTTGAGATTTTTCTAATTTTTTGAGGTAGGTGTTTAGTGTTGTAAGCTTTCCTCTTTATACTTTTTTGCTGGTTCCCAGAGATTTTCATACTCTGTTTTCATTTATTTCAAAGAACTTTTTGATTTCTGCTTTAATTGTTTACCCAAAAATCATTCAGGAGTAAGTTGTTTAATTTCCATGTAATTGTGTGGTTCTGAGAGATCTTCATGGTATTAATTTTTTTATTACACTGTGGTCTGAGAGTATGGTTGGTATGATTTTGATTTTTTTTTTGAATTAATTGAGACATGTTTTATGGCAGAGCATGTGGTTGATCTTGTAGTAGCTTCCACGTGCAGGCGAGAACAGTATATGTTCAGTGGTTGATGGATGAAGTAGTCTGCAGATGTCTGTTAGGTCCAATTCATCATGTGTTGAATTTAAGTCCAGAATTTCTTTGTTAGTTTTCTGCCTCAGTGGTCAGGCTAATGCATTAGTCACGGGGCTGTTGAAGTCTCCCACTATTATGTATGGTTGTTTAAGTCTTTTCCTAGGTCTAGAAGTACTTGTTTGCTTGTTTGTTTGGAGACAGGATCTCACTACGATTGCCCAGACTGGAGTGCAGTGGTGCTATTTTGGCTCCAACATCCCAGGTTCATGTGATTCTCCCACCTCAGCTTCCTGAGTAGCTGGGGCTACAGGCTTGTGTCACCACGTCTGGCTAATTTTTTCTGTTTTTTGTAGAGATGGAGTGTCTCCATGTTGCCTAGGCTGGTCTTGAACTCCTGGACTCAAGCAATTGGCCTGCCTCAGCCTCCTGCAGGGTCTTGTTTTTATTTTTTATTAAAATTTTTTTTTTTAATTTCCGTAAGTTATTGGGGAACAGATGGTATTTGGTTACATGAGTAAGTTCTTCAGTGGTGACCTGTGAGATTTTGTTGCACCCATCACCCGAGCAGTATATACTGCACCCAATTTGTAGTCTTTTATCCCTTACCCCCTTCCCACCCTTTCCCCGAGTCCCCAAAGTCCATTGTGTCATTCTTATGCCTTTGCGTCCTCATAGCTTAGCTCCCATATATTAGTGAGAATGTATGATGTTTGGTTTTCTATTCCTGAATTACTTCACTTAGAATAATAGTCTCCAATCTCCTCTAGGTTGCTGCAGATGCCATTAATTCATACACACACACACACACACACACACACACACACACACACACACACGATGTTTGGTTTTCTATTCCTGAATTACTTCACTTAGAGTAAGTCTCCAGTCTCCTCTAGGTTGCTGCGAATGCCATTAATTCATATACATATACATACGTACACACACACACACACACACACACACACACACACACACAGTTTCTTTATCCAGTCGTTGATTGATGGGCATTTAGGTTGGTTCCACATTTTTGCAATTGTGAACTGTGCTGCTATAAACGTGTATACAAGTATCTTTTTCTTATAATGACTTCTTTTCCTCTGGGTGGATACCCAGGAGTGGGATTGCTGGAGCAAATGGTAGTTCTACTTTTAGTTCTTTTAGTTCTTTTTTTTTTTTTTTTTTTTGGAGACAGAGTTTTGCTCTTGTTACCCAGGCTGGAGTGCAATGGTGCAATCTCAGCTCACTGCAGCCTCCACTTCCTGGGTTCAAGTGATTCTCCTGCCTCAGTCTCCCAAGTAGCTGGGATTACAGACATGCGCCACCATGCCCAGCTAATTTTGTATTTTTTTAGTAGGGGTGGGGTTTCTCCATTTTGGTCAGGCTGGTCTCGAACTCCTGACCTCAGGTGATCTGCCTGCCTCAGCCTCCCAAAGTGTTGGGATTACAGGTGTGAGCCACTGCATCCAGGCCTTCTTTTAGTTCTTTAAGGAATCTCCACAGTTTTCTGCAGTGTTTGTACTAGTTACATTCCCACCAGCAGTGTAGAAGTATTCCCTCTTCACTACCTCCATGCCAACATCTATTGTTTTTTGATTATGGCCGTTCTTGCAGAAGTAAGATGGTATCGCATTTTGGTTGTGATTTGCATTCTTGATCTATTAGTGATGTTGAGCATTTTTTCCTATGTTTGTTGACCATTTGTATATCTTCTTTTGAGAATTGTCTATTCATGTCCTTAGCCCACTTTTTGATAGGATTGTTTGTTTTTTCCTAATTTGTTTGTGTTTGTTTTAGATTCTGGATATTAGTCCTTTGTCAGATGTATAGATTATGAAGATTGTCTCCCACTCTGTGGGTTGTCTGTTTACTCTGCTGACTGTTCTTTTGTTGTGCAAAGGCTCTTTAATTTAATTAAGTCCCAGCTATTTATCTTTGTTTTTATTGCATTTGCTCTTGGGTTCTTGGTCATGAAATCATTGCCTAAGCCAGCGTCTAGAAGAGTTTTTCCAATGTTATCTTCTAGAATTTTTTTAGGTTCAGGTCTTAGATTTAAGTCCTTGATCCATCTTGAGTTTTTTTTTTTTATGAGGTGAGAGATAAGGATCCAGTTTCATTCTCCTACATGTGGCTTGCCAATTGTCTTAGCACCATTTGTTGAATAGGGTGACTTTCCCCACTTTGTTTTTGTTTATTTTGTCGAAGATCAGTTGGCTGTAAGTATTTGGGCTTTTTTCTGGGTTCTTTCTGTTCCATTGGTCCATGTGTCTATTTTTATACCAGTACCATGCTGTTTTGGTGACTGTGGCCTTAGAGTATAGTTTGAAATCAGGTAATGTGATGCCTCCAGATTTGTTCTTTTTGTGTAGTCTTGCTTTGGCTATGTGGGCTCTTTTTTGGTTCCATATGAATTTTAGGATTGTTTTTTCTAATTCTGTGAAGAATGATGGTGGTATTTTGATGGGAATTGCATTGAATTTGTAGATTGCTTTTGGCAGTATGGTCATTTTCACAATATTGATTCTACCCATCAATGAGCATGGGATGTGTTTCCATTTGTTTGTGTCATGTGTGATTTCTTTCAGCAGTGTTTTGTAGTTTTCCTTGTAGTTTTTTGTAGTTTTCCTTTTACCTCCTTGGTTAGGCGTATTCCTAAGTATTTTATTTTATTTTTTGCAGCTATTGTAAGAGGAGTTGAGTTCTTGATTTGATTCTCAGCTTGGTCACTGTTAGTGTATAGAAGAGATACTGATTTGTGTACATTAATTTTGTATCTGGAAACTTTGCTGAATTCTTTTTATCAGTTCTAGGAGCTCTCTGGGGGAGTCTTTAGGGTTTTCTAGGTAAACAACAACCATGTCATCAGCAAACAGCAACAGCTTGACTTCCTCTTAACCTATTTGAATGCTTTTTTTTTTTTTTTTTTTTTTGAGATGAGGTCTCACCCTGTTCCCCAGGCTGGAGTGCAATGGCGCGATCTCGGCTCACTGCAACCTCCGCCTCCTGGGTTCAAGTGATTCTCCTGCCTCAGTCTCCCTAGTAGCTGGGATTACAGGCACCTGCCACCATGCCTCACTAATTTTTTGTAGTTTAGTAGAGACGGAGTTTCACCACGTTGGCCAGGCTGGTCTCGAACTCCTGACCTGGTGATTCACCTGCCTCAGCCTCCCAAAGTGCTAGAATTACAGGTGTGAGCCACTGTGCCCGGCCTGGATGCCCTTTATTTCTTTCTCTTGTCTCAGTGGTCTGACTAGGACTTCCAATACTATGTTGAAGAGGAGTGGTGAGAGTGGGCATCCTTGTGTTGTTCCATTTCTCAGAGGGAGTGCTTTCAGCTTTTCCCTATTCAGTATTATGTTGGCTGTGGGTTTGTCATAGATGCCTTTTATTACATTGAGGTATGTCCCTTGTATGCTGATTTTGCTGAGAGTTTTAATCATAGAGGGATGTTGGAGTTTGTTGAATGCTTTTCTGCATCCGTTGAGATGATCATGTGATTTTTGTTTTTGATTCTGTTTGTGTGGTGTATCACATTTATTGACTTGTGTATGTTAAACCATCCCTGCATCCCTGGTATGAAACCCACTTGGTCATGGTGGATTATCTTTTTGATATGTTGTCGGATTTGGTTAGCTAGTATTTTGTTGAGGATTTTAACTTACATGTTAATCAGGGATATTGGTCTATAGTTTTCTTTTATGGTTACATCCTTTCCTGGTTTGGTATTAGGGTGATACTGGCTTCATAGAATAATTTCGGGAGAGTTCCCTCTTTCTCTGACTTGTGGTATAGTTTCAGTAGGATTGGTACCAAATCTTTGAATGTCTGGTAGACTTCTGCTGTGAATCTCTCTAGTCCTGGACTTTTTTGTTAGTTTTTTTTTTTTTTTTTTTTTTTTTTTTTTTTTTTTTTTTTTTTTTTTTTGCTATGAAGTCTCATTCTTGTCCCCCAGTCTGGAGTGCAATGGGACGATTTTGACTCACTGCAACCTCCGCTTCCTGGGTTCAGGCGATTCTCCTGCCTCAGCCTCCTGAGTAGCTGGGATTACAGGTGCATACCACCACGCCCAGCTAATTTTTTGTGTTTTAAGTAGAGATGGGGTTTCACCATGTTGGGCAGGCTGGTCTCAAACTCCTGACCTCGGGTGATCCGCCCACCTCGGCCTCCCAAGTGCCTTGTTGGTAATTTTTAAGTTACCATTTCATTCTTGCTGCTTGCTGTCTATCTGTTCAGAGTATCTAATTCTTCCTGATTTAAGTGAGGAAGGTTTTATCTTTTTGGTTCTAATTGAGCTTATTTGAATTTTCTTTCTTCTTTTCTTGGTAATCTTGTTAATGTTTTATTAATTTTATTTTATCTTTTCAAAGAACCAGCTTTTTGTTTCATTTATCTTTTGTATTTTTTTTGTTTTAATTTATTTCTGCTCTGATCTTGGTTATTTCCTTTCTTCTACTGGGTTTGGGTTTGGTTTGTTCTTGGTTCTCTAGTTCCTTGAGGTGTGGCCTTAGATTGTCTGTTTGTGCTCTTTCAGAGTTTTTGATGTAGGCGTTTAGGGTTATGAACTTTCCTCTAAGCACTGCCTTTGCTGTATCTCAGGGGTTTTGATAGGTTGTGTCACTATTGTTCAGTTCGAAGAATTTTTTAATTTCCATCTTGATTTCATTTTTGACCCAATGATCATTCAAGAGCAGGTTATTTCATTTCCGTGTATTTGCATGATTTTGAAGGTTCCTTTTAGAGTTGATTTCCAATTTTATTCCACTATGGTCTGAGAGAGTACTTGATATAATTTCAGTTTTCTTAAATTTATTGAGGCTCGTTTTGTGGCCTCTCATGTGGTCTATCTTGGAGAAAGTTCCATGTGCTGTTGAATAGAACGTATATTCTGCGGTCGTTGAGTAGAATGTTCTGTATATATCTGTTAAGTCCATTTGTTCCAGGGTATAGTTTAAATCCATTGTTTCTTTGTTGACTTTTTGTCTTGATGACCTGTCTAGTGCTGTCAGTGGAGTGTTGAAGTCCCCCACTATTACTGTTGCTGTCTCATTTCTTAAGTCTATTAGTAATTGTTTTATAAATTTGGGAGCGCCGGTGTTAGGTGCATATATATTTAGGATTGTGGTATTTTCCTGTTGGACAAGGCTTTTTATCATTATATAATGACTCTCTTTGTCTCTTTTAATGGCTGTTGCTTTAAAGTTTGTTTTGTCTGGTATAAGAAGAGCTATTCCTACTCGCTTTTGGTGTCTATTTGCATGCAATGTCTTTTTCTACCCCTTTACGTTAAGTTTATGTGAGTCCTCATGTGTTAGTGTGTTTCTTGAAGGCAGCAGATGGTTGGTGAATTCTTACCCATTCTGCAATTCTCTCTCTATATATACATATATAGATATATTTATTTATTTATTTTGAGACGATGTCTCATTCTTGTCCCCCAGTCTGGAGTGCAATGGCGCAATTTTGCCTCACTGCAACCAGTGCCTCCCGGGTTCAAGCGATTCTCCTGCCACAGCCTACTGAATAGCTGGGATTACAGGCGTGCACCACCGCACCTGGCTAATTTTTGTATTTTTAGTAGAGACAGGGTTTCACCATGTTGTCCAGGCTGGTCTCAAACTCCTGAGACCTTGTGATCTGCCTACCTCGGCCTCCCAAAGTGTTGGGATTACAGGTGTGAGCTACCACGCCTGGCCAATTCTGTATCTTAAGTGGAATGTTTAGACCGTTTACATTCAGCATTGGTATTGAGATGTGAGGTATCGTTCCACTCATTATGTGATTTGTTGCCTGTATACTTTGTTTTTTTTGTTTTGTTTTGTTTTTTTAATTGTATTTTTGTTTTTTAGGTCCTGTGAGATTTATGCTTTAAAGGGGTTCAGTTTTGATGTGTTTCCTGGCTTTATTTCAAGATTTAGAGCTCCTTTTAGCAGTTTTTGTAATGCTGACTTGGTAGTGGCAAATTCCCTCAGCATTTGTTTGTCTGAAAAATACTTTATCTTTCCGTCATTTATGAAGCTTAGTTTCGCTGGGTGCAAAATTCTTGGCTGATAATTGTTTTGTTTGAGGAGGCTGAAGACAGGGCCCCAGTCCCTTCTAGCTTGTAAAGTTTTTGCTGAGAAATCTGCTGCTAATCTGATAGGTTTTCCTTTAAAGGTTACCTGGTGCTTTTTCCTCATGGCTCTTAAGATTCTTTTCTTTGTCTTAACTTTAAATAATTTAATGACAGCATGCCTAGGCGATGATCTTTTTGCAGTGAATTCCCCAGGTGTTCTTTAAGGTTCTTGTATTTGGATGTCTAGATCTTTATCAAGGCCGGGGAAGTTTTCCTCGATTATTCCCCCAAATATATTTTCCAGGCTTTTAGATTTATCTTCTTTCTCAGGAATGCTGATTATTCTTAGTTTTGGTCGTTTAACATAATCCCAGACTTCTTGGAGGCTTTGTCCATATTTTCTTACTCTTTTTCTTTTGTCTTCGTTGGATTGGGTTAATTCAAAAACCTTGTTTTTGAGCTCTCAAGTTCATTCTTCTACTTGTTCGATTCTATTGCTGAGACTGTCCAGAGCATTTTGCATTTCTATAAATGTGCCCGTTGTTTCCTGAAGTTTCGTTTTTTATTTATGCTATCTATTTCATTGAATATTTCTTCCTTTAGTTCTTGTATTTTTTTTTTTTTTTTTTTTTTTGAGATGGAGTCCCGCTCTGTCGCCAGACTGGAGTGCAGTGGTGTAACCTTGGCTCACTGCAACCTCCAGCTCCCAGGTTCAAGTGATTCTCCTGCCTCAGCCTCCCGAGTAGCTGGGACTACAGGTGCGCACCACCACGCCAAGCTAATTTTTATATTTTTAGTAGAGATTGGGTTTCACCATGTTGGCCAGGATGGTCTCGATCTCCTGACCTTGTGATCCGCCTGCCGCGGCCTCTCAAGTGCTGGGATTACAGGCGTGAGCCACCGCATCTGGCCCATATTTCTCTTGGCTCTTTAAATTGTCTCAGCTCCAGGTAAGGTCTGAATCTTCTCCCATAATCTAGACCTTCACGTTCCCCAGTTGGGGATGTGTGTTCGGAGGCGGACAATCTCCCTTTTCCACTTCCACAGCTTGGGCACTCAAAATATTTGGGGTGTCTGCCAGGTCCTGCAGGAGCAGTCCACTTCCTTCAGAGGGTCTCTGGGTTTTCTTGGCTTTCCTAATGTATTCCTGCAGTCATTCTGGAGCAAAAGTTCAAGACGTGAGCCTCCACACACTGCTCTGAGTGGGAGGTGCAATCTAGTCCTGCCTCCTGTCTGCCATGATATCTGGTCTTGTTTTTTAATCCAACTTGCCACTCTACCTTTAATGTGGAACATTTAGACCATTTACATTCAAGGTTAACATTGAAATGTGAGGTTTTGGCCAGGCGCAGTGGCTCATGCCTGTAATCCCAGCACTTTGGGAGGCTGAAGTGGGCAGATTACCTGAGGTCGGGAGTTCGAGAATAGCCTGACCAACGTAGAGAAACCCCATCTCTATTAAAAATACAAAATTAGCTGGATGTGGTGGCACATGCCTGTAATATCAGCCACTCAGGAGGCTGAGGCAGGAGAATTGCTTGAACCCAGGAGGTGGAGGTTGTGGTGAGCCAAGATCGTGCCATTGCACTCAAGCCTGGGCAACAATAGCAAAACTCTGTCTCAAAATAAAAGAAATGTGAGGATTTGATCCTATCATGAAGTCGTTAACTGGTTGTTTGTAGACTGTATTGTGTAGTTTCTTTATAGGGTCTGTGGGTTATGTACTTAAGTGTGTTTTTGTGGTAGCAGGTATCATTCTTTTGTTTCCATGTTTAGAACTCCCTTAAGGATCTCTTGTAATGTTGGGTCTAGTGGTAATGAATTCTCTTAGTGCTTGCTTGTTTGGAAAACATGTTATTTTTCTTCTGCTTTTGAAGCTTAATTTGTTGGGGGGATATGAAATTCTTGGTTGGAATTTCTTTTCTTTTAGAATGCTGAAAATTGGCTGGGTGCAGTGGCTTACACCTGTAATCTCAGCACCATTTTGGAGGCCAAGGCAGGCAGATTGCTTGAGGTCAGGAGTTTGAGACCAGCCTGGCCAAGTCAGGAGTTTGAGACCAGCCTGGCCAAAATGGTGAAACCCTGTCTCTACTAAAAATATAAAATTTGGCTGGGCATGGTGCCACGTACCTGAAATCTTAGCTACTTGGGAGGCTGAGGCACGAGAATCACTTGAACCCAAGAGGCAGAGGTTCAGTGAGCCGAGATCACGTCACTGCACTCCAGCCTGGGTGACAGAGCAAGACTTCATCTCAGGAAAAAAAGCATGCTGAAAATAATCCCCCTAGTTTCTCCTAGCTTGTAAAATTCTACTGAGAAGCACACTGGTAGCCTGATGGGGTTTCCTTTGTATGTAACCTGACCTTTTTCTTTAGCTTTAAGATTTTTTTTTTCTTTTAACATTGACCTTGGACAGCCTGGTGAGTATATGCCTTGGTGATGTTCATTTAGTTTGTTATCTCCCAAGTGTTGTCTGGATTTGTATATTATCTCACAGGTGTTGTCTGGATTTGTTGTATCTGGATGTCTATCACTCTAGCAAGATTAGGGAAATTTTTTTGAGTTAGTTCCTCAAATATATTTTCCAGGTTGTTTGCTTTTTCTCCTTCTGTATCATGAATGCTAATAATTTATAGGTTTGATCGCTTTACATAATCCTGTGTTTCTTAAAGACTTTGTTCAATTTTAAAAGTTCATTTTCCTCTATTTTTGTGTGACTGGGTTAGTTCAAAAGATCAGCCTTCATCCCTTTTTTCTTTTTTCCTTTTGTTTGTCTGTTTTGCAGTGATATGATCATGGCTCACTGCAGCCTTGGACTCCCAGGCTCAGGTGATCCTTTCACCCCAGCCTCCGAGGTAGCTGGAACTATAGGTGCGAGCCACCATACCCAGCTAATTTTTAAATTTCTTTGTAAAAACATGGTCTCTTTATGTTTTCCAGGATGGTCTCAAGTTCCTTGGCTCAAATGATCTTCCTGCCTCAGCCTCCTCAAGTGTTGGGATTATAGGCATGAGCCACCATGCCTGGCCTGAAATTCTTTCTTTTGCTTGGTCCAGTCTATTGATAAAGCTTTCAGTTATATTTTGAAATTTCTTAAGTAAACCTTTTTCAGTCCCAGAAGCTCTGATTGATTTCTTTTGAAGATCTTTACCTCTTCTTTTATTTGCTGGATTTCCTTTGAAGTGTGTTAGTATTGATTTTCAATCTTGTCTTGGATCTCTTTGAGCTTCCTTGCAACCCGTGCTTTGAGTTGTCATTTCTGAGTGTCCTTTTTGGTTGAGGACCATTGCTGGAGAGCTAGTGTGATCCTTTTGTGGTGGCACTACATTCAGATTTTTCATGGTGCCAGTATTCTTGCACTGGTTTCTTCCCATCTGGAGACACTGGCACTGCTAATTTGTGTGATTATTTTCATACTGGTAGGATTTTTTCTTTCTTTTCTTATAACGTTTTTTTCTTCTTTCCCTTTTCCCTTCTCCTTAGGGGGTGTGAGTGGAAATAATGCTGTGTAGAGTCTTTTGGCTTTGTTTTTATAGTCCTATGCACTTCAGTTGGCAGGTTTTATATTGGGGTGTGTAGTTTGTCCTATAAATCAGTAGAAGGCACTTATGGGTAAGAGCCAGGTGTTGCCAGTGTGACTGAGTATATATTTGATCCTTGTTTACTGGGAGCAGCTCTCTGTTGCCTCAAGCAGTGGGCTGATTTGTGGATTGTATAGTGGTCCGAGTTTCCTGCTTAGCCCTGAGGGGGCAGAGGGCAAGATATGTAGGGCTGGACTGGGCACTTTCACTGCCAGGTCCTCCAATGGCAAGCACAAGCGTCAGTGCATAGGGAGACTCCAGTGGGTAGTCACCAAGCACCCAGAGGTGTACCTGGGTGTGGCGCTGAGAGACCTCCTTGGCCCTAAGTTCTCTGCACAGGGATGGGCGGCAGCTTAAATTCCTAATCCTGAAGAGTAGGTGCTTCAGATGACTGGACATCTGCCTGGGCATGAAGTGAAGAGGGTCCCCCTGACCCCACCACCACTAAGATGTCTGCGGAGGAGGGTTGGGGTGATCTAAGCTGCTGAACCAGGCAAGCAGGTGCTCTGAATGCCTGGAGATATGCCTGGGCATGAAGCAGGGAGGGCCTCCCTGTACCCAGATCTCTTCATAGGAAGAGTGGCATGGCCCAAGATGCCAGTTTGGGCAAATAGGTACTTTGAATATCTGAAGATCTTCTTGGGCAATGGAGTGGAAGGGCCCTGTTGCACCATAATCTATCTACAGAAGGATGGAGCAGTCCAGGCTGCTGATCCAGGTGAGTGGGTGCTCTGAATGCCTGGGAGATCTGTCTGAGAATGAAGCAGACAGGGCCTCCCTACACTAGGATCTCTGCACAGGAAGGGTGAGGCAGATCAGGCTGCTGATTCAGGTGAGCAGATGCTCTGAATGCCTGGGAGATCTGTCTGAGTGTGAAGCAGAGAGGGCCTCCCTACACTAGGATCTCTGCACAGGAAGGGTAAGGCAGATCAGGCTTCTGATTCAGGTGAGCAGATGCTCTGAATGCCTGGAGATTTGCCTGGGCCTGGAGCAGAGAGGGCCCTTCTGCACAGAATCTCTGTACAGGAAAAGTAGGGCAACTCAATCTGCTAGTCCCTGTGAGCAAGTGCATCAGATACCTGGATATCTGTCTCCATGTGGAGTGGAGAGGGCCCCACTGTACCACAATCTATGCACAGGAAGGTTAAGGCAGCTCAGACTGTGGATGCAGGTGAGGGAGTGCTCTGAATACCTCTAGATCTGTCTCCATGTGGGGTGGAGAGGGCCCCACTGTACCACAATCTATGCACAGGAAGGGTAAGGCAGCTCAGACTGTGGATGCAGGTGAGGGAGTGCTCTGAATACCTCTAGATCTGCCTCCATGTGGAGCAGAGAGGCCTCCCCTGTGCCATAATCTATATCCATGAAGGGTGAGGTGGTTCAGCTTGCTTGTCCAGGCAAACAGTTGCTCCAAATGCCTGGATTTTTGCCAGGGAATAGAGCAGAGAGGGCCCTGCTGCACCACATTCTCAGAGGAACAGGCTGTGGCAACCAGCCATGACACATGCAGACCAGTTCCAGGTTGCCAGCCTGGATCTGGCTCCAAATCTGGTTGTCCAGGAGAAACTACAGCCATAGCAGCTCTCCTCTCATCCTAGACCTCCAGTGGAGGAGAGCACAATCCCAGCACCTAGTGCTGAGGCACTAACTACAGTGTGGCTGTGAAGACCCCTGTCCTGCTCCAGAGCCAGATGCCTATGTGACCATGCTGCTGGGTTGCCAAATAATGGTTGACTTGTATGCACCCACATTTAAAATGGTGTTCTGTTCTCCGTCCTGGGTCTGGGAAATGCCAGTAGCTTTTCCCAGTATCTGTCCCTCACAGCATCTCCAAACCAGCCTGTCCCCAAGTTAGATCCAGGTCTTGGAAGAAACAAAGTACTCTTTCTTGACCTGGGTTGCTCAGATCCCCAGTGGAAAAGTGAGTCACAGAGGGAGGCTTTCTGACTGTCTTGCATACTTGGGCTTCCCTCACTTTTATCAATTGGATGCCATCATAGGGGCTGTTTGTGTTTGTGTGTCTTCCTTGGATCTGGGGTGTCCGTCACGATTCCAGTGGATTCCTGTTTTCCTTTGTGAATTAAAGCTCTCAGAGTTGACCTTTGTACACTATCTTGCTATTTCCAAGAGAATGAGGCCCACTGAAAGCCTCTAATCTGCCATCTTGGAAATAAAAAAGGATTTAGAATATAATCTTAATTGAGAAAGCAGTGGCAGGGTTTCAGAGGATTGACTCCAATTTTGAAAGTTCTGCTTGTGGGTAAGATGCATCAAACAGCATCACGTGCTATAGAGAAATCTTTTGGGAAGGAATAATTAATTGATGTGGCAAACTTCGTCGTTGTCTTATTTTAAGAAATTTCCACAGCTACCTCAACATTTTGCTACCACCACACTGATCAGGAAGAAGTTATTAACATAGAGGCAATACTCTCCACCAGCAAAAAGATTTTGACTCGTTGTAGGCTCAGATGATCATTGGCATTTTTAGCAATAATGTGTTTAAAATCTTTTTTATTTTTGATTTTTATGGGTACATAGTAGTTGTATATATTGGGTACATGAGATATTTTGATACAGGCATATAATGCATAACAGTCATCAGGGAATAGTGGGTATCCTTCACTTCAAACATTATTTTTATGTTAAGGTATATATATATTTTTTCAGACATAATGCTATTATATATGTAATAGACTACAGTATAGTGTAAACATTTATATGTCCTGGGAAAACAAACATTTTTGTGTTATTTGCTTTATTGTGGTATTTGCTTTATTGTTGTGGTCTGAAACCGAACCTGCAGTATCTCTGAGATATGCCTATATGTCTTTCCTGTGACTACTTTTAGTATTTTTTCTCTATACAAAATTTATACCTATACAAATTGCTGATGTTCAGCAATTTTATCATAATATATCTTGGCTCTCTCTCTCGCCTTCTCTCTCTCTCTTTGTGTTTTATCTTTTCAAATTTATTGAATTTGATGCATCTGTGTGGGTTTATGGTTTACATAAAATTTGGAAAATGTTTCTCCTTATTTCCCTCCTTCCTTGCCTTACTTTTCTTTCCTTACTTCCCATCCCGTTTGTTTGTTTTTCATGTGGGACTCAGGCTTTTTGTTTCTTCCTTTATTTAAATAACATTTTTTCCTTTTCAAATGATTCATCTTTTGTGCTGCACTGTCTAATCTCCTTTTAATCTTATTCAACAAATTTTGTTTCAGATATATATATTTTTTAGCAGATAAAGGTGTGTTTTATTTTAATGATTGATCTGTATAATCACCAAGACCATTATGTACAGACAAGAAAAGGGAAGCTTTATTTCCTCGTCTTTCTCCTTGGACAAAGTCTTGATGCTCTCTTCCCTCTTTGCCTGGAGGCGCTCTTCATGGTACTTGCATGCTTCCTTGATCTTAGACCAGCAGGCCTCTGCTTGGTCAGCCAGGAGCATCTTGTGGGCCTGTGTGCCTTCAGCGGGTAGATGTGTTCCATGAGAATCTGCCTGTTTTTGAACACACTCCCTTTTACCTTCAGGTACAGGCTGTGATACATGTGGTGATCAGTCTTTTTAGATTCACAGTATCTTTGAGCAGCTGACGCAGAATTCCTGTTCTCCTCACCCAAGTTATCTTCTCTGGCATTTGAGCATTGACTGTACCCTTTTTGCTTACCTGTGTCCATGTACCTGCCCTTCTGGCAGGCCAAGGTGCTTTTCTGGCAGTGAGCCCAGGAACGGACAGTCACAGACTTACGGATAATCAGCCCATCTTTGATCAGCTTCTGGATGTGCTGACAGGAGTTGGCATGGCAGATTTCATTGGTCTCATTGGTGTCCGGCCAGATCTTTTTGCCACAGCAGAGGATGCTAGAGGCAAGCCTCATCTGAAGCCTTGAACATACTCACAGCTTCTGCTGCAGCAACAAAAGCAAATATTTTATCTTTTATCTGTTAAATTTCCGTTTATCTTTCCCTCACCTTCCATTTCTTTTAACATCTGTGAGTATGTGAAAGTATATTCATAAGAGCTTTTTATAAGATATTTATCAATTTCACCGCCTCTGTTGTTTCTGGGTCTGTTTTATTGGCTAATTTTTCTCTTTATGAGTTATAGTTCCTGGTTACTCATAGGTTTAATAGTTTTTGATTGATTTTTTTGACATTGTTAATTTTACATTTGTGAATGTCGAATTTTGTTTTGCTTAAGAAGTTACGGACTCGTTCTGGTAGGCAGTTAAGTAAGTTGTCTTGTGGTTTGGCTTGATGCTTTTGAGGTTAGTTTTTAAGCTACTCTAGGGAGAATCTGGAATATCCTTTATCTTTTGGTAATATATCTCCTTTCTAAAATAATGCTGTTCTGAGTTATTTTCTGAGTGACCTTTATATTCATGGAGTTCTTTCAACTCTGGATAGTGGGAAAGATTCCCTGCCTTGTGATATGTCTGGGAATTTTGCTTTTTATTGCTCCCTGATTGTTTTTTTCCCCTTAAGAAACTGGTTTTGCAGGGCTTTGAGGAGTGTTTTGTAAGCTTGCGCAGACTGGCATTTCATGGAAACCTCTAGATAGATTGCTGAACCTTTTCTCTGCATAGCTCCCTTGTCCTGATACTCTGTAATGGAAGTTCTATTTGCCTTGATTCCTCACCAAACTCTAAGCTCTATTTCTTCAACTCAGCAAAATTGCTTAGTTGTGTTTGAGTTCTTCTTTTCCTGTGCTACAGTCTGATGACATAGTCTCTAGATCTAAAGCCTGGGTGATGGCAGGGCTCGTCTTATTTCTTCTCCTTCTCTTGGGGACCTCAGTATATCCAGTTCTGTAATACCTGATAGCCAGCATCTGGAAACAGTTTCTTATATTTTGTTGAGTTTTGTAGCTATTTACAGCTGACAGATAATTCTGCTTCCTGTCACACCTGGTGGCTAGAAGTGGAAGTTCTACAATGGATACTTACACTTTGAAGCTGCTTGAACTTTTGGTAGCTTTTGATGTAGCCAGATATTACCTTCTTGTGCTTCTTGACCTCATTTCTTAAATATTGGTGTTTCCTTGATATGTGTTTTGTGTTTGACTCTTATTTTTTCTTAGACATTTTCTTGATGATTTTGTCTCTTCTGAAGGCTTTGAGCTATGTGCTGATGACACCGATAATTATATTTCTAGTTCAAATCTCTCCTGAGATTTGTAAATCCAGTTGCTTACTGGAAATCTACTTTTAGATGATTAGAATTGAGTCCATCTTGTTCCCCTCCAGACTGTTTTTTTTTTCCTGTGTTTCCTACCTTAGTAAATGGCATTACCGTCCACTCATTTGCAAAAACAAAATAATGACATTTTTTGTATGGCAGAAAATCAAATAGACGGCACAATTAAAAATAAGTGAAGTCAAAATCCAAATGAAAATGTTTTTAATCTCAAAAAAAGGGCTAGTTTCCTTTGTATACAGATAAGAAAAGGGCTGAAAACCCAGTGGAAAAATGATTAAAGAACAAGTGGGTGATTTTAGTTTCTTAATCATGTTGAAAAGATGGTCAGCTTCACTCATAATACAAGTTAAGTGTACACTGAGCTAATAAGTTTTCGTCACAGATTGGCTAAAATCCAAATAATTTCATTAAATACCCTATTGGTGAAGCTGTGGGAAAGAAGGGCTCTAATATATTGCTTGTTGGAGAATAAATTGGTACAAACTCTATGAAGGACAACTTGCTGAAATCAGTATATGTGTATATATATTTATAGAACATACAAGTATAATAGGTAAAATGTACCATAATGTAATCAATAATTTTAATAATTACCATATAGTTATTATAATGATGATCTTATGTTATACTACATTATTAAAATTATATTATTACATGATTATATACTTATTTGTCAGTATATCTACTTTTATATTGATGTGTGTATGAATGTGTCTGTATTCTCAGTTTCATTTCTGGGAATTTATTCCACATATATTCTAGCACATGTATTAATTGACTTATACATAAGGTTACTCATTGCTGCGTTGTTTATCGTATCAAAAGAGAACCTGGATGTCCATAAGCAAAAGACTGGGCAAGTAAGATATGCTATATCTCTGTAATTGAATAGAATGCAGCTGTAAAAAAGAACAGTGATGCTTTATACAGGTTGAGAATTCCTTATCTGAGATGCTTGGGACCAAAAGTGTTTCAAATATCTGAATTTTTTTTTTTTTTTTTTTTTTTTTTTTTGGTATTTTGGAGTATTTGCATATACATAATGAGATATCTTGGGGCTGGGACCCAAGGCCAAACATGCAATTTGTTTTGTATCTGCATTATACGCATAGCCCGTAGGTAATGTTATACAATATTTTAAGTAATTTTCTGCATGAAACAAAGTTTGCATACATTGAACCATCAGAAAGCAAAGGTGTCACTATCTCAGCCACCCATGTGGACAGTCTGTGGGGTTGTTGGGCATCACCATCATTTCTGACTCTGAATTTACATGCTACTGATAAGGAATCATTTTCTTATACTTGCTCATGCATAAGTACTTAACTGTAAAAAACATGGCATAACATTAATACAGTGGAAAAAAAATATGTTCAGGGTAAAGAAGCAGCACAGTAGCATTACCAGAATACCTGTATCAGCTTTTAAACAACAGGAACAACAAACAACGGCAGGCTTTTAGTTTTCACCTATGATGCTGATTTTTGATTGAAAGGTTACTACTATACACTGTGTGGGTTTTTTTGTTTTGTTTTTTTGTTTTTTTTAGGTGAGAAGAAACATCAGAAGCAGCTGAGGGACCAGGAAATAGGTCTGCTAGGGATAAGGAAACATTCTGCTGAATGACTTTTTAAAATGTTTCCTCTAGAATCGTCTGCCTCATTAACAATGGCTTTTGTCTTAGAAGTCTCTCTTTGATGTTATAAACTGACGTGATTTCTTGTTCTGTTAAGAATGCATTCTACTTTAGTCCTAAAATAACCGCATCACACCATGTCGTCTTCTGGCACTTTTTCTGCAATGTTAACATCTTCTTCATTGTTACTACTACTACTACCATAACCTTGATTCAGAACCATTTCTATTTCTTTTTTCTTTTTTTGAGATAGGGTCTAACTCTGCCACCCAGGCTGGAGTGCCATGGCGTGATCTCAGCTCACTGCAACCTCCACCTCCCAGGCTCAGTCTCCCAAGTAGCTGGGACCACAGGCACGTGCCACCATGCCCACCAAACATTTGGTATTTTTTAATAGAGACAGGATTTCGCTGTTTGCCCAGGCTGGTCTCGAACTCCTGAGCTCAAGCAATACGCCTCCCTTGGCCTCCCAAAGTGCTGGAATACAGGCATGAGCCACCGCACCCCGCCCATTTCTGCTATTTTACCATTGGTCAATGAATGAGCAACTGTAGACTCACTATCAATGTTAAAAACTTATTTGATATCCATTTCTTCCAACTTACTGACAGACTCTGAAGGTATGTTTTTTTGCATATGTAAGAAAGTCAAACATCTTTTTATTTTTATTTATTATTGTTTTTTAAATTTTTAATTAATTTATTTTTTTGAGATGGAGTCTTGCTGTGTTGCCCAGGCTGGAGTGCAGAGGCACAATCTCGGCTCACTGCAAGCTCCGTCTCCCGGGTTCATGCCATTCTCCTGCCTCAGCCTCCCAAGTAGCTGGCACTACAGGCGCCCACCACCATGCCCGGCTTATTTTTTGTATTTTTAGGAGAGATGAGGTTTCACCATTTTAGCCAGGATGGTCTCGATCTCCTGGTGATCCACCAGTCTTGGCCTCCCAAAGTGCTGGGATTACAGTCATGAGCCACCGCGCCCGGCCTATTTTTTTTTTTTTTTTACCTTGACATACAGAATCCTTCAAAGTCACTGCCTTGTTCATCATCATTACTGAACATAGTTGCAAGCTAGAGATTGTGTCAGGTATGCACAACTCTGTCTTTAGATACTGTGTTCCAGTCATTGGCAATAGCATATACAACATTCTAAATGCTAAACTGCTTTTGAAAACCTTACACGCTCATATGTCTGTTCACTGCTGCAGGTAGGCTGTTCAAGAAAGTGTTTTTATATTTATTCTTTATTGATCTGAGGATACCCTGCTCACTTGCTGAATTAATGAAGTCACATTTGGGGGAAAGTACATGGAATGAACATTATTTTTAATGAGATTTTTCAGCTGGAGGATGAGCAGAACAGTTGTCAAGGAATAACAAAATCTTGTAGTCATCATCCAGTCCAGCTTCCCTGCAGCAAACCCGAACCACTGCTACAAAATGTTTGTGAAACCAATCAGAAAAGATGTCCCTGGTGACCCATGCCTTTTTGTTAGTCTGATAATGAACCCAGTCTTTCCCACACAGCAGGTTTACACTTAGTGTGCCTTCTGTATTAGCACCTCCCAGCACAGTTACTCTGTCCATGGCATTCTTATCCTGTAGGGGCTGTAGTCAGAGTCTTTCTGGGGAACTAACACCAAACTGTGATGTTTCATCAGCATTATAGACTTGTTCTAGTGTCAGATTTTCATCAGTGATGGCCTTGGCAAACTTGTCAATGAATTTTTCTGCTTTTTCATGATCAGCAGTTGCTTTATCACCACAAATCTTTAAAAATTTAATATTGTGTCTTTTCTTAAATTTCTGCAATCAGCCTGTTGAATATTCATAGTTCCCTTCAATTTTCAGTTCATCGTGGTATATCTTTGCTTGTTTCATGAGCACCATACCATTAAGTAGTATGTTTTCTCTGCCATGCTGACAGATTTACTCTTTCAGTATACATTTGAGATCTTCATTTTGGTTTTCTGCAATTAAAAAAAATTTTTCATTAACTTCTGTTCATTGACACTTCAGCATAGAACTTCAACAATTTATCCTTCTGTTTCTTCAGATTGTTTATGGTGGTCATTCCAACACCATGCTCTTTTGTAAGACATTTCCCACACTGCTGTCCAGTTTAGCCAGCAGCTTGACTTTTTGTGCTTGAGATAAGCATAAATGCTTCCTGTTTTTCTGTCACTTACTCAGATTTTCAACATTGTCTTTATGCCACAAAGCAGAGAATAAGAAAAAAAAAACCCACAGTGAGTAATGCACAGTCTTGGCTCCATGTGGGGCATCGTGGGGAACCTGTCATTGGTGCATCTGGCCTGTACCTGTGCCATTTTATTACCCTTCTTTGGATGTGCTTAGGTGGGAGAATCTGTGCATGCATGGAAAAGATATGTCGGAGCTGAAGCGGGCTGGGGAGGATCTTTTTTCCTTAAATTGTGTTATGTGCTTACAGTTTGACTGTGACTCATTGTATGAGGTCAGGTGTGGAATTTTCCATTGTCAGTATCATGTTGTTACTCCAAAAATTTCAGATCTTGGAGCATTTTGAATTTCAGATTTTTGGATTATGGATGGTTAACCTGTATGGAAAGCTCTCTAACATAGTTTTGTCAAGTGGAAACAGTAGACAACATAACAATATTTATAAAGAAGGGTGTGTATGTGCTTCTTATATATTCAAAGGGGAGGAATTAAGAATATGTATTCATATTTGCATAAAGGTTTCACAAAAAACTAATAAAAGTGATTATTTTTGGAGGTGTTGCTGGGCACATGAGGAACAGGGCTTGAAAGGAGAACGTTTACTATATATGTTTTTATATTGTTATAGTCTTCTGAATATATTAAAATAAAATTAAAAACTTTGTAAAATTTTAAAAATTAAAAATTTTGTAAAAGGTCTTTAAAGAAAATATTTTCTTTCTTGTTTCTTTTTTAAATCAGTAAACTAAAAAAGCTGAGTGAAGACAGTTTGACTAAGCAGCCTGAAGAAGTTTTTGATGTATTAGAGAAGCTTGGAGAAGGGTAAGTACAAAAAATATGAAAGCGTCTAAATAATTTCAGAACAATTTTTTTTTTTTTTTTTTTTTTTTTTTTTTTTGAGACGGAGTCTCGCTGTGCCGCCCAGGCTGGAGTGCAGTGGCCAGATCTCAGCTCACTGCAAGCTCTGCCTCCCGGGTTGATGCCATTCTCCTGCCTCAGCCTCCTGAGTAGCTGGGACTGCAGGCACCCACCACCTCGCCCGGCTAGTTTTTTTGTATTTTTTAGTAGAGACGGAGTCTCACCGGGTTAGCCAGGATGGTCTCGATCTCCTGACCTTGTGATCCGCCCGTCTCGGCCTCCCAAAGTGCTGGGATTACAGGCTTGAGCCACCGCGCCCGGCTTAATTTCAGAACAATTTAAAAAATATTATATGACATTAATCTTTCAACTAGAGTATATTTGTATGAATTGAATAGTATTTAGTAGTAATTAAATTTGGCAGGTAATACTGAATTTTAAAGATTAGTTTGTACTAAATCTGGTAATAGTGTTTTTTCAGAGAAAGTAGGCCATATATATAAGGGAAAAGCAAGAAATGTGCTGTGAAATGATTTTCAAGAGATTTGTTAGTTCATCCCTTATGGCATTCTTATTATATGCTTGAAGGTTTTGACTTTGTTAGGCAAGCGAACATAAGGCCATCCTTTTAGATCTTGGGGCTCATTTTATTTTGGAAAGGGTAAGTAGTTGATATTACAGGAATATCTTAGTGAGGAAAACAGTTTGTATAGGCAGAAGAATAGTTGACATGGTTTCAAAATAATAGTAGAGAAACATGTCTTGGTTTGAGCAGAGAGAAAGGTAGGGAGCATTTAATGGAATGACAAAGTATAGGAGAATTTCCAAAATAATAAAGGCACAAAACAGAATTAAAAGAAGCTTATAGATCAGCAAGAACAAAGACAAGGAAATAGAGAAAATAAAAAGGTAAAATAATAAGGTAGGCCAGGCGCGGTGGCTCACGCCTGTAATCTCAGCACTTTGGGAGGCTGAAGTGGGTGGATCACTTGAGGTCGGGAGTTCGAGACTAGCCTGACCAACATGGAAAAACCCCATCTCTACTAAAAATACAAAATTAGCTGGGTGTGGTAGCAGGCGCCTGTAATCGCAGCTACTCAGGAAGCTGAGGCAGGAGAATCACTTGAACCTGGAAGGTGAAGGTTGTGGTGAGCCAAGATCACGTCATTGCACTCCAGCCTGGGCAACACAAGCGAAGCTCCATCTCAAAAAAAAGAAAAAAAAAAAAAAATAATAAGCTAAACATGATGGAAAGAATAAAATCAAGTGTATTTTTCGGTAAATGTTAATTTTCCCATTAAACGACAAACTGTTAGAGTAAGTGAACATGTGAAACCTACCTATATTTTGTTTATAGGAGATGCAAGTAAAACAAATAATGGAAATACAAGGCTATTTATTATTAATAGAGATGGGATCTTGCTATGTTACCCAGGCTGGTCTTCAACTCCTGGCCTCAAGTGATCCTCCTTCCTTGGCCTCCCAAATTGTTAGGATTATAGATGTGGGCCACTGTGCATAGCTTATAAGGATATTTCTTATAAAAAATATTATGTAAGAGATGAATGTACAAATAAAAAAACAAAGTAATAGTAGCAATTTTTATATTAGATACATTAAAGTTTAAAAGATTTCAACTAAATAAAGAGGTATATTAGGTAGCGATGTCAAAGACAATTTATAACAAAACATGTCAGACAACATGGTAGCTAAATTTATGACAGAAAAGCTATTAGTGATGTCAGAGGCATCTAATAAAAGTATAATTGTATGGGAGATTTCATTGTATCTCTTTTAGAATTGGACAGATATAATAGAAAAATGAGAAAGGACATAGAGGGAGTTAACATGATGATGAATAAACTTGATTTTATAGAAATGTAAATATATATAAAGTAAAAATATATAAAGTATCTGTATGTCTATATAACTATACATATATATTTCTTGCAGACCTGCTTTTTTGGTATATGTTCAAGGACCATTGATGAAAGAAAAGTTACAAATTCTAAAAAATAAGGGATTTTTACTGGTCACATTTTCTGATTGTATTAAGCTGTTCTTGTGTTGTTATAAGAAAAATACCTGAGGCTGGGTAATTTATAAAGAAAAACTTAATTGGCTCACAGTTCTGCAGACACTGCAAAAAGCACGGTGCCAGCATTTGCTTCTGGTGAGGGCTTCAGGAAGGTTACAGTCATGGAAGAAGGCAGAGGGGGAGCAGATGTCTTACATGGTGAGAGCAGGAGCAAGATAGAGCAGGGGAGGTGCCAGAGTTTTATTTGTTTTATTTTTAAATTTTTTTGAGACAGAGTTTCTCTCTCGTCATCCAGCCTGGAGTGCAATGGCACGATCTTGGCTCAGTGCAACGTCCTCCTGGGTTCAAGGGATTCTCTTGCCTCAACCTCCTGAGTAGCTGGGATTACAGGCGCCTGCCACCATGCCCAGCTAATTTTCATATTTTTAGTAGAGATGAGGTTTCACAATATTGGCCAGGTTGGTCTTGAACTCCGGACTTCAGGTGATCTGCCCACCTCGGCCTTCCAGTGTTGGGATGATAGGCGTAAGCCACTGCACCCGGCCTGTCACACCGTTTTAAACAAGCACATCCTGTGAGAACTCACTTACCATCTCAAGGACACCAACAAGCCATGAGGAAACTGCCCCTATGACCCAAACGTCTCCTAACAGGTTCCACCTCCAACATTGGGGATTACATTTCTTTTTTTTTGAGACGGAGTCTCACTCTGTCGCCCAGGCTGGAGTGCAGTGGCCGGATCTCAGCTCACTGCAAGCTCCGCCTCCCGGGTTCACGCCATTCTCCTGCCTCAGCCTCCCGAGTAGCTGGGACTACAGGCGCCCGCCACCTCGCCCGGCTAGTTTTTTGTATTTTTTTAGTAGAGATGGGGTTTCACCGTGTTAGCCAGGATGGTCTCGATCTCCTGACCTCGTGATCCGCCCGTCTCGGCCTCCCAAAGTGCTGGGATTACAGGCTTGAGCCACCGCGCCCGGCCGGGGATTACATTTCAAAATGAGTTTTGGAGGGGACAAATATGCAAACCATATCACTGATTATACTCACTAAATTAGAAATAAGTAGTTATAATATGACAAAATCCACACCAACTGGAAATTAGGAAACATAATCTGAAGTAACTTGTTGATTGAAGAGGATATTATAAATTATCTACAAAACACTGAAAAGGAGAACACATTGTGCCAGTATCTGTGGAACACAGCAAAACTAATTAAGAGAAAAGTTTTAGTTCTAAATTCATTCATTACTAAAGAAGAAAGGCAAAAAATAAACTTAGTGCTTAAAGAACTTAGAAAAATTATGAAACATACCAAAAGAAACTGAAGATTGAATTAAAGAAAAAGCTGAAATTAATGAGATAGAAAAAAATTAGAAATGAAAAATATGAAGCAGGCGCAGTGGCTTACGTGCTGTAATCCCAGCATTTTGGGAGGCTGAGGTGGGTGGATCACTTGAGGTCTGGAGTTTGAGACCAGCTTGACCAATATGGTGAAACCCCATCTCTACTAAAAATACAAAAATTAGCCGAGCGTGATGGCATGTGCCTGTAATCCCAGCTACTTGGAAGGCTGAGACAGGAGAATTGCTTGAACCCAGGAGGTGTAGGTTGCAATGAGTCAAGATTGTGCCACTGCACTCCAGCCTGGGTGACAGAGCATGACTCTGTCTCAAAAAAAAAAAAAAGATAAATATATATATATATGTTTATACATACATAAGCTTTCGAAGAGATCAGTAAAATAGTAACTCTTACAATGTTGACTAAAGAAAATAGAGCAAAAATACAGCTGATCTGGAATAAGAAGGAAGATACAGCCAGTGATAGAGAAATGATTAACTGTTAATTATAAAGGTACCAACTCACAGCATATTATTTACAATAGCGAAAATGTGGAAACAACCTAAATGTCCATCTACTATCCCAGATGAATAAACAAAATGTGATATGTCTGTACAAGTGACCTTTTAGCCATGAAAAGGAGTGAAGTACTGGTACATGTTACAGTGTAGTTGGATTTACAAAATATTATGCTAAGTGAAGGAAGAAGCCAGATATAAAAGGTCACATATTATATGATTTCATTTATATGAAGTATCTAGAATAGATAAATCTATAGAGACAGAAAGCAGATTCTATATATTTTGGAACATACAGATAACGTTTACACAGCACTGTGAACCCACTAAATGCCATTGAATAGTACACTTTAAAATAGTGAGTTTTATGTTGTATGTATTTCACCTCCTCCCCTCCAGAAAGGTTCCAAGTATGTTTTATACACTGTTCAAAGGACAGTTAATTATAGCTTTTTTTAAAAAAATGAAGCTGGTGTAACTTTAATACTGATACCCAGATGTACAATAAAAGAAAACTGTAATTCAGCCTTGCTTTGTTACTCATTATGGTAACTGTTCCCACCTTGTCTCAGGTGAATAGATGTTGCCACTTCTCTTGTGTTGGGATCCTGTTATCTATTAAACTCAAGGAGCCAGTTTCACTGTTGGCATATTTGTCATCTTTCCTCTGCACTAATAGAGCTTTGATTGATGATGGTATCCTCTGGACGCTTTTTGAAAACATAGTTAGGGAGTATGTGAGCATGGCACATATAATATATATCCATTCTAGTATCCCATTTCCTTGAGCCTTTGATATGCTTCCTTTGGTGTGTACTGAGGCTCACTTAGCATCTCACTTAATATGGGCCACTGTTGAGTCCAGGTTTCAGTTAACTGGCTGAGCAACTGTTAGGGACACCCCCAACTGTTTGAGCTAACACGCTGAGTCTGGAATTTCTGGTCTTTCATCCATAGCAATACATTTCTTCCTCTCTGGAAATCTTAGAATTTGCTCTCACACATATTCTTTAGGGTTCTGATAAAAATTGGCAAAATCTTGCAGCTTTTTTAGTGTGAATAGTAACTTCTTGGGTTAAATTTTATACTTGTCTCCCTGGTATCTATGGAACTGAGTATAACTTTGGGTCTGGAAGCAATGAGAAGTGGTGGTGGAGTGGTCTGGAGGACCACTCCATTCTCCTGAAAAGTGACTGCCTCAGGAGGTGGAGTCTTCAGGCATTGTAAGGTTAATCTTCTCAGACAGGAGGGCAGAGTTACTTTTGGTAGCAAGGGAGGCTTGATAGGATTTGGGGATTCAAGGTACTCAGATTAATGAGAATCTGTCTAAATGTCCTAATACCAGTTCTCTAGGTACTTCTCTTTACTGTTACATGCCTTAACTTTAACATAACTTTAACATAACAGACCTGGTGCTGATGTGAATTCAACTTACAATGTAATTCAGCCTCCAGTAAGACTGTACCTAGAATTTGTTTTTCAGAAATCTCAACCCTGTTTCTGTAAGAATTAAGAAATTCAGAAATTTTCTGATTCTCTTAGTCTTGAGCTGGACATTTAAGCCTTCAGCTTGCTGTGTTTGTTCTATAACTTTTCCAGTGCAGGCAGAGGCAGCAGCCCATTCTATAGTCCTTATACTTTATTTTCACCATACATTGTATTGATACAGCTACTTGGTCTTTTAAAGCTTTGCTTAGACTCCAGGCAACTAAGGGTGATAATTTAAATAACTGTTTGCCACTGAATGCCATAGACCATCAGTGTTCTATTTGTTACTTGTATTGAAATAATTACTATCTACACATCTGTATTAGTCTGTTTTCACGCTGCTGGTAAAGACATACCGGGACTGGGCAATTTACGAAAGAAAGAAGTTTAATCGATTTACAGTTCCACGTGGCTAGGGAGGCCTCACAATCACGACGGAAGGCAAGGAAGATCAGCTCACATCGTACATGGATGGCAGTGGGCAAAGAGAGAGCTTGTGCAGACAAACTCCCATTTTTAAAACCATCAGATCTCCTCGTGAGACCCATTCACTATCATGAGAACAGCATGGGAAAGATCTGCCCCCATGATTCAGTGATCTCCCACTGAGTCCCTACCACAACACGTAGGAATTATGAGAGCTACAAGATGAGATTTGGGTGGGAACACAGCCAAACCATATCAACATCTAAGAAAGAAGTAATTCAAGATTATCATCTTTAAGATTCTTTCCCTTGGAACCACTTCTTCTACCAAAAACTATATTGCTATCAAGGTATAGTCAGGAAAGAGAAGCTACTCTGTGTACTCTAGATATAAAGAGTTTAGTAATAAAGTTAGGAGCTCAAATGAATTGTGGAGGGGCCGGGGATGCAAAGCTCATGAAAACTGTTGCCGAAGGTTGAAGGTTGAAGTCAGCATTGAAGATCTCAGCCTGAAGCACTGAAGTGGGTGTTTCTCAAAAGCTCTCTGGGGATCTGCTGGAATCCTGCAGTATTGAGAAACTCCCACCAACTACCTCAGTCTGCAGCAGTGGTGGCTGTTGGAAGCTCAGCAGGAAGCCGCTGTGCGCTTCATATCTGTCAGTCCATCTGCTACAACTATATCTGGAGAAAGAATGGTTTCTCCTTTTTGCATTCACATATGCATGTTCTTCCCACTGGCAGACTTTTAATGAGGAACCATTCAGGGAAAGGATTCTGGGAAATGGGGATTGCAGCTTCTCTTTTGTAATGCTGAGGAGTCCTTAGAAAGGAGTGATGGTGTTGCCTAATTGACAGTAGATGATCTAGCACTGAATTCTGTGTTAGCTTTTGAAGGAACATACACACATACGGCTTTCAAGGGGAGATACACACACATACATTCCCCCACACCCAGCCCAATGTGACTTTGGGTACCAAACCAAATTAAATTACTTCAGAGAGCCCAAAGAAATAGAGGAGAGGATAAAATATATTGTATTGAAGTAGTCACTTTATCACTTATTTCTCTCTTTTTCACTTATTTAAAAAGATTATAAATCTGGAAGGTCTTCTGTATAGATTTCTAATATTAGGAAACATTCAGTGTCTTCCATTGGCTTGCTTTTCCTTGTCTTCTGTAGAAAAATATGGTGAGAAAAACATGCTTTTTGGGGTCAGAATGTGTTTGAATTCTGGCCCTACTGGTCTGTTTCTTATCTTTTAATGACAATAATAGTGTTTTTCCTTATGATTGTGAGGGTTTAATTTCATAATGCATGTAAAACACCTAGCACAGGACCTGGTTTATAGTAAGAACTCAGTACATAGTAGTGTTTAACCTCGTTTTTAAATTCATACTAAGATACAAATGGCTTCTTCCTTTTTTGGTTTTGTTTTTTAAAACGCGTGAATATTCAGTTGTCAAAGTTTCAGTAGTTGTAGCAGACAGGTTTTGGGCAAGTGACTTAGACCCTGTTCCTTATTTTATTTACCTGTGAGCATGTAGTTTTTCTCTTGAGGAAAAGGTAGTGAAAGGAACTTTTTAAAAAGACCCCTTGGATCTGTAAATCAGGTAGAAGCAGATGGCTGCAGATTCCTTGCTTCTCTAACTTTGATGTTAATGTGGTCCCCAGCTGAGGGTTTTAACTGTTAAGGTACTCTGAACAGACGTGTGACTTTTTGATATTCTGGGGGTCATTTTCCTTGAGATCAGCCTTTTCTCCTAATTTGAGACTTTGGCTATTTTTAATGTACATTTCATTCTTTTAATTTCCATTTATGTCTTCCTAATGCTGCATTTGTTTGAGTTGACAAAACGTAAGTCTGTTTCTTTCATTCATAAGAAAAATAGCTACTTATTATATATTAACTTGATTATTTTAAGTCTATAGTTGAAGCAATAAAGCTAAGATATAATTCATTAACTTTTAAAATTGTTGCTTATTTACTTTGATTTTTTAATCTTTTAAATAGTGTTTTAAACTAAAAAAGACTATCCAGAGAAAACTCATAGACTTTTAACCTTATAGTTACGATGTTTGATAGGAAAAAAATAATGTCTTGGTTTCTTTTAGGTCCTATGGAAGTGTATTTAAAGCAATACACAAGGAATCTGGTCAAGTTGTCGCAATTAAACAAGTACCTGTTGAATCAGATCTTCAGGAAATAATCAAAGAAATTTCCATAATGCAGCAATGTGACAGGTATGAAGAGATTTTATTTCTTTGCTTACCCTTGTTTTGACAAGTTTTGCTAATAACGTATAACAAAATTTATTCTTTGATCATCTGTTTAGTTTTCATTTCTTTTTCTTTTCTTTTTTTTGAGACAGGGTTTTGCTCTTGTTGCCCCGATTGGAGCGCAATGGTGCAATCTCGGCTCACTACAACCTTCACCTTCTGGGTTCAAGTGATTCTCCTGCTTCAGTCCCCTGAGTATCTGGGATTACAGTCATGTGCCACCACACCCAGCTAATTTTGTATTTTTAGTAGAGATGGGTTTCTCCATGTTGGTCAGTCTGGTCTCAAACTCCTGACCTCACGTGATCCACCTGCCTTGGTCTACAAGTGCTGGGATTACAGACGTGAGCCACCACATCCAGCCTAGTTTTCATTTCTGACTTCCCACTGTAAGTGAGATTAATCCTCTAAGGCAGATGAGGATGGCTTTGTCAAGTGTCTTTAGGACTTACAGCTCTTTGTAGCTTTTCTGCTTAAAAGCAGAAATGAGACTGGATGTGGTAGATCACACCTGTAATCTCAACCCTTAGAGAGGCCAGAGCATCGAGGGTAAAGGAGCCTAGGAGTTCAAAGCCAGTCTGAGCAACATAGTGAGACCCTTTCTCTACTAAAAGAGAAAAAATTAGCCAGGTGTGGTGGCTTGGACTTGTAGTCCCAGCTACTTGGGAAACTGAGGTGGGAGGATTGTTTGAGCCCAGGAGTTCAGGGCCACAGTTAGCTATGATTGCAGCACTGCACTACAGCCTGGACATTTTTAGCACAACTTTATGGATGAGAATGAGTTTTTGATGTTAAAGGGATCATTTAGCAGTCTGTATTATATAATCACTTTTACTAATTAAGAAATCATGTTTTATGTAAATCTAATTCATTCAGCAAACATTCACTAAGCGTGCCCAGTTGACCCAGTACTGTGCCAGGATCTAAGAATGCCGAAAGAACTGAGCTACCTTTTTCTTTTTGAGGGATCAGTAGTGTAGTTGGGAAGACAAATATATAAATAAATAACTGTAATATAGCACACTCATTGTACTGACTGGTGCATGGGGTAGTGTGAAAAGAAGAAGGCAGGGCATCTTCCTCAGCCAGTAGAGCCAGGAAATCTGGAATGCTGACGAAGAGTTAATTTGGTGAAGAAATGGAGTGATAAGGGAGAGTCAAGGGAATGACAGGTACAAAGGTAAAAACAGCTCAATGGGGTGTGCTCATCTGACAAGACTTAGAATTATTGGAATGGAAAGTATGGGACAGAGAACAGAATGAAATGAGGTTGGATAGTTAAATGGAGCTGACGGTGAGAAACGTCTTATGCAATGTTAAGTAGCGAAGGCTTTATTCTATAAGGAATTCAGAGTGTATAAATTATGACTATGTTTAGCCTAAAGTTACTTAACCACAGAGGAATTTATTATTCTCCCTTAACAAAAGGTCTGCTGGTACAGCAGCAACAAAGGAACAGCCAGGTCTCAGACTTCTTTTCTTGTACTCTGTCATCCTTAGCATATACTTCGTCCTCATGCTTATTATCTCAGGGCTACGACAGAGCTGCTATAGCCCCAGCTTTATGTCTACATTCCAGGCAGGAGGAAGAAAGGAAGAAGCAGGGAAGGGGCTTTCCCAGAAACCTTCAGCTTCAGTTTTATTTGTAAGAATTGTCTCATGTGTGACTTAGAGCTGGTGACACAGGGTAGTCTGGACACATTGTCTCCCCTTATCAATTCAGGGCCCTGTAATTAGAGATTTATGGAAAGCTTTCTCTCATAACAATACATAGGATCTATAGATTGTAAGCTTCTTGGCTAATGAAGTGATTGCATAATCCTAGAGGAACTTTGCTGCTTGGATCTGTTCAATTTTGCTTTTCTTTAGAGTATGCTGTATATTTAAATTATGTTACATATTTCCCATAGCATGTGAAATTCAAGTGGTTGTAGAAAAAAAAAGATACATTCCTCAACTGTGGTTCCCACAATTTGATATAGAATGGGAGATGAGATAGCATAGTGCTCGGCCATCAGGTATGCTTTATACTTGCCTGATGCTAGCATTATTCTGTTATTATGGTTAAAAATAGTTCAGGAATTAGCATTGTACTTTGAGTGTTGTCTAGGAAAGTCAGGGTCTCAAATATTACTATTACATATCTCTTCCCTTAATCTTTGTAGGTCTTGGAACCTGTCAAATCTTGCTCAGATTTCTGCAACAGCATCTTAATTTTTCACTTTGTCTTTCATTTTTGCCTCCTCCAACCCATTATCTTCCTTGAAGCTAGAGCGTTTTTTTCTAAAATGCAAATGTAATCAAGCATTCTCTGTTTAAAACCCATGGCTCCGCATTGCCTCGAGAAATCGAGTCTCTGGTCCTTCATGTTCCATCTAGTGCTTACACCTCCCTGAGTTTCTAAGTGTCTGTTTACTTGTATTCTCTATCATCTAAGTCTTAAGTTCCTTGAGTTCGGGGATTGTATTTTACTCAGTGTCCTTGGATCCTGCCACATAATGGTTACTCAGATACTAATGAGTACTTCTATTTAGTAATTTCTGTTTGGGCAACTCAACTAGACTATCCAGAGGGAATTACACATTTAACATTCTAAAACCAGTTTTAAACATTCCAGGCAAGCCTTTCAAATTCCTGTGTGTCAAAGGCATCATCATGTACTTAGTCTTTTAGCAAGTCTGAGAATCATCTTTATTCCTTTTTATGATGCTTCTGATGATACTGAGTCTCGTGGATTTTCCTTCTGAAATGTCATCACTATCTTTATTCTTCTCATCATTCCTTAAGGAAAGGAACCATATATTTTTCTTCATTAGCACCTGTTCAGTGCCTAGCAGTATACTTTTTGATGAATGAATGAATGAATGAATGTGGTATGTATGAGGAGTATGAGGAAGAGCATTACAGATTGAGGGAACCCTAGGGAAATCAGGTACTTATTCTTGTTATGCACTTTAAGCTTTTAAAGCGAAAGAAAAGTAAAGAATACAGTGGGAAGGAAATGTGAATAGAATTCTAGAACTTTTGTATCACTTTATAGCAGAATGCCTTGCATATAGTAGGTACTCCTCAAATATTTGTTGAATGAAATAAATGGTGAAACAAATATTGATGAAAAATAGTTTCTGCCTTTTAGATTTCACTGTCAAATTCATATTTTAAGTATGAAGTTGCGAAGGATCAAAAATCAGTTGGCTAAAAGATCCTAAAATGCTAAAAGATAGGACAAGTAAAAAATAAATAAGGACCGGGCATGGTGGCTCATACCTGTAATCTTAGCACTTTGGGAGGCCGAGGTGGGTGGATCATCTGAGGTCAGGAGTTCAAAACCAGCCTGGCCAACATGACAAAACTCCGTTTCTACAAAGATACAAAAATTAGCTGGACATGGTGGCAGGTGCCTGTCATTCCAGCTACTAGGAAGGCTGAGGCAGGAGAATCACTTTAACCTGGAAGGCAGAAGTTGCAGTGAGCCGAGATTACACTACTAAACTCCAGCCTGGGTGACAGAGTGAGACTCTTTCTCAAAAAAAAAAAAAAAAGAAAAAGAAAAACAATTAGGAAATGACAGGGACAAACTTAGATTTTAGCTACCAATAAATAGTATTAATGTAAATGTGTTATTAAGAAATTAGCATAAAAATGATTGGAAGAAAACAGTATGAATTGAAAAATTCCCAAATAATACACTGAAATTTTGGTTAGGAAAAATGAGATATGCATTTCTGAAATTTAGCTATTTTCTTAATACATTCAGCTATTTGTGAATTTGGTAAAATGTCTTGCTTTCTGTACTCTATAAAAAGATCAGAGGTAGTGTTTTAATCTTTTTTTTGTTCTTTTAAGTGAATATTTAATAATAGGCTGAATACTACATGTTGGCATAAATATCTCAGGAAGCCCATCTGCTTTGTTTATTGCTGAATGTGCAGTGCCTAGTTCAGTACTAGGTACAAAGTAGACATTTAATAAGTATTTATTAAATGGATAAATCATGGAATGTTATTGCTAGACTCAACTTTTGTGGGTCAGCTAGTTTAGTGTTTTTCAAATCATACCCTGATCTAAGAAGGTACTTTTAGTGGCATTTTCTTCACTGAAGAATTGATTAGAATGAGAACCTCATTATTGCTTTTATCTTTTTTATATATGGGACTCTTTTGAAATTTTTATTTGAGGAAAAGTCTTCTAGTGCTAAAGCATATTTAAAAACAGTTTTGCAGATACAGAAAATGAGACCTAGAGCTTTTACGTGAATTGCCCAAGATCACACTGCTAGTTAGTGACTGAGATGCAATAAGAACCCACATTTACCCTACTCTAGGGCCAGTGTTGAAGAAAGCAGTGTCTGTAAAAAAATTCCAACAGTTCAAAGTGAAGCACTCTCAAGGCATTCCTAGGAGGAGAGGTAACAACTGGTTAGCAATACTATGTGCCAGGTAATATGTACACAAGGGAACCACAACTGACACAGTCCCTACTCTCCTGGTGCTTATATGCCAGAGAAGGAACTTTTCATATTTAAACAAAGAGAAATAATGTTGTTACAAATCAGGGCACACACCTATCCCCTTTTTACCTGTTCAACTAGTATGTATTGAGTACTTCCTACTCCTAAGTGTAGCCCTGATTTGCTCTCACAAGAGATACAACAAAGAATGGGTCTTGGCTGGGTGCCGTGGCTCATGCATGTAATCCCAGCACTTTGGGAGGCTGAGGCGGGTGGATCACAAGGTCAGAAGTTCGAGACCAGTCTGGCAAACATGGTGAAACCCCATCTCTACTAAAAATACAAAAATTAGCCTAGCGTGGTGGCAGGCGCCTGTAATCCCAGCTCCTGGGGAGGCTGAGGCAGGAGAATCACTTGAACCCGAGAGACAGAGGTTGCAGTGAGCCAAGACTACACCATTGTACTCTAGTCTGGGTGACAGAGTGAGACTCCATCTCAAAAAAAAAAAAAAAAAAAGAGTGGGTCTTAGGCCTTAGAGAGACTTTCACTGAGCTGGAAGAAACAGATGAATGGGTAGGCTATTTCAATACACAGTGTGGTAAGAGCTGTGATGGGATGGGATAGATATGGAGAAGTATGTGGGTTGGAAGAGATATCTAACACCTTATGTTTGGGGGTTCAGGGAAAGTTTTCCCAGGGAGGTCATAGCTAAGCTGAGTCCTAATTGATGAGTTAGATTTGCTGGGCAAAGAGAAGAGACAACTCTTATGGCAGAATAGAGCATTTTCAGCTGGCCTGTTCAGGGTGTCACTGAGCACCCCTTGACTTCTACCAGAGCATGCTACATTCTTACCTGTTCTATTTCCTCATGTTTCTAGATAAGATTCCATTTGAACACGGCTTCTGACATAAAAAAAATAAAAAGCTTGAAAATCACCATATTGGAGGGTTAGTGATGAACTTTGGCAATTTGTATCAGCTCATGTGTATATTCAGTTTTGGGTGGGCCAAGAAATAAATTGCTGTGTGATTCAGCTTTTGCTGGGAACAGCTCAGTTTCCGTAGAATATCCATATTACCTTTGTAAAAACTCTATTTATGTTACCTACTAAGTTATAGAACACTACTAAGACTGTAGTAAGATGTTGATGAAAATGATGTAATTAAAAATAGCCATTTCTTTAGTATTTTAATTATCACATGCTCACATTAGGAAGACTTTTAAAAAATATACCTTTAGCAATATATGGTTTTCTTCAGTTAGAATGAAATTCAAGTTAATATTTAAAAAGTCACCTTTTGATTGTACATGGTGGCTCATGCCTGTAATCCTTGCTCTTTGGGAGACCTTGGTGGGCAGATTGCTTGAGCTCAGGAGTTCGAGACCAGCCTGAGCAACATGGCAAAACTCTATCTCTAAAAAAAATACAAAAATTCGCCAGGTGTGGTGGCACGTGCCTGTAGTCCCAGCTACTTGGGAGGCTGAGGTTGGGAGGATTGCTTGAGCCTGGGAGGCAGAGGTTACAATGAGCTGAGATCATGCCACTGCACTCCAGCCTGGGTGACAGAGCCAGACTCTGTCTCAAAAAAAAAAAAAAAAAAAGTCACCTTTCAAGCAGTATTTTCAAAGTATTCCATTTTCTTTAATTATATGATGTTGTTGATGGACACTTAGATTGATTCCATGTTTCGGGTGTTGTGAATAGAACATTTGGATTTTTATAAGAAGCTTCAACATAATGATTCAGTCCATATAATTTGTATCATGGGTAGTGTTTAAGTAACGTACAGTTAGATAGGAGTATGTGGTCCTTTCTCCATTTTTCCCCTTTGGGTTTTCTCATTTTTTAAAATACTCTTTCTATTTTGAGTTGTGATACTAGAGGAGGATCATTAGGATAAAGAGTGTAGGGAGCTATGAAATGAAGATGGAAATGGAAAGGGTGTGATCGTTAGGTATGAGATGAGAGGAAGCCCAGATGCCCCCATCCCCTCAAAAAAAAAAAAAAACCAGAACAAGATACATCATTTTATTGGATTGAAAGTGTTTACATAGGGGAAGGGAAAAATTAATGAGACAGGAGGATGAAATGGAGAGAAGATGCATAAGAGAAAGGCATAGAATGTGGCTCATGATTGGCATGCTAGTTATTAAGGCATCATATTTCACCTCTGCTTCCTGTGCGTGATTGGCATGCTAGTTATTAAGGCATCATATTTCACCTCTGCTTCCTGGTGTAGTCTGTAATTTCCTTTGTGTGTTCCTGGTTCTTCCACGCAGTGAAATTTTCAAAGGCATAGCCGCTTACTCCTATTTAAGAGAGACAAAACTAACCAGGCACAGTGGCTCACGCCTGTAATCCCAGTGCTTTGGGAGGCCAAAGCAGGAGGATCACTTGAAGCCAGGAATTTGAGAGTAGCCTGGACAATATAGTGAGACCCTGTCTCTACAAAAAATAAAAAAAAAATTAGTTCAGGTGTGTGCATGCTTATAATTGCAGCTGCTTGGGAAGCTGAGGTAGAAGGATCACTTGAGCCCAAGAGTTTGAAGCTACAGTGAGCTATGATTGTGCCACTGCACTCCAACCTAGGTGACAGAGTGATACCCTGTCTCTTAAAAAAAAAAGAATAACAAAAATAATAAAACTACAGTTAGCCCTCTGTATCCCGCTTATTCTGCATCCGCAGATTCAGCTAACTGCATATTGGAAATATTGGGAAGAAAAAAGCAATAAAAATAAAAAATAAAAAACCAATGCAGTATAATAAATATTTACATAGCATTTACATTGTATTAGGTGTAATAAGTAATCTAGACATGATTTAAAGTATACTGGAGGATGTATGTAGTTATATGCAAATACTGTGCCATTTAATATAAGGAATTTGTGCATTCATGGATTTTGGTATCTGTGGCGTTCCTGGAACCAGTTCGCCATGGATACTGAGGGATGACTGTGTATAGAATTGCTGGGTTCCGATACAACCTGCGAGTCCATATACTGGCTTAGTCAAAATTCTTAGGCATATGTCTGAATTAAAACTTTCTGCATTGCTTAAAATTTATATACAGGTATACCTTACTCTGTTGTACTTCTTCACTTTGCAGATGCTGAATTTCTTTTTTTAATTGAAGGTTTGTGGCAACTGTACTGAACAAATCAAGTCCGTCAGCACCGTTTTTCCAATAGCTTGTGCTTGCTTCATGTGTCTGTGTCATGTTTTGGTAATTCTGCCCATATTTCAGACATTTTCATTATTATTATATGTGTTATGGTGATCTGTGATCAGTGATCTTTGATGTTACTGTTGTAATTGTTTTGAGGTGCCACGAACTGCACCTTTGTAAGATGGTGAAGTAAATGTTGTGTGTGTTCTGACTGTACCACTGCTAGGCCATGGGCCCCATCTCCCTTCCTTTCCTCAGGCTTTCCTATTCCTTGAGACACAATATTGAAATTAGGCCAATCAGTCATTCTACAATGGTTCGTAAGGGTTCAGGTGAAAGGGAGAGTCACACAACTCTCACTTTAAATAAAAAACTAGAAATGATTTAGCTTAGTGAGGAAGACAGGTTGAAAGCCGAGATAAGCTGAAAGCTAGGGTTCTTGTGCCAAACAGCTAGCCAAACTTGAATGCAAAGGAAAAGTTATTGAAGGAAATTAAAAGTGCTACTCCAGTGAGCACATGAGTGGTAAGAAAGTGGAAGAGCCTCATTGCTGATATGGAGACAGTTTGAGTGGTCTGAATAGAAGTTCAAACCAGCTATAGCATTCTCTTAAGCCAAAGCCTAATCTCGAGCAATGCCCTTACTCTCTTCAACTCTATGAAGGTTGAGAGACGTGAGGAAGCAACAAAAGTTTGAAGCTAGCAGAGGTTGGTTCATGAGGCTTAGACAAAGAAGCTGTCTCCATAATGTAAAAGTGCAAGATGAAGCAGCAAGTGCTGATATAGAAGCTGCAGCAAGTTATCCAGAAGATGTAGCTGAGATAATTGATGAAGGTGACTACATTAAGCAACAGATTTTCAATGTAGACAGAACAGCCTTCTATTGGAAGGAGATGCCATCTAGGACTTTCCTAGCTAGTGAGAAGTCACTGCTTAGCTTCAAAGGACAGGCTGACTCTCTTGTTAGGGGCTAATGCCTCTCATGACTTTAAGTTGAAGCCAGTACTCATTGCCCATTCCAAAAATATTAGGACCCTCAAGAATTTTGCAAAATCTCCTCTGTTTATGTGACAAATGACATTTATTGATTTGTGTATATTGAACCAACCTTACATCCCAGCAGTAAAGCTTACTTGATCGTGGTGGATTAACTTTTTGATGTGCTGCTGCATTTGGTCTGCAAGTCTTTTATTGAGAATTTTTGCATTTATGTTCATCAGAGATATTGGTCTGAAGTTTTCTTTTTCATTTTGTCTCTGCCACATTTTGGTATCAGAATGATGCTGGCCTCGTAGAATGAGTTAGGGAGGAGTCCCTCCTCCTCGGCTTTCTTGGAATAGTTTCAGTAGGGTTGGTACCAGCTCTTCTTTATACATTTGGTAAAATTCAGCTATGAATCTACCTGGTCCAAGGCCTCTTTCTGGAAAACAAAAAGTTGTGTAACTCACTGTATTGTGATACTTGCTTTGTCGAGGTGGTCTGGAATCAAACCTGCAGTATCTTATAGATTTGCCTGTATATAACACTGGAGTGTACAGTGTTTTGAGTGAAACTCTCTCTCCCTCTTCCCTAGCCTTTAATAATCAACATGATGGTTTAAAAACAGATGTTAGAACATCTAAATAATTGCAGTTAGTTAACTTGCTGGCTAGAATGAACAATATCATGTTTGATCCTTGACAATCCTGCACAGGATAATATTTAAATGCTAGTTTGATTGTATTATTTCCTTACATAAATTCCTTCAGGGGTTCTGCATTGCCTGGACTGCCCTTTATTCTTTGTCACTAGTCTAATGTTTTTCCGTTTTTCTCCCTAGCGTCTGCTAATAGTTCAGTGAATGTTTGTTGTTTGAATTACTTTAAAAAAAAATTAAATAAATGTGAATTTGAATGCATATCTATGTTAGTGGAAATAGACTTGAGTTTTGAAGTCTCAGGTCTTGAACTGTCTGAGCCTATTGGCCTATTGGTAGCTGTGTTAACACTTTTAACATTTTCTTTTTTTTTTTTTTGAGATGGAGTCTCGCCTTGTTGCCCGGGCTGGAGTGCAATGGCGCGACCTTGGCTCACTGCAACGTCTGCCTCCTGGGTTCAAGAGAGTCTTCTGCCTCAGCCTCCCGAGTAGCTGGGATTACAGGCGCGTGCCACCAGGCCCGGCTAATTTTTTGTATCTCTAGTAGAGACGGAGTTTCACCATGTTGGCCAGGCTGTCTCGAACTGCTAATCTTGTGATCTGCCCGCCTCGGCGTCCCAAAGTGCTGGGATTACAGGTGTGAGCCACCACGCCTGGCCTCACTTTTTAATTTTTTAAAATGACAGCTTTAAAATTTAGTCTTTAGTTTGCCAGTCTTAAGTTGTAGGTTCTGTATGCAATTGTAGGGAGGCACAGTAAATAAAACAGAAGAAAACTTGTTTATTGTTTCCCAGCTTCCCAGTCTGTACTACTATCACATTGTGTTCTGTGTACCTTGAAAACATCTCTTGAATTTGTTTTCTTTGCTATTTCTACTACACTCACTTTAATCCAAGCCACCAACATCTCTCTTTTAAAATATATGCTTTAGGGCTGGGCGTGGTGGCTCATGCCTGTAATCCCAGCACTTTGGGAGGCCGAGCCGGGTGGATCACAAGGTCAGGAGTTCGAGACCAGCCTGACCAACATGGTGAAACCCTGTGTCTAGTAAATACAAATTATCTGGGCATGGTGACAGGTGCCTGTAATCCCAGCTACTCAGGAGGCTGAGGCACGAGAATCTCTTGAACCTGGGAGGCAGAGGTTGCAGTGAGCTGAGATCACGCCATTGCACTCCAGCCTGGGTGACAGAGTGAGACTCCGTCTCAAAAAAAGTATGCTTTATTATTACTCCCATATCATGAGGCCAACAGATTAAGAGACTATTGCTGTGGAAAAGATATATTGTTACATATATAGCTCACAAGAGAAGGAGGAGTGCTGTGTCACAGAGGGCTCCACAGGGAAGTACCAGGGTCAGTTAGGAGGCAGAGAAAGTGAGGGGGAAAAAGTGGGCAAGAATCTTTATGTGGTTTCTGTGGGAAGGGACAGGTGAGACAGGGTAAAACAGGTTTAGGATTGGCTACTTTGAGTATTTCAAGTGGGTTCTGGGGCATAGGACTTTCTCTGGTTGTCTAGTATCTGGCCCTGGGGCAATTTGGGCAGGGGAAAAGTTGACCCTAGACTGTAACCATAGAGGTGGTTGGAGGTTTGGGCTCTAGATAGGTTGGTGTGCCTATAAAAGACATCCTTCCATGGGAGTTAGTTTGCTGTCTCTAGAAATTAGCTAACCCTGAGAGGGGCAGTCGCTTCAGTTTTAGGAAGGTCCCAGATGTCAAAGCATCAAGAATACAGAAAATAAAAAGATATGCTTAATATAATCTCTGCATGGACTAACACTACTTTTTAATTGGTCTCTCTATATTCACATCTGCTTCCCTACAATCTAGCTTTCATTCAGCAACCACAGAAACTTTACATCCTGTTACTCCTCTGCTTAAAATTCTTCACTGATTTTTTCCTGTATTTCAAATATAGCCCAGTCTCTTTACCTTGGTTTTGAGGCCCTTCATGGTCAGGCTTCTGCTTACATATGCACCTCCACTATGTCCTACTGTATCCTTTACTCACTTTATCCTAGGCCTGCTAATCGTTCAATTATTTGACCGTGCTTTGTTCTGTCTTTCAGGGCCTTTGCAGGGCAGTTCTTGGTGCTTAGTTATCTGGCTAACTTCTAATTAAGTTTTGCATTTTAGCTTAAATATTATTCCCTTGGAGAGTCCTAAATTAGGTCCTGTCTTAGTTTTTTTGTGTGATTTATTTATTCATTGGTTCTTTTATTTATTAATTTATTTATTTATTTTAACTTTATATATATTTTTTGAGACGGAGCCTCACTCTTTGGCCAGGCTGGAGTGCAGTGGTGTGATCTTGGCTTTCCGCAACCTCTGCCTCCCGGGTTCAAGCGATTCTCTTGCCTCAGCCTCTTGAGTAGCTGGGATTATAGGCCCGCGCCATCACGCCTAGCTAATTTTTTTTTGTATTTTTAGTAGAGACAGGGTTTCACCATGTTGGCCAGGATAGTCTCGATCTCTTGACCTCGTGATTCGCCTGCCCCAGCCTCCCAGAGTGCTGGGATTACAGGCGTGAGCCACCGTTCCCTGCCTGCTCCTTCAGTTTGTATATATGAGAAGAGAGCTACTGAGGATAAAATGCAAAGCAAGACAGATAGGTACCTATCTTTATGGAGCTTCTGTTCTTCTAGGGAAGGCAGATAAAAGTCAATGACAAAGTCCTTACAAGGTGTAATAAGTGCTTTACAGTATAAAAGGTGCTGACATAGAAAGTATCAGAGGATGGCCACTGTATACATATGAACTCTGGAGTTTAAGCATTTCCTTCTTTTCCAATCTGTGGATTTTGTAATTCACAGCCGTTCAATGGAGAAAGGACATTTTATTGTTAAAGCTCACTTACCTACCTTCAAAGGTTTTTCACATACTCCAGTGCCTTCCAAGTCTCAGAGGCCACCATGGAATACGAATGCATTCCATTCCTGCATATGAACTAGGAACAATTTTATTTGCAGAAATAGTGAATACAAAATAAAGTCACAGCCAGTTTATCTTATAGCACCCTTTCTTCTTTTCTTGCCGTGGTTAGTAATCATATTTATTTGTGAGTTTACTTCCTTAATTCCTGTGTATTCATGCTGGTGTATTCTGTGTGAGGGACCAAATTGTGGATGTGTGTTTCACCAGTGCATACTGAACATCTGGTCAAATGCCTGGCCCAAGTAGAGGGTCAGTGAATGCATGTGGCTGTTTAGTTCTAGTTGCTTAAATACTTCACTGGGTTAAAGTTAGTGAGGCCATGTTTTATGTTGTAGAGGTGTTGGACTTGGATCCGTCTACTTACATGGGTATTAGATGGGCCATGAATTATTTTTTTGAAGAGAATTTTACCTTTTGCCAACTTTTTCTCTTGACGTACTCTTATGGAGAGATAGGGCTGTTTTTTCAGGTAGCTGCCCAGGTTAGAATTCCTAATTTTCGTGAGTTGTCACTTCTACTCTTAGCATTGCTGATTAGTGTATGGCAAGAAAAATGTACATTTGTTTGTGTGCTTTTCAGTGAATGTAATCTTGAATTCATTGTTACTTAACACTTTTCAAAATTTTGAATGAGAAAATTCATATTTAAAGAGTTTTTTTTTGACCGGGCATGGTCGTTCATGCCTGTAGTCTCAGCACTTTTGGAGGCCGAGGGAGGCGGAACACATGAGGCCAGGAGTTCAAGACGAGCCTGGCCAACATGGCAAGACCCCCTCTCTAGCAAAACTATAATAATTAGCTGGGCATAGTGACACAGGCCTATAATCCCAGCTACTTGGGAGGTTGAGGCATGAGAATCACTTGAACCCAGGAGGCAGACATTGCTGTGAGCCGAGATGGTGCCGCTGTACTCCAACCTAGGTGGCAGAGTGAGATTCTGTCTCAGGAAAAAAAAAAAATAGAGAAAGAGTTTTGTTTGTTTGTTTTCTGAAGGATATACAGTCTGTTCACTGGTGGAGTGAAGCTTAACTCTGGGTCTATATCAGAGTCACCGGTAGAGCTTTTAAAAACCTACTGAATCAGAACCTCAAAGGAATATGGGCTTGGGTCACAGGTGGCTCTGATGCACAGCCAGGTATAGGAACACTACTCCCTATAAAAGTTTCCACGTAGGCTCCGTACCTCAAAGGAGTACATGTAAAGAATTTTTTTTTTTTTTTTTTTTTTTTTTTTACGTTTCCCATATGTCGCAGTTCTAAGTCTGTATTTAGTTTCATTAGTTTGTAAACAAGCACTTTTCTTAAATGGTTCAGTGAACATTATGAACTCCAAATATGTACTTTCAATTCCCAAGACCTAGCAAAGCTGAGTATGTCTGGAAACTTAAGGTATGAGATGGAGAGTAATCAGAGATATGGGTAACAAGGTAGACTTTGAAATAACTTGTATGTGATATGAAGCAGATAAGACCTTTTCCTTTGGGTAATGGAGAATGATTGGGGTATTTTTGTTTAACTAGGAGAACAGTATGATCAGCTTATTTTACTTTTGTTTTAAAGTAAGGTACCTTGTCAACTGTATGTATCATAGATTAGAACGGGGGAGAAAACTAAGACAAGGAGACCGGTGGGGAGCAAGTCTGTGTAAGAGGTAATGGAGTAGCAGTGGGGATAAAACAGTTTTGAATTCAGGCCTTTTAGCTCCAACCACTCTGTTCTACCTTTGACTTCAAGACATAGTTAATTTTTTTTTTGTATTTATTGGCTTTGTTTTTAATACAAAATTTAATTATAATGGAAAAATTTTAACTTTATTTTTTAGATGATTGATATTTTTGTTATTTATTTATTTTTAACTTTTATTTTAAGTTCAGGGGTACATGTGCAGCTTTGTTACATGGGTAAACTTGTGTCATGGGGGTTTGTTGTACAGATTATTTTATCACCCAGGTATTAAGCCTAGTACCCATTAGTTATTTTTCCTGATCCTCTCCCTCCTTCCACCCTCCACCTTCTGATAGGCCCCAGTGTGTGTTGTTCACTCTGTGTGTCCATGTGTTCTCCTCATTTAGCTCCCAGTTATAAGTGAGAACATGCAGCATTCGGTTTTCTGTTCCTGTGTTAATTTGCTAAGGACAATGGCCTCCAGCTCCGTCCATGTCTCTGCAAAGGACATGACTTTGTTCTTTTTTGTGGCTGCATAGTATTCCATGGTATATATGTACCACATTTTCATTATACAGTCTATCATTGATAGGCATTTAGGTTGATGCCGTGTCTTTGCTATTGTGAAGAGTGCTAGTTACAATGAACATAAGCATGCATGTGTCTTTATAATAGAAAAATTTATATTCCTTTGGGTATATATCCAGTAATGGGATTGCTAGGTTGAATGATATTTCTGTCTCTAGATCTTTGAGGAATTGCCACACTATCTTCCACAATGGTTGAACTGATTTACACTCCCACCAACAGTATGTAAGCATTCCTTTTTCTCCACAACCTTGCCAGCATCTGTTTTTTTTTTTTTTTTTTTTTTTTTTTCACATTTTAATAATAGTCATTCTGACTGGTGTAACATGGTATCTCATTGTGGTTTTGATTTGCATTTCTCTAATGATCAGTGATGTTGAACTTTTTTTCATATACTTGTTGGCCACATGTAGGTCTTCTTTTGAAAAGTATCTGTTCATGTCCTTTGCCCACTTTTTAATAGGGTTGTTTTTTTTTTTTTCTTGTGGATCTGTTTAAGTTCCTTATAGCTGCTGGATATTAGACCTTTATTGGATGCATAGTTTGTTCAAAAATTTTCTCTCATTCTGTAAGTTGTCTGTTTACTCTCTTGCTAGTTTCTTTGCTGTACATTAGCTCTTTGATTTTATTAGATCCCATTTGCCAATTTTTGCTTTTGTTGTGATTGCTTTTGGTGTCTTTGTCATAAAATCTTTGCCCATGTCCTGAATGGTATTGCCTAGATTGTCTTCCAGGGTTTTTATATTTTTGGGTTTTACATTTAGGCCTTTAATCCATCTTGAGTTAAATTTTTGTACATGATATAAGGGAGGGGTCCAGTTTCAAATCTTCTGCATATGGCTAGCCAGTTATCCCAGCACCATTTATTGAATGGGGAATCCTTTATCCATTGCCTGTTATTGTCAGGTTTGTCAAAGATCATATAGTTGTAGTTGTGTGGTCTTATTTCTGGGTTCTTTATTCTGTTTCATTTGTCTGTGTGTCTTTTTTTGTATCATAACCATGCTGCTGTGGTTACTGTAGCCCTGTAGTATATTTTGAAGTCGGGTAGCGTGATGCTTCCAGATTTGTTCTTTTTGCTTAGGCTATTCAGGCTCTTTTTTGGTTCCATATGAATTTCAAAATAATTTTTTCTAGTTCTGTGCTGAATCTCAAATAGTAGTTTTAATAAGAATGGCATTGAATCTATAAGTTGCTTTGAGCAGTATGACCATTTTAATGATGTGTGTGTGTGTGTATACATGTATACACGCACATATATATTTTGTTTTTTTTTAATTATTATTATTTTTTGAGATGGAGTCTTGCTCTGTTGCCCAGGCTGGAGAGCAGTGGCATAATCTCAGCTCACTGCAACCTCCGCCTTCCGAGTTCAAGTGATTCTCCTGTCTCACGCTCCCGAGTAACTGGCATTACAGGCACGTGCCACCATGCCCAGCTAATTTTTGTATTTTTAGTAGAGATGGGAGTTTCACCATGTTGGCCAGGCTGATCTCAAACTCCTGACCTCAAGTGATCCTTTCAAAGTGCTGGGTTTACAGGCGTGAGCGACCGTGCCCAGCCTCTTTTTAATGATACTGATTATTTCTATCCCTGAGCATGGAATGTTTTCACATTTCTTTATGTCATCTCTGATTTCTTTGAGCAGTGTTTCATAGTTCTCCTTGTGGAGACCTTTCATCTCCCTAGTTTGCTGTCTTCCTATGTAGTTTATTCTTTTTGTGGCAGTTGTGAATGGGAGTTAGTTCCCGATTTGGCTCTCAGCTTGACTGTTGTTGGTGTATAGGAATGCTAGTGATTTTTGCACATTACTTTTGTATCCTGAGACTTTGCTGAAGTTGTTTATCAGCTTAAGAAGCTTTTGGGCTGAGGCTATGGAGTTTTCTAAATATAGGATCTTGTCATCTGCAAACAGGGATAGTTTGACTTCCTCTCTTCCTATTTGGATGACCTTTCTTTCTTTCTCTTGCCTGATTGCCCTTGCTGGGACTTCCAATATTATGTTAAATAGGAATGGTGAGAGAGTGCATCCTTGTCTTAATGCCGCTTTTCAAGGGGAATGCTTGCAGCTTATGCCCATTCAGTATGATAGTTGGCTGTGGGTTTTTCATATATGGCTCTTACTATTTTGAGGTATGTTTCTTCAATACCTAGTTTGTTGAGAGTTTTTAATGTGAATGGACGTCTAATTTTATTGAAAGCCTTTTCTGTATCTATTGAGATAATCACGTAGTTTCTGTCTTTAGTTCTGTTTATGTGATGAGTCAAATTTATTGATTTGTATATGTTGAACCAACCTTGCATCCCAAAGGGAAAGCCTACTTGATTGTGGTGGGTTGGGTTTTTTATGTGCCACTAGATTTGGTTTGCTAATGTTTTGTTGATGACTTTTGCATCAGTGTTCATCAAGGATATTGGCCTAACATTTTCTTTTTTTGTTGTATCTCGGTCAGGTTTTGGTATCAGAGTGATGCTGGCTTCATAGAATGAGTTAGGGAGCATTTCCTTCTCAATTTTTTGAAATAGTTTCAGCAGGAATGGTACCAGCTCTTCTTTGTATATCTGCTAGAATTCAGCCCTGAGTCTGTCTGGTCCTGAGTGTTTTTTTCTCTTTTTTGGATGGTAGGCTATTTATTGCTGCCTCAATGACAGAGCATAGCTAAAATTTTAAAGGCTGTACTGAGAAGTCTTCCCCGACAGTCTTCTCTTAACCTCCACAATTGGTAGTCTCTACATGTTCTTTTATCATACTTTCAATTTATTTTTTTTTCCTTATTTGTTTTTCTGTCTTATTTTTCTTACATTGGTGCCCAGCAAAATAGCTACTGTTTTTGATTGTAGCTACTACTACATAGAAGTATTTATTTGAACAAGTTGTGCTCTTACATGCCATACTTGGTTTTTTTCTTTCTATTTGTGTACCTTTGTTCATGGCCTTTCTCTTTTCTAGAATTTTCTTATCCCTCTTCTCCGTCTACATTTTGGAGTTTAAACTTTTCTTTCAAAATCTCATTCAAATCCCACTCCCTTCCACAAAGTTCTCTTTGGATGATTCCAATGTTATTTCCTCATTTGAGCTCTTGTAGCGTTAAAGTTGTGTTCTAGTTTCTGCTGTCTTGTATTTCCTATCTCTATGTATTTTTTGAATTTGGTATTCTGCCTCTTTGAGATAGGTAAGATTTCTCATACATCAGTATATGTAGTTTATCCATGATATACATTATTGCTGATGGTCATTTGTCCCTTTCTAAATCTTCCTGAAGACAGCTTGGCTATAAACATAGTTTATTCTGCTCTGGAAGACTTAAGACCACAGTTTAGAAATTAAATTGCTAATATTTTAATTCTATAAATTTAAGCAGAAACAGTTATAATTTTTTTCTCTAGAATTTTCAAAAGCCAGAATGAAAGAAAATTTAAAATAACTCTTTTGGCCTCATTGCAATATAGATTATTTTAGAGTTGATTAATATTTGACTGAATGCAAAATCCTTTAGAAGACTTATATTTAAAATGCTTTAGTTAAAGGGAAAAATTTTCATTTGTTCCTCATGTTAAGTAGTAATTTCTTTGCCAAAATGAAGTCTTATTTTCTTCAGAATCACTCAAAACATTTGGTCCTCTTCTGGTTTGTAATCCTGTTAAATTTCATCCATAAATTAAAGTCTAATTATGCATAGTTGGTGAACTCCAGATATTGAGAATTTGATGTACAATAGACATTTACTTATTTAACTTATTGGAACATTATGAAATGTTGAAAATACTTTGCATTGGGATTAAGAAAAAAATTTCTTTGGGAATTAACTAAATTTAATTGTTTATGTATTTTCTTTTAGCCCATATGTTGTAAAGTACTATGGCAGTTATTTTAAGAATACAGACCTCTGGATTGTTATGGAGTACTGTGGCGCTGGCTCTGTCTCAGACATAATTAGATTACGAAACAAGACAGTAAGTATTTTAAAATAGTTTTGCTAATCTCATTTTTAAAGATTCATATTTTAGAATCTGACTAGTTGGCATTTTGTTACAAAGAAAATAATAGCATGAAAAAAGAAAAGGTTTTAAGTTGTGTAAAGATATCTAGTAGGAGGTGTAAGGACCAGCTCACATACCTTTCTGTGACAAATTTAGGAATTACATGATTGTTTATTTATTAGAATAATTTTTGTTGTGTCACGGAGAAACTATCATGGTACTTCTTCATTTGGAATCAGTGTATGTGTGTGTGTTGTTTAATAATGTGAGTTTCATAAATTATGGCTAGAATTTTATTTAAAGTTTATAATATTCATGGTATTATCTTAAATTTTCTATATTATAATTTATGGCTGGTAATATTTGAAGAAATTATATACTTCTGAATTTAAAAAAATATAAAACATTTTTGTATTTATTTTCCCAAATATTGTCAGGATGTGTGAAAGTGATAGAAGTATTACATATTTCTATAAATTTAGCTTAGTGAAATGTATTGCTTAATGAAAGCTTTTTATGGTCATGTTTTAACTCTAAGTAGAAGTGCTATTTACAAAATTGTTTACTTTAAGCTAGTAGTGTATCTAGTTTATTTGGACAATTTTGTATGGACCAAAGTGACCTTTTTTTCTTGAATAAGAAGAGTAATCAGTGAAATAATTTGTAATTCTGTAGCAGTAACATTATTATATGTTGTCAGCCATGTTTCAGTAAAATACATTCAGAAAAAATACTTCAATTTGTGGTTAACCAGAATCATTTTAAAGTTTGATTTGGGAAGTACACTGTAAGTTTATTTTACTTTTTTTTTCCCTGTTAGAGAAAAGAAAGTAAATAGGATTTCTTGTAAGAGAAGTGAAACAGAAATTGAAATAATCCCTGTTTTGACAGAGTAGATTAAGTGATCTGTGACATTCTAATGATATATTTTAGAATTTCTATGGTGCTTAACTAGCATTTATGTAAATCAGATGACTCTTGAGTGGCAGAACAATGCTTCAATGGAAAGTAATTATATCCCAGTTAGAGAAGAGTTTTAATATCATTTCAGGGCTAAACTCAGTGCATTTGGTATTTAAAGTTATCAAGTAGGAATATGAAGTAAAAGGGTGTGAAATGGAAAATTTTAAACATCTCCATTTTCTTAGTTTTAAGTGTTAATGTTACAATTTTGAGTAGATATGAAGTATTTGATCCAAGAAGTTTAATTCTTGTTGCCAATAATTACAACTGTGAAGGCATACTATAGTTCTTAAAGATAGGTATGGATCAGATCATTATCTTCAGAAAACTCTTTGTCAGTTATCAAAGAAAAGATTTTATCTGTTCATATTCTTTGTTATAAGACACAGTCCACTGAGCATGTTGGGGAGTCGTACACTTGGAATAGCATGGTTGTTCCTCTCACACAACAGGTACCCTGGGTTCTGGGATGACATGGTAATAGTCTAATTTCCGTATATGAAAAGGAGCCCAGAGCTGCACAAGAGATTGATTAGCAGCTGTAGGTATATTGTTTCTGAGTGTTGCCTTGATGACAGCTCCTATTAAGTCTCAAAAATATTTGTATCTTTCTTTTCTAGTGCAAGAACATTTTTCTTCATTTATTTATTATTCAAAAAGAGTACCATTATTGTTAAGGTTAATAATATAAAGATATGTAACATTCCATTTAAAAAGTATCTGGACGTTGTAAGCCTTTGTTCACTGAAGGATACTCTTGATTGTCTGAATTTCAGAAGCATGACTATTACTGATTGACTAGCTTTCAAAAATTTGACGAGTATAACAGTCGTCTTTGATTAAACAGGTGTAAAACTCACTCTAGTCACTGTTTTCATGGTCATGAAACAATCTTTTCCTAAGAATACGGCAGTGTGTTTTTAAGAGCTTGTATGGTCTGTTGCTTTTTTGTGATCTGCTTTGTTTTTTTAAATTCTGTATACATTTGAAATAGAACAAGGAATTCTTGTTATTTTATATTGTAAATGTTTATATTTACTCATATATTTATGCTTTTTATTGTTCTTTATTTCTTTCTGCATTTCCCAGTTGCCTGAAGAATATCTGTTAGTATTTTCTTGTGTGTGGGTATGATGATAATACCTGGGGGTTTTTTGTTTGTTTGTTTTTGTTTTTGTTTTTTTTTGGTGAACATGTTGTTATTTTACTTCATGTTTTCTTTTTTCCTTTTTTTAAGACAGGTTTTCGCTCTTTTGCCCAGGCTAGAATGTAGTGATGTGATCACAGTTCACTGCAACCTTGAACTTCTGGGCTCAAGCGATCCTCTAGCCTTAGCCTCCTGAGTAACTAGGACTTCAGGAGCATGCCATCATGCCTGGCTAATTAAAACAATTTTGTTTTGTAGAGATGGGGTCTGGCTGTATTGCCCAGGCTGGTCTTCAACTCCTGGTCTCAAGCAATTCTCCTGCCTTGGCTTCCCATAGTGCTGGGATGACTGATGTGAGCAACTATGCCTGACCCTCACTTCACTTCTGAACAGTATATTTGCTGGGTAAAGAATTCTAGGTTAGTGATTCCTTTTAGCCTTTTAAAGATATTATCCAGAAATCTTGTATTTTATATTCCAGAACATAATTTATTTTTATTTTTTGTTTTTCTTTTTGAGACAGGGTCTTGCTCTGTCACTCAGGCTCTAGTGCAGTGGTGTGATCATGGCTCACTATAGCCTCAACCTCCTGGGCTCAAGTGATCTTCCCACTTCAACCTCCTGAGTAGCTGGAACCACAGTCATGTGCCACCATGCCCGGCTAATTTTTTTGATTTTTTGGAGAGATAGGGTCTCACTTTGTTTCTTAGGCTCATATCCTAGAACATATTAATTATAGTCTAATTCTGTCTGCTAATCTTTAAATGTTAATCTCCTGTGTGTCTCTATTTTATATTGTTTCTCTTGTTTTTTATTGTTTTTGTCTATGCCTTGTGATCTTTGATAGAGTGCTAAACATTGCATAAAACGTGATAGAGGTTTTTTGAACTTCTGAATATTGATGTATTTTACTTAAGGTTTTTGTTTGTTTCTATCTGGTGACTAGAACTAGCAATCCTGGATCACTTTAATTCAATTAGGGTTAGAGATAATTTGAATCTGGGCTTTAGTACAGTTATGTGCCACATAATGATGTTTCCATCAATGATGGACTGCATATAGAATGGTGGTACCATAAAATTATAGTATCGTGTTTTTACTGTACTTTTTCTATGTTTAGATGTGTTTAGATACACAAATACCTTTGTGTTACTGCTGCCTACAGCATTCTGTACAGTAACATGCTATACAGGTTTGTAGCCTAGGAGCAGTAGGCTATACCATCTAGGTTTGTGTAAACACACTCTGTGATGTTCACACAATGATGAAATTGCCTAATAATGCCTTTTTTGGAATGTATCCATGTTGTCAGGTGACACATGACTGTACTTTTGAGGGTTGATCCTCCTTTACATCTAGGATATGGTCCTTTGGCATTATAGGGCTTCGCAGTTTCTTGGTAGGTTTTGATTTCCAGTTTTTGACCTTCTCATCTTGTAAGTCATTCAAAAGGTCTGCTCTGCTTCTTAGCCTCTTGGCCTCTGTTCTGTAATTAATAGATGCCTCTTGGAGAAAAGCAGCCCTTATTGCTAGGCTCACCTCTTTCTTTTTCTTTTTTCTAATATTTTGTTTTCATTAGCCTTGTGTCTTCATTAGCCTTAACATAGACTTTTAAATGTATTTTGTCCAGACATTTTAGTTCTTTCAGCAGGAGAGTGGTCTGAATTATCTAGTTTATCATTACCAGAAGTGGAGCTCTTTCAAATAGTACAAGTTTTGTTATTAGCAGTTCTGTTCTGCTATGAGCAAACATATGCAAAGCTACCCTCAAAGGCTAAGGGAGCTGAGAGGCTGAAGAAAGTTGCTGACAAATCCAGTTTCTTATAAAAAGACATTTATTACAGACTTACAGAAATAATGTTTTGGGTAGCCAAAAGGTGGTGTATTCCCACATCCACGCTCCCCAAAATATCCTTTATATAGCAAGCTGTTTTGGTAAAACATGTGCAGCTGGTGACACCTCAGACTTTCTTGCTATTCGTGACCACTGGAGAGGTTAGATAAACATCTTTATGAGGGGTTATCTATGCTACAGGCAGTTGTTTAAAGACTTTACTGCTGGAGCCAAACTCCTGTCATTATGGTGGTTTTGCTTCGAAATGGTGTCACTCTTGTCTTGCAACAGGCTGGTTTTTTACCTACGTCTTTAATCTAGCTGGAGTTTATTTCTGTATATGATATGAGATAGGGGTATACAGCACTTCTTTTTTTTTTTTTTTTTCTGTGTGGAAATCTAATTGTCCTAACACAATTTTCTATCCCTTTTTAACTGGCTTATAAGCCTGTCCTACTAAGGTTATGTATATATTTGGCTTTATATTTGGTCTCTGTTCTAGCAGAGATTTATTTGCCTGCTTCTGCAACAGAAATATGTTCTTAATTATATGGTGGCATGTTTGATATTTGGGATGCAATTCCCTTGTCTTTGTTTTCCTTGATCTCTCATATATGTTTTATTTATTTATTTTTTGAGACGGAGTTTTGTTCTTGTTGCCCAGGCTGGAGTGCAATGGTGTGATCTTGACTAACTGCAGCCTCCGCCTCCCAGGTTCAAGTGATTCTCATGCCTCAGCCTCCCTAGTAGCTGGGATTATAAGCACCTGCCGTCACACCCACCTAATTTTTATATTTTTAGTAGAGATCGGGTTTCGCCACATTGGCCAGGCTGGTCTCAAACTCCTGACCTGAGGTGGATCCACCCGGTCACCCGAAGTGTTGGGATTACAGGCATGAGCCACCGTGCCTGGCCTCATATAAGTTTTAGAATAAGTTGTCAAGCTCCACAAAAAGTCTTGCTGGGTTTGTGATTGGAATTAGGTTTAACTCATAATTTGTGTTAACTGATATTTTCCAATCCATGATCATAGAATATCTTTGTGTTCAGTTCTTCTTTTTTGTATTTAAATGCATTTTTAAATCTCCTTGAAAATCGTTAGGCTGGGTGCGGTAGCTCATGGCTGTAATCCTGGCACTTTTGGAGGCTAAGGCAGGTGGATCTCCTGAGGTCAGGAGTTTGAGACTAGCCTGGCCAACATGGCAAAACCCTGTCTCTACTAAAAATACAAAAAACTTAGCTGGGTGTGGTGGTGGGAGTTCAAGACTAGCCTGGCCTACGTGGCAAAACCCCATCTCTACTAAAAATACAAAAAAATTAGCTGGGTTTGATGGCGGGCGCCTATAATCCTAGCTACTTGGGAGACTGAGGCAGGAGAATCGCTTGAACCTGCAGGGCAGACATTGCAATGAGCCGAAATTGCACCACTGCACTCCAGCCGAGGCGACAGGGTGAAACTCCGTCTCCAAAAAAAAAAAACAAAAAACAAAAAACGTATACATTTTAAATTTGATTTGCTTCTAGGAGCTTTGTCATTTTTACTGCTAATATGAATGATCTTTTGTTGTTATGTTTTCAAGTAGGCTAATGGTAGTATCTAAGAATGCTGTATCTTGTATATTTTTGTTATTCACCATAGCAACTTTTGCCATTGGTACTCCTCTGACCCTGTTCCTTGATTTTACCAATTAGTCATTTGCTTATTTTTTTCTATCCACGTACCTTTTTTTGTAATCCAGTTAATAATCCTGTTTGACATTTTGTATCATTCTTGCCTAGTACCCCAGTTATTTCTCTTAATCTCTTTTTAGGAGTTTTAACTTGTCCTTGAAACTCATGCTTTGTGTTGGGGGCCTGTTAGTTGCAGTGAGTATCTCAGATACTGGTTTACTAATTTGCTTGCATCTCTTTTTACTCTTGGTCATTTGGGTATGTCAGGTGGAATCCTTGACTTGACTTTTCTTATTATTATATTCACTTAAATGAATTCATGTATGATCTCTGGATGTAAAACTTTATTGACAACTTTAACCTTTATAAATCTAAAAAAGATGTAAAAACATGATCACTGAAATTATTGTTTTGTGCTTATCTTTAAATTGTTAATAAACACTATAAAATATAGGTTGAGAACAAGGTTGGATTGGTGCTCAAGTGGACCCATATGGATGTTGCTCTGATGGCATAATCCTGTTCTGATGTGAGAGCTTAACTGTATAGTTGCTTTGATTATGTATATACTGCATATATCAACCATATTAATAGTAAGCTTTCTCAGAGTAACGGACAGCTTAGATTACATTATTAGAAACTTTTGGATCTTGTCTGACTATGTATAATTTGCATATTCTATTTGTACATATTTATATATAGTGAGCTTCATTTACTATAGAGAAGAAACAAAATTATGTGATGATTTAGGGAGCTGACAATGGATTCTAAATTCTTAATTTGTTTTAAGAGTAGTAAGTCTTGGAGGACCACCTAAGTAATGTATATTTTGTGTGTGTGGAATTGTGCTTGTCTTTGAGAGAAATCTTATTAGGGATAAAGCGTTCTTGATTCTGAATTATTGACTATTGTTTATTTTTGAACAAATGTTTCCTTGAAAACTGAAAATAAAAGGCACAGGAAAGAGCAAGTCCAATTAAGTTACATGTCTTTTAAACAAAACTTTTAAGTTCAAATTTTTTACCCTGATGTATAAACAGAGTTTATATGTTACCTCCTTTCTGCCTGTACACTTTCATACCTTGTCACTGTTTTATCAGGTACTTTCCACTTCAGTGTTACAATGAGAACTGGCTCCTAGAATAAGAACTGGCTTCATATTTTGGTGATGATATGTATGCCCTTGCCTTGTCCTCTGCCTTTCTTTTAGTGTTATCCCTACCCCCAGTCTTTGCCTAGTGAACTTGCATCCATGAAGTCCCAGCTGAAAATGTTACCTCTTATTTGAAAATTTGCATATTTTCTCAGGTAGTTTGCTGTCTGTTTAGTAAATCGTTGATTAATTAATTGAGTCTTTATTGCATATTCACTCTTACATAAAGAAAGCACAATAAATGCTGTTTTTTACTGTGGGGATGATGTTTATTTTGACTATTAGGTAGGCTGTCTTCATATTTGTGTTGTCTGTTTCATGTTCTTTTTGTGCCTATTCTTTGCTGTTTGTTGTTTCTGTTGGCCTTTTTTTTTGGATCCATTTTATTGCTTGACAGGTTGCTTTAAAAGTCATAAAACAAATTATCTGATTGTCAGCATAGATATTAAAGAAGGACCTTCAAAAGCTAATCTGTACTTTTTCTTTGGGAAACATGTAGGAAAAGATGAAGGCATAGAATTAAGTTGCGGATTAATTAGACATATTCCAGTGATTGTAACTGAGTCTGAGTTGTAAAGGATAGAGATTTTGTCTATTTAAGTGCTGATTCTTACTCAGCATGGGCCGGATCACAGAGTTGGCACCTGAGCTGGTAACGAATTATAGTAATTAATGGTAGTGGTACTAGAATTAGGAAAAAGGTAAAACTCTCCTGTATTCTAGTGGGTGATAAAAGTTTCTCTTGACTCTTCTGGTTACATTATAAGTAAAAATCTATTAGGTTAGTATTCATTGAGTCCTTTTGGGGCTCTATAATATAGTGTATGTGACTTAAATTTCTGATTTTTGTGATCAGACTCACAAACACAGCTCAAGTCCTGGTATCATACACGTTCAGTAACTGATTTTTTCACAGTATTTTAAACTATCTTTTAAGTTTGATGAAACTTCTTTGTAGATAATCCAGCCATGGTATCCTATACTTGGGAGTTACATTTAATTAGTCAGTTTTTACTATTTGGGAGAAGAGTAGTTGCAGTTGCCTTTCTCCTTGAGGAGTAAACTCCTCAAGGACAGGAGTTTTAATATATTCATCTTGAAATATTCCAAGTGCCTAGAATAGCTTTTGGCACCTACAAGCCTTTGATAAATGTTGAGCTGAAACAGCCAATTTTTTGGCTTCTTATCCTGTGAATATAAAATTACCCTACCTCTCTATTCAGTGTTATATTTTGGTGGATAAGTTATAATTTCCATGACTACTATTCAGTATTAATAATGTGGATTGCTGAACAACTATGGTCATATACCAAAGACAAGCCATAAAAAGTATGCTTACTAGTAACCTTGGCATGTGTGAAATACCAGAATATGTTTCATTAGCTCTCTGATTTTTACAGAAGTTATATATGTATCTATGTTTAATTTTTTGCTTAATTTAAAAAATGTGTATCTTGATAATTTTAACCATAGGCTTGCTGTAACTCATGAAAAAGCTTTTTGTTGTTGTTGTATAAGGTAATATACACATTTTTTTTTTTTTTTGAGGAGTCAAGTGTTTTCAGGTTTAAAAAGAATAAAAAGTTTAGTATATTTGTGGTAATGAGTTTTGAAGGTTTCCCGTGAGGAAGTTTTTAAAAAGCCAATTTATATTATATTAAATGCCATTAAACATCTCGAAACATTTATGCATTTCAAACACACTACAGAGTAGAAATACATAACTCTGTGAAATTGAAGCTCTTAAAAGATAGGTTAGATTTTTGATTAGAGGCTTTTGAAACAATCTTTACATAATTGTAAAGCTATGTCTTGACATATGGAAGAAATAGATTCTATGTTTTAGATGTTTATTGTATACTTAAAAACATTCTAAAAAAATGCCTAAGGTAATTCTCTCCCATTTAGGCCCATTTTTTGATTTGACTACTTGTTTTCATTCAACCTAGTACAGTAGAAATGGCATGAACCCAGGCTTTCAGCAATATGGGTCTTAGTTTTGGTTCTTCTACAGACTAGTTTTATGGTCCGGAGCAAATCATTTAACTGAGAAGGACTTCAGTGTCCTCATCTGTTAAGTAATAAGTAACATTTGCATAGTGCTTTACATTTTACTTGGCAGTTGATATGGTTTAGCTCTACGTTCCCACTCAGATCTCATGTTGAATTGTAATCCGCAGTGTTTGGGGAGGGACCTGGTGGGAGGTGATTGGATCATGGGTGCAGATTTCCCGCTGGCTGTTCTTGTGATAGTGAGTTCTCATCAGAGTGTGTAGCACTTCCCCCTTCATCCTCTCTCCCGCTCTGCCATGAGAATTCGGTGCTTGCTTCCCCTTTGCCCTTCCGTTACGATTGTAAGTCTCCTGAGGCCTCCCCAGCCATGCTTCCTGTACAGCCTGTGGAACTGTGAGTCAGTCAAATCTCTTTTCTTCTAAATTACCCAGTCTCAGGTAGGTCTTTATAGCAGTGTGAGAGTGGATGAATACAGCTGTTTTATTTACATTTTGGTTGAGTAGAAAGGTTCAAAACCCATTTATTGATTTAGGCCCAGTGCTGTTCACTAGAGGTACAAATAACTAATAAATGTTGGTGTCTTGCATTCTTCACACACTAGATGAGGTAATAGGTATGTAAAAAGCCAAATTCTGTTTTGCAAAGAGTTAGAGCTCTTTAGGAGGAAAAAAGGAGACACACATAGCCTAACAATTTAGAAAAAGTTTCATTGGTGAGAGAATCCGTTAGCACAGTGGTCCTCCACCTTTTTGGCACCAGGGACTGGTTTCATGGAAGACAATTTTTCTGTGGTTGGGGGTGATAGTTTCAGGATGAAACCAGTTCAGCTCAGATCATCAGGCATTAGATTCTCATAAGGAGTGCACAACCTAGATTCCTTGCATGCGCAGTTCACAATAGGGTTTGTTCTCCTATGAGAATCTAATGCTGCTGCTGATCCAACAGGAGGAGAAGGTGGAGCTCAGGCAGTAATGCTCACCCACCCGCCACTCACCTCCTGCTGTGTGGCCCAGTTCCTAACAGGCCATGGACCAGTACCCAGGGATTGGAGACTCCTGCATTAGCAGATTCTTGAAAGAGTAGGAGTTGTTGAATAAAGCTTCAAAAGGGCAGGGGTTTTTCTTTTTTTTGTTCACTGTTTTATCTTCAGCTCCTAGCACGGGTGCTCAGTAAATATTGAAAGAATGAGTGAATAAATGAGTGAGAGGAGAGAAGAGAGGGCAAAGAACATCTTGGAAGAGGAAACAATGATATGCTCAAATTTTATTTCTATCTCTAAATATCCTAGGTTACCCAAAGGAGAATGTTCCCAGCATGTGGTCTAAATGGATTTACTTTTCTCACACTTAATCAATTAATTACTTAAAATCATTTTCACATTTTAGGTTGATGGCTCTATGTTAGGATCATGTTGTTATATAATTTCCTGTTTCCGGGAGTTTTTTTTTTGTTGTTGTTATTTTGAGAAAAGCAATGTATGCATCTTTTATCGCTTTGGTAATATCTTTATATTATCAGTATATTTATATATATTTTTTATTATTTATATTATATATTTTTTTATATTATCAGTATATTTATTTCCTGGAATGTATGTGATTCTTCTTTGAGATTTTCTTTGGAGCTTCCTGATTTCTTGTTCTAATGTGGACTCATTGCTTTGAGGTCTGCTTTATAGCTGTATCCTTAGAATTTCTTTTCACTTGACTCTTGGGTTAGTGCCACCATTAAAAAAAGGATATTTCCTGTTTTCTTGGTTTTTACCTTTGTTTTGTATTCTTCCTAAACTGTCTTCTTCATGATACAAGAATAAGAGGTCAATTATTGTTTGAGCCTTTGCGTATCTGAAAATGTCTTTATTTTGCTTTTATACTTGGTCGATAGCCTAAGTAGAATTTTACAGTGAAAATAATTTTCTCTCAGAGCTTTGAGACTTTCCTCCATTTATCTTCTAACATCTAGTGTTGATAATGGCTGTCTGAGTCTTATTTATTTGTAGTTTTTTTCCCCCTCTGGAAATTTCTGGACTTTTCTTTTTATCTTGATGTTTCTGATATTTCACAAGAATGTGCCTACATGTGAGTCCTTTTTATTAGTTATGCTCGGCATTCAGTAGTTCCTTTTAATATATAAACACTTGTCTGTCTTTAGCTTTGGAAAATTTCTGTTTTCTTTATTGAAAGCTTGAATCTCCTGAATTTGTTTTTCCTCTTAGATTTTCCTCTCTTTATGTCTTTTTGCCTTTTGGAGGAGGCAGGGTGCTTTATTTTGCTTTGTTTTCTGACTCTTCTAACTGAAGTTTTTATTTCAGCAGTTATATTTTAATTAAAAGAACGCTTACGCGTATTCCTTTTTCATAACATATTGATGCTGACATGGATAGAAAAGCTTTTAAAATTGCTTTAAGAATAATAAGTTTTTAAAATAAATGCTATTGTCTGTTTCCTGAATCATTTCTGTTTCTTCTAGGGTTATTGATTTCCTTGTTTTATTTATTCTGGTCTTGCCCTTGGGACTGGAAGGCTGATCAGGTCTCACCATAAGCAATGCCTTTTGACCGACAGGCATGATAGGGTGAATGGTTTGGGAGCTAGCTTTTAAGGGAAAGGGCCTACAACAGGTTTTATTGAATTTCTTTCTTTTTTTTTGTTTTGAGAAGGAGTCTCACTCTGTCGCCTAGGCTGGAGCGCGGTGGCGCCATCTCCGCTCACTGCAAGCTCCGCCTCCCAGGTTCACGCCATTCTCCTGCCTCAGCCTCCCAAGTAGCTGGGACTACGGCGCCTGCCACCACGCCCGTCTCATTTTTTTTTTTTAGTAGAGACGGGGTTTCACCGTGTTAGCCAGGATGGTCTCCATCTCCTGACCTCATGATCCGCCCACCTCGGCCTCCCAAAGTGCTGGGATTGCAGGCGTGAGCCACCGTGCCCAGTCCCCTGAATTTCTTTAGAGAGGAACCCTTTCCCCTTTTTTTTGATCTGGGGATAAATGACAGAATTCATGTAATCTGCATGTACATGGGAGTAGGAGCAGACTGGGGACAAGGAGCCAACTGTTGTTCCATTTTCTTCTTTTCAGCTTCCATGAAAAAGTGAACTCCCTTTCACTCTTGCTCTCCCTACCCTATGGTACTAAGCTGGGAGTCCTTCTGGGGTTTACTTGATAGATCACTTCATTGTCTGCTCTTGGCTGTGACCCTGTCCGTAGAAATGCTTCCAAATTTATTATATTCACCTGTGCCTTATATATACTCTATATGCTATCATACTGTTAGGAGTTTAAATTAGTACAACTACTTCGAAGAGTAATTTGATAATCTGTTGTTGAATATGTATGTACTCTAGGATCTATCCAGTGGTTTTCCTCCTCCTTCTGTACTTTCGAGAAATCTTGGCACAATTGTATAGTGAGACTGTGCAAGAGTGTTGTCACAACAAAAAACTATTAATAGAAGCATATTTAAATGTCAATCAGCATCAGTCCCTGGGTTAAAGGATGGTTGTAGTTCTTTCAGTCTTCACACTTTGTAGCTCTTTCCTGAAGCCAAACTCTGGGAGTAGTATTGTGGTTCAAGAGTACCCAGCATCCAGCTGCATAGATGAAAATTACATTAAAATACCACACAGGTGTTTTTTGTTTTTTTTTTTTCCTGAGACGGAGTCTTGCCCTGTTGCTCAGGCTGGAGTGCAGTGGCACTATCTTGGCTTACTGCAACCTCCGCTTCCCAGGTTCAAGCAGTTCTCATGCCTCAGTCTCCCAGGTATCTGGGATTATAGGCATGCACCACCATGCCTGACTAATTTTTATATTTTTAGTGGAGATGGGGTTTCACCATGTTGGCCAGGTTGGTCTTGAACTCCCGACCTCAGGTGATCCATCCACCTCAGCCTTGCAAAGTGCTGGGATTACAGATGGAGCCACCACACCTGGCCTAAAATACCACATAGGTTTTATGTCTTAAAAGTTATGTGAACATTCAGTTTGGTATATAAGAGACATTTTCACTATATACCTTTATCAGGATGAGATCTATTTCTGTAATTTTGGGTGGGTGTGAGGGAACACTAAATAATGGAGAAGAAATTCCAGGCTGAAGAGAGCAACTCTTAAATGATTTGTATATTTTCTTGAAGGCTGCTGGTAGACTTGTTTCATAATGAAAATAGTTGAGAAAGTCCAGTTTTCTTTAGTTACCAGTGTAAAGGGTACATTGAGACTATTCTGCTTGGTAAATGCTCACTCATTGTTATAGTTTTAGAACAGTGGTTCTCAAATCCAGTGACAGACATTTGGTAGATAAAATAACAACAGACATATGTATTACTTTTATGTGCCAGGTACTTTTCTAAATACATTGTGTATATTATGGCATTTAATCCTCATAAAGATTGGGGAACTGTGTGAAGTAAGAACTATTATTGATGCATTTTCCAGATGAGAAATGGAAACATACAGAGGTTAAGTAGTCATGTGGAAAGAAAGGATTGGAATTATAGCTGAAGACTAGAATTGAGCTGAGAACATGAAATCTGGAGTCAGACTGCCAGGATTTGAATCCTAGCTCTGCTACATACTACCTCTCTGAACTTGGGCAAGTTTTTAAACTTCTCTGTGACTTAATTTCTTCATCTGATATATGGGATAAGATATGAGTTGTTATGAAGATTACATGCATTTAAAGAATAACACCTGGCACATAAATGGCCCTATATATATTTGCTTTTGATATTGTCATCCTTCTCCTATCATCTCACTTAGTTAGATAAAAGTGTCTTTGTGTTTTGAACATGATTATCTGTCAGATGTATTTGGGTAGAAGAATGCAGAGAACTGTAGAACCAAGAATAGAATCTTAGTAGTCACCATTGGTACTTTGAATTATTGTTGTTAGTGAAGAAAGTATACATTCCATAACACAGACCTCACATTTTTAGGTACACTGTTAGTTTCTTTAATAGAATCAAATGGTGGCGACTGGGTGAGGTGACTCACACCTGTAATCGCAGCACTTTGGGAGGCTGAGGTGGGCAGATCTCTTGGGGTCAGGAGTTTGAGACCAACCTGGCCAACATGGAGAAACCCCATCTCTACTAAAAATACAAAAATTAGCCTGGCGTGTTGGCATGCGCCTGTAATCCCAGCTACTGGGAGACTGAGGCATGAGACTCACTTGAACCCAGGAGGCAGAGGTTGCAGTGAGCCTAGATCTTGCCACTGCACTCCAGCATGGGTGACAGAGTGAGACTCCACCTCAATAAACAAACAAATAAATAAGTAAATAACCAAATAAATAAAAGAATCAAGCAGTGGCTATTCAAAATATACTAGCATATTTTATCCAAGTGCCCTTAGAATCAATACCTTGCGTATAATAATAGCCTTTATGGTAAACATTTGGTTTGTTGTATTTTAAAAATATGTGTATGTTTTGCCTTGATATTAATTGCTTCTTCAAACTTTTTTTTCTTGGTAAGGGCATATCAAGTTCGCATTATTGATTATTAAGATTTATTTGGAGCTTAAAAGCTTGATATATCATTGTTAATAATAGACATCTTTTTGATACGTGTGGATTTCTGTTCAATAAAGTGCTCTTTGGGGTTTATATTTGCCTTTGTGTTATTAGACTAATTCATGTTTGACTTTCCTAATCACTTTGTGGCATGTTCCCCCTTTGTGTAATAGATACTGGTTCATACTGGATTTACAACTCCATATATATTGAGTGCTTTTCTGTTGTCTTCTGATCTCTTTTTCAGGAATCTTTTCATGTGGGAAAGGGTTTTAAAATGTGTACCCACTGACCATTTTCACAGTAGAGTATCAGTTCTCTTTCTCTGCAGATCAAGGGATTATAAGCAGCTTGTATATATATATATATTTACATATGGTGTAAGTAGTGAAAGCTTTCATTTTGAATCACTAGTTGTGGGGCTTTGTGATAGATTATTAATCTTTTTTTTCCTTGCCAGACATGTGCAATCCAGATTTCATGAAAGACAACCTCTCTCTGCCCTCTCGTATATAATAATGGTTAAAATATTCTAGTTATTTTTCCTAATGTATGTACTTTGTGTTGAACAGAAGATTTGTGTTTTTCTGGACAAATTCCATAACTTTTTTATTGTTTATAACCTTGGATATTTTATATTTTCAAGTCTCTGTTTTTGGGGTGTGGAATGAAATAGATTTGTGAGGGTAGAGGGGAGTTAACCAAGCTGCTATGCGGTTTTTCCCAGAGTATTTTCCTCATCCAGGATACCTGGGAGCCCTGTTTAATGTATGTATTCTTTATCCTAAGAGAGAAGGAGGGGCTTGGGAGACATTTTGGTTGTTAAGAAGTTGGAATATGAAGCTTGGTGAATGATCAGATAAAATCTTACATGTAAGCTTAAGTATTACTTTTGAGATTTAAGTATTTCAGAAATTGCTACATATTCACCAAGTTTCTTGAAACCATTGATTTTTCTGTAAGGGGTTTTGGTAACTATTGTGTGAGTTGATAACATGTATGTCATAAAAATGAATGGAAACTGAAACATCTGAGAGTTCTGTAAAATGAGAAATCCAAATGCAAATGAATACAATGACAAACATTTATTAGCTAAGGAAGGTGGTAGTAGGAAAACAAAGGCAGCAAGAGACTTTAAAAAAATGACTGTGCATGTTCCTTTTAAAAGATATGTTTATTCTACTTTTCTTGCTGCCAATTATTGTATCCCTTTTTGGGGGGGCCAGAAAATAGAAAATAGATCAGACATCTAATGCTGTTACACATCTGAAATAACCTCTAGCATTTCTGGAGTTAGTCAGTGGTTTGTGCTTTATACAAACCTCTTTTCCAGGAACTTCTCCTGTTTGGTATTTACTTCAAGTTTACTGCATCAGTTTCAACTTTTGGTTATAAGTTATAGAAAACTCAGCCTAAGTCAGCTTAAGCCAAAGAGGGAATTTATTTGTTCACATACCCCTCGCTCATTGCAAAGTTAGTTTGTGCGTGGCTTGATTCAGGGTGAAAGGAATTACTTGAATTCATGTTTTTGTTCTGATACCTCTTCGTTGGCCTCGTTCACACAAACTCTTCCCTCAGTTACGAGATGTCTGCCAGCAGTTCCCTGGGTTATATCTTTCTATATAGAATCCAGCAGAAAAGAGTGATAATCTTGTGCCTCTGCGTGGGTCATGTGCCCTTCTCTGAGCAAATCATTGTGGCCATTACAGTGTGATTTAGCAGTGGACTTAGACCTACGTCATGTGTTCAATCCAGAGCTAGGGTAGACTTGACTACTAGAAATACGTGGTCTGAGAATGGAGAAGTAGTGATTTCCTAAAGGGAAATCAGAATATGTTTAGCAGGAGAAGGCCAAATGAGTGCTAGACTGGGAAAAAATAATAGATATTTCTATATATTTACTAAACTGAAAAACAAAACACACCAGGAATAAAAGACAATAATTTAAAAACTCTAAAATAGCTCACAAAATGAATCTTAAACTGTGGAAGATATATCTAGTGACATTGAGTCAAAGCTTTTGGGTCCCCATCTCTTTTTTCCTTCTGTCACAGTAAGGGACAGTAAGGTTGATGTTTCTCAAGGAGCCTGTTCCTGCTAGGTCAGAAGTAAATGTTTGCTATAAGGATTTTCCTGAAAAGTACGCAGTGGAAAGACCCATGGTTCCCTTTAATCCAGGATGGCTTGAGCCTGATGTTATTTCTGGTGTCCCTGGCCCCTTCTTACAAGGATTTTCTCACTCTGAGTGGGTACTAATGATCAGTGCTGTACTAGAATCTTAGGAGAATGAGTTCTTTTGTGTAGAAAGTGATACTTTTTGCTCCTTATTTGGGGTGTCTCATGGAGTGAGAATGAGTTCTGAGTGTACTTCACACTTGCCTCTTACAGTTCCAAGCCACCGCATTAACAGAATATGCATTGTGGGATTAGACCATTAAAATTTTCATAGCAATCATGTGCTGCCACATTGTAATCTCTGATTAAATACAGCATACACGTCACGCTCCATTACATCTTTTCTAAATCTTTTGATTGAATTATAAACACTTTATCATTTTTCCACATTATAATATAGTCCCCTACATAGACTATCCCTTCTACCTTAACTAAGTAAATTAAGTTTACAGAAGTATTTCCTTGGCTTCTCTTGTTGGTAAGTTGCCCAGTTTTCACCTTTGTTGCTATTCTTCTTGGCTTTTCTCCCAGTTCTATTTCCCTTTCATCAGTCAGGCCCACCTTCATATACTTTATTTTTATATTGTACATTCCTCTGCAGGCAGACTGCCTGTCATTGCCAGATCTGCAGTGAGCCCTTCTTCCCTGTCAGAAGCCTGACCCCATAGCACACTGTAACTGGTTATTTAGAGTGATGTGGTTTAGTGGAAAGACCTTTGGATGTGGAGCAGGAAGACCAAACTTCAGTGCTTGGATTGTTACTTATTAGTTCTGTGACCCTGGGTACATTGGGTAACTCCTCTCAGCTTCGGTTTCATAATCCTGAAATTGATCTAATATCAGATTACTTGCTTTACCTACATCAGTGTTTTCTTGTGGGGAAAAAAAACATGCTAAGTGTCAGAGGACTCTGTAACCTGTAAAGTTCTATACAAATGTAAATTGCCACTTTTTACTGTTAAGGTAAAAACTTTAAAAAGTGATATTTAGTTTTAAATCACAGGTGATTTAAGAATTGTATGATGTTTGTTGAAATAGTGGATATTCTTCAGCATTAGAAAAACATATTAAAAGATCATTGTGTCTTATCTTACTTTTGTTTAATCTTAGGAAATAAAGAAATATATGTAAGTTAATTTTCTAGGAAATGGAAAGTTAGTTCCTTGGATGGCAGATTTCTAATTTTAACGGTTTTATATGGAGATCTTCTAAAATTGCATTGCATAATTATCTGCACTTTTAACTAGAGTGTACTTTTAACTGCTCCATTCCTTTTAATTATATAAATTATAGAGAAAAAAACATGAGCACATTGTAAAAATTTCAAATAATACAAAAGGGTACAAAAGAGGAAGTTAATGTCTTTACATCTGCCCTTCAATTTTACTTCCTTGAGGTTATGTCAGTTAATTTCTTGTGGATTCTTTCACCACCTATATATGTATATGTTGTTTTACCCAAGGGATTAATACCATATGTGATGTTTTATACCTTACCATTTTTCATTTTCAACTTCTGGGATACCTTAGATACCTTCCCATACCAGTACATATAGGTCTTATGTGTGTGTAACAGAAGGTATTTATTTCAGTCTCCTGGATGAAAGTGACTTCTAACTTTTTAGTGTTTTGTTGCTGCAGTCAAAGCTGCAGGAACTTTCGTACATATGTATTGGCGTATTTGTGTTGTGATCATTGGATGCGTTACATGAAATGGAATTACTGAGTCAAAGGACATGTTCATTTTTTGTAACAATTTTTTGGGAAAACTGAGAGGATGCTAACTAAGCATATGATTCTTTAGTGCTAAGGCACTTTCAGTTGTGGGAAAAGACTCTAGATAGTCATTAAGACCTTCCTGAAGTAGGAAAGATGGATTTTGCTTTTGGCACCTTTTGGCTTCTCTGCATGCTCTCTTCTTCATCTTATGAATAATTTTACTTAAGGTGTTCACTATTAATTCCACCATACCAGTCTCTCTTAGGATTCTAAGCAAGGTTATAGACCTGTTACTCCTCCTCCTATTATTTTTACAAATTATTTTATTATTAAATTCTCCACTTCTGTTTTCCTCCTTTTAGTCTCTGTCTGAGAGCCTGCTGTCAGAGTTTTCTTCCTAAAAGTTCAGATATGATCATGTCATCTTTCCCCTTAAAAATATGTAGGTGTATAAACAATTTGGCCCTAATCTGACTTCCCATTTTGCACTATTTTCCCATACACATTATGTTCAAACACAAAGAACTATTCACTGGTAATGCACTTTATGTATTTTTATGCTCAGTGCCTTTGCACATGCCGTATGTATCCTTCCCTCTTTGGTCACCTGATAAACTTTGTTCACTCTTTTAGATTCAGCTCAAAAGTCATCTCTATGAAGTCTTTCCTGAGTGGTAGAATGGTAAGGTAAATGGTTGAGGCTGGCAGGAACGGTATTCAGGGCCTTAAATGTTGTATTAGATGGTTTGGATTTTAAGTGTACTGGTTCTGATGCATAATCAGCTTTAAGAACTGCTGTCCTGGAGTGCTCCTATTGCTAATCCTGTTGTTGCAGGCATCGCTTGGTATTGTAATTAATTGTTCCTATTCCTTTCCCACAAAATTCTGAGTGTCATGAAGACAGGGATCATGTAACAGACTTTTAGCAAATTCTTGTTAGTGCCTACCTGCTACAGTTCTGTTTGGGTGTTAAATGAAATGAAACCTGTAGAGTGGTTGACATAGTAAGAACTCAATAAATGCAAGCTGTTATTGTTATCACCATTGTTAACACTGGATAGATTAATCCTGACTTGAGGAATATAGGGTGATTTCTTGAAAGAGGCAAAGTTTGATCCAGGCCTTAAAAGACTGTGTAAGGATTACATTGGTGAGTTTTGATCAGTTTTTAAGACCTTATACAAGTTCCTATGAAAGTAAAACTTAAATGAAGTATCTATGCTTATCTGTTTATGGCATTTGAAAGGGGGACATATGTCTAATTTTTTGTATCCTTACTATCTAATAGGTATTAAATGTAAAATTAATGCATCATTTTATGTGCATAAATAATTATGTCCAAAAGGTGGAGTTTAGCTAAGATTGTGAAAGACTTATTAGAAAATTAAAATTCTTAATTTTGTGTGAAATTAAAACCTCACTTGAATTTTACTGATCTAAAAACATTAAGGCAGTATATGTATTTGAAAACCATTTGTGCATGTGCCCTTGAGACAAGTTGGTGGGTGTATTTTTATCAAAACCATATACACAGTGACATATTAAATGTATCATATTATTATACTAATCATGTGACTATAGAAACAAAAGTAACCAGAGGACTAAAGCCTATCAAAACCATCTTTTTGTTTTTGTACAATGAAATTCTTCTTAAATTTGCCAGTGAATTCATACCAATTGAAACCAGATGTAGACTTCCGTCTTTTAATGTATTAGCTCAGCTATAAATGTCTTATTTTCATCCCTGATTGCTGAGTATTTCATTCATAGTTTATTATCTCTCTACCACCCTTCTTTAAAAAAATACAACAAAATGGACTATAAAATGTGATTCAAGGGATTTAAAAATGACATCGCACCATTTGTATAGTGACCCAAATGAAATTAAATCTGTAATGTATTGAGGATAACTTAATTAAATCCACAAATGAAGTACTCTGTTGATAAAATTTTTCGTGTTCCAGTCAATGGTTCCACAGATTTTTGTTTGTTTGTTTTAAGGGATTCTTAACAGATACCACTGAAGGAAGTGTTAGCTGTGATTTGAGAATGGATCTAACGCTTTTCCATCTTGAAACTGAATTCTTATATTATCTTCTTCTGTATGAAGCACATCCTCTCATGTGTTTTCTCCCCCTTGGTGTTTTCAATATAAATCTGACCATTTTGAAATAGTTGGGTATGGACCTATCCAGCCTCATGAAAAGTCTTAAAGATATGAGAAAGGTACTGCTTTAAATTTTATGTCGTAATAGGAAGAAGTAGTTCTCTTTGTTGCCAAATAAAAATCGAGCTACTTTTGGCAATTGGCTGTATTTATATGTAAATGAAATTTGTTAAAACAGCTAGAGAGTATTTGAAAACAAAACTCCATCTATCTAGGAAAATGACTGTCAACTTCTTTATTTTTTAATAACAAAAAGATTAACATATATCCAAATGACATGAAATAAGCATGATACAAACATCTAGATCAGAACCTGCTACATGGTGTCCACTAAATATACCTTCTTATTTCCTTCCACTCTTCTCCTTTTCCCTTAGTGACACACAATACTTGTAGAGTGCCTTAAATCTTGATACAGATATTTCTCTTGTCCAAAGTTCATTGGGCACCATTGATATTTAAAAGAGACCAAGTAAACATTTATCTTCCAAGTTTTCTAAGATTTGTCTCCATTTTGGTACAAGGCTGAAATTTGGCCTATCACTTTTTGTCATTTTTCTCATTGTAGTGGAAGGAAGAAAACTGGGCCTTACTTGGTTTCTGAGTGCCATTTTATAATTGTTGTATTTCTATTCTTTAGTTCATTAGTTACTCTATTAGTAGTCTTTCCTTTCTCTGGATAGTGAGCTACTTTTTTTATTTAAAGCTTGATTTTAATGCCACTTCCTTTCTCTATTCCTAATTAATTGCACTCCTTTTTGGGTATGTTTCACTTTGAAACAGCGTTTTATGATTGTTTATGAGTTTCTAAGTCTGTATTTCCTGCTAGATTGGAGCCCCATTAGGTTAGGTTAGAGATTTAAAAAAAAATTAAATCTAGAGTAGGTACTCAATAAATGATTTTTCAGTGGCTGAATGTTACCTAGTGCTTCTTGGAAAATACTTCTGAATTCTTATGTCACTTTTATACTCTGGTTTACATTCTGGTTATATATGTGCTGTTATTCTCAGCAATATTGTAACCCCTGGGGTAATTTTGTATTTGATACTTTATTGTTTTAATTTGCTTTTCTTTGATAATTAGTGCAGTGTAATAGTTTCCATGTATGTTAATTAGCTCTTTTTTTTTAGTTTTGTGAATTTTATATTGATTTCTTCGGCCTGTTCTTTTATTGAGATTTTATTGTTTTTCTGAAGGTTTTATATAAGCTCTTTATGTTCTAAATAAATAATTCTATACATTAATATCTTGCTATGACTTTTTTTTCTTTTTAAAAATTTATTTAGTTTTTTTTAGAGACAAGGCCTCACTATGTTGCCCAGCCTGGACTTGAACAAACTCCTGGGCTCATGTGATCCTCCCACCTCAGTCTCCTGAGTAGCTGGGACTGTAGATAGGCCTGTGCCACTGTAACTGGCTATTTTTCTGAGTTTGCTAAGGTTATGTAGAACCTTATATGTATTCTAAGCTTATGTATTCTAAGTTTTTGTGTAGACAAAACTAATAAGTTCTCATAATTCTTTCTTTGCTTTTTTTTGGTTAGAAACTGTCTTTCCTGATTAGTGATTTGAAACTTACTTTGGTTTTCTTCTAAGTATTTTTAAAATGTTTAAATCATTGATTTATATATTTATTTTAGTAGAATTAAGCATCTGTTTTCAATAAAATGCTTATAGAGTCACCCATTAATGTACTCAGGGTTACTCTTCAGGCCAGGTGAGTGTGCTTACGGCCACAGTTCATTAACAGGTGTATTTGTTTTGTTTGGCTGGCATACCATTTAAAATAACTTTAATTTGAATGCTGAGCTGGGGCAGGTACTCTGCCTGATATTCAGGGATAATCATTTTGCTGCCTATTTATGGCTAGTATCTATTCTTACTGTTGTTTACCACTGGTAGCTGTTCTGATTGGTTGGTATTGTGGTTGGCAACTGTCCTGATTAGACATTTGCTTTAATGACTGTCAGATATTTTGAATATCACCCTTAGAACAAGCCTCAAAACCCCCAATTTTTCTTATATTAGACTAATTCATAGATTTATGTTTGTGACATCTGGCAGTGGTGTGATGGAAGTAATATTGATTGCTGAAGAAATGTGGGATTTATTACTTAGTAGTTGTATGACATTCGGTAGTCCGTTTAATTTCTCTGAATTTGTTTCCTCATCTGTTAAAAGGAATAATAATAAGTGTTTCTGCTTACTTACTTGAGTAGAGAAATCACATAAAATGTTTTTATAAACTGTAAAGAAATATAAAAATTTAAGACAACAGTATGCCTTTATGTTCTGGGAAATATTTCTCCACCTGTTTATTGTTGTTTAAAGTGATTTTATTGAGGTATAGGAACTTTTCATTTCATAATTGAATTTAAAAGTCTTAAAGTACAGATACTGCTTTTAAGCCTTAATACTAAATTGGGTTGTTAAAATAAATTTAAATTAAGCTGTGTTCATGTACTTGTATGAATGACTGGATATTGCATCATTTTTTGATTTGAGGAGGATATGAAGCAAATGAGAAGACATTGACTCTCTGAATTAGTGGGAGGCATTTATTACCAAAGGGAGGAAAACATAATGAAAGAGAGGTTGTATAAACTTCAGATCTGCACTCTCCACCTTTAACAGTTCAGAGCCAAATTCAGGTTATACCCTCAGATATTCTTGTCTGCTTCGTTAGGACTGGGATTATCAGTTTCCATGTCCCTGTACACCCAGCACCTTGAACAGTATCAGCGCAGTGATAGAGCCAGTCAGGTGTATATTTGCTGAATGAACACATAGATTGATGCCCAAATGAGTGAGAATTTTATTTAGTGAAGATTGCCTTTACGTGAAGATACTTTGATAACATAGAATCATAGAGTTGGAATGACCCTTTCAAGTCATTGAGCAAAGCCAGACAGTTCTTGAATTAGTATAATATCCCTGAAAAATCCTCCTTTAATCTTGCTGTGGATTTGTCCAGTGACTTTATAGCATTGAAATCAGACAAATCCTAAGGCCCTGAAGTACAGTCAGTTTACGTAATTCTGAACATTCTTTAGTAGAGCAGTGAAATATAGGGTACAGGAGCAGAGATAACAAATCAGAGTTAATAGAAAATTAGTGACTTATTGGTTGGAAATAGTAGAATGTTAAGAGATAAAAATTCAAGTCTAGGTAACTAAAAAGGTCTGTACTGAAGTAACTAAACAAAACACAATTTTATGGGCTGATGCTGCTTTTATTAACACCCCAAGCTTTTTAGTCTTTATAGAAAGAGTGGAGGATGAGGACAGACGAGAAAACTTAGGTGCCTATGACAGCGCCACCACCTTGCCCACCGTCTGTAGTGGTCCACTGTGATGGCCCTAAACAACACTCCTACCTCCCTCTCCCTCACATTTGGCTGCACACCACTAACTTAGAAAGACTGGGAACATCAGATGAAGGTGTCTCCTTTCTTTTTGTATTGACAAGTCTGTACCCATTCATTCATTACTTATCAAGTGCTGTCTGAACGCCAGGCATCGCTCCAAGCATTGTGGATACATCAGTGAACAAAGTGTTCACAAAGCATTCTTGTGGACCCTTTCTATTGCAGTACTGTCCACAAGAAACACAAGCCACATATAATTTTAAATTTTTGAGTAGCCACATTAAAAAAAGTGAAATTAACTTTCATAATATAACAGACATATTAATATAAAACAATATTATATAATATGAAATACCATATTTAATACTTATTATATTAAACACTAACATTTTATATGTTCAACATTAATATATTAATAATATAATATGTAAATATTTATTGGGTAATCAATATGTAAATTTTAACACAATAGCTTGCATTCTTTTTGTATTAAGCCTTGATCTTTGGTGTATATTTTACATTTACAGCATATCTGAAATTAGAATACCCACGTTTCAAATGTTTAGGAGCCATGTGTGGTTAGTGGTTACTCTATTGGATGGTGCGGCTTTAGAGTATGGTGCTTGCTCTCTCTGCACTGTCAAGTCAGACCATCTAGTCTGAGGTAGAGAATAAATTCCTGGAAGTACCAGAATTTTCAGGTAATTTAGACTCCTTATCTATGGCCAGTAAAGCCTTACATGATCTGGTCCTTGCCTGTCTCTCAGATCTCATCTAGAGCTAGTCTTCTCCTGGTGCATTAAACTTCAGCCTTCTTAATTCAACTCAAATATGGTGAGCTTTTTCTTGAATCAAAGCATTTCCCCCCCTCGGTTTTACTTTTATTGTGCCAAGATACACATAAACAAAATTTGCCATCTTAGCCATTTTTAAGTGTGCAGTTCAGTGGCATTAAATACATTTATAAAGTTGTGCAATTATCCCCATTATCCGTTCCCCTCTTTTCATCTTGTAAGACTGAAACTCTGTACCCATTAAGCACTAACTCTCCATTCTCTGCTACTTCAGCCCCTGGTAACCACTATTCTACTGTCTATCTCTATGATTTTGGTAACTCTGAGTATTTCATATAAGCAGGATCATACATTAGATGTCTTTTTTGTGACTGACTTCATTTAGCGTAATGTACTCAAGCTTCAGCCATGTTGTAGCATGTTGCAGAACTGCCTTCCCTTTTAAGGCTGTGTAAAATTCAATTGTATGTTTCTACCACATTTTACTTATTCATTTGTCTGTCAAATGACATTTGGGTTGCTTACACTTTTTTAGCCATTGTGGATATTGCTGCTATGAACATGGGTGTACACTCATCACGAGGTGAAACTTGTTCAAAAATACCTCTTTGAGACCCTGCATTTAGTTCTTTTGAGTATTTACCCAAAAGTGGAATTGCTGGGTCTTAAGGTAATTTTATGTTTAACTTTTAGAGGAATCTTTATACTGTTTTCCACAGAGGCTGTACCATTTTACATTCCCATTAGCTATACACAAAGGTTCCAATTTCTCTACTTCTTCGCCAACATTTGTTCTTTTTTGTCTTTCGATAATAGCCATCATAATGGGTGTGAAGTGGTATCTTATTATGTTTTTGATTCACATTTCTCTTATGATTAGTGATGTTGAGGATCTTTCCACGTGCCTCTTGGCCATTTGTATATCTTTGGAGAAATGTCTATACAAGTCCTTTACCCATTTTTGAATTTGATTTTTTTATTGTTATGTTTTAGGAGTTCTGTATGTTATATTCTGTATGTTAATGTCTTACCAGATATGTAATTTCTAAATATTTTCTCCCATTCTGTGGGTTGTCTTTTTACTCTGTTGATGCTGTCTTTGGATGTGCGTTTTTTTTTTTTAATTTTTATGAAGTCCAATTTGCCTGTTTTATTCTTGTGTTCTCTGCGCCTTTTTGGTCGTATCTGATAAACCATTGCCAAATCCGGTATCATGATGTTTTTGCCCTGTTTTATTTTTTCCCAAGAGTGGTATAGTTTTAGGTCTTATGTTTAGTCTTTGATCCATTTTCAATTAATTTTTGTATATGGTGCTAGGTAAGGGTTCAACTTATTCTTTAGCACACGGGTATCCAGTTGTGCCAGCACTGTTTTTTGAAAATACTATTCATTTCCTGTTGAATGTTCTTGACACTCTTGTTGAAAATAATTTGATTATGTATACAAGGGTTTTCTACTCTGTTCCGTCCATCTGTCTGTCTGTGTTTATGCCAGTACCACATTGTTTTGATTACTATAGCTTTGTAATAAGTTTTGAAATCAGGAACTATGAGACTTATAGCTTTGTTCTTGTATTTTCAGTATTGTTTTGGCTATTTGGGGCCCCTTGAGATTTCATACAAATTTTAGGATAAGTTTTTCTATTTCTGCAATAAACATCACTGGGATTTTGGTAGGGATTGTCTTGAATCTGTAGGTTGCTTTGGGTAGCATGGGCATCTTAAAAACATTAAATTTTCTTATCTATGAAGTTATGATAGGTTTTTATTTATTAATGTCTTAAATTTGTTTTTTCAGCAGTGTTTTGTAGTTTTCATTGTACAGATATTTCACCTCATTGGTGAAATTAATTCCTAAGTATTTTATTCTTTAAAATAAAGACATTCTATTTCTATTGTAAACAGATTTTTTTTGTAGTTTCCTTTTCAGATTGCTCATTGGTAATGTACAAAAATATAACTGATTTTCATGGGTTGATTGTGTATACTGCTGCTTTGTTGAATTTATTTATTACTTCTAATAGGTTTTTTTGTGGACGCTTTAGAATTTTCTACAAATATGATCATATCATCTGTGAACAGAGATAATTTTACTTATTTTTTTCCAGTTTGGATGCCTTTATTTGGTTTTCTTGCCTAATTGCTCTGGCTGGAACCTCCAGTACTATGTGGAACAGAAGTATTAGGTTGTTGCAAAAGTAACTGCGGTTTTCGCCATTACTTTTGCACCAACCTAATAGCATCCTTGCATTGTTCCTGATCTTTGAGGAAAAGCTTTCAGTCTTACAGCTTTGAGTATGACGTTTACTTTGGGTTTTATATATATGGCTTTTACTATGGTGAGATAGTTTCCTTCTATTCATATTAGTTGTGTGTTTTATGAAAAGAAGTTAAATTTAGTCAAATGCTTTTTCTGTTTTCATTTGAAATGATCATGTGTTTTCTTCTCCATTCTGTTAAGGTGGTGTATTACATTGTTTGAGTTTGTATGTTGAATCATTCTTGCATTCCAGGAATACTTCCCAGTTGGTCATGGTGTATAACCTTTTAAGATCCTGTTGAAGTGGGTGTGCTGTATTTTGTTGAGAATTTTTCTATCAATGTTCATAAGGGATATTAGTCTGTAGTTGTTTTATAGTGACTTTGTCTGGCTTTGGTATCAGAATAATGCCTCTTAAAATGAGATTGGAAGTGTTCTCTTTTCTTCAGTGTTTTAGAAAATTTGAGAGGTTGAATCAAGATATTTTAATCTTTTCTTTTCTCCCTTTTTGTGGAATGTATGTTCCCAGATAGCCATTCACATGGCTGGCCCCATTATATCATTTAGACTTTAGTAAAATGTCTTTTGGGCCTTCTTGAATGTCAGTCTAAAGTAGCTTCTCAGTCATTCTGTATCAGTAGCTCTCTATTATTGTCCTCATAGCAATTTTCACAGACATTTTCCTTTGTTATCCTGTTTTCTATCAAATTATCCCATTGCTTATAGATAGAATATAAGCTTGAGAGCAGTCCCTATCATTTAGAGTTTTTATGGTTAGTTCTATTACGTAGGCATGATTGATTAAGTTTGGACATTTGTGCTTAACTAAATCTCTACCCCCTGTCTCCCTGCAGCCCTTCCGTAAGTCAGGGGTTGGGCTGAAATTTCCAAACTTCTAATCACTTGGTTGGTTTTTTTGGAAACCAGCTCCCATCCTGAAGCTATGTAGGCTCCCACTACGAGTCACCTGATCAGTATAAATTCTGGTATGGTTGAAAGGAGCTTATTATGAATGACAAAAGACAGCCCCTTTCACTCTTGTGAGGGGGTGAGAAAACAAAGATAAAATATCTTGATTCAACTTCTCACTCACTCAGTCGATTCATAGGGTCTTAGGAGATTTTGTGCCAAGAACCTACAAAGACCAAATATTTCTTATGATTTCATAATGTCACACTACCTTACAAGATTGTTTTAAGAATAAATGAGAGAATGCATGCAAAACTCTTAGCACATTGCCTGGTACAGATAGCAGTGGCTCTACTGCTACAGCTGTTAAGATTTTCTTCCCCATCCGTCTCTTCCTTGGCCTTCTCTGCTCTCCCCTTTTTCCTTCCTCTGATAACCTTTGCTTGTGTTTCCATTTTCCTAATCTTTCTCTGACATTTTTTTCTTCTGAGTTCTCAATATTAGGTCAGAAGTCCAGGTCTTGGAAGGGTTAGGGGTGGCACTGGTGTAGGAGCTTCTTGCAGAAGATTCATTTCAAGCCCCCTCCCTCATTTACTTTCCTTTAGCTGTTGGTTTCATTTTCATCAAGAATCTGAAATATCTCAGGGGAAGTATCTGAATTTACTTTTTCAGAACAGATATTAGCTGTGATAGTGCCCCCCCACCCCCAGTGTTAGAAGATGTGGGAAATAGTGATTCCTTGTATCAGGCTGATTCTTGAGATATGTCCTTTGCTTTAGGAATGATACTGATGACACTGATAATCTTTTTTTTTTTTTTTGAGATGGAGTCTCACTGTGTCGCCCAGGCTGGCGTGCAATGATGTGATCTCGGCTCACCGCAGCCTCTGCCTTGAACACTCTCCTACCTCAGCCTCTTGAGTAGCTGGGATTACAGGTGCATGCCATCACGCCTGGCTAATTTTTGTATTTTTGGTAGAGACAAGGTTTCACCATGTGGGCCAGGCTGGTTTCGAACTCCTGACCTCAAGTGATCTGCTCGCCTCGGCCTCCCAAAGTGTTGGGATTACAACTGTGAGCCACCATGCCCTGCTGATACTGATAATCTTAAAGAGAGAAATTTAATGATCCTTTCATTAGTAAAATGTGTAATAAGAGTAACAAAGCGTATTATGGGAAGAAGAGGTTCTCGATTATTTACCCCTTTAGCATTTTCCTGGAGGTTTAGTGGTCATTAGAAAGAAGTACTTGTGGCTAGGCATGGTGGCTCACACCTATAATCCCAGCACTTTGGGAGGCTGAGGAAGGAGAATTGTTTGAATTGAGAATTGTTCTTCTCCTCCTGAGGAGGAGAATTGTTTGAAGCAAGGAGTGCAAGACCAGCCCGGGCAACATAGCGAGACCCCCCCATCTCTACAAAAGTAAAAATAAGTTAGCCTGTTGGGGTGGCGTGTGCCTATAGTTCTAGCTACTCGGAAAGCTGAGGTGGGAGCATGACTTGAGCCCAGGAATTAGAGGCTGCAGTGAGCATTCACCACACCACTGCACTGTAGCCTGGGCAACAGACTGGGGTCTCTTAAAAAAGCACACACACACACACAGAAAGACATACTTGTTACTAGTGCTCTTTTGTAAGAGTTTATCTAACATGGCATTTTAATTATGATTTAAAAAAATATTTCTTTCCAGTTAACAGAAGATGAAATTGCAACCATTCTTAAATCTACATTGAAAGGACTAGAATATTTGCATTTTATGAGAAAAATACACAGAGATATAAAAGCTGGAAATATTCTCCTCAATACAGAAGGACATGCAAAATTGGCAGATTTTGGAGTGGCTGGTCAGTTAACAGTAAGTTAACTTTAATAATTTTCTAAACACTTGGCTAATTTGTTCAGATTTGATTATAACTAAACTTCAATAACTTTTTGAGGGGGAATGGAAAGAAATGTGTAACTTTAGTTTTTATGGAGAAAGAACCGTAATTGAGCCAAATTTGAGTATTATTTAATTTATAATTTAGGATGATTGAATATGAAAATATATCTTGTAATCAAAATGCTTAAATGTTCTAAAAGGGAAGCTACGTAGCTCATTTCTGTAGCTTTTATCATTATAGCACTATCTTTAATGACTGTGTTTAATGATGGTAGTGGGGATAAGTTACCTGTGGACTCTTGGTTATTTTCAGAATTCAGAATTCCTAAGTATGTCATAACTAGTTGAAATTTTAGCAAAATAGTCAATTTCTGATATAATATGTGGCATTGGAGGTTTCAACATTTTTTAAAAGAATGTTTGGCATACAGATTTCCTTTGTGCTTTTGTAATAGTATTTATGGCTATGTAACGTTATTGCAGGATACAATGGCAAAACGCAATACTGTAATAGGAACTCCATTTTGGATGGCTCCTGAGGTGATTCAAGAAATAGGCTATAACTGTGTGGCCGACATCTGGTCCCTCGGCATTACTTCCATAGAAATGGCTGAAGGAAAACCTCCTTATGCTGATATACATCCAATGAGGGTAAGAAAATTATGGTTTGCTGAAAATGTTAGCCTTATATAAGTGTTGCAGTTGTTTTGTAATGTCAGTGTAAGTAAATATAAACTAAATACGTTCATTTAAATGTATTCTTTTTAAAAATGGTAAAATTACCTCTTAAAGATTGGTAACTCTTAACTTCTCTTCCATGTTCTTAATTGTGAGAAAAGAACTGAAGGCTTTGTATATCTCTACCATCACTGTTCTCCTCCCCCAAAAATATACCCGTAAAATTTTTGCTTGCTTTTCAGTAGAAGAAAGGGTTGGTAAATCCTCTTTGCTCTTCAGTTTATTGTTTTCTCGATTGTGGTAGTGAAAGAGTTTGAAGTAATCATTTCTCACTTTTTTACCCACTCTGTAATTTATACCTTACTGTGTTTTTTTTTTCTGCCCTTTCTCTTCTTTGGTCTGGAGATGGTATTAAGCAATCCTAATTTCTAATATTACTATGCACATGTAAAGGAATTAGGCTAATTTTTTTAAATGAATGCTTATTAAGAAGATGGAATTCCTTTTTTGAACATCATTATATGCTTCTGTGACTTGTGCAGGATAATTTTTGAGTTTGAAATATGTATCTTGCATATTCAAATCTAATTGCCTATGTTTCAGGGTTTGTGATGATATACTTTTTAGGTTTATTACTGTGTGAATCGTATAGATAAGTTCATCATCATAGATAAGTACATTTATCTTTGTATACTTACTGCCCTCTAGTGGCTGTAGTTATCTCAATAAAGATGTAGGAATGAGGGGAAGAGTGTACGTATGTGTGTATTTGTAGAAAAGAGAAGATAATGTCATGGTGGCTGGAGGAATGTGAAGTAAATAGATAGGAAGAGGAAGAATGCATTATTTTAGAATATCTGAAGAAGAATAAATTGGAATTACATCTGATATTATAATGCTATTGTGGCTTCAATTTCGATAATACAGGTAACAGTATATTATACAGAAAATACTTGAAAATCTGTCTGCTGTATTGAAACATTTTAAAGAGAGATTATTATTATTATTTTTCTTTTGAGACAGGGTCTCACTCTGTCACCTAGCCTGGAGTGTAGTAGTGCGATCATAGCTCACTCGAGCCTTGACCTCCTGGGCTCAGGTCATCTTCCCACCTCAGCCTGCAGAGTAGCTGGGGCTATAGGTATGCACCACCGTGACCAACTAGTTTTTTGTAGAGACAGGGTGTCGCCATGTTGCCCAGGCTGGTTTACGACTCCTGGGCTCAAGTGATCCGCCCATCTTGGCCTCCCAAAGTGCTGAGATAACAGGAGTGTGCTCAACCTAGAATTCTTTGAGTAATATACAATAAGTATATTAAGTAGTATACTTATTGTTTACTACTTATATATACTTATATACAATAAGTATATATAAGTATATATTGTATATAAGTATATATAAGTAGTATACAATATGTACCATCTTTCTCTTCCTTGTGTATATAAATTCCTTTTGGTAAATGAAAAATAAAAATAGCATCAATTGTTTGAAAATAACATGAAAAATAACAAGGTCAGCATAAAAACAGGAACACAAAGTCTTTCTTTCATCTCTGATCATTAGTTATCTGCAGTTCTTTTAGTTAGGATGTTTGTAGGGTGATCCTCAAAGTAGGCGTATTTGAGTTTGAATCAGTGAGTTTTACTAAATTCCCCAAGGCAACCTAGGTAACTTCGAGAGCTGGGATTTAACCTAGGACTTCCATTATTACTATTCTGCTTCTTCCCTGTGTAAATCTTATTTTTCCAACCAGATAGTTCAACTTGTTAAATTTGATCCTGTGCTCAGATAGCAGAGAATTGTAATATGTGGCCTCTCCCTTTAAGGATCTTATAATATTACCTGAGAGTTTGAATGAATACATTATACATTATTAAAAATATACCTGAAAATAGTATTTCTCTTAGGAAAAAAAAAATATATATATGTGTATATATATATATGTGTATATATATATGTGTATATATATGTGTATATATATATGTGTATATATATGTGTATATATATGTGTATATATATGTGTATATATATATATGTGTATATATATGTATATATATATGTGTATATATATGTGTATATATATATGTGTGTATATATATATGTATATATATGTGTGTATATATATGTGTGTATATATATGTGTGTATATATATGTGTATATATATGTGTATATATATATATGTGTATATATATATGTGTATATATATATATATTGCAAACTTCCTAGGATGTCTTGCTCACTTTTTTTTTTTAAAATCTAAATCCTACCAATTTTTCAAGTCCCAGCTTGGATTTTATGCCTGTATAGAGCCATTCTTGACAGCTATCACCCAAGTAAATTTCTCTTTTTCCTCATATTTTGTATATAGGCAATTTCTTGACAGTCCAATTCTTTGGACAGTTAATCAGGTGTTGTCTTGTGCATTTCCAAACGTAATATAGTTTATTTTCTTTTTAAATGGTATCATTATTTAACTTTTCTTGTGTTTGTGAGCTGTCTTACAAATTAGAGTATTGAACTGCAAGTATTGGAAGCTGTGTTTTATCACTGGTAACAAATACTACCTTTTGTTTTCCTTGAAATGACAGGTTCACTTGGTTCATTTTTGAGAAAATGTCTGTCAAATACCCAAGTCTGTGTAACCTTAGTTTTCTGTTAGTTATTCTTCAAGTAAAAATGATGTTCCTTGAAAAGAGCCTTGTAGTTTATTTAGCTTCCAGCTCAGTCACACAACTGCTTTTTTTCAGATTATTGTTGTTCTTTGATATGTGGGGAAGTGCTTTATTTTCCATTTTGTCAATGTAGAATATTAAAAAAAACATATTCAAGTATAGAAATTTAAAAAATTAATAACCTTTACTGTTTCATCAAGGTTTATAGTAGTTTGGTCGGGGGTATAGTGAGGGCAATGAAAGAAAGAGCTGTCCAATAGAGAAAAAAAGTTGTTGAGGGCCCAGCTAAAATTGATAATTGAGAAATTATGGTGTAATTAATCCTGGTTTGTGGGCCTTCCTGTGGTAGTGTGCTCTGCTGTGCAGTAGAGTGCATTATGGCTTTGATATGGAGGGTTTGGGTTTTAATGAATGAGTGTCTTGGAAGGATGGGGCTTCAGGGAATTTAAGGATGCTGCTGAGAGACAGTTCAGGAGTTACTAACAGAGCACAGTCTGGAAAGAAAAGAAAGAGTGTCAGGAAATGGGGGGATCGAAGAATAGATAGTGTTCTCCATGCTTGCTGCATAGCAGTCATCTGGGGAGCCCTACCCTGAACAGATTAAATCCAAAATCTCAGGACGTTATAGAGGAGATAAAGTGGTAGTTAAGATATGAGAAAGCTGGGAGGATATGAGACTATGGTAAGTGAGTGAAATACTGAAGTTTTCTTTTTTAGCCAACATTTTTTTGTACTGTAGTAACTTTGTGAAATAAATATTTTATCCTCCATTGGGTGGCTTGGATGAAATGGATAAGATTATGTTATTTGTTAAGATGATATAACTTGTTAGTGGCAGAGCTGAGATATGAACTCAGTTTTATGGGTGTTTTTGCCTAGACACCAAAGAAATATCCTCTGCATTAATATTCCAACTCTGTACAAGTGGAGGAGCAGCTAACAAAAATAAGACAAGTTTTCCAGAGTAGCAGAAAATATGGACAGATTTCAATTTTTAATATTTTGTTTTCCAGCCATTTTTTGGTAGCCATATAGGCTAATGATATAATCAGTAATCTACAAAGTTGCCACAATGAGACAAAGATATGATTGACACGAAGACCCCACAACTGATACAGGCAAAAAAACTGATAGTTATTTTAATGTAAGTAAATGATACAATTTACTACATATAAATGGCTATCTAGAATAAAGTTAGAGACAAAGTTAGGATGTGGTGGATGAGTTTCCCCAGCCTCCATATACAGTGGGGTGCCCAGCCACTGGTGATAGTGTGATTGGAGTGAGGATTCTATCCAGTCTTTCTGAAATGCCTTGCAGTCATCCTCACAGAGTTCTAGCCCTTTCCACTATGCTTGCCCACTAGATGTATATAATTAGGAACACTCCAGAACAGTGGTGCTGCCTTCTAGACTGAGTGAACTGGGATTTGGTTTCCCAGTCATTTTCTCAGCCTTTTACCGTGTTTAGGCACCAGGCCTGTTTATAAAGTAGTCTTGCTTAGGACAGCAAAAATTAGGGGCAAAAAGAGATGCCTCGAGCTTGGATAGTTTAGAATGGAGTTGCTTCTCCTTAAGTGGCCACAAATTATTGCTGTGTTTTTCACTAATTAAGGTTTTTGTAGGACATATATTTAGGGTGTCATAGCCTGAGGGATATGAAGAACTTAAAGATGGCACTGAATTAGGAAATGAAAGTGGTTAAATTGGAAATTTACAGTTATTTGAGAATGGGTCCTTCAAAGGTGTTAAGTCTGAGGTCATTTGTTTTATATGCTTTAGTTTATCAGTATGTCAAAGATTGATATTTCTTTTATCATTCCTGGGCAGAATAAGGAATATTTGGAATATAGGTGTTCAAGGAGAAATTTTCTATTAAAAAGAGCTGTTAAAAACACTGGATTTGTTTGATGGCAAGGAGTCAACCGAATTTGTTAGTTTTGATACAACTTTTTTTCCCCCCAAAGAAACTTGTGGTATATGTAAACCGAATCTTCACTGTGATAGACAGTAATGATTATCTGTGTAGTAAAGGGAAATGATGATGTACACATTGAAACGTATAAAGCTTTTTAAACAGGAGGGGGATAGAAGTGCTTATAAATTTACATTCAGCTGTGAGATTAAAATTAGTGAGTAGTGGCAAATGGGAGTAAGTCTAATCAGAATGTTAAGTGAAACAAATTTTTTAAAAATTAAAACTCAGTTTATTTTATAAAGTTAAATATGAAACCACCAAATTAATTTTGGTCAGTTAGATAAATAGAATAGTTTAAAAAATTTAGTCTTGAATTCAGTTAACCACATACTTTTGAGGAGATCAATCTTCTCTCTCAGGCCTGTTGGAAGTGAGTGTGAAGAGTGTGTGTGTGTGTGTGTATATTTTTTTTTTTTTTGAGACGAAGTCTCACTCTGTTACCTGGGCTGGAGTACAGTGGCAGTCTTGGCTCGCTGCACCCACTGCCTCCTGGTTTCCAGTGATTCTCCTGTCTCAGCTCAGCCTCCCGAGTAGCTGGGATTACAGGTGCCTGCCACCATGCCCAGCTAATGTTTTGTAATTTTAGTAGTGACGGGGTTGCACTATGTTGGCCAGGCTGGTCTTGAACTCCTGGCCTCAAGTGATCCACCTGCCTCGGCCTCCCAAAGTGCTGGGATTACAGGCGTGAGCCAGTGCAGCCAGCCTTAGGATGTGTATGTGTGTGTGTGTGTGTGTGTATATATATATATATATAAATATATATATATATATGTATGTGTGTGTGTATATATATATTTTTTAAATCGGGAGATGAATAAATAGTATCATTTCCTTCCTTCCTTCCCTTCCTTCCTTCCCTTCCTTCCTATCCTTCCTTTCCTTCCTTCCTTCCTTCCTTTCCTCCCTCCCTCCTTCCCTCCTTCCTTCCCTCCTTCCTTCTTGCCTTCTTCCCTCCCTCCCTCCTTCCCTCCTTCCTTCCTTCCCTCCCTCCCTCCCTGCTTCCTTGCTTCCTTGCTTCCTTGCTTCCTTTTTTTTTGATGGAATCTTGCTCTGTCGCCCAGGCTGGAGTGCAGTGGTGCCATCTCCGCTCACTGCAATGTTTGCCTCCCCGGGTCAGGCAATTATCCTGCCTCAACCTCCTGAGTAGCTGGGATTACAGGCGTAATCTGTAAAAAACCTTTGTGTTTGCTTACTTGTTGTTCAGCATAGGGAAAGGGGTAAGGAAAGAACTGTTTGAATCAGTCTGTGGACAGCAGGAGAAGTACCTGATGATTTCTTGAATTAGATGAAGGAAAGAAAATAAAAATCAAACTAAGAATTTTTACTTCTGTGCAATGCAATACTGAATGTTTATAACTTAAAAAATGTGTAAATAAATAGTGTATTTTTGGAAGATTTATGTCAAATGTGATTTAAGGAGATAATTGGAGGCACTTGGCAATTTTCTGGAAATTTAACTCACATAAAACATGACAATCTCTAAGAGTAAATTAAGAATTATTTTAGCCTGAAAAAAGGTCTCTATCGCTGTGTCCTTACACTATGTACTTACAAAGAAAGGAGCCCTGCAGATATTTTCAAACATGGAAGAGTTATTTTTGATGAATGATATTTTCGAAAATAATGTTATCCTTTCCTGAACAATCTTTTCCTTAACCCACCATATTTTCCATCTGGCTCCCACCTCCCTTTTTAGAGAAACATAGCATTTAAGTAGGTGCAACAAATGCTTTAGTATAGGCAGCATAAAAACAGACATGATTTAGAAGATCATTCTTTATAGTGCATATAAAAAAATAAAACACAGTAGCTCTCTCCCTTTGCAAATCACATGGCACTACTTTTTTTCACAACCAAATGATTTAAAAAAAGAGACATAAAAATGTGGTTATGTTCACATCTAAAGAGTGAACACTTAGTTAACCATTTTTTAATATTTAAAAAAAACCCAACACCAAAAAAGAGAAGACAATCCATGTCCTCCTTCCTGCTCAATTAGTAATAAAATTTGGTTGAGAAATTCTAGAAAACTGATTCTCTGTAGTGGTGAGACTTAAGTGATACCGTACCCAACACACTTAACACACCTTCCATCTCCCAGTCCCTGCTGTGTAGGTATTGGTAGATACCTTGGATGGCTTAGTGTATGTGCAAGTGTGTTTGTATGGCACCACCTCGTGGAAGATTCCTTGCAAGGATTTAACACAGCGGTGAATGGCATAGAGGAGTATCTTCATTTAGCCTGGGAAGCCAGAAGTCTGAAATCAAAGTGTTGCCAGGACTGTACTCCCTCAAGAGGCTCTACGGGATAATCCATTCTTCACTTTTTCCAGCTCTTGGTGGCTGCCTGCAATCCGTGTCTTACTCTAATCTCTGCCTACGTCTCCATATTGCGTTCTCCTCTGAGTGTGTCATCATCATCATCTTCTTTCTTCTTCCATAGGGTCTTGCTTTGTCACCCAGGCTGGAGTGCTGTGGCGCATACATGACTCACTGCAGCCTTGAATTCCTGGGCTCAAGCAATCCTCCTGCCTCAGCCCCCCAAGTAGCTGGGACTGTAGGCACAAGCTACCATGCCTGGCTAAATCTTGTATTTGTTTTGTGGAGATGGGGTTCACCATGTTGCCCAGTCTGGTCTCGAACTCCTGAACTTAAGCAATCTGTCTGCCTTGGCTTCCCAAAGTGCTGAGATTACAGGCGTGAGCCACTGCACCCAGCCCTGTGTCCTCTTTTTTGTCTACCTCAAATTTCTCTCTGCCTTTCTCTTATAAGGGCACTTGTTATTGGATTTAGGGCCCAGTTAGATGATCCAGGATGATCTTCTGCTTTCAAGATTCTTAATTTTATCTGCATAAATTGTATTCTCCCCCCGCCCCCGGAAATTGTGTAACATTTAGAGGTTTCAGAGATTAGGATGTGGACATATCTTCTGAGGATGGTCATTTTTCAACTCACTACACTCCCCATAATATGTTCACTTCTTTCAAATAGAGAGAGAAAGAAAATTTAAGATTAATAATTATGTATAATTTAAGATTAACAATTATATAGTATCATTATATAATTTAAGATTATAATTAAGATTAATGAGTAATATATAACGTAAAATTTATCATTTTAACCATTTTAAAGTACTCTATACAATTCATTGCTCTAAAGTACATTTACATTATTGTGCAATCATTACCACTATTTCTAGAAATTTTTTTGTTCTCTCAAACTGAAACCCTGTACCCATTAAACAATAATTCTCCATATCCTCTTGCCCCAGCCTCTCGTGACCAGTATTCTACTTCCTGTCTCTATGAGTTTGACTATTCTAAATACCTCATATAAGTAGAATCATACAATATTTGTTCTTTTGTGTATGTGTATTTTATGTAGCCTAATGTTTTCAATAATTTATACACGTCGTAGAATGTGTCAGAATTTGCTTCCTTTTTAAAGCCTGAATAATATTCTTCATATGTATATAGCACATTTTGTTTATTCATTCATCTGTTGATGGACACTTGGGTTTCTTCCACCTTTTGGCTTTTGTGAATAATGCTACCATGAACTGGATCCACAATCGTCAATTCAAGACTATTTAATTTTTTGAGGAACCTCCATACTGTTTTCCACAGCAGCTGTACCATTTTACATTCCTACCACCAATGTGTAAGAGTTCCAGTTTCTTCACATTCCTGCCAGCACTTGTTATTTTCTGTTGTTTTTCTTTGCTAGTGGCCATTGTAATGGGAGTGAAGTGGCATCTCATTGTGGTTTTGATCTGCATTTCTCTGATGACTAGTGATATAGAACATCTTTTCATATGCTTATCTTCCATTGTCCATTATGTGTATATTTTGGGAACTGTCTATTCAATTCCTTTGCCCCTTTTATTTATTTTTTTGAGACAGGGTCTTGCTCTGTTACCCAGGCTGGAGTGCAGTGGTGCTATCTCGGCTCACTGCAACCTCCACCTCACAGCTTCAAGCAATTTTCCTGCCTCGGTCTCCCAAGAAGCTGGGATTACAGGTGTGCGCAACCACACCCAGCTAATTTTTGTATTTTTAATAGAGACGGGGTTTCACCATGTTGACCAGGATGCTCTTGATCTCTTGACCTTGTGATCCACCCGCCTTGGCTTCCCAAAGTGTTGGGATTACAGGCGTGAGCCACTGTGCCCGGCACTCCTTTGCCCATTTTTAAATTGGATTTTTTGTTTAACCTCTCTCTAGTACTGACCTGCTTGTTTTTCATTGTTGGCGAAGGTCTCCTACTCCTTTAACTTTTTACTGCCTCTTTATTGTCTTTCCAGTTGTCCTCATATCACTTTCTGCACCCCAATTATAATACACAGTCTGAGTCCCTTTGTATGTCTTCTTTGTAATCACTATATTGAGAGATCTTTGAATCAGAATGCTTTTCACTGTTTCTGTGCAAATGACTTAGTTGTCTACTAAGTAGAGGATTATTTTTATTTAATCATATATATGTGCTCTGCATTATGCAATAGATGTGTTCTGAAGAAGTTGTGTAAATATTTAATAATTGTAAATCAGCATTTCAAAATTCTTTGGAAATTATTTTTTAAAAATATTTTTTCACAGTTTATTTATATTATTTAAATTTCCATTTTTATTTTAGGTTTAGTGGTGGTACATGTGCAGGTTTGTTACAAAGGTATATTGCATGGTGCTGAGGTTTGGGCTTCTGCTGATCCTGTCACCCAGATAGCGAACATAGTATCCAATAGGAAGTTTTTCAGCCCTTGTCCTCTCCACCCCTTTCTTCCTTTTAGAGTCCCTAGTGTCTATTGTTTCCATAGTTATGTCCATGTGAACCCAGTACTCAGCTCCCACTTATAAGTGAGAACATGCAGTATTTGGTTTTCTGTTTCTGTGTTAGTTTGCTTAGGACTGTGGCCTCCAGCTGCGTCCACATTCCTGCAAAGGGCATGATCTCATTATTTTTTTATGCCTCTGTTCTGTTCCATTGGTCTGTATTTCTATTTTTGTACCAGTCCCTTGCTGTTTTGGTTACAGTAGCCATGTAGTATAATTTGAAGTCAGGTAAATTGATGTCTCTGGCTTTGTTCTTTTTGCTTAGAATTGTCTTGGCTATTTGGGTTCCTTTTTGGTTCCATATAAATTTTAGAATAGTTTTTTTCTAATTCTGTGAAAAATGATGATGGTAGTTTGATAGGAATAGCATTGAATCTGTAGATTGCTTTGGGCAGTATGACCGTTTTTAACAATATTGATTCATCCAACCTGGGAACATGGAATGATCTTTTATTTGTTTGTGTTGTCTCTGATATCTTTTAGTAGTCTTTTGTAGTTCTCCTTGTGGAGATCCTTCACCTCCTTGGTTAGGTGTATTCCTAGATATTTTTTTTGGTAGGTATTGTAAATGGCATTGCATTCTTGACTTGGCTCTCAGCTTGAACATTATTAGTGTATAGAAGTGCTACTGATTTTTGTACATTGCGTTTATATCCTGAGACTGCTGAAGTCATTTATCAGGCCTAGGAGTCTTTTGACAGAATCTTTAGGATTTTCTAGTATACAATTATATTGTCAGTGAAGAGAGATAATTTGACTTCTTTTTTTCCTATTTGTATGTCTTTTATTTCTTTCTCTTGCCTCATTGCTCTGGCTAGGACTTCCAATAACATAATGGATAGGAATGGTGAGAGTGGACATCTTTGTCTTGTTCTAGTTCTTAAGGGAATGCATCTAGCATTTGCCCTTTCAGTATGATGTTGGCTGTGAGTTTGTAATAGATAACTCTTATTATGTTAAGGTATGTTCCTTTGATGACAAGTTTGTTGTGGATTTTTATAATGAAGGGGTATAGGATTTTATCAAAAACCTTTTCTGTGTCTATTGAGATAATTATATGGTTTTTGCTTTTAATTCTCCTTATGTGGTAAATCACATTTACTGACTTGCATATGTTGAATCGTCCTTACATCCTAGGAATAAAGCCCACTTGATTGTGGTGAATTAATTTTTTGATGTGCTGCTGGATTTGGTTTGCTCATATATATATTTTTTTTCTTGAGACAGGCTTACTTTGTCACCCAGACTCGGGTGCAGTGGTGCAGCCATGGCTCACTGCAGCCTTGACATCACAGACTCAAGTGATCTTCCCGTCTCAGCCTTCTGAGTAGCTAGGACTACAAGCATGTGCCACTGTACCTGGCTAATTAAAAAAATTTTTTTGGAGAGATGGCATCTCAATATATTGCCCAGGCTGGTGTCAAACTCCTGAGCTCCAGTGATCCTTCTGCCTTAGCCTCCCAAAATGCTGGGATTATAGATGTGAGCCATTCCACCTAGCTCAGTGTGCTAGTATTTTGTTGAGGAAGTTTGTGTCTTATGTTCATCAGGGATATTGGCTTGTAATTTTCTTTTTTTGTTATGTCTTTGCCAGATTTTGATATCAGGATGATACTGGCTTTATGGAATGAGTTAGGGAGGAGGCCCTCCTCTTTGATTGTAATGGTTTCATTAGTACTGGTAGAATTCCGCTGCGAATCTCTCTTTTCGGGGGCTTTTATTCATTGGTAGGTGTTTAATTTCTGATTCAATCTTGTTACTTGTTGGTCTCTTCAGGATTTTTGTTTCTTCCTAGTTCAATCTTGGAGGTTGCGTGTTTTCAGGAATTAAGGTTCCTGAAATTTCAGGTTCCGTTTTCCCTAGATTTTCTACTTTGTATGTATTGAAATGTTCATAGTAGCCTCTGAGCATTTGCTGTATTTCTGTGGGCTTTGTTGTGATGTCACCTTTGTTATTTCTGATTGTGCCTATTTGGATCTTCTCTCTTTCCTTTTTTAATTGTAGCTAGCAGTCTCTGTCAGTTTTATTCATCCTTTCAAAAAAACAACTTTTTGTTTCATTGATCTTTTGTATGGTTTTTTGTTCTCAATTTCATTTAGTTCTACTCTGACTTTACTTATTTATTTCCTTCTCCTAGCTTTGGGTTTAGTTTTTTCTTGTTTTTTCATTCCTTTAGGTGTGAGGTTAGATTGTCAATTTAAGATCCATTTTCTTGGTGTAGGCATTTAGCACTCTAAACTTTCCTCTTAACACTGCTTTTGCTGTACCCCAGAGGTTTTGGTATGTTGTGTCTCTGTTTTCATTTTTTTCAAAGAACTTTTTGATTTATGCCTTAATTTCATTGTTTACCCCAAAGTCATTCAGGAGCATGTTGTTTAGTTTTCATGTATTTATGTGGTTTTGAGAGTTCCTCTTGGTGTTGGTTTCTATTTTTATTCTATTGTGGTCTGAGAAGATGCCTGGTATGATTTTGATTTTTTTGAATTTTTTGAGACTTGCTTTAGGATTGAGCATGTGGTCAATCTTTGAGTATGTTCTATGTTCATATGAGAAGAATGTACATTCTGTGGTTGTTTGGTAGAGTATTCTGTAGATGTCTATCAGGTTCAGTTGGTCAAACATTAAATTTAAGTCCAGAATTTCTTTGTTAGTTTCTGCCTTGATGATCAGTCTAATGCTGTCAGTGGGGTGTTGAAGTCTCCCACTGTTATTGTGTGGCTGTCAACATCTTTTCTTATGTCTAAAAGTAATTGTTTTCATAAATCTGGGTGCTCCAGTGTTGAGTGTATATATATTTAGGATAGTTAAGTCTTCTTTTAAGAAGACTAATTGAACCCTTTTAAAAAATTATATAATGCTCTTTTTTGTCTTTTTTTACTGTTGTTTGTTTAAAGTCTGTTTTATCTAATATAAAATGTCTGCTCTTCTTTGTTTTCCGTTTACCTGATCTTTCTCCATTCATTTACTATGAGTATGGGTGTTGTTACTTGTGAGATGGTTCTCTTGCAGATAAAAGAAAGATGAATTTTGTTTGTTTTTTCCAGTTTGCCACTGTATGTCTTTTGAGTGGGCCACTTAGGCCCATTATATTCAAGGTTAATATTGATATGTGAGGTTTCTTTCCCGTCATAGGGTTGTTAGTTAGTTGCTTTGTAGTCTCGATTGTATAGTTACTTTATAGAGTCTGTGGGTTATATGCTTTATGTGTGCTTTTGTATTAGTAAATGTCATTCTTTTGTTTCCATGTTTAGACCTCCCTTAAGCATCTCTTGAAGGGCTGGTCTGGCAGTGACAAATTTGCTTAGTAATTGCTTGTCTGGGAAATACGTTATGTTTCCTTCATTTATGAAGCTTAGTTTGGCAAGATATGAAATTCTTGGCTGGAATTTCTTTTAAGAATGCTCAAAATTGGCCCCTAATCTTGTCTGGTTTGTAGGATTTCTGCTGAGAAGTTTACTGTTAGTCTGATGGGTTTCCCTTTAGAGCAGGGGTCCCCCAACCCCTGGACCACAGACTGGTACCGGTCCATGGACTGTTAGGAACTGGGTCACATAGCTGGAGGTGGGCGGTGGGTGATCAAGAATTACAACCTAAGCTCCGCCTCCTCTCAGATCATCAGTGACATTGGATTCTCTGAGGAGCATGAGCCCTTTTGTGAACTGCACGTGCAAGGGATCTGGGTTGCACAGTCCTTATGAGACTCTAATGCCTGATGAACTGAGGTGGAACAGTTTCATCCCTAAACCACCCCCTCCAGCCCCATCTGTGGAAAACTTGTCATCCATGAAACCAGTCCCTGGTGCCAAAAAGTTTGGAGACTGCTGCTTTGCAGTTCATATGACACTTTTCTCTAACTGCCTTTAAGGTTTTTTCTTTTGGGTGACCTTGGATGGTCTGATGACTATGTATCCAGGGAATAGTCATTTTGTGTAGTATCTTGTAGGAGTTATCTGGATTTCTTGTATATCTGCATGTTGACCCCTCTAGCAAGATTGCGGAAATTTTTTCTGAATTATATCTATCCTCAAATATGTTTTCCAAGTTGCTCACTCTCTCTTCTCTCTCAGGAATGCCACTAAGTCACATATTTGGTCATTTTATATAATCTCATGTATCTTGAAGGCTTTTTTCATTTTTAAAAATTACTTTTATTTTTATCTGACTGGGTTGATTTGAAGAACTGATCTTCAGTCTCAGAAATTCTTTCTTTTGCTTGGTCTAGTCTGTTGTGAAGGCTTCCAACTATATTTTGAAATTCCTGTAGTGATTTTTTCAGTTCCAGAGGTTCTGTTTGGTTCTTTCTTAAAATAACTATACTGTCCTTCAAATCTTAGATTGTTCTTCTGTTTCCTTTGTGTTGGATTTCAACTTTCTCTTGGATCTTGTTAAGTTTCTTTGACATCCATATTCTGAGTTCTGTATCTGTTATTTCATACATTTCATTCTGGTTAGGATTCATTGGGAACTAGTGGGATCTTTTGGACTACAAATAATTCTTTTTTTTTGAGACGGAGTCTCACTCTGTCACCCAGGCTGGAGTGCAGTGGCCAGATCTCAGCTCACTGCAAGCTCTGCCTCCTGGGTTTACGCCATTCTCCTGCCTCGGCCTCCTGAGTAGCTGGGACAACAGGCGCCCGCCACCTCACCTGGCTAGTTTTTTTTTTTTTTTTTTTTGTATTTTTTAGTAGAGACGGGGTTTCACCATGTTAGCCAGGATGGTCTCGATCTCCTGACCTCGTAATCTGCCCATCTCGGCCTCCCAGAGTGCTGGGATTACAGGCGTGAGCCACCGCGCCCGGCCTCGGAGTACAAATAATTATTAATGAACTTTTAGTAATGAGAATGACACTCTTGAAATTTTCTGCCATGTAAATGTGTATATTCTCATGATGGGACATTCTCATGTTGTTGTCAATACTAAATTTAATCATTAATATTAACTTATTTTTGATTTAATATTAATGTTAGAATGTAAGAAATGCATATTCTAACGTAAAGGCAATAAATTTGGCCTTGGGACCAGTTGGACAGTATATCTACTCTCCCAAATTGGTGGTTTTGTGTCAGAGAAATTAAATGTCATCTAGAGTGCCTTCCTGTATTCTTTTACTCCCTTTCCCTTTCCTGTATTTCCTTCCGTAGATACTTGGTGCACACTTATCAGGTATCACTTGAGCTGTTAGGAAGTAGTAGTAAGCACAGCAGACATGTTCCCTGTTCTTTTGGAATTTATAATTCAGTGATAACTAGCATTTTAATGTTAGAATCGTTTAGATTTCTGTTTTATTTAATAAGAAAGGGTAGATAAGAGTTTTGTTGATTAGAATAGAAAGCTATACACTGTAAAACATTTATTCAGTTATATGTATATATTATCTCAAATTACATATCATATGGTTGTAGATAAAGATTTTATTATTTTGTCATTATATACTTTACTTGCATTTCTCCCCTGAACTTACCTTTATCTTCCTTTTTTACTTTTCTTCTTACCATTGTCCTTTGATTTTTTTGTTTCCTGACAGGACGTGTAGGCGAATACTCTCACCTCACCCCCGTCTCTACCTTTGGTTTCCTTTCCTTTCTCTCCCTATTTTTTTTGCCTATTTAGCTGATACCTTGATTCTGTTAACTGTACTTTCAGATCATCCAAGGATCCAGAGGAGTGGGAGAAATGAGATCATCAGAGAATTTCAGTACTGCTTCCAAGACATGGATTTTTATTCCATTTGAAAGTTAGAGTTCTCTGCTTTGTGGTCCTGATACACATTGAAGGGTGGTGGTGGTACAAGGCATTCTAGCCCCTAAATTGGGGATTAAGGTTTATTACAGTGACAGTTTCAACATATTTTTGTCTTGTCAGAGTTACTATTCTTTAAGACATGAACAAGTGAAGAGAATAAACAAGTCTCAACTTCTCTTGATTAAGCCTGCTGGGGTCACCCCTGATGCTTACACAGGAAAGAGGCATTCCTGTTCTTAATCTGTATTGTAACCTTGCTGTTGGTATTGCCAAGTGCTCTCTACACATGATTAGTTTGGTAACTATTGAGGAAGCAATTATTTTCCTACTGAAATACAAATTATGTAAATATGAATTACAGTTTTGGAGACATGTTTCCATTAAGTATTGCTTAGAGTAATACTTACTGAGAAAGAATTATACTACATTTCATCTTTTTAGGATTTTAATGTGGAATACTGACAAATGCAATATTTCTGTGTATTTGTGTGGGAGAATTTAAAGGAGACAAGTTAAATTGATTTATTAATGATTGAAAGATGATATTTACATTTCAGACTTTTAAAATTGTGGTTCATAGTAGAAATATTTTCACAGTGTGACCCATTATGCACATGTGTGCAGACACACAGACACATAAGTGAAACAAAATGTACATGAAACCATACTTATTTTCTTTATTTGTGATTCACTCTGACTTCTGTTCTATCACAGTATTCTATTCTGTTTCATCTTTTCATTAAAAAAATGTGTGGTCCAAATCCATTACATTGATTTTATGAACCAGTAATGGCTTTTAATTTGAATCTGTAGAGCAATAATTACTGAACCAGGCGTTGGAAATCCAAATTCTAACTAAGTCCGAATGCTTCCATGGTTGCTACGTAATAATGGTGTGACCTGATGTTTGAGACTTGTGAGGCTTAAATCAATTTTGTTATCTGTGAATTAGTTATAATGGACCCTCATCCATCTGCTTCACAGAGTTCTTTTTGAAGATCAGAAGGGACAGTGTATATGAACAATGCGTGTAAAATACTTACTGTAGAAGTGTGAGCTAGCTTTATGAAGTTGCTTTCGAAGTAACATATTGAGACTATAAATTCGTTCAGGTTCTTACAGAGGATGCCTGTTTAATAATATTTACCATTGTTACTTAAGGAACTTTGGGCTGTGGAAGGATCGAGCAGCTGTTTTTCATCACCTGATTTTTTTGTAGGACATTCAGTAGGATGCGAGGTATTAGGACGTTACACAGTACCCAAAGGAATTACTGTTTCTGTGCCTGAACCTGCTTATTGGCCGTTTATTGCTAGCCAGGGGAGGTTACTGAAAACTTTTAAGTTCCTGCTTATGGCTGCTGAGATGTCTTCTGCAGCCTCTACTGGAAGCAATATGAACATAATGAGCCTATTAGGACTGCAGTGCATTTTCTCTTTTCTAATGGAGAAAAACAGTTATTTTTTACTTCTTCATTTTCACCTATACTGCATACTAGCCCAATAATGGAAACCATGATTCACAAGAGGGTAGAATGAGCTGTTTCTGGGGCAGATAATTCAGTCAACGCATCTTATGAAATTGCGCTTAAATATTGATGTTTGTGCAGGTATGTATTTTTCTGATAAGATAGTTCATAGTTTTCCATCAAAATGAAAATAATGACTCCTTGAAACAAGGATTCCTTGATCCAAAATAATTGAGAACTGTGGTTCTTAATATCAGTGACCCTCAAGAGGATTTCTTGTTACATTGTGTATTTAGGATAGTGTTTTGTTTACTATTTTCTTTATCATAGCATATCATGCATTTCAGTCTGGAACCAGATATAAAAATCTTGCCATAGATTATGATGTCTTCCTCCCATAATCTTTCTACTTCTGGAAAACTTAGTTTTAGATAAGTCTAATTATTGTTAGAAGTTCCTCATCCTACTGATTTAAAAAATATTTTGTTTCTTTGAATTCTCATATCACTTTATAATTTTCTTATGGCACTTTTAAACTTACTGTGTATTATCATAGTTATTTTGATATAGTTGTCTTATTTCCCTACTAGATCTAAGTTTTAAATTCAAGTATGTTTCATCTTTGTGTGTCTAAATGAATCAACAGATTCTAACATAAGAATATCCAATAAATATTTTTGTTGAATATGTGCTTGATTTCCTTTCCTATCTCAAAGATGCTTCTGTGGTGTTAATACTGAAATCTGGTAAGCTCAGATTTTTCTTTCTTAAAATAATAAGTGTTGTACTTACAACTTAAAATAAGAAATCAATGAAATAAATTAAAAAATGAAAGTAATTAAATGCTAATCAAATCCAACTTGAAAGAGCTGTCATCCCTCACAGCTTGCGTTTCAAACTTTTACTTAGCACAATTTATTTATTTAACATTTAAATTTTAAATTGATATAATTTATATTATTTATTTCTTTTTTGGCACTTTTGTTCCTGTTCCTTATTAGAGATCAGAAAAATCGGTAGTGGCCACCCTTAATGTTGGCGTCAGGATATAGTAGCTTTGGTTTGCTAATTGGGGATGAAAACTGGTTTAACAAAAAACTGTTAAGCTTTATTGAAGATTTATACCTTAAAAGCAATTGTGTGGACTTACTCTGTTGGTCATAGTAAGTTTTATTTTATTCTAAGCCAGTAGTAGTAACTGTTTATGCCAGAGATTTAAGCTAGCATTTATTTTATGAGACATTAATAAATAGGCGTGCATAGGGTAGGAAGGTGGAAGGAGGTACACTGAGGGCAGGTATTTACTCTCATTTCATGTGTATAACACTTAAAAAATTTACATTTTTGGAGGAAATGGTATCTCTATCAGGTTTAAATTTTGAAATTATGCATGGATTGACATTTTTAAAAAGAAAGATGAGACATACCTGACTTACAAAATAAATATGCATATTAGTTAAATTGCTGTAGAACAGAATTCAGCTGTCCTAGAATACTGTATTAATTACAGATTAATTATTTAATTATGTTAACTTGGTTTTAAGTATAACTTTTACATGAATAGAACCATCTTTATTACATCTGAGGTTATTTAATTTGCATAATTAAATGTAGTGCTATGCAATGCAAGGTAAGAAGTAAATGATCAGTGGTGACTTTTTAAGCATTTCGGTAAGTGACTTACAAACTGGAGGTCACCATTTTAATTGGAAGGCTTGTGAATCTCTTACATTCTGTAATCAAATGAATGATATCAAAGAAAGAAATAATTTAACATAACAATTGTGGCTTACACTGAACATATGTTCCTGTTAATAAGTTGCATCATGATCTTTAAGGACTTGTATGTAGTTAGTACATTTTGGTTCATTTGATATCCATGGTTTTTCTTCATTTTTATTAGTGAGTTGTTACAGTGGTTAACAAGAAATACACAGATTTAAGTTGCAATAGTTTTCCCAGGGTTATATGATCTAACTTCACAAGCTTCTTGAACATATGTAGATGCTTTTCTATTTTGCTTTAGTTATGACATACAATTGATATAGGCAAGCATGAAAGCTTGGGCAGATTTTCATTGCTTTTTCTGGATCTTGCTCAGGTTCTGTGGTATTTATGTAAAGCACAATTTTGTTACTTGGGAATGCATGTTGAAATTATCATGTGCACTATTTTGCTGTAGGCCCGTTGGCACTGCCACAAAGGTAATACACTGCTAGTAGGCCATTTCCTTGTCGACTGCATTTACAATTTAATAGAAATATTACATGACTTTTTAAACAAGTGTTTTGGCAGGGAGGAAATGGCAGATTCCATACAAACAAGCATAGCTTCCTTTCCTAAACCACACTCCAGCTACTCAAGAAATTGTAGTTGGTTTCAAGTTTGGGAGTTTAGGGGTAGAATGGGAAGTCAGGTTGAAACAAGAATGACATTGATATTTACTGTAAAATAGTTATATATTTTTAGCTGCTGAATTTCATTACTGTATCATTTGAGTGACACTAGTGTATTTCTGAATAAGTGCTGAGATTATTTTCTTAAACGTTCTTTTTAATTATTATGGATGTATAATCTTTGTACATATTATTTTTATATAGTTCATCTGACTGGCCTGGTTTTGATTGGTTGAAAAGGTCAGTACCACCAGATAGGCTTTAAGACTTAAAAATTATACAAAATTTATATTTATATATTTTTTTTTTTACAGTTTTGGCTTTGCTGTGTAAATTGGTCCTTCATGACACTTGCCTAAGTTAAGCTCTACTTCTTTTATGTCAACTCTTGTTGTATCTTGAAGATGAATCACTTAGGGGGTTAGAGAGTATAGAAAGGTGGGGGTTAGAGGCCAGGCGCAGTGGCTCACGCCTATAATCGCAGCACTTTGGGAGGTCGAGGTGGTTGGATCATGAGGTCAGGAGTTCAAGACCAGCCTGACCAACATGGTGAAACCCTGTCTCCACTAAAAATACAAAAATTAGCCATGTGTGGTGGCATGCACCTCTAGTCCTAGCTACTTGGGAGGCTGAGGCAGGGGCAGGAGAATCGCTTGAATCCAGGAGGTGGAGGTTGCAGTGAGCCGAGATCATGCCACTGCATTCCAACCTGGGTGACAGAGTGAGACTCCGTCTCAAAAAAAACCAACAACAACAACAACAACAACAAAACAACAACAACAACAACAAAAGAAAGGTGGGGTTAGAAACTATAGAAGGAAAATTTGGTAGACTTATTGAAACTGATGTAAAACGTAATGGATTCCCACCACATCTTTTGGTCAGTTTCTTTTTATACTCTATTATGTATTTCAAAACTTGAAAGGTCATATTTATAATTTTTTATTTGGAAGTTATTCCATCTTATTCCTCTGTTGTTTTATGTAATTCTCTGGATCTTAAATCATTTGTAGTTTTGGATAAAATGTTGCCTTCTTTAATTCCAAAGTAGTTTACACTTTTAGAAACTGTCTACAGAGAAAAAATTGTGCTTTACTTTTCAGCCTTTATTGTTGTTACATTCTACTTTCTAGTATAGATCCCAACTTTGTCTTCTGTAGGGAAAGAGAACAGTTTATAGTTAGTTCTTTCTCCTCTTTTTCTTATTGCTTCTGACTTCTTAGCCAACTTACCTGGCAGCTAGACTAAGTTATGCTGCTGCGGTGTGGTAGAGACTGGCATTGGGTGTGTTCTTATAGCCATCATAGCATTGGCTTTTGTTATTTTCCATGTTTCAGTTTGTTGGTAATGGACATATGGACATCATATGTTTCACAGAGTAGTGTATGAAGCCAATTTGAACTGTTTCCATTTGCCTCAAGTTCAATCATGATATTTATTTTTCCATGGCACTTACCCAGATTATCCATACCTCCTGCTTAGCTCTGTCACTGCCACCATGGACTGTATTTCTTCTGATTGCCTCCATTTTTTCACAGTATCTAATTGCCTTTTCCCCTTAGCTCTGTCTGCACAGCATTGATTGGTGTTTATAAAAGATCCAAAGATCTTGCAGATAACAGATACTCAGGTGCATAGTAGTATGATATTCAGCTAGTTTTTTGTTTGCATAAGGAAAGTTATATATCCAGTTTTACAGACTGGAATTGAATATTCTAGTGGAAAAGTTAGAAGAGTAACAATATGATTTTAGACAGTTTTGCTTACTTTTTAGTACGAACAATAACAGCAATATGATCTCAGAGTACATTATCTTTGTTACACCAAATCAAGTCATAATTTTATTCATGAATTTTGAAGCTAAGATCCTAGATGCTCCCTTTTAGGCTTGAGAAGATATGTCTGCATTATTGTTTACTATAGCTGTTCTTCAGCTCTCTTGCCCTATGCAAAGTCACTTAGAAAGTCATTGATTCTCAGAATATGAATAAATGTGTTGCTATCATTTCATGATATGCATTGAGCCAACTATTACTGTAACTGAGAAGCTGTGGGTTTAAACTTGTGGATTCACTGGAATGCGTTTATCCATTTATTCAGTAGATATATATTGAGTACCTACCATGTGCTTGGGATACAGCAGCAGGCAAAGCAAAGGTAAAAATTTCTCTTTATAGAGTTTATATTCTACTGAGGGAGGGAGATAATATCAAAAATAAATAAATACATCCTCTGTGTTAGATAGTCATAAGTGCCAGAGTAGAAAAAATAAAACAGGGAAACGAGATAGGAAATTTCAAGGGTGGGGTGGAGTGGTTGATGTGTTGTGTTGGATTGCCAGTGAAGGCCTTTTTGAGAAGATGATACTTGAATAAAAAGCTGAAGAAAATGAGGGTATCTGGGTGTAGAATATCTAGGCAGAGCCAACTTACTGCAAGTTCTGTGGTGCTGAAGTGGGAGTGTGCCTGGTGATTCCTAGTTTAGATCATAGAGCCTTGAAGGTTAAAATCAGTGCTTAGACTTTTATGCTGAATGAGATGAGAAGTCACAGAATTTCTAAGTAAAGGAGTGACACGAAAGCCTGAAAGGCGATAAGGGTGGAATTACGTAGACTAGTTAGGAGACTTTTGCATAAACCAAGAGATGACGGTGACTTCTCTTTAAGAAGAAGTAGTTGAATTCTGGTGTATTTTGTAAGTGGATTAACAGGATTTGCTGATGGATTAGGTACATGAGAACACTGACAATGCTAAAAAGTTACTCTGCACAGCTTTGGAAGATGGTCCTTTTCTAGTCTATCAAAATATAAGCAGAAAGACAGAAATGGAATGAAATATAGAGTTTATTCTTCCACGAAACTCAGCTATAAATGTGATGCATGTTTGCTATAGAAAGGAATAAAGGTGTAAAGGAGGAAAACAAAGTATAAGGAAGAAAATAAAAATCACTTGTATTACCTCAAGATTTACCATTAACATTTTGATATATGGGCTTCTGTGTACTTTGTGTGTCTTCTCTGCCCATTAGTACATACTAGTTTTTAACCAAAATTGGAATCATGAGATTACATTGTTTTATAACTTTCTTTTTTTCCTTCATCACCACATCTTGATCACTTTCCCATATCCTTAAGTTTTTGAGCCTTAACATATTTTAAAAATTGCGAAAGTGAAATAATTTCATATACATTCTGCTTTTATGATAAAACTTTAAAATGTATGGTTTCTTTGTTTAAGGCAAAAGGAAGCAACTTAAGCAAAGAAGCCATTACTAGTCATTAATCCTAAAGTTTAAAAAAGTCCATGGTTTTAATTTTTCATATTCAAATTGTGTATTAAATATCATAAATTATACTTTTTAAGAATTTAAGTATTCCGGTGATAAGTTTTAAATTAAGGTATAGCATATCAATTCTCTATGGATTTCATTTTTCTGTTTCTTTTCTACAAATTTTGTTTCCACATAGAATGTTAAGAACTCTCTATTGGAGGAAATTACTATTTTTTTTTAACCTTAAGAAACTGATATTTACATTGCATTTATACATCCTATCTTTAACTTTATATCAGTAAGCAGTCTTAACCAGCTGAATGATTACATCAAGCCTAAATAATTAACCATATCAGAAAACATGCAATTAATAATGAACAGATTGTTAGATACTTCCTTCTAGCAGTACAATCATTTTAAAAAGAAAACATTCTAAATGTTTTTTTCATTTAAAATGTATTGTACCTGCCAAAAAATACAAATAGGGTTTTCTTAACCTTGGACACTGATATATACATGTGCAGTAGGGAAGCATACCTCTGTTGCCAGCTACTTAGTTACTGGGGTAGGCGGAATTGTTCTCTGACTACCTGACTCCTGCTACGTCTTGTGCTGATGGTATTCATATAAAATGTAAAAAACATTTTCAAATGTTCTGCAAAGTTTCAAGAAGGAAAGTTCCGAAAAATTCCTAGGAGAGGGAAGACAAAGGGTGAAGGCAGAATGACAAGTACCCATGTTTGGAGATTTGGTGGAAGGAGATAAAAGGCCGGAGATAAAAGAGAGGCCAGAGAGTAAGAGAAGAATTAAGAGTTTCAGCCAAAGGAGAAAATAGTTTTAAGGAGGTTGTGACTGATGACCTTTTACAAATGTTTGTCCTCTTCTCTGTCTCCATCTCCATCTCCTCTTCCTTCCTTCTTCCTTCCTTTTCTTCCTTCTTCCTTTGTCTTTCTTCTTTTTTTGCGTTTAGTTTGGGTAGTATGAATAATAGGTTATCAGATTGGAGCTTTAATTTGGGTAGTATGAATAATAAGTTATCAGATTGGAGGTCATGGTTAACTTTCAGGAGTGTAGTTCAGTCAAGTAGCGGGCAAAAATCAGTTCCTGGGGGATCCAGAAATGAATGGCAGGTAGAGGTGTTTGGTAGCCAAGAAGAGGAGTAAGTTGGGGGTTGGGAGCGGGGAAATTTGAAGGTGTCAGAGTCCAGGGAAGATTTTAATAGCATGAGGAGACTTAGTCTGATTTTAGAATGAGATGTAGGACCCAGAGGAGAGGATTAAAGATGTAAGGAGAAGGACCAAGGGTGACAGATAATGAAACAAGGCCCCAGTCAGGTAGCAGGGAATGTGATTGAGGATTTAAGTCTAGTCATCAACCATAGGGAAAATAGATTTAAGCATACTGTGTCTATAATCTGCTCCTGCCCTGGACATCAAGTGTTATATTTGAAGAGCTCACTGCTTATTAATGCAGAAGCAGTATCAAGCATTTTATATGGTTGCTAGACTTAGGCAGGGCCAGTGGGCTGAAGGGCAGTAATACTTTGCTAGGCACTAATTGGTTTAGGGGTGCTGGTTAGCTATAGTGGTAGTTCAGTTGCTTGCGAAGTATTTAGAAGCCTCTGAGCAACTATATTTTGATCTGCCTTAAAAATAATTTAGAGTGAAGCTAATTACTGAAAGACCTTAACCAACTTTTAAAAATATTGTGGAAATAAGCATAAATTCACCATTTTAACCATTTTTAAGTGTACAATTCAGAGATGTTATATACACATTTATACTGTTATACAGCCATCACTACCATCCATACACACAACTTACTTTGTTTTTCCTTTTTTATTGTGGCAAAATACACTTAACAAAATTTACCATTTAACCTTTTTTTTTTTAAAGACAGAGTTTTGCTCGTGTTCCCCAGGCTGGAGTGCAATGGCATGATCTCAGTTCACTGCAAACTCTGCCTCTCAGGTTCAAGTGATTCTCCTGCCTCAGCCTCCCAGGTAGCTGGGATTACAGTCATGTGCTACCACGCCTGGCTAATTTTTGTATTTGTAGTAGAGATGGGGTTTCACCATGTTGATCGGGCTGAATGGTCTCCAACTCCTGACCTCGCGTGATCCACCCGCCTCGCCCTCCCAAAGTGCTGGGACTACAGGAGTGAGCCACTGCACCCCTCCCCATTTAACTGTTTTTAAGTGGCATTACTTTTGTATTACTCTGCAACATCACCACTGTTCATCTCTAGAACTTTTCATCATCCCAAACTGAAACTCCGTGCCTGTTAAACAGTTACTTCCTACTACTTTCTCCTCTAACTTCAAGTTACAACCATTGTATTTTCTATTTCTATAAATCTGACTATTCTAGGTACTTAATATAAGTGGAATCAAGAAATATTTGTCCTTTTGTGTCTGGCTGCTTTCATATAGCACAGTATATTCAAGGTTCATTCATCTTGTAGTATCTATTAGAATTTCATTTCCTTTTTATGGCTGAATAATATTTCATTTATGCATACACATCATTTTGTTTATCTTTTCATCTGTTAATGCACACTTCAATTGTTTCTACCTTTTGGCTCTTGTGAATCGTGCTATGAATGTGGATGCACAAATATTCTGTATGAGTCCCTGCTTTTTTTTTTTTTTTTTGAGACGGAGTCTCGCTCTGTCGCCCGGGCTAGAGTGCAGTGGCACAATCTCGGCTCACTGCAAGCTTTGCCTCCCAGGTTTACACCATTTTCCTGCCTCAGCCTCCCGAGTAGCTGGGACTATAGGCGCCCGCCACCATGCCTGGCTAATTTTTTGTATTTTTAGTAGAGATGGGGTTTCACCATGTTGGTCAGGATGGTCTCCATCTCCTGACCTCATGATCCACCTGCCTTGGCCTCCCAAAGTGCTGGGATTACAGGCGTGAGCCACCACGCCCGGCCTGAGTCCCTGCTTTTAATTCTTTTAGGTATATACCCAGAAGTGGAATTGCTGGATCGTATGATAATTTCATGCTTACCTTTTTGAGGAACCACCATACTGTTTTTCCATAGCTCAGCCATTTTTTTATAGACATACAGATAAGATGGCTTATAAAATGCATAATATTTGTATTCAAATATTTGTGGAACTCATGACATGCAAGAAAATCACATCTTTAGGTTGAATCACATTTACATCATTTCAGGAAGCTAGCTGACTTATTTGTTTAAAGATCTTTACAGAAAAAGATAACGTGTATTTTTAATATAACAATTCTTGTAGTGGGAGAGTTCTTTCTCATATATAGTGTAATGTAGTGTAGTGTTATTAACAGTCTTGGCATGTTTGATATAAAATCTGTACAATGCTTTATTTTCCACAAGGCTTGTTCATTTGAACTACTTTTATTCATGAAGCACTTAATGTATATTTTTCTTTACTTGTTAAAACATTTGGCCATTTTAAGAAGCTTGACCTAAACTCTGTGCTTTTGAAACAGTGAAGGCTACATGTATCATGCCACAATTCTTTGACTGCTGTCAACGTGTGTTTGAAAGTTTATTCTAATAATTTAATTTCATATTAAAATTAATGACAGTTTTCTCTTTTGTTGTTTATAAATGTGTGTTTGAAATGTAGTTACCATTCCCAACAGGAACTTTTGATAACACATTTAATAGAAATTTATGAGATAAACATTAGGCATGGCAAAGAAAACAAAAAAAAAAACAGCCTTCTTCTAATAGTAAAACAAATATGTGAGGCAAAGAAACGGAAAACATGAATTATTATCTTGCTTTTGAATATTTCATGGGTTTTCTTTTGAGATATTAGTAGAAAATGCCTCGTAGTCTCTTCTAGTAGCTTTTTATTTGAAGCGAAGGGTTTTTAGACTTGACCTTTTGGCTGCTGTAATTATTTGGGAACTGTGATCTCTTCATTTGTTTACATTATTCTTTAAACTATAGTATAAATGTGTTAAGTTTGATATATAGAATACTTTTTTTACTTTGACCTTTTTTTGCCTCAAAAAAAGCAAATGAATTCATTGATTTTTCATATCCACAAATCTAGCCCTATGATTTTATCTTTTTTAAATTCGCTTTCTCCAGGCTGATCCAGTTCTAAATTCCATTTTTGTATCCCATTATGAAGACGTTTTCTCATTTTTTCTGATTCATCACAAGTTGAACATTTTATTGAGTTTATAAATATGTGTATGAGTCTTTTAGTGGTATTTTATATATTATATTATTTAAACAACTGAATGTAACAATATAATATTTACAATTTGTGGGGTTAAATTTACAAAATAATTATTTGGTTGTCCTTTTGTGTATATTTTCTTTATGCCTGTCATCTCTTTATTTCCCAGATAGTTTGACACATAAGCACTGTATGTTAAAATAACATAACTTGGATGACATGTAGCAGTAAATGTACAAAATAAATTTTTAGTTGCCATTTTTCATATGTATTTTCTCTCCGAGTGTCTCTTTTGGAGGAAGTGAGAGTTCCTTGTGGATGAATTACATAATTTCATGCTGAATTTAAAAGAAATAAATTGTGGCTGGGCGCGGTGGCTCACGCCTGTAATCCCAGCACTTTGGGAGGCCAAGGTGGGCGGATCATGAAGTCAGGAGATCGAGACCATCTTGGCTAACACAGTGAAACCCCATCTCTACTAAAAATACAAAAAATAAGCCGGGTGTGGTGGTGGGCACTTATAGTCCCAGCTACTCAGGAGGCTGAGGCAGGAGAATGGCGTGAACCTGGGAGGCGGAGCTTGCAGTGAGCCGAGATTGTGCCACTGCACTCCAGCCTGGGCAGCAGAGCGAGACTCTGTCTCAAAAAATAAAATAAAATAAAATAAAATAAAATAAAATAAAATAAAATAAAATAATTGTTAAAATGAATACTTAAAACATAAACTCCAAACCTATGTATATTTATTTTAATCTTTGGAATGTAACATAGGATTCTACATATTTAGCAGTTTATGTGGCATTGATAATTATAGTATACATTTACTGAACTCATTTTGTATCACTACTGTTGTTCTAAGTATTTTTTGGATGGTGTTAATAAATTGTTTTTTATTTCTTTTTTTAAAATTTGAAATTATTGAGATGAATTTCATATAAAATAAAATTAACCATTCTAAAGTGAACAGTTCAGTGGCATTCAGAACTCTTATCTAGTTCTAAAATATTTTTTTCACTCCAAAATATAGCCCGGTACTTCTTAAGTATTTTATCCCCGTTCTCCACCACCCCACCCGCCCCTCCCCATCCCTCCGATCCTGGCAACCACCAGTTTGCATTCTGTCTTTATGGATGTATATATTTTATCTAAATGGAATCATGTAATATGTGACCCTGTGTCTGGCTTCTTTCACTTAGCATAATGTTTTTGAGGTTCATTTATGTTGTAGCACGCATTTTATTTCTTTATATGGTTGTGTTCTGAGTATTTTTTGTATACTAACTTATTTGATTCTCACATCAAACCCTATTTTGTGGGTGTTATTACTATATCTACAGCTTACAGATGATAAAAGTAAGGTATAAAGAGAATAAAGAACTAGTAATTGGTAGAACCAGGATTAGAACCCAGACACTGGACTTTATATCCTGGTCTTGTGACCTAGATGTAAAATAGTGTTTTATTTATCCTTGTATAAAGTAAGTCCTAAGTATGACTGAACAAAATTGAAAAGGGAATTATATAACATTGAGGCAACTGGAAAAATTTAGGTTGAATAGCTGAGTGCCTGGGCTATGAGAACATTTAGAAGCCATAACCACACTATGTAATACCAAATATTAAATATAGATATTATCTTTCTGATATTTTTGGTATTTTTGGATCTAAATACCACTCAAAGTCAGTAAATAAGCCTTTTTTAAAAGAAACACAGCAAAATGTCATAGTTTCTTCTTGAATCCCTTAAAGTATTTCACAATAATTATATGGCTTCTCTGTATGCAACATTTAAACCTGCATAAAAAGTTCTTCATGACTGCCCCCCACCTCCACTAAATAGTAATAACTTGATGGTTAGAATGTGCCTGAATTTGGCAGTTTTCCAGAATTCTGGTCATTAACTGTATTGCCACCTAATTTTTCACTTTTTTATTTGAGAAAAGTTAAATCACCTTAAATAACCCTTTACTCTTAAATTATACGGCTTTGCTAATAGGAACGCATTCTTTTAATTTACTGAGGCAATTGCTCTGAAACCTTTGGGAAAATAATTATTTCTTTACTTAGCTGAACTTTGAATACAGAAAAACAAAACAAAACCCAAACCTCTTTCTTTTCTAAATGTGCTAGTGCCTGTGGAAGAGATGGTGATGTTGTTTAAGTAATTAGCTTGAAGACATGTAGATGATTTTATGTAAAACAAATTTTTCAGTCATAATTTTGTTGTAATATCAGATATATGATTCTGTAGAAAAGATCTTTCCCAAAGCTGTAAAACAAAACAAAACAAAAATTCTTTCTTTCCCATACAAGATTTTCTCTCTGTCGCCCAGGCTGGGGTGCAGTGGCAGGATCATAGCTCTTTGAGACCTCAAGGCCCTTGGTACAACCCCCCCCCCCACCTTCCTGCCCCCCACCACCTTGCCTCAGCCTTCCAAAGTGCTGGGTCTACATATTTGGGAGGCTGAAGTTGGGGGATCACTTGAGCCCAGGAATTCAAGACCAGCATGGGCAAGTTTGAGAGACCCTGTCTGTATTAGTTCATTCTCATGCTGCTATGAAGAAATACCCGAGACTGGGTAATTTCCAAAGAAAAGAGGTTTAATTGACTGACAGTTCCACATGGCTGAGAAGGCCTGAGGAAACTTATAATCATGGTGGAAGGCACCTCTTCACAGGGCGGCAGGAGAGAGAATGAGTGGCGAGCAAAGGGAAAGCCCTTTATAAAACCATCACATCTCATGAGAACTCACTCACTATCATGAGAACAGCTAGGGGAAACTGCCCCTGTGATTCAGTTATCTCTACCTTGTCCCACCCTTGATACCTGAGGAGTATTACAATTCAAGGTAAGATTTGAGTGGGGATACAGAACCAAACCATATCACTGTTATCTACAAAAGATTTTTTAAAAAGTAGCCAAGTGTGGTGTTATGTGCCTATGGTCCCAGCTACTCTGGAAACTGAGGTGGGAAGATCTTTTGAGCCCAGGAAGTCGAGGCTACAGTGAGCCGTGATTGCACCGCTGCACTATAGCTTGGATGACAGAGCGAGAGACCCTGTCTCAAACAACAACAACAACAACAACAACAACAACAAATCCCCAAACCAAAAAATTTATATACAAAAATCTCAGCATATTTCTCAAAGAACTTTATCAGTGAGTTCATAGGCATTTTGTTTTCATATAATATAAAATACTTTATTTTCTGCTGTCTTTGTATGTATACAAATAACCACGTTGCTAATTTCTTCGTTGTATGAGCTTTTATGTAGTTTATGGCATTTCCATTTGTATGTAGCTGTAATTAACTTTGTCTCTGCTTTGTTCCTTACCATGGAAATGGGATTTTTTCCCCCTCAGATGGATTCAGACAGTAGTTCTGGGTGCTGTCTCGATGTAAGGAGTTAGCCCTTCTATTTACAAAGGCTGTCCTTAATTTCATAGGTAGTGTTTCTGGAAGTTCAGCCATTGACAGAATGTTATAAGAGAAGGTTCTAATCCCAGAGAGCTTTATTTTACATTCTCTAATTTCATTTTGCCTTATCAGCAATATATTTTTAGTGTGTTATACATGTTATTCGTATTGACTTCCTTTAACATTTGAATAGTGTTGATGCAGGATTTTTCTTGGCCCCTTTGCTGGGCTCACAGGAGCAGGTACCCCATCTACCCAGCCTGCTGGGCCACATCTGGCATGCACTCCAGTGTGGATCCTACAGCTGCCACGACTGCATACTCAGCCCCCGCATTCAGTGGGTCCTGAGTTCTTGTCCCATGTCCAAGAAGAATGAGGTCATGCTGACAATTGAAGGATGATGAGGACGGAGAATTTTATTTAATGATGAAGCAGCTCTCAGTCTAGAGAGGGGACAGGATGGTGGTCTCTCACCCAAAGTTGGGTCGTCTCTCTCAGTGTGGCTGGATCTGGGGTTTTTATAGGCACAGGATGAGGGGGCCATGGGCCATAGGTAGTATTGGAAAAGGCAGCATTTGATTGGTTAAAAAGCATTATTCAGAAAGAACCAATTGGGAAAGAGCAGGCAAACAGGAATGGAAGTTCTGTCTTTGGGTCATGGGTTTCAGGCTGTTTTTGGCTTGAAGGTGGGGTTTCACCCTGTCTGACTAGAATTTGTCTGCTTCCTGCCTCTATCAGTGTTGATTGACTTAATATTTAACGAGCTTCCATTTGAGCCTAAAGATGTTACATTAAATCTAATGATTTTTATTTGCATCTAGATTGTTGCTTATTATGAGTCAGTACCTCTTTTCTGATTCTGAGTCAGCACTTCTTTCATTTTCTTTTCTTTTTTTTTTTTTTTTTTTTTAAGATGAGGCCTCACTCTGTAACCCAGGCTGGAGAGCAGTAGTGCGATCACGGTTCACTGCAACCCCTTGAGCCTAGGCACCTGCTCGCCTCAGCCTCTGGAGTAGCTGGTACTATAGGCACACACCACTATGCCTGGCTAATATTTGTATTTTTTGTAGAGATGGGATTTCACCATGTTGCCCAGGCTGGTCTCAAACTCCTGGACTAAGCAATCTACTTGCCTTGGCCTCCCAAAGTGCTGGGATTTACAGGCATGAGCTACTACGCCTGACCTCTATTCATTTTTATATACACTGTTGTGAGTACTAATTTTCAAGTATTTGTTAACCTGAAACCCTTCAAAAGAGTTGAAAAGTTATCTAAAAGTACAGTTACCTACTACAGATATAGGTGGAGAAGCTTATGGTGGAAGAATGCCAGCAGCTACAGCCTTCTAAACATCTCTTCATTTTATCAGTGAGTTTTATCTTCTATCGTGTGAAAGGGATCTTTAATCTTTCCTGTGTTTGGGTATCTTCGAAGGGTTAGGCCATAAATAGAACAGTGTAGGAGAAAGAAGGTAAGTAAGCTGAAAGGAGAAACAGATTTGTTTGACACAAGTGTTGTAGGGACTGATACTTTGTTACCCTCAGTTGTGTAGCGTGTTGCTTGATTCAGTTGAAGACCGGGTATTCTGGGTGTTCATTGATTTTTGGGGGGATACTTTTTGGACGATCTGTTTGAAGCACCGTAAGAGAACATGTTAGAACATGTAGTTTCTCTAAAATTCCACTTTGAATTTTTGGAAGACTGCTATGTATTAGTCAAAAAATATTTTAGATAAATTTCTTTCCCCTGCTTTCTTATTCTTTGACTAATTAGCCAAATATATACAAAGGGTGTCTTCCTGTATTTGAATCAACCAGAAACACACATCTGAACTGTTAGCTAAGGGGTAGGCTTGGTGTTATGATCAATTAGAGGAATCTTGCTTCTAGAACAATACCTACTAGAACAATAAAAAATCCAAGTCTTGTTTTTAGAACTGTTTATATGATTTAAAAGACAAGATTAATTTGGCACGTGTAATCAAGTAGCAGAGGCAGTTTGAAAGCTGAACACAATTGAAATATAATTGGAATTATATAGAAAACATTTATTTCATATTCTTAAACAAGGTTTTAATTAAAGTAAAATTGACTCATCTTTTTTTGATGTGCCTCCTAAGAAGGAAATTTGAAACACACTTCATTTGATGGTTGGCTTTCTCTGACTTTGATTAATCACTTTCAAAGTAAGCAATAGATGAGTATAGTAATTTTATAATTATACACAAGTGAGATTATTTAAAACTGTAACTGTAAAGGAAGTTTTATATTGTTCAACATTATTTAATGCTGTATATTTTTCTTTTACTATTAAAGTACATGTACTAATCTGAAAAAAGATTTTATTTTTATTATTTTTATAAATACAATTTAATGGGGGAAACTTTAAGCTAGAAATATTAGTTTCGAAGACCTTTATCTATTAATACTGAAACGTTAAGCTTTTTTGAAAACTAGTTGATGAAACTAATAAGTATTGGAAAGAATCCAACTAATGGAGCTGACTGTGAGTTATGATTCCACACTAGTGAACCAACTTGTGCCTCCCTAAAGCAGTGCTAAAGATAAAACTTTGAACTGTCTGAAAGATTTGAAATGACAATGGAATTTGATTATTCACAATTAAGATAAAAGTTCTCTCCTTAGTGCAAGATTAAATGCCCCTAAAAGTGTAAGAAGTTTTCATGTGTCAAAAGTGATACAAAGAGAAATTAATTCTGTTTTAAGTTAATAATACTGAAGAATGTACACCTCATCTTACCTGTATCTAGAATCCTCACTGGGTAAGTATTTAATCCATTCTGAAAGAATCTTAAATGGTTTTATTAAGAACATCAACCAATATGCAATATTACCTATTTAAAAATTTCTTATATGCTCATTTCTTAATTAAAGCTTTTAACAAAATTAAGTGTATTTTGTCACTGAAACTGTATTAAACAACTGAGAAAGTGTCTATTACTGTAGTATATTTTTAAACATTGATTAACTTTTATATGATGAGTCACTTGCTTCATCATCTCTTTTAAGCATAAAAATAAGTGCTCTTTAATGGTAGAAACCAAGTATTGATACTCTTTTCATTATCAAAATAAGAAACAAAAGTTAATGGATTTTTTTAACATTAAAGATTATAGTTCAATTAAGTTTATGAGGAAAAGTTACGATTGTGATGTTACTAATTGTATAACTTTTTCCTTATATGTTGTGAATTTACATTGTTTTGTACTTCATTTTTTATTTTTAAAACAGCATAGGCTCAAAACAAAGTAAAATCTCCCAGAAAAGACTATCAGAGTCTATACTTGCTCTCTTTTCTTATTTTAACTTGCCTTTTATACATTCAGTTTTTAAATGATGCTGCATATTTAATGAAAAAGTTTTTTAAAAGGAAGTGTTGCCAATCAGTCAAAATTTGTTACAGTTAAAATTTGATGGTCTACAGACAATTTATAATCCTTTTCTTGTTATAAAATATTGTCAAATTTATAGTAGTATCAGTTAGAAAGTTTATGGAAACATTGTTTAAGGTGGTTTAAAATAGAAGTAAATCTTTAATTTGAATTTGATGACACCTGTTTTCATTTTGTTCCCCCGGCAACACCGCTAGTACCAAAATTGCCCATAGACCACCCTGGTTTTTGAAAAGAATGAAATCATTCTGTTTTTAAAAAATTTTATCCTTTTACTGACTAAATATTTAAACAGTTATAAAACATCTGTCAGAGTTTGTGAATTCATGTTGGAGTAAAAGAGTTGAGGACACATAATTGGAAGTTTTGCATAAAAATTCCTGAGTAGTTTTAGTTTGTCTTTTTTGTTATGCTAAAGTTTTTATTAGAATTAAAGTTGGAAATTAGAAAAGTGATTGACAGCAACAATGAGAAAAATATCTGGACTCAGTTATTTTGGAAAGCTATGCTTGCTTTCCTTCAGTTATTGACAATTGAGATTTTTTAAAAAGACAGTATGATCTTGTTTTCTGGATGGCTCTGGGCAGTCAAGATATGTGAACTAAGTTTTACACTGTTGAGACTTCTGTGAGAGAGAGGTAAAGCTGATAACAAATGTTATCTTTTCTAGCACTTTTTCCACCTACTCTGTGATTGATTCATGTGTTTGGGACATTGTAAAATGTCATTATTCTGTCTTTTTTAGTTGTGGATAATTGAGACTTAGATGTAAGAAAACAAGTGGCTGAAAATTATTAGTTTTTCATGTCCAGAGACCAGAATTGTTTATAATAGGCAAAGTGAGCCAGACATGTTAGGTCAACATGTATTCTTTTGATAATTTCCTTCATCAAATGGGATTTATTCCTGTGTTCTCCAGAGGAAAATTTATATGGGAAAATTTTGATATACTTTTAAAGAATTGGATGTATAGACCAGCAAATCTTTGTTTTATTTACATTTGCCTTGTGTATTAAGAAATAGAGGTTATATTCTGTTATAGGAATATTTATGAGGCTAAATCTCTAAACTTAACTTGATTAGGTATAACTGTGGATAGAACTAACAAAGACACTAAATATTTAACATCTATTACAAGTAATATTCTGCTGCTGTTTTTTACTTAAGATTACTTTTTCTTACAGTAGATAAATCATTTTTCTTATTGAGAAGCATGTGGCTAAATAATTAACTGTCTACCCCTAAGTTTTCTTGTATATTACTTTATTCTGTGTGTTACTAGGCTAATACAGAAAATATCCTTGGATGAATCAGAATACCTCTTTTTTTTTTTTTTTTTACATTTACAAAAACCATTGTGTCCAGGTAAGGAGATTATTCTGGTTTAATAGAATGCCAATTGAATGATAATGCCAATCAGTTTTCTTTCCAGATAAACTAGTTATTATGGGAAATTTACTTCTTGACAGTGCCCATCATGTAAAAGGGACTGGAAGAACTAGTGTTGAAGTTTCCTTAAAAATCAGGATGGAGCCGGGCAAGGTGACTCACGCCTGTAATCCCAGCATTTTGGGAGGCCAAAGTGGGTGGATCACGAGGTCAGGAGATCGAGACCTTCCTGGCTAACACAGTGAAACCCCGTCTCCACTCAAAACATAAAAAATTAGGCAGGCATGGTGGCAGGCGCCTGTAGTCCCAGCAACTTGGGAGGCTGAGGTGGGAGAATGGCATGAACCTGGGAGGCAGAGCTTGCAGTGAGCCGAGATTGCGCCACTGCACCCCAGCCTGGACGACAGAGCAAGACTCCATCTCAAAAAAAAAAAGAGAAAATCAGGATGGATACTGGGTGTGGTGGTGGTTCATGCCTATAGTCACAGCACTTTGGGAGGCTGAGGTAGGAGGATCACTTGAGTCTAGGAGTTTGAGACCAGTTTGGGCAACATAGTGAGACCTTGTCTCTACAAAAAAATAAAATTAGTTTTTATTTACATTAAACTTTTCCTCATATATAAAATAGAACAAAAACAGTACCTCTTGTTCAAACGATTGTTGAGAAGACTAGAATAGGTATAGGCAGTTGCACATACCTGTAGTCCCAGCTACTCCGGAGACTGAGGTGGGAGGATTGCTTGAGCCTGGGAAGGCTGAGGCTACAGTGAGCTGTGATTGTGCCACTGCACTCCAGCCTACGCAGCAGAGCAAAACCCCATCTCAAAAAACAAACAAACAAACAAACAAAAAGAAACCTTGATGGTTTATGTAACCAGCTACTTCAATGGGGATACAACCCTCTAATGACATTTTAAAATTTTAGCTTCTGCTTCATAGGATCAATAGTGTGGTGAAATAGAAAGAACCAACTTTGAAGTCAGACCTTTAGTTTTAGCATTTTGTTCTCTCTAATACTATCTCTGTGAAATAAGTAACTTAATCATCTGTAAAAAAGATGTAATACCTTTCGAGTTTGTTTTGAGAGTTAAATGAGAAAGTAGGTGAAGATAGTGTTTGACACACAGGAAGTTAAAGTTAGTGCACATACATTCTTACACTCTTGATTTTTTCTGGGAATTTGCCTGCTTAGTGCTGAGTACCTTGGCAAGAAAGCAGAGTACGTATAATTATAAGAATGTTGCGTCCTAGTGGGATTTAGGGTAGGAATTGGGATCCGTGTTTCTAAGACTGTTTTTAGTTAAGCTACTTACTATACCTAGAATTTTTTTTTTTTAATTGAGATGGAGGAGTTTCGCTCTTGTTGCCCAGGCTGGAGTGCAATGGTGTGATCTCAGCTCACTGCAACCTCCGCCTCCCAGGTTCGAGCAATTCTCCTGCCTCAGCCTCCCGAGTAGCTGGGATTACAAGCAGTACTTCTAAGAGAATCCTCAAAGCCAGAGATCATTCTCTCTCCTCTTAGTCATTTATGCTTTCGGTGAACTTATTAGTTCATTTCATCTCTTTTCAGTTAATATGGAAAGCATTTCTTATGCATAGTAATATAAGGTACCCTTGAAGGGAACATCTTGTAAGATGTCTTTGTATATATCCAAACCAAATAAAGTTGAGCTAAAGAGTCAAGACCTGGTTCTGAAGGAAGCAAAGACAGTCTGCTTAAAGTGTAGAATATATATTATTTGGCATTGTACAACAATAGTATTATTAGTCTGTATTTATGAAATATTTTCAAGGTTAGCAAACAATTCTACGTAAATTATAATTTTTAAATTCTCACAGATAGTTAACCCTATGAGATCTGATAGGAACTGTGATTGCCATTGGACAGATGAAGAAATGAAGACCCAGACCCGGGTAGCATCTGATCATTCCTGTTGCAATCTAGGATTGCGATTAAGTGCTGATCCCCTTTTTTTCTGGTGGTGGTTCAGTTTTCATAGGACTTTATTAGTGAAGTGATTTAAGAGTCAATCTACAGCAGAATACTACTAAAATCTTTCTTCAGTTACATGAGAATCAGTAGAAAGAAATGGGGACAGGTTTGGTATGTAGATATATTCATTAATGAATGTAGACTTATCTGAGTGGTGCGCTCTCTTTTCCTTTGAAGAGTATACTGCTGGTAACTTTTTGGGACTTGGATATGTCATAATAATTATAGTAATAACACCTAAACATGTACAAAGTTTTTATTTTGCGCGAGGCAAAAGTGTGATATGTGAATTCTAGTCTTCTCAACAATCGTTTGAACAAGAGGTACTGTTTTTGTTCTATTTTATATATGAGGAAAAGTTTAATGTAAAGGAGAAAGTATTAAAGACTACGTAACCTTTCTCCTACCTTAGAAATACAACTTGACATATAGCACATTGTACATTTTTAGGTCGTTGGAAATTTTGTGGTTTCTAAGGCTTCATAACACATTTGCAAAACCACAGATAGTGTTATTTAAGCTTTACTTTTTCACTTTAAAAAATTCATTTTCACTTTTTAATCAATGGTGTTAAAATAATCCCTCCGATACTGTTAATAAGACAAAATAAGTTTAATAGTTAAGGCCTACATATGGATCATATGGATCATATTGTTTAATTTGCTGCAAGGTTACTTGGGAATTCTGCATCAGAATTTGAAAGAAGCTCATTTTCTTTTGGGGATGGTCTCCATTTTTTTTGCTGGATCCCATTTTCTTTCATAATGGAATAAAATATTTTGAAGAATGAACTACAAAAATTAAGAACTACTTTAGTATATCGATTTACTTATTTTTACTGATTACAAAGTTAGTAAAGATTAATTTTGGTATTTCAGTTTTACCAGATTATTAATTTTGATGTTTGTTTTTGTTATAGATAGTAAAAATTGAACAGCTTCTCCATAGGTCTCTCAATGTACAACGTGCTTTATCCTTTCATTCATTTTTTTCAAACATTGATTAAACACTTACTCCATGGCAGGCATTTTGTGCATATACTAGGGATAAAAAATAGGAGTAAGAAAACAATCTTTATGCTTACGAAGCTTACAGTCTCTGGGATAAATACATAGCAAGCAGGTGTTTATAGTACATTTTGGTAAGTACTGTGGTAATTATGACTAGAACCTATAAGATGATATAACTCAGCATTATTGGGAGTTAGGGTGGGTGTAGCTATAGGCACTGAGTCCTGAAGACTAAAGAAGTAGAGATGGGGGTGTGCTACAAAGTAAGGTTTTTCTAATCAGAGAAGGTAAGCATGTATAAAAGTAGATGTGTGGTATTCTCGGATCCTAAATAGCTCTTAAGGGCTGTAGCAGAGAATATGGGTGTAGATTATTTATGTATGTGGTGATTCTAATACTGGAGACAGAGGTAGTGGTCATGTCCTGACCTGTATATTATTTGAGAATTTAAATTTTTCCTCCCTGAAGATTATGGGAGTCTCCTTGAAAATTTTGAGCAGAATGGTGGGGTCTGATTTTTGTTGTTGTTATGTCACTAATGGCATCAGTGTAGGAAACGGATTAGAGTGAAGCAGGACTAACATTAGGAATACCCGTTAGGAGACTGCCAGTAATCCAGGGGAGAAATGATGATACCCTGGATTAACATATTAGCTGTGGTGATAGAGGAAAAGGGACAGATTCCAGAGATATACAAGGGGTAAAATAAGATGGGGTTAGTATTTTGAAACTTCATTGAGCTAAATTATCAAGTTATAAGAGTACTATATGTCTATGACATGTGAGTGATAGTTCATCTACCACAGGTTTGTTTTGAAGCATTTCCTTATTTTCAAAGAGGCTGTGTTTCCTTTAGTTGTCTCTATTCTAGAAGTGAAATATAAAACATACTTCTTAAAACAGGTTTAGTATTTAGTTATTGAATTGTAGCCTGACATTTTAAAAATTGTAATTTATACTTACGGTAGGAGTGCTCTAAAGAGTTACGAAGAAAATAAAAAAAATACATTTATACTGTCTTTTGCATTTACCTCTGTAGTTACCTTTGCTGTACTCTTGATTTCATTGTGTGGATTTAAATTACTATCTAGTGTCCTTTCATTTCTACGTGAAGAACTTCCTTTTGTGTTTTTTGCAGGGCAGGTCTGCTAGCTATGAATTCTCTCAGTTTTTGTTTATCTGGGAATGTCTTAATTTCTTCTTCATTTTTGAGGAGGGAGAGGAAGTCCTATGTAGCAGAGGCTTCTACAGTGATGATGGGAAAGTGAAGAGAAGAGGAAAGGGAAAACCTAATGTGATATCTTGACCGACAAATACTGGATGGAAAGTTGTATGTCGGGTACTGATTGCATTGGTGAAGGGCTTCAAAGCAGGTCTTGGCTTAGAATCCTGTAACATTGGTGGGAGAGGGGTGAATGAATATGGCTAAGGGACAGTTTTAAGAAATAAAGTTGATAGTGTTTGTCAGAATTGATATGGAGAGAGCTGTTATATCATATTCATTGGGCATCAGATAGTAAAACCTTTGGCTTCCCTAAAGTTGTAACACATAACATACATGTTTTACCTGTAAGATGTACCATTTTTCTTTGCCTGTAAGAAAAATTGTGCTACAGATCTTCCATTTTTACTTGACATTAGTTTTAAAAGCTTTTATTTTTAATTGTGGTTAAAAAAATAAAATTTCCCATCTTAACTGTTTTTCAGTGCACAATTCAGTAGTGTTAAGTGTATTCAAATTGTACAGCAAATCTGTAGAAGTTTTTCATCTAGCACAACTGCAACTCTTACCCATTAAGTAACCACTCCTCATTGCTTCCTCCCTCCAGCCCTTGGTAACTACCATTCTACTTTCTGTCTCTATGATAATTTAACTACTTTAGATACTCCCTGTAAGTGTAATCATAGAGTATTTTTCTTTTTGTGATGGGCTTATTTCACTAAGCATAATGTCCATAAGCTTCATCTGTATTTAGCATGTGATTTTCTTTCTTTTTAATGCTAAATAATATTCAATTATCTGTTTATACCACATTTTGTTTATCCATTCATCATCTTCATTCATTTTTTGGTTTTGTTTTTAGTATAGATTATCTTTCCTTTTTACCCACTAAATTTCTTTATCTCAAGGCTTTAGCTTATTTAGGGACATAAACCATTTGCCTGGTTTGTTCTTTGGAAGTCATTTTATTTTTTGTTTTTGTTTTTATTTTTATTTTGTTTTTTTAAGCTACTTGCTACCGAAAGGCTGGAAGTCATTTAATGGTTATATTTTCCACCTGTTTTGCAGCTATATTGCTAACTTATATATTGCTATGTTAATTATACATCTAGAAAACTTTGAGTTATTTTATTAGTTTTCTTAGATATTTAATTGATTGGAAGTGTTTTTAAAAAACCTTGGAGTTTGCTAGTTAAATATTTATCAACGATGTAGCTAATAAATTATTTTCTACTAGTATGCACACTACACTGCATCGGTTCAAATTATAGTACCTAATGCTGCCTCAAGGCTTGTGACATTATAACTTTTCAACTGAGCAATACTTAATTTGTTATGAAAGTAAAAAAAAAGTTAAGTATTTCCATCAAAATTGTGTTGCTGACATCTGTTTCTGATAAAATTTTAGTAATATGATAAGAATTAAAAGCATTGTGTGATTACTGGTTTCTGATTCTCATGATAGTAACCTGTAGAGGACTTGTCTTTCCTTTGTGAATCATTTGTATATGTAAGGTGTTATTAAGTCCAAATGGAAAAGAAATGTGGTGCTGAGAGACATTAAAGCAATAACTGAGTTTTTTTGACACTAATCTTCTGAAATATCCTGTTAACTTTTGTTAAATAAGTGATATATTACTCCTTGAATTTTGCAAAAATAATGAAGAATTGTATGAAAGAATTTTTAATACAGTCATGCATTGCTTAATGATGGACATGCATTCTGAGAAATCTGTGAAGAATATCATAGAGTGAACTTATACAAACCTAGATAATATAGCTGTCTGTACACCTAGGGTATATGGTATAGCCTATTGCTCTTAGATTACAAACCTTTACAGCATGTTACTGTACTGAATACTGGTATATGGTATAGCCTATTGCTCCTAGATTACAAACCTTTACAGCGTGTTACTGTACTGAATACTGTAGGCAGTTGTAACACAATAAGTATTTGCATATCTAAAGGACTAAAATGTCGTTAATGCAGTTGTTAATGCAGCACATATTGTATTTAGGGCATAATTTTTTTCTGAAGACATATAATATTTTAACATAAACAGGTCAGTGTGTTTGACCCATTTGTTAACTCTGTAACATGTGGAATTGTCTCATGTTAACACGTGGATTTGTGTCATTAGTAATTCTTAAATTACTGATATTGGAAGAAGAGCTGTGACCTTTGAGATCAACATTTATTTGGAGGTAGTGAAGTTATTTAAGAATGCTCTTTTTCTTGTATATTTGTTTGAGTTCTTTGTAGATTCTGGATATTAGCCCTTTGTCAGATGAGTAGATTGCAAAAATTTTCTCCCATTCTGTAGGTTGCCTGTTCACTCTGATGGTAGTTTCTTTTGCTGTGCAGAAGCTCTTTAGTTTAATTAGATCCCATTTGTCAATTTTGGCTTTTGCTGCCGTTGCTTTTGGTGTTTTAGACATGAAGTCCTTGCCCATGCCTATGTCCTGAATGGTACTACCTAGATTTTCTTCTAGGGTTTTTATGGTATGCAGCTGGAAACCATCATTCTTAGCAAACTATCACAAGAAGAGAAAACCAAACACCGCATGTTCTCACTCATAGGTGGGAACTGAACAATGAGATCACTTGGACTTGGGAAGGGGAACATCACACACTGGGGCCTATCATGGGGAGGGGGGAGGGGGGAGGGATTGCATTGGGGAGTTATACATGATATAAATGATGAATTGATGGGTGCTGACGAGTTGATGGGTGCAGCACACCAACATGGCACAAATATACATAAGTAACAAACCTGCACGTTATGCACATGTACCCTAGAACTTAAAGTATAATAAAAAACAAAAAAGAAAAAAAAGAAAAAAAAAAAAGAAGCAACAGTCACGCATTAGCTAGGATAGAGGGTTATTTGGTCATTTTTGTGGTGCATATTTTTGTTAGTGTTCAAGTAAAATGATGACGTGGTTGTAAAAAAAAAAAAAAAGAACGCTCTTGAAACCAAACTGATGCTGAGAGGGAAGAAAGCAGTTCAATAGGGGGTGATTGAAAGGAAAAAAGAGGCCTAGTAGGGAAGCCTCAGAAAGAGTCAAAAGAGCAAGGGAAGAAAGAAAAATGAGGTAGTTAACAGGAGGTAAAAGTAGTATTATTGAGAAGAGAAGAGAATGAGGGCTTAAAGGGAGTATGGTTCTTAACTTCTTACATAGTTTGGGATGGTTGCCTTTTGATCTCTCAGATCTAGGAACAGATATGTTTGCTTTAGTTTGCTGTTGTTGCTGAGCAACTTTGTCACTGGTGCATCCACTAGGGTTATTGGAAGCGTGATCCTGCAGATACTAATCTCAGCAGCACTCCCTTTTCAGTTAACTCCCTAGCCTCCTCTGCCTGACTTGAATCAAGCATATTTTGCACCGAAGCTCATTTTTTTTTTCTACCGCACCGTCCAGCTTCAATAGGGAATTACTTTTTTGGATTTACCCTATATCCTATAATTTTGCTGAACTTATTTCCCATAGAAAATTGATTTTCTTGGATCTAATATTATGTGCTCATGCCATCATACAAATTCATATTTTCAGCAGCTTTATTGAGATATATTGACATATAAAGATTGTATATGTTTAAGGTATACAGCGATGTTTTACAAATTTGTATTTTATTTCTTCCCCCTTTGCCTATTATGTGACTTTAGGGCAATTTACTGATTCTCCTAAATTTTAGTTTCTTTATATATTAAATGGACACAATAGATTTATTGGAATCACAGGCTTATTGTAAGGACTAAATGAGAAATTGTGTGTAAAGGATCCATTATAGTATTGGTACATAGGGGTGGTAGACAATTATTCTAGTTTTATTTCTATTTTTATTGAGAATATGTCTGTGTTTCTTCACTTTATATAAATTCTAGCATTTAGTTTTAGAAGGAAATTTTAAGAAATCACATTAAGATACTCTTAATCTTCTTTTTTTGCATTTTTGCATTTTAATCCTGAGTACTTTATCTGATCAATTCTTGAGTGATAAGGTGATATAACTTAAACATTTTTCTATGCATATGAGGAATTGTTGTTTCAGCCACGTATTTTAAGGTTGAGTCTAAAATTATAATACAAATATTTTAATGTATTTATATCTATTTTTCATTGAGTTTATAAGGTCTTTGTGGTGGCTTTTCTTTTTGCTAGGAATTCTATTCTTCCGTATAACCCTATGGCTCTCTCTTCTGCCTTCATTTCCTTTCATTATCTACTGAAATGGCATATTATCAGAGAAGCAAGAAAACATAATGGTTAAGAGCTGGACAGCTTGGTTCTACTACTTATGTGCTGTTTTACTTTCGGTAAATCAACTTGTTTGTGCTTCAGTTTCATCAGTTTTAGCATTTTTACTTTAATAGTTACTACCTCGAAGGGTTGTTTATGATTGAATGATTTGATGTGTGTCCAGTACTTACCACAGTACCCAGCACTTAGAAAGCACTATATACGGGTGAATGGCCATCATTGTCAAAATCAGAGGTTGGTCTTGACTATTATGTATATATTACAAAAGATTCTCCTTTCCTTGCCTTATTTTTTCTTAGCTCTTCTAACCATTTTATATTTAATTAATTGATTCATTTATGTGCTTATTGTCTGTCTTTGTCTGCTGGAATATATGTGTTCTTTAAAGGCAGGGACTTTTTTTGTCATGTTATATCCGTCTGTATTACATAGAGTAAATTATATTAAATAATGAATGAATGAGTGACTCAACAAATGCATTCAATACAATGGATGCCATAAAGCATCAGATAAAATCTTAATTTTAATTTTTAATATATGAATTGCTCTCTCAAAAGATTATGGGTTTAATAACAGTTTATTGAAATGAGAGCTAATAGCTGTGTACAATAGCTTGTACAAGCTAATAGCTGTGTACAAGAGCTAATAGCTGTGTACAATACTTTGACTTTTAAAGTCAAACACTGATTTTCATCGTGTTAAATTTCTAAAGGGCAATGAAAAGAAGATTGTTGCCCAGAGTAAGGAGGCAAACATTTTATAAGAAGGGGAAGTTCAGTAGTGCCAAATAATATAAAACTTTGCTTTAAAAGAAGTCTTTAATTGAATTATTTATCAGTGATGACATTGAACTTAAACAATTCCTCTTTAGGTTCCAAGTAATGAAGTTCATTTATTATTGTTATTATTATTATTATTATTATTATTATTATTGAGTTGGGGTATTTCTCTGTTGCCTATGCTGGAGTGCAGTGGCATGATCATAGTAACTGCAGCCTCAGATACCTAGGCTCAAGAGATTTTCCCACTTCAGCCCAAGTAGACCTGAGTAGCTGGGACTACAGGTGCATGCCACCACACCCAGTTAATTTTTAAGTTTTGTGTAGAGGTGAAGTCTCAGTATGTTGCCCAGGCTGGTCTCGAACTTCTAGACACAAGCGATCCTTCCTTTGGCCTCCCAGAGTGCTGAGATTTATACGCATGAGCCACTGTGCCTGGCCACAAAGTTCATTTATTCATTCAACAAATATTTGTTGCGCATCAGCCACTTTTCTATGGGCAGGATATATAGCCTTGAGTAAAACAAAAATTCCTGCCTTCATTGTGTTTATATTCTGGTTAGATTAGACATAATAAATGTAACACATACATAAAATATATCATTGGATGGTGATTAGGGAGTATGAAGGTCTGATTGTACTTTTAAATGGTAGTCAAGGATGCCTTGTTAAGGAGGAGATATTTAAGCTAAAGACTGAAGCGCACAAGGGAGTGAGCCATCTGGGGTAAGACTGCCTTGGTTGGAGGGAACAGACAGTACAAAGTCTGTGTGAGATGAGAACATGCTTGGCTCTTTGATTCTTAACTAGAGACCACTGTGGCTGGAGTGAGCCAGAAGGACATTAATAGAAGATGAGGTAATAGGGATAATAAAGGTGTTACAAAGATCTCAAGGTAAGTTTATTTTTTGTTTAATTGTGCTTTCTTTTATTATTTATTAGTTTCTATTTTTTGAGCTGTCGCCCAGGCTGGAGGGCAGTGGAGCGCAATCATGTCCCACTGCAGCCTTAATCTCCCAGGTTCAAGTGATCCTCCCACCTCAGCCTCTGGAGTAGCTGAGACTATAGGTGTGTGCCATTACACCCAGCTAATTTTTAAATATTTTTGTAGAGATGAGGGTCTCCCTATGTTGCTCAAGCTGGTCCCAAACTCCTGGGCTCAAGTGATCTTTCTGCCTTGCCTTCCCAAAATGCTGAGAATACAGACATGGGCCACTGTGCCTAACCTAATTGTTCTTTTAGAAATAGTGTCGGTCAAATGGACTTGCCATTGAAGATTTATAAGAACACTGTGCAGTAGATTTAAACAGTTTGGATGTCATTATACTAAGAGATTTTGTTCATTCTTCCACCTGCCTGTCTATCCATCTGCCTGTCTAGGTTAGCAGGCTAGGTAATCATATGTGATCCTGTTTTCAACAAGGATGTAAACTGTTTTAGATCAGTTTACATATGTATCTACATATAAGATGGTTAAAAATAATCATAGAAGAGAAATTAATATCCCTCAATATTAGATTCTTTATGAGAGTGGGCAGCTATGAGGTAGAGTGAAAAGATCCTTGACTTTGTGTTCATATGGATTTATTTTACGTTCCAGGCCAAATGGTGTACAACCTTGGGCGAATTATACAATCTCTCCCACCCTCAGTCTTCATATGTGAAAAACTGGGTAATAAGAATACTAATCTTCTAAAGGTTTAAGCCTTAGAAATAATGTTATATAAAGGGTGTACACAGTGCCTCTCCTGCTGGAGGCACTTAATAAATGGTAGCTAATGTCTCCATGTGAATAAGAGATAAGGATGGTAAGGATAATTATTAATATTATTATTATTGAAAATGTTTTTAAAATTTACCATCTTTACCATTTTTAAGTGCACAATTCAGTGCTAATAAATACATTTATATCCCTTTTCCCTCAATTTCACCCCTCCCTCCCTGCTCCTGTTCCTGGCCTCTGGTATGGCAACTGTACTCTGTATGTCATGAGATCCAGTGGTTTGAGCTCTCACATATGAGTGAGAACTTGTGATATTTGTCTTTCTGTATTGGAATGGTAGGGATTATTGAGGCCCACGGTTGACCTAGAAAGTGTATACAACTTAATTTTTAAAATTATCATTGTTTGAGAACTTTTCTTGGCTACCAGCAAGTGTCAGCATGTAGTGATTAGAATTTTCCCTCCTTTTCCATTAACTCTTGAAGATGCTAAGGGGACATAAATTATGAAGGTCTGTAAAGCAGCACCTTGATTTACCTCTGAGAAAGACAACATAGAGTTAGATATAAAGCTGTGTTACTGTCTTGGGCATATCTGTTCTCAAGTTGGAATGCCTGTGTTTGATTGTTAGAGGCAGAGAGAATTATAGTCCTTGTGATGTTGTACTCAATAACATCTGCACAGAGGCTTCTTCCTCCCTACTCTCCATGGCACTTTATATATGCTTCTGCTACCATTTACATATGCCTATTTTAGCATTATATGATAAGTTGCATTGAGGACTTTTTTCTTGCCTTAATTAGGTTAAATATTCTTTAAGTAAGACATAGTATCTTCAGTTTTGTATTTTTGGTGTGGAGCACAGCACAGGGTTGGTAAATTGGCAACATGAAGCAGGAATTTCTTATTTCTTTTGTTCACTAATATATGTTAAGCACTAGAACAGTGCTTGGCCTATAGTAGTTACTCAGTATATGTTTGTTGGATGAATGAATCTTGTATGCCAAAGATAAAAGTCTTAATATTTAAGAATGTTCTTTTGGCACTATATTGGGTCAGATTTGACAAAATGGTGTAGAACTGGTTAATAGGTAAATTCCACCAGAACTTGCAGTCAGCCAACACCTTTGTTTTAGACTACCTCCTATTTGGGAGGGCAAGAATTTAGCTAATTTGGATCTTTAGCTTAATAAACACTAACATGGTCAAAAGTCAGTTAGCAGGAAAGAAAAATGGAAATAAAAGATCTGAATATTTTGTAGATTCATTAACCAATCTATGATTAATTAGTCCTTAAACATTGTATGTTGTAGCCACTAGAAAGGGAAATCTTCTTGTGGGGAAGATATAGTGCTGGGAAATTTGTAAATTATAAACTACAGAGTTAAAGTAGTAAATAAAGGAAATTAGGAAATGTATTTAGAAAACCAGTATTATATATAGTATTATATTTTTATAGTATATAAATACATATTACTATAGTATATAAATGCATTAATATATACTTTATATAACATAAATATAGTAGTATAAATAAACATATCCTCTTAAATATTTAAGACAGGTAAATAGTTTAATCATTCCTTTTTTATGTTTTTTCAATGAGCTAAAAAATAGATTTTATAGTTAAATTCCATTATTTGAGCATATGTTTTCTTTATTGGAATAAAAAATTGTAAAATGTGGTAATATTTATAATTATGCTTATTATTTGTTAGGTATACTGTATTTATATTTAAGGAAATGTGAGCAAATGACCAAGAATATTTAAATTATATTGGAATGTTCCTTTCAAGTAGGTGCTTTGGAGTTTTAAATTTAATACTTTAATAATGAATGCAAATTGTTAATTATTGTATTGTTTATTGGTACAATGAAAGTGTTGAAGATATGTTCATAAGAAGAATGGTACTATAAAATAAATTGAGAATAAAATCAAAGTTAATTGAATATGAGGAGCCCTTCACTAGTATATCATTAACTTTTACATTTTTATATCACATTTTTCCACTAGATTATAGAACTACAAAAGAATATATTCTTCCTTGAAATTTTGCCATAATTTTGTGTATAAAATTCTTTTGAACAAAATGAATATGGAGGCCAGGCATAGTTGCTCAAGCCTGTATTCCCAGCACTTTGGGAGGCCAAGGCAGGCAGATCACTTGAGCTCAGGAGTTCTAGACCAGTCTGGACAACATGGTGAAACCCCGTGTCTACAATACAAAAATTAGCCTGGCATAGTGGCTTGTGCCTGTAGTCCCACCTACTTGGGAGACTGAGGTGGGAGAATCACTTGAGCCCAGGAGGTTGAGACTGCAGTGAGCCATGATCGCGCCACTGCACTCCAGCCTGAGTGATGGAGTGAGATCCTGTCTCTGAATGAGTAGAATAGAATAGAATAGGGAATATGGAATAACATATAACAAATAACTCCTGCCTCAGCCTTTCAAGCAGCTGAGATTACAGGTATACACCACTATGCCCAGCTGATTTTTGTATTTTTAGTAAACATGGGGTTTCACCATGTTGACCAGGCTGGCCTTGAACTCCTGACCTCAGGTGATCCATCTGCCTCAGCCTCCCAAAGTGCTGGGATTATAGGCGTGAGCCACCGCGCCCGGCCAGGAGCCAAAATATTTAAATTGAACAAAGGCGTGTCTTTGTTTCTTGCTGTGTAAAGTTAAGAAACACACCTTCATGTTAACATGGAAAAACACTTAAAAATATATGAAAGATAACACTGACATCAGATGAAACCTGGTTGTAAAAGCATAATGAATTATTACTGTATGCCTTTGATTTTGAAAAGCAAATGAAGAAACAAAAAGTAAATTTTCCCCAAAGCATCAATAGTCATGAAGCTTATTGAAAGTAGTAAACATTATGAAAACTTGTTGTGTGAAGGTCTAAAAATTCCCTTGTTAGAAGAAAGCTTTCACAGTGTCATGTCATTTTCAGTCAAAGGAGAGCACATTTCAACATTGAAACTGAGTATTGCACTTTAAAATCCCATCTATTTCAGGAGGATTAATATCCATATTGGACCGGGCATGGTACTTCATGCCTATAATCCCAGCACTTTGGGAGACTGAGGTGGGTGGATCACTTGAGCCTAGGAATTTCAGACCAGCTTGGGCAACATGGCAAAACCCTGTCTCTACAAAACATACAAAAACAATTAGCTGGGTGTGGTGGCATGCTCCTGTAGTCCCAGCCACTCGGGAACCTGAGTTGAGAGGATCGGTTGAGCCCAGGAGGTTGAGACTGCAGCGAGCCACGATCATGCCACTGCACTCCAGTGTGGGTGACAGAATAAGACCTTGTGTGAAAAGAAAAAAAATAAAAGTATATCTCCCTATTGTAATTTTTAGAGTACTGTTTCTACAGATTAATATAACTGTTGCCTTTTCACAGCTTTATGCATGGTTGTAATGCATTTCCCGTAATATGTCCTATTATATTTCAGACCATAAGCCCATTTTAATTATTTTTAATTTTTATTTAATATTTACTATATTTGCTCTTTTCTAAATAGTAATTACTGCATTAAATAAGATTTTTACATAACCAACATTTCATTGTAACATTTATTTCCAAGCTTTTGGGAATAGTGCTTATTGATTCAATGATATGTAAGAACTGTGCTATAAATAGTTGGGCAAAACTGACATTTTAAACCACCCCTTCTGTGCTCCATGTTTAACTCTTAATACTGTTCTTGTGCTCTGACCCCACTGCTGCCTGACTCTTTGCTGGTGTTGCTGTCCTCTGTCCTTTGCCTCTTATTGTTCTTACTTTTCTCTTAATATGAACAAACAATGGGAGGAATGGTGCTGCTGTTTCTTGCACCTTGGTCACAAGCTAACCTCTACATTTTTGTCTAAAGGAGTTACTTTTATTCACTAAGTGCTTTCTATTCCCATTCTGTTTCAGTAATGCCTTGATTGGTTGTGTCACCTGTGCAGTAGTTGAAAATGGATATGAGTACACAATTTCAGGACCTCCCTGCTTCCTTGTAGATCATTTGACCGTATGTAAGTGATTTAACAGTCATGCAGTCAGAATTGTTAGAGTAAATAATTTCCATCTTCATTACTGTATCTTTGTATTCATGAACACTTGCAGGAACACAATATTCTTCAGTTAAATTTAGGCAAGTTTAAAAAAATTAGACTAAATAAGTAACAAATCTAAAAATCAAGCTAGTTTACATATTTGGAGACTTCCATTTTTGTAATATTGGTGAATGAATAGTTTCTTTTGAGTACTTTTTAATTTAAAATACCAACAATTGATAAAGTGTAAATTTACTTGAGGAAGTAATTAATGTAGGTTTTTTGTATGAAAGCAGTCTGATATCAAATTATGATTATATGTACATTTTAACTTAGTTACATTATAACTTTTAAAAAGTTTCTTAGCCAAAAAAAATTAGTGAACAGTTTATTATTTATTTCTAGAAATACAACTAAAGTAGCATGAGTAGAGAGTTTAAAAGGAATAGTAAAACAGATTTCTTTACATGATAGATTGTAAGAAAATGTTGGGTGCCAACACCTAATAAGATATTTAAAAATAATACTGCTTTTAGTTATGAATATTTCTGTTACTTATTTTATCATATATCTAATTGTATGGTGGTTCAGGTTGATTTGAGATTACAAACATTGATGTTGAAACTTCATAGCTTTAGACCATCTTTTTTTGTGTGGGTTTGTGTCAGCTAAATCATCAGTTTCATTTGCTCATTTATAACTGTAATACATAAACTGGTTCAAAAGGATTATTACACTTTTTTAGACATTGTGCAGACTCCATTTTAGTAGCTCCAAAATAAGACATTGGAGTTGAATTAGGGGAAAACTGATATTATGCAGGAGTGCTGTCCTCACTTTCACCAGAAAATGTATTTAAATTGGAATTTCCAAACGTGAGAAATCTGAAAGGAATAAAAAATGCTAGTCCTTAATGTTAGCCGTATGGTTGGTGTTACCCAAAATGAAGTTCAGGCTGTGATGCTCTGTAGCCACTGTATGACCTACCCAAAGGCAATCAGAACATACTCCTTTCTTCCTTTTTTCTTTTCTTCCTTTTTTTTTAAACTAATTGGCCCATGTTTAGTTTACTGAATGTCATCTGGACTCAGTAAAAAGCAAGTGACCTGCATTGAATTAGTGTAATTGTAATACAAACAGAATATTGCATAGTTTTGGTCTTATACAGGAAAGGAGAAAGTTGGAAAGATTTTTCTGTTTGATAAATAGAAACTGAAGATATGGGGATCCAGGCCTGGTTCATACTTGATTTTACCTTTCATGTCTCTTTGTAAGATCAGTATTTGGACTTTTAGGCATTTTTCCTCTGTAAAAAAAATACTGGTTTTCATTTTGAAATTTACTATGAAACAAGTCTGCTTTTTATAAAAAATAAAATAAAATAAAATAAAATCTTACAAATGATGTATATTAAGTCATGGATCTAATTCAATCATAAGAAAGTTAGCATTGTCCAAAAGTGAAGTACTTTATGCACTACTAGGATTGTCAGGAACTTGACATATTATTTTACCTTTATTATGACCAATATTGCAAGGACATTTTCAAATGCTATTTTATTAGTTTTGGATAGTTTATATTTATTACATTCTGTGTCAGATGGGTAATAGCTCCATTTGCTAAGGGAAAAAAAAGAGCTGAGAAATTTAAATTTCATTTTAAATAATGTGTTTAAAATTTTAACTATATGACTTTGGTCTTATAATTAATAATTTGGTTTTGAAAGTGTCATTTTAAAATGGAATTATTTGGCATCCTGAAATTCATAGTCTGTGTAACTTATACTCTTATAATAGTACACTGCCAGTACAATAACTATAAACAGGTTAGATCTTCCTATTATAATCTTGGAGTGCCTTGTACTTTTTGTCTTTAACACATATTTTTCCCATATGTACAGTGAGAATAATTATAATCTTTATCCTGAGAATTTGTTATGAGGATTGAATGAGGTAATTCATGTTTCCTTGGGGAATGCCCCACAGAGTTAATTGATATTATTATCATTGTTGTTCTGTTTTTTACTATTTTAGAGGTGCTTTGGAGTCATAGAAGGAATGTATGGCTTTATTAGGAAGGGTTGTATTAGGGAAAGCATAAAAAAAGGTAATGTACTAAAAACATATTGAAAGATGAATAATTAGACAGTGCCTCATGGCCAGAGGTAAACCATGCTGAGAAGAACTTGTACTTTATTTTGTAAGTAATGGGGAAAGATTGTAGTTTGAAGTAGGGGTTCAGCAGTCTGCATTTGAACAAGCCCACCAAGAAATTCTGATACATGGTAAAATTTAAGAACAATTGTTATATGTACATATTTATATAGATAAGAACTATTGTTATATGTACATGTTTATATAGATTAAAAATGTACAGATATTTTAAATAACATTACTTTTAATTCTGTGTGTTTTTTTACTTAATAATATAGTCTAGCAAGTTTCTGATCAGTAGACTCAATTTTCTCCTACATGTATTGTAAAATTAGAAATAGTTCCTGCTAGAAAGTAATTGTCTTCAGATTAAGTTAGTAACCAAAAGTATTCTTTATCCACCTGAAAACAGGTAGCATAACTTGATGGTTAAGATCATGGGCTTTGGAGCTAGACTGCCCGGGTTCCATTTTCAACTCTGTCCTTTATTTGCTGAGTATTTGAGGGCAAGTTATTTAACCTTTCTATTCCTCAGTTTTCTCATATATAAAATGGAGAAATACTTCCTCATAGAAGTTTGGTGAGGATTAAAAGAAATAATTTTTGTAAAGCTACTTAGTATATTGCCCCATACATAGTGCTATATAGAGAAAATGTAATAGTAACAACAATAATTACAACATATGATAACATGAATGTATCAAAGTTATCAAAAGTTACATAATTAAAAGTATCAAAAGTATCAAAAATTACATAATTAAAACATTTAACAATAGTGCTGAGATAGCCCAAGCACAGCATGCTTATTGCTTAAAAAGTCCTAGTTAAATGGCCATATACATATGCCTGAACTTTCGGGCCTCATTTTACCCTTTTCTGGCTGCAGCATTATAGAAGGGTATGCCTCTTCCTTCTTTTTTTTTTTTTTTTCTCCTACCTATCACTTATTTCCTCTCTGCTATGGAACTTCACAGGCTCACGTGCTCCTTGATTTAGGAGACAAACAATTCTCCTTTGGGAGAATGAAAAAACAGTGAAAACAACTTGGAGATACTGGATTTGAATTATCTCAAAATAGTATAGAAAACGCATGCCTGTAGTCCCAGCTACTTGGGAGGCTGAGGTGAGAGGATCACTTGAACCCAGGAAGCAGAGGTTCCAGTGAATTGCTTTATATGTGACTCTGAAAGAAAGGCTCTGAAAGACAGCAGTAGAGAACAGTTCTTTACTGCTGTCTTACCCCTTTCTTTCAGAGCCACGTGTAGAAAGACTAATGGATACTTGCTGCTACCATTTGCCCACTTGCTTCTCATTTACCCCTGAACAGACTTTGGCTGTGTCTTCCCTACCACCCTACTGAAATTATTAACACCTTTACTCCTATTTAGCATTGGTAACCATTCTCTGTTTGTTAAATCTCTTACCTTTTTTGATTTCTAGGAGATCACCATTCCCTGGCTTTCCTCCAGCTTTTATCTCTGTCTTGAATTCTAGACTTATTTCTAATAATCTGCTTATATAATTTTCTTTTCTTTACTATTTTGAAATAATTCAAATCCAGTATCTCCAAGTTGTTTTCACTGTTTTTTCATCAGACTTGTTTCTCCCTTTATATCTGAACCAACTATATATTTGAAGCAATTGGTTGGGTGATGGTGCCATTAACCAAGAGTATCCTCCTTCTGTCCAATCTTCCACCTTTATTTTTTATTTTATTTTGAGAAAGGGTCTCACTCTGTCACCCAGGCTGGAGTGCAGTGGCGTGATCTCCACTCACTGGAACCTGTGCTTCCTGGGTTCAAGTGATCCTCCCACCTCAGCCTCCCAGGTAGTTGGGGCTACAGGCATGCACCATCACCCCTGGTTAATTTTTGTATGTATATATATTTTTTCTTTTAGAGACAGGGTTTCACCATGTTGCCCAGGCTGGTCTTAAACTCCTGGACTCAAGTGATCTGCCTGCCTTGGCCTCCCAAAGTGCTGGCATTGCAGGCCACTGTGTCTGGCCCAATCTTCTGCCTTTAATCAGTCACCAGGTCCTGTTGATGTTTCCTTCCCTCCTTCCTGTCCAGCTCCACTGCCACTGAGCTGATTCAAGTTTTCATTATTCACCAGTTCCCATCTCTATAACTTTCTTAATATCTCTCAAGTAATATCCCCTTCTTTTCATCCACATCTTTATTTTTCCTTCCAGATTTTTTAATACTCCACATCACCAAATAATTTATTTGGAATCGAGATTAAAAGAACATTTGACAGTTGTGAATGTATGTTTATTCTGAAACTTCTAGCTAGTTGTACTGCTAACCCTTGACAACTTACCAGATTAATTTTACTTTATTTCTTCAGGCCTGGGGTTTTTTGATGACTTCAAATTTGGGATCTTCAAATTTGAAGTTAGGAAATGTATTCATGTCTGCTTTACCATACCGTTGCTTGTGCTTAAAAAGCTTCCTGTCCGGCTCTTGCTGGTACTCTGGATCAATATCAACAGATCCTCCAGTTGTCTGTCACTTAGATTTGTATTCTCTAACCTTGTACATGGAGAGTTTCTGTACAGGATCAAGTTCCTTATTAAACGCCACTGCTGTAACACCAATGTTCCTCTGCAAACGGACTGAGACTGCTGACCGAAAGACAGAGGAGAACCTGAAGAACCTCTGGAGAATTGTGCTGATTCTGTTACTTGCACTCAGTCCTGAGCTGCCAAAGCCACCACCGCTGCCACCGTTCTACCTTCTTCTGGATCAGTACCAACTGATTTAATAATCTACAGTCTCAATCTCCTTTCTAAAGTAAACTTCATGATACTGCTAGATTGACCATCTTAAATGAAACACAGCTCATACTACTGTCTTACCTAGGATCCTCCCCATTAACAGCCAGATTTTTAAGGGTGACATGTAAGGCCTTGGGCTCTGCATATGTCTTTATTCACGTGACATTTCCTTTCCTTTAGCCATACTATCATTTGTAGGTAGCGTTGGGTTTACCTCTGCCCTCTTCTCAGTGTTACTTTGTGCCTGCATTTTCTCCCATCCTTTTTCTACGCATTCTGTCTCGGAAACTTTTCCTCTGGGCTTCCTTTGCATCCTGTGTACCCCAAGATCATAGAAGTTATCATTTTCTGTTATAGTTTATATGACTTCCCTACCACATTATGAATTTATTGATAGCAGCATGTGCAATTTTTATTTTGTGTCTTCAGTATCTAATACTATGCTTTATGACATACTAATTGTTAAATAAATGATTAATACATTTATATACAAATTTGGGGTACATAATTTTCATTTACTTTTTTTTAATAACTGGGAATGTTGAGGTGGACATATCTATATTGAATAAACCTTGAAGGAAAGAATATTGTCTCCCTCTTATCAGTGAACAGTTCGAGTGCTACCATGTGTTCAGCCATGGATGAGGCACTACATGAATGAAATCAAAATATGAGGGAAGGACTGGTGTTATAAATTGCTTTTTCTTTGACAAAATATTATTTAAACTAATTCATTTTATACTCATAATGCATATTTTTTTAGTACAGTTTAGTTTTAGGAAAACAAATCATTTAGGTTAACATCTAAAATGTTAATTTTGAACTTCACTGACTATAGTATGGCACATGTCCAATAGAATCTGTTAAAAATTTTCCTCTGGGTCAGATCTAAGTTGAGAAGAATGAGGTAACTTTAATGTGAACCTAGATTGTAATGCAGTCTTTCTCTCCAGTGAATTGCCAAATTCACAATTCCATTTGTATCTGGAATTGGGGAAGCTGAGTTTAATATGGATGTTTGCCAAGTTAGCAAATCTTGGCAAGATAGTCTTATTCTCTGTGCTTAATTATATAGTTTTATTATAAAGTTTTTCACATGTTCATTTGTAGGTATCTATTATTCTCTTGAGGTGAGTTCACATGGTTGCCAATCTCTCATTTATACTTTATTCTTTTGGTAGTTAATCATTTACTGTCAAGCCTTCCATCTTTCTTAGAAGACTACATTTTTATTTTTACATTTTTATATATTACCACTAGTGAACCAGTTTTGTCTCTTTGCTAGGTTTATGGATTTTTGAGCAGTGCAAGTGTAAATCCCTCAGGAAGGCCAAATTCTTGGTATATTAATTCATTTCATGTTTACTCAGTGCCTGCTCAGACACTGTTTTAGGCACTCATACATAGCAGTGAATGAAACAAAGTTCCAGCCTCTTAGGTGCCTATTTGTAATGGGGAGAGACAATAAATTACACACAAAAAACCGGGCGTGGTGGTCCATGTCTGTAATCCCAGCACTTTGGGAGGCTGAGGCAGATGGATCACCCAAAGTCAGGAGTTCGAGACCAGCCTGACCAGCATAGTGAAACAATTGGTCATAGTGAAATAATTCTATTAAAAATAAAAAAAATTAGGCAGGTATAGTGGTGCACACCTGTAGTCCCAGCTACTTTGGAGGCTGAGGCAGAAGAATTGCTTGAACCCAGGAGGCGGAGGTTGCAGTGAGCTGAGGTCGTGCCACTGCCCCCTAGCCTGGGAGACAGAGTAAGATTCTGTCTCAGGAAAAAAAAAACACAAAAAAACAAAAACTATAGCATATCAGATACTGATAACTGCTATGAAGAAAAAGCAGGATAAGAGGGATACAGAATGACAGATATGTTTGTGATATTAAATGTAGGATGGTCAAGAAAGGCCTGTCTAATAAGGTGACTTATAGTAGAGATGTAAAGGTGGTAAGTAAATGAGCAATGCAGATTTCTGGGGAAAGAATGTTCTAGTCAGAGGAAACTGATGTGTGACTGTGTTTGATGTTTTAGAAACAGTAAGGAGGTTTAAGTGGCTGGAGCTGGATAAGATGGTGAAAGAAGTAGGAGATGAGATCAGAGGGATGGCAGGGGAGCAGATCACTTAGAGCCTTCTTAAACCACAGCAGGACCTTTAACTTTTACCCTGAGTGAAACAGGAAACCATTGCAGGGTTTCGAGCAGAGGAATGGTATGGTCTGACTGTGATTTAAAGGGCTCATTCTTCATTGAGAAGGGATTGTAGCAGGACAAGAATGGAAGCCAGGTGAGTAGTGAGGAGGTTACTTCTTCAGTAGTCCAGGTAAGAGATGATGGTGGCTTGAACCAGGGTAGTAAAGGTAAAGTTGTTGAGATGTGGCCAGATTCTGGATATTTGTATATTCTGATGATCTAAATGTGGAATGTAAATGAGAGTCAAGGATTATTGGCCTAGGTTTTTGGCTCAGATATCTTGAATGATGAAGATAAATGATGTTAAACATATTCATAGTTAATGTGTTTTAATTAAAAAAAGACATTTACTTTATGTCAGGTTTATCTCTTAAAACATATTCTGCTTTGGCATTTCTCATAACTAGAAAATCTCATCTTCATACTGTTTATTATTATTATTATTATTTTATTTTATTTTTTATTTTTTTTGAGACAATCCCTCCCTGTCACCCAGGCTGGAGTGCAGTGGTGCCATTAGGGTTCACTGTAGCCCTGACCTCCCAGGCTCAAGTGATTCTCCCACCTTGGCCTCCTAAGTAGCTGCAACTACAGGCATGTGCCACCACCCCTGCTAATTTTTAAAATTTTTTGTGGAGATTGGGTCTCGTTGTGTTGCCCAGGCTGGTCTCGAACACATGGGCTCAAGCAGTCCTCTCGCCTTAGCCTCCCAAAGTGCTGGGATTACAGGCATGAGCCACCATGCCCGGCCATGCTGTTTCTTAATACTTCACGTTTTATTATCTCAATATATGCTGTTTGTTTGATGCTTGGTTCTGAACTCTTTTTAAAATGTAGTTTATATTATTATTCAAACATGGTGAAACTAATAGGTCAGGAGACAACTGCCATTGAAAAGATTGATACAGTTTCTAAGCGGAGAGGGCATGGCACATCAGATAGGGTGGCATATATGCCACGCCACATAGTGCTCATAGGGAAGCACCAGGGTTGGTTAGGAGGCAGAAATATCTAGGGAAATCATTGGGGAGAGACTTTATCATGATTTTAGTGAGAAGGAACAGGTGAGGCAGGGTAAGGAGAATTGGCTGATTTTAATAATCTCGACATATTCACATATAAGAGCAGCCCCATGTTTGATATCTGGCCCTGGTGTGATTGTTAGAACAGGTGACTATTCTAATAGTCCCAAAATATAAGAGTTCTTTGAGAGCTGAATATTGGGGATGGATGGGAGGTAGTTTTAGATTGAGTGGTTTGCATGTGAAAAGCACTTAAGGAGGGGTAGTTTGCTGTCTAAGAAGTAGCTAGCCTTGGGAGGGGCAGTTTCTCCTGGATCAGCAGGGTTCCCATCAAGAATATGGAAAACAAAGTAGAAACTGTTTCTGTATGTTATATTTGCTTGGCTTCTGTGTTTTTAATGCTACCATCCTAGTTTATGCCCTCTATTGGTCTGGCCAGGAAAATTACAGTAGGACTTCCTTTCCATCTTTAGTTTTTTTCTTTGTTTCCTCCCTAGCATTTATTTTCGTTATCAGTAGCCACAAAGGGGAGTCTTGATTGTATGACTTTACCTAGATCCCTCTAGATTAGTAAACTTTTGACCAGTGTTCTAAATAGTGCTTTAGGGTTCCCCATATTTGATTTGAAGTTCACTTGATTATATGAACTAATGTTTGTGAGAGGAAGGAAGGTGGGTGTGTGGGGCCTCCAGTGTTTTTCATGCCACTTTCAATTATTGTGGTTTTAAAAAAGGATTCTGTACTAGGGTTCCATGTATGAGTTTATTTGGAAAATAGATTTCACTGCTCAAAAGTTGGTAAACTCTTGTAAATGACTGTCAAGTTTCCTTATTATAGCATGAATTTTTTTTCTTCTGTGTCTAGGGTGATAGGCCTACCAGCTGAGCCTATCATACTAAAGAGAGTAGTCTAATTTTGTGTATGAAGTACTTGAGTCTTTTCTGAGTCACATAATTTAGCCAAAGTCACAAATCTATTATTGGGGGAAAAGAGAAGTGGTATAACCTGTGTCTAAAAATCCATCAAGTTACACTAAAAAACTATTACTGTACAAATTCCTCACTTGGCCTTTACTCTTGCTGTCCCACCCAGGTTTCCAGCCTTCTCTCAGCATCCCCCTGTATAGACAATTTTCCTGCCAAACAAGGTGATTTAACGTTTTCCAAACCTATCACCTTGGTCTACTTTATTCCTTTAACTTCATCACTATCTTCCAATTATAGGCACATTCCTTTTTTTGGAGTGGGGAGGGGAGTGGAGACAGGATCTTCCTCTGTTGCCGAGGCTAGAGTGCAGTGGTCTGATCATAGCTCACTGCTGTCTTGAACTCCTGGCCTCAAACTGTTCTTCTGCCCCAGCCTCCTGAGTAGCTGCGAGCATAGGCACATACCACCAGGACTGGCTAGTTTTTAAAATTTTGCTTTTGTAGAGATGGGGTTGCGCTATTTTGCCCAGGGTAGTTTCTAACTCTTGGCCTCAAGTGATCCTCCCACCTCTGCCTCCCAAAGTGCTGGGATTACAAGTGTGAGCCACCATGCCTGCCTGTGTATTCCTTTAACTTAGCAAGTGTTTGTGAAACACCTGCTTTGTGTTGGGCACTCTGCTGGACTCTTGAATGTAGGGATAAATAAAATTCTTTCTGCTTCAGAGAACCCCCAGGGTAAGAAAAGCCAAAAGTCTAGCATGAGGAATCTACAGTCTTTCAAGAGTACTTCACATTGGATGTGTCTAGTAACATTGTGTGGCCAGACCAAGTGGTTGACAACAAATGGTAAGAGATGAGCCTGGAAAATTGAAAAGAGAGGAAAGAGACCATGAGCGAAGTATTGTGGATAGCTTGTATAAACTGGAAAAATCAGGGGCAAGTTCTGTATTACAATTTCCAGAAATTCTAATTCTGTCAGGGGTAGGTATCTTTAGTTTTATGCAGAGTTGTTGCGTTACTGGACTGTGTTTTAAACAGATATAAAACAGATATTGAAGGAGAAACTAGAGACAGGAGAATTAGTTACATGTTTGTTGTAGTATCCTACTGAGCTGTTTGCTTAGTACCTGAATTTTAACAACCACAAATATTTGTAGTATCAAATTATCTTATATATTTTCTCATTTGCTGTTAAAACAACATAGTGTGCTGGCACAATTAGATATCCACATGTACAAAAATGAAATTAGACTCCTACCTCATACGATATAAAAATGTTAATTCAAAATGCACCAAAGACCTAAATTTAATAGCTAAATCTATAACATTTTTAGTAGGAAACATAGATGTAAATCTTAGGCTTTGGTGTGTGTGTGTTAGCTTGTTTTAGCATTGCTATAAAGAAATACCTGAAGCTGGGTAATTTATAAAGAAAAGAGGTTTAATTGGCCCACAGTTCTACAGGTCATACAAGCATGGTGCTAGCATCTGCTTGGTTTCTGGTGAGGCCTCAGAAAGCTTTTACTTCCTGAGGCAGTGGGGGCATGAGTATGTCACATGGTGATAGCAGGAGCAAGAGAAAGGGGAGGAGTCTCAGGCTCTTTTAAATAACCAGATTTTTTTTTTTTTTTTTTTTTTTTTTGGTGCAGCTCCGTCTGTCACCCAGACTGGTGCAGTGGCACGATCTCGGCTCAGTGCAACCTCTGCTTCCTGGGTTCAAGCGATTTTCCTGTCTCAGCCTCCCAAGTAGCTGGGATTACAGGCACATGCCACCACGCCTGGCTAATTTTTGTATTTTTAGTAGAGACAGGGTTTCATCATGTTGGCCAGGCTAGTCTTGAACTCCCGACATGATCCACCTGTCTCTGTCTCTCAGAGTGCTGGGATTATAGGCACATGCCACTGTGCCTGGCTAATTTTTGTATTTTTAGTAGAGACGGGGTTTTCCATGTTGGCCAGGCTGGTCTCGAACCCCTGAGTTCAAGTGATCCACTGGACTCAGTCTCCCAAAGTGTTGGGATTACAGGCGTGAGCCACTGCGCCCGGCCTATGATGAGTCTTAAGACTTGAGTCCAAGTTACATAGCCTTTAGAGGTGGCATGGAATGTTTTTCCAGGTATGAAGTGGGGACAGAATTTTTTTCTCTCTTAATCTTTTCTCTCTACATTCTGTACTCTTAAATTGTTTATTCAACAAACATTATCTTTTGTATACTAAGCATTGCACCTGGAACTGAGGATATGGAAAGCAGTGTGGAGCTAGAATCACTTACCAAAATTCTAAAGTTTCTAGTTTGGGAGGCTGGTTGGTTGGTGATTAAAGAGAGAGTGACTCCAAGGGGAGTAAGATTGGTGAGATTCAAGAAAATTTCTTATTTCCCCATGCAGACTTGCATGTAGTTCCTAGAGGCTGTTTGAAAGAATACCTTATCCTCATTGTCTCTATTTTATTAAAATATCTTTACTTTCTTTTAAACTTCTTTTAAATTGTTTCTTCATATTTGCCAGAGATCACTTATTATCAAATCCGATGGCCTCATCTCAATCCCCTTCTTACCCCTGACCTCCTAAAGCAGGGCCCTTTTTCTTTGAAGGGCCAGATAGTAAATGTTTTAGTCTTTACAAGTCATATGGACTCTGTTGCAGTCGTTCAGCTTTTCCATTATAATGTGAAAGTAGCCATATAGACAGCACATAAATGAATGAGTGTGGCTGTGTTCCCATAAAACTTTATTTGCCAAAACAGGCAACTGGTTAGATTTGGCATGTGGGCTGAAGTTTTCCTGATTCCTGCTCTGAAACATTTGATTGTATTTCTACCTTTTTTGGGAAGGTAGGGAAGAGAGTGTTTCTTTCTTTCAGTGATCCTTTTCCCCCTTTTCTCATTGAATGGCACCTTTTCCTGTATAGTCACTTTTTCATGTGATTCTGTCTACAGCTATTTTCTTGCTTTATACTCAGGCTTCTGTTAAGTCTTCTAGGCTGCAGATTCTTTACCTGCTTCTAACAGGAAATAACTAAGGTGGAGAGTTCACTCCTACTGCTGCCTTTATGGCTGCTTCCTTTCCCCTCCACCTCCTTTTATCAGGGGAGCATCTCGGGGGCAGGGTGAGGGGCAGCCTCTGTGATAAAGGGAAGAGAAAAGAGAGTCATTACCATGACATGGTAGATGGTTCTGAACCAGTTTTCAGGGTTATAGTAGGGTAGATTGCTTCCTCATATTTGCCCTCGTAAGTCCCCCACTTCAGCATCCTGTGCAGGCCTGTATGCCTAAAAAGTACCTTTAAGTGTAACATTCTGAACTGCTGTGGATGTTTTTTCTGTGGTGGTTATCTGTTGTCAGTTACAACAAACACTTCTTTTTCTTCCTCACAACTGTAAAATAGGGAAGAAAGAAAATCTCGTTGTCCCAAATTATCCCTTTTCCATTCTTCCTGAAATTTTGCCAAATAGATTCATTTCAGTTTTTAAGCCAAACACACGGGAGGTTTAAGCATAGATGAGAGAGTTACTGTTCATCCTGGCATCATTATGGAAAGGCTTAATCAGTTTGCCTTTTCTCTTGTTAAACTGAGATAGACTCAGCAATGGAAGTTGTAATAGGTGGGAGGGAGGGAAGAAAGGTCAGAGAGAAACATAACACTTTGGGCTTTTTCTGGGAGCAGAGCCAGCAATGAGAGCTGGGGTTTTTGGGCTTGTAGAGGTGGGACTGGGAGAGAAAAAAGGGAAGTGGGTGGATGCACAAGACAAATGTCAGTTTTGAAAATGTGCCTACTTTCCAGATCTTTGCTCTTCTTTGCTGCCTTTCTTGATCTTTACTATAATGATGAGTGTGTGTGTGTGTGTGTGTGTGTGTTGTGGGAGAGGGTACAGAGGAAGTGCAATAAAGGAGAAACCAGAGGTAATTTGTCAGTAATCCTCAAATAGCAGTAAGGCTCACAATTTAAGCGCCTTCTTTCACGATATACTGCTAACTAATGACAAGGCCACGACCATTTAGCTGGCTTTCTTTTTTTGTTATGTTTCTCTGTGGTGTTACGTATAAGAAGTAACTGCTAATTCACACTCAGCAGTCTTCTCTGGAGGTTTTTATTTTAATTACCGATCTTTCGATCTTTCTCATTTTCTTGGGTTTAAAATTCAACTGGACTTCATCCTCAGGCCATTTAACTTACTTTTCCTCCTGTTTTCCAGCTTGTCAGTATCCTCAGGCATTCGCTTTACTCCCCTCTCTAGCCAAGACACTGCTCTGTCACTTGAACCACTTTCTTTTTTTCTTCTTTTTTGAGACAGAATTCTGCTCTTGTTGCCCAGGCTTGAGTGCAGTGGCGTGATCTCAACTCACTGCAACCTCCACCTCCCAGGTTCAAGCTATTCTCCTGCCTCAGCTTCCCAAGTAGCTGGGATTACAGGTGTCTGCCACCATGCTAATTTTTTGTATTTTTAATAGAGATGGGGTTTTACCATGTTGCCCAGGCTGGTTTCGAACTCCTGACCTCAAGTGATCCACCCGCCTTGGTCTCCCAAAGTGCTGGGATTACAGGCATGAGCCACCTCGCCCAGCTGAACCACTTGCTTTTAACTCCTGTTTTTCCTTCTCATTTTTGCTGTATCTTCCTAACAATGTACCAATATTAAACTAATTCCATAGTAATAATTATAGTAACTATTATTTATTGTCTACTATCTGACCGACTCTATGATAAAGTTTTACATAACTCTAGAACAACTCTAAAAGGAGTAGATATTATTATTGGCACACTCTATGTAACTATCATTATTATAACTCTAGATAACAACCCAAGACACAGCTACACTGACAGAGGTAGGTTATCACTCAGACTTTAAAAACCTCAAAGGTTTTACCTTTCCCATTTTGCTGTGTTCCTTCTAACCAGTCAATTATGTAACTGTGAAGACTGATGCCTCCAAAAGATTGATCTCTAATCTGAAATGGACAGTTGGCAATCCTTTCACATGGTCCCCTACGCCTAACACCTCATTCTCTTCTGGATCTGTTGCAAAATTTCTTTACCCCATCACTCCTTGGTCTTGGCAGACTTGCTTTCTGGTCCAAAGAAAAACTGGAGACTATTAGCAGTTCACTGTTTCTGTCCCCCCATTTAACTTAATGTTTTAGTCTGTTCCTGCTGCTATAACAAAATGCTAAAGACTGGGTGATTTAAACAGCAGAAGTTTATTTTCTTACAGTTCTGGAGTCTGGACTTCCAAGATCAAGGTGTTGGCAGGCCTGGTTTCTTCTGAGGTCTCCCTCTGGCTTGCAGATGGTTGCCTTCTGTGTGTTCTCACATGGCCTTTGGGTTTTTGTTTTTGTTTTTGTTTGAGGCAGGGTCTTGCTCTGTCATGGCACGATCACAGCTCACTACAGCCACAACTTCCTGAGCTCAAATGATCCTCCCACCTCAGCCTCCTAAGTAGCTGGGACTACAGGTGCGCACCACCATGCCTGGCTAATTTTTGTATATTTTGTAGAGACAGGCTGTCGCTACGTTGCCCAGGCTGGTCTCGAACTCCTGGGCTCCAGTGATCTGCCTGCCTTGGCCTCCCAAAGTGCTGGGATTATAGGCGTAAGCTATCATGCCCAGCCCTGGCCTTTGGTTTTGAATGTCCACATTCCTAATGTCTCTTCTTCTTACAAGGACACAAGTCATATTGGATTAGAGCCCCACCTTTATGACCTCATTTAACCTTAATACCTCTTTAAAGACCTAATCTGCAAATACGGTAACATGGGGCATTAGGGCTTTGACGTAAAATTTGGTAGTGGTAGTGGTGGGGGGACAGGACACATTCAGTCCATAACAGTCAGTATCTATACTTTTCCTTTCTTCCCTTGTCTCTTCCCCCACCTTTCTTTTTCTTCCTTTCTTCCTTCCCTTTATTTTTTCTTCCCTTGTTTCTTTCTCTCCTCCTTCTCATTTCATTCTTCACTCCCTCACAATATGCTCCATGTGGAGGAACAGGGTTCCTTCTCTGCTCAAGTTCAATGTCTTAACCCCTATTCTGTATCCCATTCTTTCTTTTTATTGTATTTTGGAGCATTACTTCATCGTTTGTTCACTCTTCCATTTATTTTCTTCAGTTTCTTTTACATGGGTTTTCTTTTGTCGGTAAGTAAATATACTACTTCTCAATCATTATTACTACTACTATTGTATTCTATTATGCATATTAATACCAAGTAATTTGTTATTATAAGATGTAACAATCTAAATGCTATACAGATAATCCTTCTAATTTTAAAAAGGGAACTAGTACAGGTTTTTGCAATTTCAGAGCAGTTTCTATTTCTTAGTTTGATAGAATATTTCTACCTTAATATTAAGCTAAAAATATGCTAAAACTATTGTAATGAAAGTTTAACACATTAGGATAGGCAAACACATAATTTCCATCTTCTTCTGAGATATAGAAATGTGTTGATTACTTTAAATGTAGCAATTGTAGGGAATTCTCTGCCAAGTTACAGAAATCTATGTATTAATATACTTCTTGAAGTAGGTCCTCGATAATTTTGATTTTTTTACAGACCCTTGAGTTTACCATGATGAACTGTCATTGCAATACTTATTTGCACTTACTATACCAAACTTCAGTTGTGCTATATCATTAAAGTTTGTTTCTTTTAGATTGCTTTGGGAAGCTGTATACTGTAGTGTAGCTGTAGGAAATTTACATACAATGAATGAATGGCAATATAGTACACATCCTTATGTTTATTTATAAGCCATAACTAATCCTATTTAGTATTTGGTTTATTGTATTGAGTGACTAATAGAATCAGGGAAGGTAAACCAAAAAATCCAATTTTTTTTTTTGGAGAGGGAGTCTTGTACTGTCACCCAGGCTGGAGTGCAGTGGCACAATCTTAGCTCACTGCAACATCTGCCTCCCAGGTTCAAGTGATTCTTCTGCCTCATGAATAGCTGGGAACACAGGCATACACCACCACACCCAGCTAATTTTTTTTTTTTTTTTTTAAGTAGAGACAGGATTTTACCATGTTGGCCAGGCTAGTCTTGAACTCCAGACCTCAAGTGATCCGCCCGCCTCAGCCTCCCAAAGTACTGGGATTACAGGCATGAGCCACCATGCCCAGTGTCTGAATTTTTTTTTTTTTTTTGTATGTAGAATTTTTCGTTTGACAGTCTTTTTTTCGCAGCCACAGATATATTTTACTTGCAACAAGGTTTTTCTCATATGTCCACAATCTGTATCATCTGGCCATATGGAGCTTCTTATGTAAGCAATTACCACTGATTCTGGGACTAGCTATATAAATATGTTGCTTTATTCAGGGTCATAGTGTTAAAAAAAAAACAACACTCTGAGCTTCCACCTTAAGAGCATACAGACAGCTGGGTTGTTGGGTGGAGAGAGTACCATTCAACTGAATCAATGTAATGCACCATATCAACAGACTAAAGAAGAAAAGTCACATAATGTAGAAAAAAAAATTTGATGCAATTCAGAACCCATTTATGGTATTGAATGATCTCAGAATAATAAGAATAAAGATAACTTCTTCAATTTGATGAAGAATACCTATAAAAACCTTTCAGCTAACATCATAATTAATGGTAAAAGACTGAATGTTTTCCCCAAATATTGGGAACAAGAATGATGTTCACTCTCACCACTCTTATTCAGCACTGTACTGGGAGTTCTTGCCAGCTCAAAAAGGCAAGAAGTGGAAGGAAAAGACATACAGATTGGAAAGGTAGAAATGAAACCATCTCCTTTTGCAGATGATATGATTTTCTATGTAGAAAATACCAATAAATAAACTCATAGAATTGATGGGTGAGTGCAACAAGGTTTCAAGATGCAAGATAAATATGTAAAAATCAGTTGTTTTTCTATATACATTAACAGTGAATACATGAACATTAAAGTTAAAAATGCGATACAATTTACAATTGCTTAAAAAACAAAAATATGTTTAGAAACTTTACTACTCTTTTTGTCTTTTTTTGTTGTCATTTTGGAAGAGATTTGTCAATTTCTTGTGTGTGTGTGCTTTTTAAAATAGCTGTTTGTTACATTGATATTTTTAACTGTTTTCCTATTTTAAACTCTATTGATTTCTACTCTTTATTATATTCTTTCTTCTTGTCTTGCATTTATTTTTGCTTTTCTTTGTCTAGGCTCTTCAGGCAGCAGCATGTGTCCTACAAATTTTAATAGGATTTGTTGTATTTTCATTTTTATTCAGTTTAGTGAATTTTTTTAAATTTCCCTTGAGACATCTTCTTTGACCCATAGATTATTTGAAAGCATGTTCTTTAGTTTTCAAGTGCTTGATTTTCCTATTATCTTTGTTATTGATTTCTAGTGTGATTCCACTGTGCTTGGAGACTCTACTGTGTTCAGTTCTTTAAAATTTGTTGATGTATGTTTTATGCCTCGGTATATGTTCTCTCCTGGTATATGGTCCATGATTACTTGAAAGTAATAAGTACTCTGCCGTTGTTGAGGTGGGGTATTCTATAAATTTTGTTGATGATGTTGTTGATTTCTTCTGTATCTTTGCTGATTTTCTGTCTAATTGTTGTATCTCTTGTTGTTAGAGGATATTGACGTTTCTAATCATAATGGTGAATTTGTCTATTTCTCCTTTCAAGTTTTAGTTTTTGCTTCATATATTTTATAGCTTGTTGGTTGGTGTATACACATTAGTGATTGTTATGTTTTCTTGGTGAATTATGTCTCATCACTACATAATGTCCCTCTCTGTCTCTGGTAATTTTCTTTGCTGAAGTCTCCTTTATCTCTTATTAATATAGCCACTTTTGCTTTCCTTTGATTATTGTTTGCATGTTGTATTTGTTCCATCATTTTTCTTTCAACATGCCTGTATTTTCATATTCTAAGTTAGTTTCTTATATACTACATATAATTCAGTTACATTTTAAAATCTTCTTTTTCAGTTTTTGCCTTTTAATTGGCATATTTAGGCGATTTACATTTAATGTGATTATTAATATGTTATGGCTAAAGTTTTGCATTTTTAAAATTTCTGTTTTTTTTTTTTTGACTTCCTGTGGGTTACTTGAACATTTCTTAGAGTTTTGATTTATCTATAGTATTTATGAGGATATTTCTATGCAAAACTTTTTGGTGGTTTATTTGAGTATTATACTATATGTACATATATTATCACAAGGTACTGGTAAAGCTGAGGCTTTCTATTTTTACATTTGTTTCCATTATTTTCATGATTGTTCATTGAAGCATTTTTTTAAAGACTCTTAAAATATTTGTCAGATACTTCTGACATCTCTTTTTTTTTGGTGTTGACTTTTATCTTTTTTGTGTTTTTTTTTTTTTTTTTTGTCAGTTTGTGATTTTTTTGACTCTTGTTCTGATGAGTAATCTTTGGTTGAAAACAGAACCTGTTTCCCCGTTATGTTCTGAGACTCTGGATCTTATTTAAACCTTCTATTTTAGGTGGATGTTTATGACATTACTTTAGGAGGGGAAGGGAGCTCATCACTGCCAGGTAGAGTTTGTTGAAGTCCAGATTCCCCTTTTAGTCTCTGTTGCCCCATTCAAGTAGCAGGAGTGGCTCCTCATTATTGCTGAGGCAGAGTGGGGATTCTAACTCTCCATGTGTAGTCTCTGTTGTATTGGTCTTACCTAATTTCCACTTGTTAGTGAAAGTCTTAATTTAACTTTTTTCTAGTCCTCCTTAGTGGGTAGTGGGAGGCTCACTTCATTGCTGCCAGTTTGGAGAAGAAGTACAGGTTCTACTTGGTATCTACTGACACTGCTAGGGGGAGCTGTCCTTTTACTTTCCAGAGGGGTGAAATTCTTGGCTCCCTACTTGGTCTTTTCTCACCATGTCAGGAGTATTATGGGGCCATGTTATAGTCTCATGAGGATAGAACTTTAGACTGTCCACTGAGCCTTTCTGACATGGTTAGAGTGGGACTACAGTTTTTCCTGTGGTGTTTGACTGACAAAGAATGAAATTTGCCTGATTTTCTTTTTTCCATGGTGTTCTTCTCTTGGATCTTTTGGGCAGGGTTTTGTTGAAGCTTTTTTGTTTGTACCTGTTAGCTTTTTTCTGGTTGTTGGCTTCTCTGGCCCCAAGTCTGGAATATATAAGGGAAAAAGAAGATCCAGGGAAGTCATCAGTTATGTTCCTGGGGTTCCAAGATCCCTAGCTGTTATGCCTTCTCTCCATCTTTCGTGTGTGTGTGTGTGTGTGTGTGTGTGTGTGTGTGTGTGTGTGTATAAGAATCTATATATATATATGGATTGATATATGTAAATAGAATTGATATATACGTGTATATATAGAATTCATATGTATATATATTTAGAAACAGTGGTCTTGAACTGGTCTTGAATTCCTGGTTTCAAGCAGTCCTCCCCACTCAGCTTCCCAAGAGGCTGGGATTATAGGCATGAGCCACTGTGCCCAATCCAGATCTTCATATGCTTGTTTATTCATAGTGTCCATGGTATTTGGTTGTACTTAATGAGAGAAATAGGAAAATGTACATCTACTCTTCCTAGAAGCAGAAGTTACATATAGTTTTTAAACAGCAATGACTTTCTAATTTATGGAATTTTAGATGAAATATAAAATATAGTGACATACATACACATATATAAATATATAAATGTCTATTATATGTGTATATATATATTTTATATACTGTATATGTATTTGTTATTTAGCAAGGGGAACAGTTTGATTTTGTTGCCTGGAGTTGGCCCCTGAATTAGTTTTCATAGTTTCTTCCATTCTGTTTATGAACTCTGTCTCTAAAAATGGTAAGTTTTTATTCTCCAAACTTGTGCTAAATGTAGTGGGAGTTTGGATCCATACTGTTTGATTCATGCAGTGATTTTTTGACCCTTGATACACCTTAGACTCATATAGGAATTTTTTTTTTAAAACAACCAACCTAGGCCTAGACAACACCAGATTCTTTGGGCTGGGTTCAGGGAATAAGCCAATTTAGAATGCTTCCCAGGTGATTCTAATATGTAGCCAGTGTTAAGAACCAACGGCATAGAGTTTGGAATTGGGTAGTTGCTTGTGAATCATAAAGGTTTCTTAAAGAAATTTGAAGTTAGAAACTAATACATGAATATTTTTTATCATTTTAATTAACTTATGAATTAACCTAGAATCTAAGGGTTTGTTTATCTGGCAATTGTATTTGGCCAAGGCTGTAGATTAAGCCTTCTTTTCCCTAGGCAAGAAAATGAGGGGCTTTGTTGACAGATATCTTTTCTTTCTAAAACTTACTATTTACTATTAAATTTCACACCAGATTTCTGAGATCAATTGTTTTTTTTCTGATTGTAGACTTTGATATGATATATGTCTGTGTGTCTTTAATTACAAACTTCATATTTTCAGTTGTTTCTTTTTTGTTCTTCATATATTTTTTGTTATTAATTTTGATTTTCTTAATTCTAGTTTACATTGACTTCTATTATAGATTTTTGTGAAATTGATTTGTACTGGACGTTATACTGTTTTGGGACCAGAGCCTCATTTATTGCGTCATATTCTTGCTATCTTAGGACTAGTATATTGTTTTATCATAATTCAATCATAGGAGCTCTGTGCTGACCTCTGCTTGTTTAGCTTTAACCCAGTTCTTTGCATCAGTTTGAGTTCATAGGCGTTTGTGTAAACATCTGCTTAAGTTTTGTAGTCTATATTAGATATGACTGGATTTTGAGTGATGTGTTCTTCATAATGAGCATTTTTATAGTTTTGCTATGTTTTGATTATTTGATTAACTTTCACAGATTCTGTAACAACTTAGTCTTTGCACTTTGGTTGTAAAGTGTGACATAATATTTTAACTTGAATCAGGATGATTTTATGCTAAATGATAATTTTGAGGATAGTATGTCAATTATAGGCACTAGGCCCGGGTAACTGGAGCCTTTGCCCAAAGATTATACCCTGCATGGGCCATGCTACATCCCTGTGCTAGAGCCCATAGTTTTCCCTCCTAGACCATGCTCTGCATACCCAGGATCCCAGGATTCCCCATTTAAATGGTCTTGAGCCTATGCAGGCATCTTCCCTGCTTTTCCTCATTAGGACAGACTACACCAGGTTAGTGGTAGACAAGACACAGCTATTGCAAGGGTGGCATATGGTGGTGGGGGCATTGGGATAGATCTAAGACGTGTGTGCTGCACTGTTTTAAGAGTCAGAGGTGGGAATAGAATAGAAAGAAAATTGATGCTATTGATTTACTTCGTATTGAATTGAATTATTGTTGCACTTTGGTAAAATGAAGCTAGGCAGTATTGCATATAATATTCTGATCTTTTAATAGTACTTCATGGTCTTGAACTTCTTGTCCTTGGAACCTTTTACCAGATGATACAAAAGCTGCTAATGACTAGTATTAATTTATCTCCCTAATCTTATGGTCAAATTATAATAAGTTATATTTCATGAATCATTTTTTCATTTCATTTTTTCCCATTTTGTAATCATATGTTTTTTTTTCTGTTTTGAAGCATTTTGGTACATTCCAGATAGTTCCTTTGGATGGGGGGTATTGGGTCTTCTTTCTGGCTTTTAAAGCTGATTCATTTTCTGTTTTATTCCTAAGATAAGTTACTATGAAAGTTTTCTTCCAGATTCTTAATTTTATCATGCTTCTGAAATTGTTTTGATAGTGCATGCAGTTAGTTTGTCTGATATATGTCAATTATTATTATTATTTTTTTTTTTGAGACAGAGTCTCACTCTGTCGCCCAGGCTGGAGTGCAGTGGCACGATCTCTGATCTCGGCTCACTGCAAGCCGCGCCCCCCAGGTTCACACCATTCTCCTGCCTCAGCCTCCTGAGTAGCTGGGACTATAGGCGCCCACCACCATGCCCGGCTAATTTTTTGTATTTTTAGTAGAGACAGGGTTTCACTGTGTTAGCCAGGGTGGTCTCCATCTCCTGACCTCGTGATCCTCCCGCCTCGGCCTCCCAAAGTGCTGGGATTACAGGCAGAGCCACTGCACCCAGTCAATTATTTCTAACATTTTGTCTTCCCTTAAGTTTTCTGATACATGCAAGGCAATTAGTTCATCAGCTTTATTTTTCAATCTGTTTTATTGATGTTTTTGTACTGTCTTCTTATTTTTCCTGAATTTCTTGTAGTTGTTCTAGTATTTTTCCAGTCTTACCTTTTGTTTTGTTCTTTTTATAATATGTAAATGTTTATGATCCATTATTTATTGTTATAGGTAATGCGGTGTCAAGTATATATTGTACCATATTTCAGATGAGATCCTTTATTTAAAGAGCTGAGATAAAAATTTCATGGCTTAAGTGGCATCTAAACCATACTCTTTTTTTTTTTTGAGGAGTTATTATGCTGTTAAAATGCCTAGACTTATTCTAAAATTAAACATTAAAAGGCCTTATCTCCAAACTTATTTAACATTTAAAATATTATTTTATTCACTATTCTTAGTAAAGTTTCACTCTTATTCCATTATTCTGAAATATATAACTTAATATGCAGAGCCCTCTTCTTTGTCAGGGCAGAAATTTAGGTAATCAGTGAGGTAGTATGAACATAATGCTTGCAGAAGGGTTGTGGTTGTGTATTTTCTAAGGAAGATCAGTTGGCTACCCAGACAAGATCACAGAGAGCAGAATTTATTATTCAAGACTGATCTGCCAATGTAATAAATATGGAACTGTCTCATAGGATGGACTTAACCAAGTTCACTGGTATACAAATCAAAATTCCAATTTATTACTTTAAAAATATTTAACCCTCAAGTAATCAGATGTTCATCACCATATTCTCTTCTGAAGTCAGTTTTACATGGGAATCCAAATTTTGACCAGAAGGCTGTCAGGTGAAAATGGTTACTAGAATCAGGTGATTAGTTGTATGATCTTATTGACTGCTGCATCAAGCTATGCTCATCTGTCTCTACCACTTGAATTTATGTATTGCAAGAACCAGGTATGTTTTTTAGTGGTCCAGGGCATCCTCTTCTTGGACAGGATGGAGACACATTACCAATTTTGTTTCTCTGGATGTTCTTTTGATGTCTTGTGAACCATGTCTCTTCATTATTTTTTCAGGCATGTTAAAATACAGTTACTTGGAAAAAATAAACTATATACCAAATTTTATCTCTGTTAAAATTTCAAATATGTAAAAAAGAAAACAAATTAGAAGGACATAATATAAAGTGAAACAAGTTTGTGGTACCGTTGCTGGTGAACATGCATCAAACAGGAGAAAATATTCCTGTTAGTTTCCCTAGTTTGCATTCACTATAGAATAGTGGTTTTCAGGCTTTTTGATCTGAGCAGTCCTTTTCATTTTAAATAATTGAGGATCCAAGAGCTTTTGTTTATATGAATCTTACCAGTATTACTGCATTGAGAATTAAAACTGAGAAAATTAAAAATATCTATTCATTAATTCATTTAAAAATAATTCTGTTACCTAAGTTAACTTAAGTAATATATTTTTATGAAAAATCACTATTTTCATAAAAATAATGAGCAGATGGCTTAATAGAAGATAGTTGAATTTTTTTTTATTTGTGAGTGTTGTAACACATTATTTCGATGGAAATGTATTTAAAAATCTGGCTTAACACATATGTGATATGTGATTAAGATAAAGCAATATTCTAATAATTTTTTTCTGGTATTTATGATATTCTTCCTTTGATACTACACCAAAATTCAACAGTGATAATTTTCTAAAGATTAATTCCAGTATTAGAATCTGAAACCATAGTAGTGAGTTTTTCTATTTTGTTACATTAAAATCTATTTCTCTATCTTGTACTTGGAATGGATTTTTATTCATATGTGAATGGGTAATGTCATGTATTTGTCATTTGGAAAAATCAGAAAAGTTTCTAAATACTAGGAAACTGTTAAGTTCATGGTGGCAGATAGAAGCTTTTGAAAATTTGGCTTTTCAACTGAAAGCTTAAATTTTATAATTGTTATCAAAAACCATCTGTGTTTCCATGATGTTATAGGCTCAGTTGGTTCATTTTTGAGAAAATGTCTGCCAAGTATCCAAATCTGAATAATCAAAGTTTATCTCTCAGTTTTTCTTTCAAATGAAAAAGATGATTCATGAAAAAAGCTGTAGTTCAGCTTGCAATTTAATCACAGATAATTTTCCTTGAGACAACCATTGTACTTCATTATGTAGCAGGTATAGTTTATGCATATTTCTCATTTCACTACAAGATGCTAAAAAGATTTGCTAAGAAGAGTATTTTTTTAAATCAAGGGTTTTCTTAATCAAAAGTGTCTTTTTTGTGAATTCGCAAATTCAAAAAAATTGTGTATGCATGACAATGAAGAATACAATGATTACAGTTTTGTTCAACTGTATTCATTGGTGCTAGGGAGCCAGCAATTTTATCTGTCATTGCTTTTGTACCTGTAGTGCAAATGTCAATTGAGAGAAAAAGGAAAAGAATGTCTTAGTGTTTTTATGAAAAAAGATTTGACTTGGTAGATCCCTGAAAGAGCCCTGTGAAGGAGTTCATGAACTACACCTCGAAAACCACAACTGTAAAGAAAAGCTGTTAGAGAAACAGTATTTTTCACCTTTGTCTAAAAAGTACTTCTTATATCGCTTGGTTATCAATTTCACTATTTTGCTGTACTTGACAAACAGTGAAAATACATTTGAATACCACCTGAATTACAGTATTCTATTTCAACACAAATTGAGTGTACTGTGGTTCTGTTCTGCTGCTAACCATCCAGAGTTAGCTCAGACCCCACAAGTTCAAGGGCGTGATCCCTAACATGACCATTCTTCAGATACCAGCTACACTTAATTGGTCCCTAGGTTACCCATACTTCTGACTAAATGGTTATACATTTAGCAGTTCCTTTGCTCCCCTCAAGTTTGATAACTTGCTAGAATGACTGGCAGAACTCAGGAAAGAACTATACTTAGAATAACCGGTTTATTATAAAGGATGCTAATTAGGAGGACCAGTCAAATGAAGGGACTCATATGATAGTGTCTCAGAGGGAACACAGAGCCTCTGTGACTTCCTCTTGTACAGTCAGGACATGTGAATGTGTTTGCCAACCAGGAGGCTCTGCTAAGCCTGGATGTACAGAGCTTTTACTGGGTTTTCGTTAAGTAGAAATGATTGGTTAAATCTTTGGCCATTTGTTTGAGCTCAGTCTTTCATATCTGCTCACCAGAGGTCAGGCAGCTAAATATCCTAACCTGCTGATTACATGCTTATTCTTTCTGCTGGCCATCCTGTATCCTGAAGCTATCTAGGGGCGTGACATGAGTCAACTCCTTAGCATAACAAAGCCATATCTATCTCTGGAAATTCCATGGGCTTTTGCAGCCTCTTGGAAAAGAACTTCAAAAGTGTTCAGAACACTGCAAAAGAGAAATGTTGTGTTGGACTTCTAAGGAGGCTGGGTAAAGAGACCTGATTAATACTCTGTATTGCCAATCCCTTACCCTTTTTTTTGAGGTCTGGAGTCAGTGTGTGGTAATGTTCAACCACCCATCTTAAACCATGAGGTAAACTGGAAGGTGGAGACCACATACTGATGGCACTACAGCACTTGATAGTTATGGTAACTAGCCTGATACTGCCCATTTATGGAGATAACAGTTTCTTCAAGCAATTCTCCTGCCTCAGCTTCCCAAGTAGCTGGGATTACAGGCACCCACCACCACACACCTGGCTTATTTTTATATTTTTAGCAGAGACGAGTTTTTGCCATGTTGGCCAGGCTGGTCTCAAACTCCCGACCTCAGGTGATCCGCCTGCCTTGGCCTCCCAAAGTGCTGAGATTACAGGCATGAGCCACCACACCCGGCCACAAACACATCTTTCATGGCCAGAGCAGGAGGAAGAGAGAAAGGGGGAAGGTGCTACACACTTTTAAAATAACCACATCTTATGAGAACTCACTATCATGAGAACAGCACCAAGGGGATGATACTAAACTATTGATGAGAACTCCATCCCCATGATCCAGTCACCTCCCATCAGGCCCCACATCTAACACTGGGGATTACAATTTGACAGGATATTTAAGTGGGGTCACAGAGCCAAGCCATATTGTACTTCTAACCTGAAGAGCTGTAAGATAATAAGCTTCTGTAAACTGCTACGTTTGTGATAACTTACTACAGCAGAAATAGAACACTAGTATAGATGGATAGTTGGGGGCAGGGGGAAGACAGAGAGACAGGAAGTAAGAGAGGAAGAAGTTGTTATCACCACAAATGGGCAGGCAGATGTTACAGTGAACCAAGATCATGCCACTGCACTCCAGCCTGGGTGGCAAGAGCAAAACTCTGCCTCAGAAAAAAAGATGTGCTTGCTTCCCCTTCACCTTCCACCACGATTGTAAGTTTCCTGAGGTCTCCCTGGAACAGAAGCTGCTATGCTTCCTATACAGCCTGCAGAACCATGAGCCAATTAAACTTCTTTTCTTTATAAATTACCCAGTCTCAGACATTTCTTTATAGCAATGTGAGAATAGACCAGTACAGAAAATCAGTGCCAAGGAGTGGGGCATTGCTGTAAAGATACCTGAAAATATGGAAGCACCTTTGAAAGTGGGTAACAGGCAGAGGCTGGAAGAGTATGGAGGGCTCATAAGAAGACAGGAAAATGAGGGAAAGTTTGGAACTTCCTAGAGATTTGTTAACTTGTGACCAAAATATTGATAGTGTTATGGACAATGAAATCCATGTTAAAGAGGTCTCAGATGGAGATAAGGAACTTACTGGGAACTGGAGCAAATGTCACCTTTGTTATGCATTAGCAAAGAACCTAGTGGCATTGTACTGCTGCCCTGGGGATCTGCAGATCTTTGAACTTGAGACTGATGATTTAGGGTATCTGGCAGAAGAAATTTCTAAGCAGTAAAGTGTTCAGGAGGTGACCTGGCTGCTTCTAACAACCTATGCCCATATGCATGAGCAAAGAAATGTTGTAAAACTCGAACTTGTATTTAAAGTGGAAGCAGAATATAAAAGTTTGAAAAATTTGCAGCCCAGCCATGTGGTAGAAAAGAAAAGCTCATTTTCAGAGGAGCAATTCAAGCCAGCTGCAGACATTTTCATAACTAAAAGGAAAGCAACAGTTGAGACTTGGGAACCCCAGCCTAGATTTTAGAGGAGGTATGGGAAAGCCTGAATGTCCAGGCAGAAGTCTGCTGTAGGGCTGGAGCTTTCATGGAAAACCTCTACTAGGGCAATGCAGAGGGGAAGTATGGAGTTAGAATCTTTACTGGAGTACTGCCTGGTGGAGCTGTGAGAAGAGGGCCACCATCCTCCAGACCCCTCCAGATAGAGCTACCAGTAGCTTGCACCATGCACCTGGAAAACCCATAGGCACCCAATGCCAGCCCATGAGAGCAGCCTCAGGGGCTGAACCCTGCAGGGCCATTGGGATGGAGTTGCTGAAGGCTTTGGAGCCCATGCCTTTTATCAGTGTGCCCTGGATGTGGGACATTAAGTCAAAGGAGATCATTTTGGAGCTTTCCAAAATATCCTGTCTAACACAGATCTCACTAGGCTACATCTGAAGTGGTGGCAGGGCTGCTTTTTTTATCCCGGAGTGTCTCAGAGAGATTTTGTTTCCTTACTTTTTCAAGCTTCTAAAGGCTGCCCACATTCTTTGGCTCATGGCCCTCTTCCTTTATCTTCAAAGCAGCATTATTTGAAGACTACTTCAAAGCAGACCATTCTTTCACACTCACATCTCTCTCTGACTCTCCTGGCTCTCTCTTCCACTTTTTAGGACCCTTCTGATTACATTTGGCTGCCTAGATAATTTAGGATAATTTCTCCACCTCAAGACTTTTAATCTTATCTTCAGAATCCTTTTTTGCCATGTTAAGTAACATATTCACAAGTCCGAGGATTAGAACGTAGACATCTTGGGGGACGGGGGCATTATTCATTCTATCTCTCTATATCATCTTTCCCCCTTCCCTTCCCTTCCCTTCCCTTCCCTTCCCTTCCCTTCCTCTTTCCCTTCCCTTCCTCCTTCCCTTCCCTTCCTCCTTCCCTTCTCTTCCTCCTTCCCTTCCCTTCCTCTTTTCCTTCCCTTCCCTTCCTCTTTCCTTTCCCTTCCTCCTTCCCTTTCCCTTCCTCCTTCCCTTCCCTTCCTCTTTCCTTTCCCTTCCTCCTTCCCTTCCCTTCCTCCTTCCCTTCCCTTCCTCCTTCCCTTCCCTTCCCTACCTCCTTCCCTTCCCTATCTCCTTCCCTTCCCTTCCTCCTTCCCTTCCCCCTCCCCTTCCCTACCTCCTTCCCTTCCCGCTTCCTCCTTCCCTTCCCGCTTCCTCCTTCCCTTCCCTTCCTCCTTCCCTTCCCGCTTCCTCCTTCCCTTCCCCCTTCCTCCTTCCCTTCCCTTCCCTACCTCCTTCCCTTCCCTACCTCCTTCCCTTCCCTTCCTCCTTCCCTTCCCCCTTCCTCTTTCCCTTCCCCCTTCCTCCTTCCCTTCCCCCTTCCTCCTTCGCTTCCTTCCCAGGCCCCACTTCCAGCATTGAGGACCACATTTCAACATGAGATTTGGAAGGGACAGATATCCAAACTCAAGTATCCATTGGTGTTCCTTGCCTGAATTGATCACTAAATTACGTTGAGGGTGTAATATGTTGATACTCTATTTCAGTTACTGTGTGTTTTTAGAATTTTTCTATAAAGAATAGCTTTTCTTAAACTCTTTGAAAAATAACATCATAGGCCAGGTGCGGTGGCTCACACCTGTAATCCCAGCACTTTGGGAGGCCAAGGTGGGCAGATCACTTGAGGTCTGGAGTTTGAGATTAGCCTGGCCAATATGGTGAAACCTCGTCTCTACTAAAAATGTGAAAAATAGGCAGGCGTGGTGGCAGGCACCTATAATCACAGCTACTTGGGAGGTTGAGGCATGAGAATGGCTTGAACCTGGGAGGTGGAAGTTGCAGTGAGCCTAGATCGTGTCATTGCACTCCAGCCTGGGTGGGTGACAGTGAGACTCCATCTCAAAAAAAAAAATCACGTAGACTAATTTTTTAAAATTTGTTACTATCAGTTATAGTCTATATGCCTAGTGTAATTATTATTATTTTGATGCTCAAATTATCCTAAATTTGGTTATTTGTATGTCCTTTTGACATAATACCATTAATCTTTTGAGTGTTTTCTTAACCTTCTGGCCCAGCAAGATACCAAAGCTAACCTTATGATTTCCCTATTTTGCCTTTGAAATGAGTCATTTCCTCAAGGAGCATAGGTTGCTTTTACTGGCGATTGGCATTTTAGAAGCCAAGATTGGGATACCCAGTGTGTTCCTTGTTACAGGTGTCCACTATCTTTAGATATATTTGGTACTTCCAAGTTCTTAGACTTTTTTTTTTTCCAGTTATTTGGAGGGAATTGATGTGCTTCTTACTGATTTCTCAGATCTTTTGAGTCAGTTATGACTCTTTCATCTACTTTCTATTTCCAAAATTTTATTGCTATCTCTTATTTTCTATTGCCCTTCTGACTTTGGAGGTTTAAGTCTTTTTAAAATTCTTACTCTACTTTAGCAGGATTTTGGGGAAGGAGTTGACGTAAATCAGTATGTTCAAGTCACCATACTGAACTGGATGTCTTTATATCAACACTCTCAATATAAATTTAGATTTTACTATGGCGAAGTACTATGCCTAATGCAGTTGACATACAAAACTTAAGTGATTGTATCGTCTGTTTGGGTTGCTATAACAAAATACCTAGACTGGGTAATTTTGTACAAAAGATATGCATTGCTCACAGTTCTGGAGGCTTGAAAGTTCAGGATCTAGGTGCTAGCAGATTTGGTGTCTAGTTAGGGCTTGTTCCTCATAGATGGCACCTTCTATGTGTCCTTATTTGGCAGAAGGGATTAGATGGTTCTGTAGGGACTTGTTTATGAAAGCATTAATTCCATTCACAAAGGTGGAGCCCTCATGACCTAATCACCCCGCAAAGGCCCCACCTTCTAATACTATCACATTGGTGATTTGCTTTCAACGTAAGAATTTTGCAAGAGACAAACATTCAGACAATAGAAGACATTGTTTTGCCTTCAAGTAGTTTCCATGTTATCCAGGGCATTTAGAGGATAAGTTTATAACTAATCAGAGTACAAGATTAAAATATGGAAAGCTCTGAAGTTGAAATATTAAAGAGTGCTAACACTTGTCTTGTATTTTATATTTTAGAATAGTGGTACTCCATGTTACTCGCATATTAGAATTGCTTGGGAGATGTGAGAAAATATTGTACCTTGTCACCACCCCAGATCAGTTAAATCAGATTCTTTTATGGCTGATAACTTAAGTTCTACAAGTGCTGAACTTCTGATGTGATCCAGTTAGTATTAGTGATTTCTTTCTTTATGGGAAACAAGATGCCTTTGGCTCACCTTGTAATTTTCCTGCCCTATATCTGACGTAAGTCAGTTTCTCTCACAGCTCCATGAGGTTTCACAGCTCCATGAGGTTTCAGACTTCACGACTTAGAAGATGCTGGTCTCCTTTCTGTGCTTCACTGACTCACTCGTTATTTATGACTCAGCTGAAATCTCATCTTCCCATACCCTTCTAGCTCACATACCCATTTGGGCTAAGTCGTCTTTTGTAATATCCATTGCTCACATGTATTTGAGCACTTACACTATTTTATTAAAATGATTTCATATGCATTTTTGTATTCCATTAGACTCTAAATTTCTTGAAGAAGTTAATATATTGCAGGTATGGATATATTTGTGTGCTTACAAAAGTCAGTTGAACTGATCATAGGACTTCTATCTGAGAGAGTGAAATTTATGATAAAGTTCTTTCAGTGTTGGCTTTTGTTCACTTTTACTTTTCTCTACAGCCATGTTTTATGATATTGTTGAATTGTATTAAAGGGATATTATATTTCAGTCTTCAAAGATGGTTAAGATTTAACTGGAAGCAATTGAGTATATTAAATAGTGCATGAGTAAGAGGTGGTTGTGGGGCAGACTAGAATAGGTGACAGCTTGCGGGGTGGTATCAAATGAAGCTGTTGCAGTTGCAAGTATAATTTTTTAGATACTTTTAAATATATATATATATATATACATAATATATATATATTAAATAAAGTCAGGATCTCCTTGTGTTGCATAGGCTTGTCTTGAGCTCCTGGGCTCAAGCGATCCTCCTCCCTCAGCCTCTCAGCTCAGGGACTGCAGGCATGAGCCACTTTGCCTAGCTGCAAGTGTAATTTTTAAAAGTTAAAAAAAAATTAAAAAGCCATCATAGTAAAAATAAATTTTAAAGACACTTATACAATCTTGTACATAATTGCTGCTATGAATTGACAGTTTAAATTTTTAAGATTCTATATCATCTTTTAGTTTTTATTGCTGCATACTAGTCGTTTTTATGTGAAAGCAGTCTTTACTGTTTTACTCCCTCATTTTTGCTTTTTAAGAACTGTTCTTTGTGGTTTTGTAATTCACACGTTTGTCACTTTTTATGGCAATATGTTACTTTATGTTATTCATATATAGTTTACTTAGCACCCTCAATTGTTTGGCTTTTTTTTCTTCAGTTTTCTACTGTTAAAGATAGTAAAACTATAATCATCTTTGTTACAAATACTTTTCCATTTTTTTCTAGAGACTGAATGTATATAACAGAGCCTTTATCTTAAAATTATGTGCAGCAGAAATTTAATGGAAATGTAGAGGTAATGTGAGGTAGCATATGCTAAGGAATCAAACTTGAGTTCTAATTTTGACATTCAGTTTACTAGCTGTGTGATCTTGAATGAGCTAGCTTACTCTTGTGAGCCTCAGTTGTAAAATTAGGTTAATAATAGCTCATATTATTGAGCATTTACAATTGTAGCAGGCATTATTCTAAGTGTTTTACATGTATTAATCTATTTAAAATTCAGAACAGCCTTAACATTCGCATATTAAGATGTGGGAACAGAGGCATAGAGTAAATAGGTCAGATAGTTACCAGTAATGGTGCTGTTATGTACCCAGTGCCGTCTAGAGCTGGTTCTCTTATTTGCTTTGTACTGCCAGAATACCAGCTGCACCCTCTCCCTTAATTTGGTTTCCAGGCTGGCACATTGGCCTTTCTTGGCCAGATTAATGATTGCTATTGGAGCTGGAGTGAATTGTGAGTTCATGGTGCCAATACTTTAACTCTGTGCTTACTGTGGAAACATTATTATAGGAGAAATATTCACTTTAGATTTACTGTTCTCTTCAAAATTTCTGTATATTTCATATTTGCTTTTGAGGAAGTGGTGATAAAAATTTAGATTCACTTTTTTTTTTTTTTTAGGCGGAGTTTCCCTCTTGTTGCCCAGGCTATAGTGCAATGGTGTGATCTCGGCTCACTGTAACTTCCGTCTTCCAGGTTCAAGCAATTCTCCTGTCTCAGCCACCTGAGCGGCTGGGATTACAAGTGCCTCCCACCACGCCTGGCTAATTTTTGTTTTTTGGGAGAGACAGGGTTTCACCATATTGGCCAGGCTGGTCTCGAACTCCTGGCCTCAGGTAATCCACCTCCCTCAGCCCCCCAAAGTGTTGAAATTACAGGCGTGAACCACTGTGCCCGGCCTAGATTCACATTTTTATATAAACATCTAAAAGGTCTTTTCCTATCCTTCCCTCTTTTTCCTCTTCTCCATCCCTTTTCTAACTAGCAATTTGTTTAGTATAATTTTACCCTTCAATTGCTAGGCAGTTAGAGTGCCAAGGTTTTTTAATACCCGGTAAAGAGTGCCAGGGTCTTTTTATACCTGGTAAGGGACCTGATAAACATCCAGTTCAACCTCCTTACTTGGAAAAAAAAACCAAAATGATACTAAAGCCACACAGTCAGGTAGTGATTTAGAACTCAAGCCAGTTTTTCTGTCTTATGTCCAGTATTGGCCTCATCACATTGTACCGTTTGCTTTTATTTGTACTGTCTTTTATAAATTAGTGTAATTACTTTATTTCCTTTCCAGAAATTATTTTTAAATTGTATTTAGCTTATTACCTGTATATTATGTTTGCTGTCAGGAAACAGTTATATTTGTTACTTCTTTGTAGTTTTATAGTGTTTTCTCATCCTTTATCTCATTTATTTGTTGTGAAGATAACCTTTTGCTCATATATCTGAGGTTCTTAAATAATGGTATGAATTTCTTTGTTATTCTGGCATGCCCATCACTTCTATACATTCACAAACTCAGCTGCTGTAGATTCAGACATGTGTTGACTCATTCCACTGAGATTATAAAGTTCAGTCATTGTAACTTCTCATTTTCAACCCTTTCCACATCTCCTGGGTACTCCTGCAGTCTAAGGCATGACATTTCAGGCATGAAGATAATTAGTTGTTTTGAAGCACCTAGATTTCTTGGCCTCTTAAACTACTTGTGATCAGAGTAGTTCTTTTAGAAACATAATCAGAGGTTTGGTATGTAGTTAAGCAACACATTGTGTAGAAACAAACACAAGGATAATCATGTCATTTATTTTACTAACATTCTTCAATCAAAATGGTGTTAGAGATAAGATAAATTATATGGCTGTAATGTGTGTCCCTGTGATTTGGTTGGTGGCAAGGGAATGAATTGTTAGTCTAGAGTGAACCACTGATTGCCAAAACTTTCTATAGAAGGGGCCTATTACCTAATCAACTCATATGAAACCTGGAGATTCTTAAGAGGATCCTCTGTTGTTCCTTATTAGGTTAAATTAGTTAAATTAGTACAGTAAGGCTGGCAAGAAAATCTGTTATTGATGATCTAACCTTAAAAAATGGAAATACATGGCATAGTGGTTTTCCTGGAGACATTTTGGTATAGATCATACGCTAAGACTTATTTGTTTGGACTGTATGCTTGGTGTTCATGCTTGTTCAATGCATATTTGAGGGTAGACTGTGACATTTGAGGTTCACTTTATGAGAGTACTGGGTAAATAAGAGTTAGAGTTAAGCTTTTTATCCTTGGGTTTCTAATAGCTACTGCTAAGGTGAGCCTTATATGTTAAGATTATCTGAAGATAAGACTGCAACTCATTGCCTCAAAGTTCAAAGGAGAGCATTGGCTTCAAGGACATAAATCACTGTGTTATCCCCCAGTTTACAACAGAAGTGCAGATGAACAATATTTATCTAGACAATCTAGTGTAATTTACCTGTAGTTTGAGGTCAGTCTATATAGGGGCTCATGTAAGTCCTTTGAACTGTTTTGCAGAGATGAGAGTTCAAATTTATTTTTATTCTCTAGTTGGAAGTAGCAGGTGGTTTTGTGTGCCTTTTCTAGCAGCTGCTTTTAACCCCATTTTACTCATTTTTTAAAGCCTTATTAGGTTCTGCCTCAACTGTGGAGCCGTCTGAGTTTCATTAGGTTATTTGCAGGCAGAATTTCATTGTTTGGCACTCTGTTGTTTGCTATTTGTTTCATATGTGTTTGTTTTTTTCTCCACAAGTTAACTGTGAGCTCTGGGGGTCTGAGATATGTATCCTATTTAAAATCTGTAATAGCCAGGTTTACAATATCTGATATTTAAAGGGACCATCACATAAAGTAGATAATTGAGCCAGGCTAGATAGGGCTCATGCAAAAGGAAGAACATATGTCCTAGTTTAAATGAGCCTAATTACAGCAGATTCATACCTTGTGGCAATGTGAGATTGATGTTGTCTGAACGAAATAGGTCCACTGGCACTATTTGGCCTGTGGCCCTTTGTTTTGATACCTCTAAATTAAGCATTGTTCTGAACACACAAAAATGCTTTATAAATATTTGATTGAAAGATGTTTATTGTTTTATAATACTGGCTACACTGCTTTTGAAAGACGACCATAGATGTAATAAGTATAGCATGACGTGAGGTACACAAAAATATTCTAATCTATTAAAGAATTTACCTTTTATGAAAGAAGATGCATATACTGGTAAAAGGATTGACTCTTAACCTATAATCAACAGACTTGGATATTGAGTCTTTGCTGCTGTGTCCACAGAAAGTCCCTTGGTTCACTTTCCAAGTTAGAAACCAATGATAATGCATTGTAGTAAATGGCTGCATATTCTGAGGGCATTCAAAAAAATGATATAGGGAATTATTAAAATACCTGAGTACCTTGCAATTTAAGGTACCTATTTCTTATTTCTTGAATTCTGGAGTAATTTTTCATGCTTCCCTTTTTCACCTCTCCAAAACAATATTATTAGCAGGTACTCTTGGTTCCTCCTTTGAAGTATCTCATGCTTCATTTCTTCCAAAACATTTTATTACTCACGTTGGGACATCTACATTAGCCCCCTAACTGACTTTTGTATTTCATATTTAGAATGTCTTCAGGTTTTTGTTTTTGTTTTTTTAATCTACTTCTTGGGTCATAAACATACTCAGATTAAAAGCAAAAGCATACCAGGGTGACTCTCTAGGAGGCGAGAGATGAGATGGAGTCTTTCTGTGGTTTTTGAATTTTGAGCTATCTGAATGTATTGTCATTACCACTAAATTATTAGTACTGAATCATTAGTGATAAATTAAAGTAGTGTATTACTTTGAAATTTTTCATTTGAAATTTTGACTCGTATTTAAAAAGAAATAAAAGTCTTGGCACTATCAAGTATTATTTCATATTATAGCAGTAATTTTACTTAAATATTCTGGATTGCAAAAGCAAATTGGACTCCTACTACCCATTTGAAGCAGCAGTACTTATATAAAACTGAAACGAAGTAAATCTGGCACGTAGTAGCAAAATTTGGGAATATATCTGTTTAGGGAATATTGTTAGTGGGTCAGAAATGTAGTCTTCTTTGGAGACTGATAAAAAAAGTAATAGGTAAAATAAAGAATGATGTGCTCAATGAGCTACAATTCAAATAGAGGAAATTTAATGGGAAATGATTACATTAGGAGCAGATGGATTGGCTTCCTGAATTTCAGACTTACTGGAAATCCTAGAACAGCTTAAATTTGTTTTTCAAATTTAGAGTCTGATAAAAAGATAAAGAGATTTGTTTATTTGATTGTGCTACTGTGATTCTTACTGTCTTTTGGATATTTCCTTTGCACTAGGCTATTTTTATGATTCCCACAAATCCACCACCGACATTCAGAAAGCCAGAACTTTGGTCCGATGATTTCACCGATTTTGTTAAAAAGTGTTTGGTGAAGAATCCTGAGCAGAGAGCTACTGCAACACAACTTTTACAGGTCAGTGCTTGTGCCTCGAAAGGAAGGATATTTTCTTCATACCTTTCAGCTTTCTGACATTGGCCAGAATTGCTGTGTGTTTCATAACTGATTTCTAAAGATGTAAATCTCCATTCCCCTCCTCTTACCTCTCCTCTTTGTTCTCTTCTTTTCTTTCTTCCCCTCTCATCCCCTCATTCCCTGCAGTGTTGTTTTAAAACAAAATTTCCAAAGCATTTTCCTTTCAGAAAGGAATCTTTGTCTTCATAGTTACGATTTCTCATGTTTTTTTTCCTTCTGTTCCTTGACTCAGCATTTATCCTTTGACTTTTTGCTCCACTATAAAATATGTAAGTACAAGATCCCTGGACTCCTTGAAGGGTTTATCACATTGTAAATATCACTTACAGGATTATCTAAAGGAAGAGCTTCAGAGTTTCACTTTTTTTTTGATAGAATAATTGTAAGTAGACTTTGTATCCAGAATGTCAGTAGATTTTAAAATCTACCTTAAAATTTAATGCAAATGGAAATAATTTAATATTTATAATAGGTGTTTGTGAATCTTAATTTTCCCAACAGAGTAGCCTTAGAACTTTCAACTAATAATAAGCATGTCTCACGTTAACAAAACTTGATATTTGCAAAATGATTTCTATTGTTAAGTAACAAAAGAATGAAAAACATGGTTCTTGTAAAAAGTGACTTCTCTGTCTCTAAAAGAATCATTGGGTTAAAAGGACAAAAAAAAGAAAAAAGGAAAAAAAAAAGTAACTTTCCAAAGTCCTGTTTTTCCAAAAGGATGTGTTGAGGGGTATGGGAAACATGCTCTTAAGTATAATGTTTATTGTTATGAAAGTGTAACTTGGTACTCAATCTCCATAGATGCCAGTACAGCAATATCTATTTAAAATAAAAATCCATATATTCTTTGATCCAACAATTGCACTTCTAGGAATTTATTCTACAGAAATATTTAACCATGTGTGATATAACATATGTGTAAAAATATTCATAGAACATTGAAATTTTAAAAGATTGGAAAGATCCTAAATATCTGTGAACAAGTTGGAAACAATTTAAAGTCCATGAAAGAGAGTGATTGGAAAAATACACCTACGTACACACAACATATATACCTATCTTAATGCTTATAATGGAGTATCTCTAGAAAAATAAGCAAAAAAAATGGCCTCCAGAGAAGGTAACTAACTATGGATGGGGCAGGACTGGGATGGAGACTTGCTTTTTGATGAATACTGTTTATGAGACTTTTGAGATTTGGGTTATGTGCAAATATTACCTTTCAAAAATTAATGGTTTAGATGGTAAAGATTTATTTTTCCACAAAAAATTGATTAAAACATTTATTTTGAAATATTGTCAATATTCATTTGAAATATATGTATGCGTTATATATGTATGTGCGTGTGTGTATTTTTAAATTAAATTAAATTAAATTAAATTAAATTAAATTTAATTTTTTGTTTTTTTGAGATGGAGTCTCACTTTGTCACCCAGGCTAGAGTGCAGTGGCACCCAGCTCACTGCAACCCCTGCGTCCCAGTTTCAAGTGATTCTCATGCCTCAGCCTCCCAAGTAGCTGGGATTACAGGTGTGTGCCACCATGCCTGGCTGATTTTTGTATTATTAGTATAGACAGGGTTTTGCCATGTTGATCAGGAAGGTATCGAACTCCTGACCTCAAGTGATCCATCTGCCTCAGCCTCCCAAAGTGCTGGGATTACAGACGTGAGCCACCGTGCCCGGCCCATATATTTTTTGAGATAGGGTTTCACCGTATTGCCCCAGCTGGAGTACAATGGCATGATCTCACTCACTGAAACCTCTACCTCCTGGTCTCCACCTATCCTTCTGCCTCAGCCTCCTGAGTAGCTGGGACTACAGATGCATGCCACCACACCCAGCTAACTTTTGTCTGTTTCATAGAGACAGGATTCGCCATGTTGCCCAGGCTAGTCTCTAACTCCTGGGCTCATGTAATCTGCCCACTTTGGCCTCCCAAATTCGTGGGATTATAGGCATGAGCTATCTCGCCCTGCTGAAATATATATGTATTTTAAAGTAGTCCAAAGGGTACTACCTTTAGATTCCTAGTATCCAGTACTTAATACATACATAGTAAAGGTAATATGTGTGTATTTAACCTAACAAACTTCTGATTTAAATTTTTTTTTTTTGGATAGGATAATTATCTTTGGCCTCATTAGAGTCTTATTTGGCAGGAAGCCTAGAAACCATTCTGTCTCTTCAAAGAGTTTTGTATGTCTTATCTGTTATGATTTAAATTAGCTGTCTCCAGCCTTTCTGGCACTAGGGACTGGTTTAATGGAAGACAGTTTTTCCATGGATGATGAGCAGAGGTGGGATGGTTTCAGGATTAAACTGTCCTGCCTCAGATCATCAGGCATTAGTTAGATTCTCATAAGGAGCATGTGGATCCCTCACATGCGCAGGTCACAATAGGGTTTGTGCTTCTGTTAAAATCGAATGCCACATCAGCAGGCAGAGTTCAGGCTGTAATGCTTGCTCACCTCCTGCTGTGCAACCCAGTTCCTAACAGGCCACAGCAGGTACCAGTCTGCAGCTGGAGGTTGGGGACCCCTGATTTAAATCATAGTTTAACTCTTAGTGGACAATCTGATTGCCAAATTTTTGTTGACATATATCTATAGCTTACATGTACAGATTATACCATATTCATTTCCAGTAAACAAAGAAACAATATTTAAAAAAAATTCATGATGGATTTTAAAAATAGTGATTGATTTTCTATGACACAGAATATTGTATAAATTTTTAAAAATCATAGATGGGAAGGATCCTTTGAGATTATTAAGTTGAAATTTTAGTAGTTTTTAAAGATAAAGAAATTAAAACCCTAGAGATGTTAAAAGACAAGGTTCAGTTTCAGTCTGTTAGCACTGGAGTTCCCGATCTGGAGATGATCCTTATACCTGCTGGTGGGCAACCTGGAATCTAAAGTTAGTAAGTGACCAGGCACGGTGACTCACGCCTGTAATCCCAGCACTTTGGGAGGCCAAGGCAGGTGGATCACTTGAGATCAGGAGTTCAAGACCAGCCTGGCCAACATAGTGAAACCCCGTCTATACGAAAAATATAAAGATTAGCCAGGCATGGTGGTGCATGCCTGCAGTCCCAGCTATTTGGGAGGCTGAGGCAGGAGAATCACTTGAACCCGGGAGATGGGGATTACAGCAAGCCACGATCGCGCCTCTGCACTCCAACCTGGACAGCAGAGTGAGACTCTGTCTCAAAATAAATAAATAAAGTCAGTGACCAGTCTTCCATGATCTCTTCCGTTTGTGTCAAGTTGGAAAACAGAGGTACTTACAACGCAACTTCAAACAGCTATAAAAACAAAGACAGTGTCCTAGAGGAGAGCAGAGCAATAAGAAAGGAAAGACTCCTGTCCTACTCTAAAAATTTTTGACAAACTAGTAGAAAGGTCACACACACACACCCCAAAAACACACAAAAAACAAGTTATATTCTTTGAGAAATGAAAGACAGAAATGTTAAAAAATTACAATACAATATAGAAGTTACATTCATGATGCACAGCCTATATGATTAATAAATGTAAAAGTAGAAGAATGGATACGATAATCACAGATACCTCCTACAGAAGAAATAGGTCATTTTAGGGAGGAGAAATGGTATGAACAATATGAACAAAGACAAAAAAATGGGAGATATATCTTAGAACACAGTAAGATCTGCTTAGCCAGAGCAGAAACACCAGTTAGAGAAATAGTGTCAGAGTTTAGATACAGACAACAGTAAAGTAAGAAGGGTATACTGATGCCTAGGATGAGATGCCTCAATTTTGTCTGAGAGCCACTTTACTTACATATGTAAACAGGAGAATGTAAGAAAAGAATGTCTTTGATAGCATAATATTGCAACGAAGTGTATAAATAGAATGAGGAGGCACTGTAATAATACAGGTGTGAATTGTTAAGGACCTGAGTTTAAAAAAATAGTTGCCAAAATAGAAAATAGTAAATCTGATGAAAGAATGAGAAGGATTTAGTGACTGATTATATATTAACAAAAGCGAGAGAAGACCAACACTACAGAAACTAGAAACCAGCAGAATTACATTTCTTTAACAAAGTATAGAAATTTCAAACTACATCATACTTTATCTTCTCAGGGGAATGTATAAACTACCCTTCTAAGCTGCAGTTATTTTTAAGAAAAGCCAATATACTTATCTGGTTCATCCAGTTTACCGCAACCCTGTTTTTATGCAGTTCATTGTGAATTCACAATAGTGTCATGCTACAGTTAGTCTATAGAGCTTAACATTCTTAATCTCAAAATCTCAGTATGTCCAATTTCATTTGTACTTGTGCTTTCCCTGTATAACTGCTGCAGACATGGTTTTGATCAACAAAGAGGAAGTGGCTAATAAAGTTAAAAGGGTACTTGAAGAGCAAGACCATATTATTTGAGTATTCTTGAGTCAGAAGAGAAGTTTTATCAGACAAATTGCCAATTTTTTAAGTACAGGTGCTCCTTAACTTACAATGGAGTTAGGTCCTGATCAACCCCAATGAAGGTTTAAAATATTGTAAGTCAAAAACATGTTAAAATACACCTATCCTAGCTTAGCCTAGCCTACCAAAAACATGCCCAGAACACATAAATTAGTGTAGTTGAGTGTTTTGTAGATACAATTGAATGTGAAAACACAAAACACATTATCCAAGAAATGCTGACAACACAGTACACTATAGAATATTGATTAATTACCCTCATTATCGCATAGCTCATGGGAGCTGGGACTTACTAATACCTCCATGCTCAGCATCAGAAGAGAGTATTGTACCATATATTACTAGCCTGGGAAAGTATCAGCTATCAGAATTCCAAGTATGGTTTCTACTGAATGCATATCACTTTTGCAGCATTGTAAAGTTAAAAAATCCTAAATTGAACCTTTGTAAGTCAGGGACTATGTGTATATTTTTAAAGGCATTTTAAGGTTAGCAGCAGGTAAAATTAAAACTGCAAAGCAACGTAAAAAAGAATGCGGAAAAAACAAGATGGCAAATGTAAAACATTTATGATAGAATATTATGATAAAACATTTATGTTTTACATAATGTAAAACAATTATAAAAATGGCATTAGCATATAATTATAAACTAACATAAATGGTTAATTTTTTTATTAAATAATATTTAGTTAAGTACTAAATGGTTCACTTAGTTCATAAGATAAACGCAACTCCATGCTTTCTACACGAGCTAAACTTACAAACTTATATAAAATCCAACTCATGTTTCTGTGTGAGGCATACTTAAAAGAATGGGTTAAAAGTTAAAAACAGGCAATGAAATTTTAATAAAACTCATAAAAAGATACTATGAATAACATGATCAAAAAAGCAAAATTGACAGCAGAAATCAGTAAATGAGGAAGGAGTCACTTAATATTGATAAAAAACATAATATAAAGGAAGATATAGTTATAAACTTGGTATATTAATACAGCATTGTATGTTACAAATTAAAGACATAAGAGGTTGATCTAAATAAGTAAGTTGGGATATTTTGATACTCCGTTTTCAGTCACTGAGAAACAATATAGGCAAAAAATAAAGATAAACATTATCTGAATTATATAGTGATTGATTTAATAGAAAAATCAAATTTTATGTTTAATAAACAAATTACATCTTTTTGTTAAATGCTTGGAAAAGTATATGACGCCAGTATGAGATAGAATAATGAAACAGAATTGAATGCCCAGAAATGGTATATAATATACAAAGGAAACTAGCATATCATGAAGATAACATTTGTAATCAGTGAGGGAGAAACAACTTAAAGTAAAAATGGTGCTGAGATAACTGCCCGCCTTTGGGGGGTGTTGGGAGGATTAACTTAGATCTTCACCACAACACACCAAAGTAATTTCCAGATAGATTAAGGTCTTAAATGTTAAAAAAACAAAAACGAAAAAGGGAAATAGGAAAGAACTAGGGATTAACATAGGAGAATATTTATATATTCATTCTAGTGCAATAAAACAAAAGAAAAATGGATGATTTGAATACATATAACTTAAAAAAATACATGAACGGTGAAAAATGGAAACTAAAAAATATATATATAATATTTATGTCAGGCAAGGGGCTGATTATATGAAGGGTTTTGTAAAGTATTTCAACAAGAAAAAGATGAATGTACCAGATTCTAAAAGGCAATAAAGATTTCCTATTTCTAAATGTATCTAAAATAAAAATTAAAGAGGGTGAGGATTCTTAAACCACCTAAAGTAATGAGAAGACAGAAATTACTGCAGATCAACCTATCACATTCTTGATGATGTATTTTAAAAATTAAGACTGCTTGAAAAGTTTATTCTTTTAAAATCTGAAATACTTCCTCTTAAATTTTGTTCATGTTCTGAATTATCAATTTCTAAACTGATAGAGTTCAAAATTAATTATTTATATAAAAACATTTCAGATAAAACAAGTGCTTAAAGTGAATTGAAGAAGGGATTTCTTTTGCTAGACAGATTGAGTAACCATATTTTTCTCTGTCCTTATTAAAGTACAGCTAAAACCTTGCACATTATAAGTATATAAAATAAGCATAAAAAGACTGAAAGGTGGAAAGAAGGCAATAGACTTGCTAAAGATGGTGGGACCCAAGGAAAGACATAGCTGTGAGTTCCCTGGGGTTTCTTTTTACCTCATTTATCCCACACTGAGTAGTGGAGAAGCCAACAACCCAGAAACAACATTGGACACAAACTAAAAACCTGCTCTCTCAAGCAGAAGGACGGAGAAATGGACAGCCTAGTAAGACAGAAAACTTTCAGACGATAACCATTCTACTCTATCCAGACACCACCAAGAGAACTATGGCCTACCCCACCAGCAAAGGCTAAATGGAGAACCTAGACTTCCACCCTTTTGAGGCTGTCCAGTCCTTCTGAGGTGCTGTCAGAGAAGACTGAGTGTCAAGCTAAGGCTTTCATCTCCACAAGGCAGTGTAGAAAGTATCCCCTCCCTAACTGAGGAGTGTCAGTGAAGACCATGTGGGAGCCTGGACTTATACTCCTACCAGGCAATAACAAGAACCCAACAACCTCCCTGTTGGAGTGGGGTCAGAGGCAGTCTGGTGAAGGGTCACGACTTTCACCACCAATCAGCTAAAATGAGACTACTCCCCACAGTACCAGTATAGGACTCTGGGAGAACCTGACCTCTCACCCTTATCCATTAGTAACAAGGAGCCCTCCATAGCCCAGGCCAGGAAATGGAACACAGTATTTACCCCCACATTCACTTAGTCGCATATAACTACCTGAATGGGTTAAGCTGAGAAATGTAGGATCCAGTTGGGCAATTATAGGTCCAACCACAACTCTATTTTGGTGTATGACCAGGAGTCTCTACCACAGATATGTTAACAGGACTTAATTTATCTGGTAAGATTAATCTATAACTGTTCTAAAATAATTTACTGGTTCTTTACAATTGATTTTAATATTTCTGTACTCTGAAAAAGTTCTTTCTTATGGTTGTCCCAAATGATGTGTTTGCCATTTTAAAAGCCTCTTTCAAATATCTATTTCTTCTTCAGCACAGTTTTTTTGTCTTTGAATATATTTTTGTGTTCTATTGGTGTTTATTAAAATAACTCAGGGCTGGGTGCAGTGGCTCATGCCTGTATTCCTAGCACTTACGGAGACTGAGGTGGGAGGATCACTTAAGCCCAGGAGATCGAGACTGTAGTGAGCCATGATTGCACCATTGTCCTCGCACCTGGGCAACAGAGCAAGCCCCTGTCTCAAACAAACAAACAAATAACTCGCTCGCTCACTCACTCACTCACGCACTCACTCAGGTCACTTTTACCCGACACTATCTACTGACATATAACTATGAAAATTACTGAAACTGATTGCTGCCCCAAATTTAGGTTATCTATCCCAAATTATAACCTTTCACTCTACTTTCTCTCGTGTCCCTCCTTCTCAGTAAAAAGAAATTTAAAACCTAGGTCTATTCTGATGGTTTTCCTTCTCTTTATCAGAATTGTAGAGAGCTTAGCTATTTTAGCTAGATCAGGGTGATATTTTTTTAAAAGTGACAAGTTATTTTATGTATGGTAAAGAAATTAGGCAGCATTCATGTTCTGAAAAAATATTTTTGTCTTTGGAAGAGGTTAAATTACTTAAGATACAGTAAAACAGAAAATATGTTAAAGAAGTAACAAAATAGTTGCTTTTTTTTTGGCCCCTGATTTTGGCTGTCAGCTTATTAAGATTAACTAAATTCTGTAACTCAGTACCAAAATAAGTTTATTTTTATGTGTAATATAATCTGTAATCATATTTTTAACTTAATTGTTTTTACTCCTAATGTACACTTCCTTTGGACAATTAGATCTTTAAGGATAATGTAGTTTTATTTACAGGGTTGTATTTTTGTATGTGTGCTTTAAGTTTTTTTTTTTCTTTTTGAAAACAAGCCCCAAAGCAAATTCTTTATTTCTAGGCAGTGGCCATATTCTATTTTCTTAACCTATACATTTAATTCTAGATGAAAAAACAATTGTTGAAGCCTGTGATCCTGGTTAACATTTACATGTTGTTTTCACATTTGTTAGCTATAATTCAGAAAAATCTTTTGAATTTATACCATTGAATTCTACTTTTTTAGCATCCTTTTATCAAGAATGCAAAACCTGTATCAATATTAAGAGACCTGATCACAGAAGCTATGGAGATCAAAGCTAAAAGACATGAGGAACAGCAACGAGAACTGGAAGAGGAAGAAGAAAATTCGGTTTGTAATTATCTTCAAAAAGTTGATTTTTTTCTGCTGAGTTACTTTTCTATAATTCTGTTTCTTTAAATAAAAGCACTTACTGTTTTATTATACAAGTAAGATATGTTTTTTCTTTGAATCTCAAAATATATTTGGTTTGCATTATACATTTGCTGTCTTTTTCTGATGTCTTAAGAATTAGTGATTACTGGAATGTAATGTTGATAGGATGAACTTGCACAGTACCTAGTATCTAGTTGATACTAACTCTGGGTTTGTTAAATAAATATTGTCTTGAATTTGGACAATTTTGTGTCATATCTTCTGGAATTTTCTTTTAACTGGTCGCCAGCTATGCTGTAGATAAAGCGTACCATAGCAGAATAGGAGTTGCAGGTGGGACGTAAAAGGGCCTGGCATATTAAACTAGCCATTAGTTCCTTTTACTTTATGCTGGTGTTACTACATTTAAATAACGAAATAAAATAGTTGTATTTATTTACCACATTTTGTAGTGTCTAATACTTTTTTTTTGAAACAGTGTCTCACCGTGTTACCTGGGCTGGAGTATAGTGGCGCAATCTTGACTCACTGCAATCTTGACTCCACCTCCCGGGTTCAAGCGATTCTCCTGCCTCAGCCTCATGAGTATCTGGGACTACAGGCGCACACTACCATGCCTGGCTAATTTTTGTATTTTTAATAGAGATGGGGTTTCACCCTTTTGGCCAGGCTGTTCTCAAACTCCTGACCTCAAGTAATCTACTCACTTGGACTTCCCAAAGTGCTGGGATTACAGGTGTGAGCCAACTGCACCTGGCTTGTAGTGTCTGATGCTTCTATCCCTTGCTAATTATTTTTTGCCTCTGTGTTTCAAGTTATTTTTTTTCTGGATAAAGATATAGAGGAGAATAACCCTTGGTATTCAAATAGTCATAAAATCTGAAAACACGTGTATTATTTTATTTTTTACTGATTGAAAATGTATTTTATAACAGTGTGTTCTCCCATAAAAGTTCATTTAAAAAAATCTCACAGTTTCTGTATGTAAATAGAATTATTTTGCTAAATTAAATTCAGTTTTAATTTCAGAAACTGGTTATCCAGTTGGGAATTCTTTTGAAATTCTTTTACTGTTTTTACCAATTATTAAACCTTTTATCACATGGTAGCCCAGGACAAGGAGAAATGTGCATCTTCATAGAGCTGATTTATAATCATGTTCTTTAGATATGCAGCTACATGAGTTATTTATTTGGCCATCGTCATGGAATACCTAGTGAGGAGATACTTGAAGCCTGTATTCTAGACTTAAAAGCTTTCACCAATGAATTCACTACTTAGAATTTTAAATAGTGTCTTCAAAAGATATTTTTTTCGGGTTTGTCATTGTGCATTAATTCTACAAAGGTAAGTAGGTGATATGGGAGATGTAAAGACCCTTGGTTCTTGCTCTCGGGGTTTCCTGTTTCCTACGTGGATTCCTGTGTGATGATAGCTACATTTAGTTTTAGATTTCTCTCCAGTTAATGTTTTTAAATGTTAAATTTTTGTAGTTGTTTCTTGTGGGTTCAAAGGCACTTTATCATATATTATCAGTTTTTACTACTTTTTAATACTTTGTTACAGTCATTTTGGTTTCTTTCTGCCCCTTTGGTGATCTCTTTCTTCACCATTTTTCTTTCCTTCGCTGAGCTTAAGTCACACTAATCTTTCAGATTTTTATTATTTTTTTTAACATGCTTAAGATCTTTCCTTACTCAGGGCCTTTGCATGTGCTATACTCTGTGCTTGAAACACTCTTTTTCCTTAGAACTCTTGGAGTGGCTAGGTTCTTTTGAGTCTCAGCTTTAAATATCTTGTACCCCCAAAACATAGCACCTTAAAACAACACACATTTATTATCATGGTATTTGTAGATTGCTGTTTCAAGAGGGTCTTAGTTAGGTGATTCATTCTCAGGGTTTCTTATGAGATTGCAGTCTAAGTGTTCGTCAGAGCTGCAGTCATCTGAAGGCTTGACAAGGGCTGGAGGATTCACTTCCACGATGACTCATTCAGGCTCTCAGAGTGAGTGGTCCAAGAGAGAGAACAAAGAGGACTTTGGTCTTTTATGTTGTAGTCTCAGGAGTTAAATACTGTCACTTCTGTCACATTCTTTTTATTTTATTTTATTTATTTTATTTTATTTTATTTATTTTTTTGAGACGGAGTCTTGCTCTGTTGCCCAGGCTGGATTGCAGTGGCATGAGCTTGGCTCACTGCAACCCCCACCTCCCAGTTTCAAGCAGTTCTCCTGCCTCAGCTTCCTGAGTAGCTGGGACTATAGATTCATGCCACTACACCCGGCTAATTTTTGTATTTTTAGTAGAGACCGGGTTTCATCATATTGGTCAGGCTGGTCTTGAACTCCTGACTTTGGGTGATGCACCCACCTCAGCCTTCCAAAGTACTGGGATTACAGGCATGAGCCCCTGCGCCCAGCCCATTCTAGTTTTTAAAAGCAAGTGAGTGGTGGAGCAGGGAGTTCCAAGAATCGATTATCTCCACAGAAGCAACTGTTAATTAAGCTGGCAAAAACTGACAAATCAACTTTTGCATAACTCTGTAATCTGATAGAAAACTTACAGCATCCGGAAGACTGCCAGATTTTGATAAGAAAGCATTATGACATTTTTGCTTATATACCTAGAATCCTTTATTTTCTAGCTCAGCAGCAGCTATGGGGCCAGCAACCCATATTCCTGGTGTAGCTCACTGGTGCCAGGAGGGGGACAATAAGAACCTTGTTCTGAAAAACAAAACTGTAGTTTTCATTTTGACCTGTCTGGTGGTTCCCTGAGGGACTGGTGCAGATACCTTTATTCAGCTCCCCATGAGCTAGAGCAGCTTCCTGGTTGGTATCTGTCAACCATCTAAATCTGTTAGAGCTAGTAAACAAATTTGGCAAAGTTTCAGGGTACAGCATCAACCACAAAACTCAGTTGTATTTCTAGGCACCAGCAATGAGAAATGTAGAAAGGAATTTAAGTAAACAATGCCATTTATAATAGCATCCAAAAGAATGAAATACCTAAGGAATAAATTTAACCAAGGAGGTGAAAAACTTGTACAGTGAAAAGTACAGAACATTGCTAAAATAAAAGACCTAAATCAATAGAAAGATATCTTGTGTTCAGAGATTAGAAGACATCATATTGTGAAGATGGCAGTACTTCTCAAAGCAGTTCACAGATTTTAAAGATCCATTTCCAAATTCCAGGTTATTTTTTGCAGAAGAGGAAAAGTCAGTGCTCAAATTCATATGGAATAAAAAGGGGCCCCAAATAGCCAAAACATATCAAAAAAGAACCACATTAGAAGACTCACACTTCCTGTTTTCAAAACTTAATATTAAGTTGTAGTGATCAAATCAGTGTAGTACTAGCTTAAGGATAGGTATGTAGACCAAGGGAATAGAAAGTCTGGAAATAAACCCATAAATCTATGGCCAACTGATTTTTAACAGAGTTGCTAAGACCATTTAATGGGAAAAGAACAGTCTCTTCAACAAATGGTACTGGGACAGCTGGATAGCCACATGTAAAAGAATGAAATTAGACCCCTGTGTCTTATCAAATACAGCAGCCTTTTAGTATAAGATCTGATTGGCTGGATCAGCAACCTAAATGTATGAGCTAAAACTTTAAAACTCTTAGAAGAAAACATAGGGTTAGTCTTCATGACTTTGGATTTGTCAGTGAATTCTTAGAGAATGATCCTAAAGCAGAAGTAACAAAAGAAAAAAGATAAACTGAACTTCATCAAAATTAAACATTTTTGTGCATAAAAGAATAAATTATCAAGAAGTGAAAAGACAGCCTGTAGGATGAAAGAAAATATTTACAAATTATGCTTCTGATAAGGGGCTAGTATCCAAAATGTATAGAAGCTGGGTGCAGTGGCTCATGCCTGTAATACCAGCACTTTGGGAGGCTGAGATGGGTCGATTGCCCAAGCCCAGGAATTCAAGACTAGCTGGGCAACATAATGAGACCCTATCTGTTTTTAAAAACAAACAAACAACAACAACAAAAAAAAACCAAGCAAACTGTATAGAGAACTCTTACAACTTACAATTGAATTATAGGCAAATTGGTGGTTACCAGAGACCAGGACAGGACCCAATTGTGGTGGGCAGCAGGTGGGAAGGAGGGAAGGATGGAGAGCGACTCCTTAATGTGTAAAGTATTTTCTTTTGAGGTGATGAAAATGTGATACTAGATAGAGGAGATGGTTGCACATTGTGAATGTACTAAGTGTCACTGATTTGTATACTTTAAAATGGTTAATTTTTTGTATATGAAGTTCACCTCAATTGAAAAAAAAAAAGAAGTCACTAGGTCTGGCCTGCAATCAAGGCAGTAGGAATGAGGCTGCACCTTTTGAGGGGAGAATTGCCAAAGAATTTATGGTTATGTTTTAAAACTAGCTCAGACTATCCTCTGGCCGCACATTATTTACATTCCCTGCCCATGCAAAATACACGCACTATCCCATCTACCCTAAGTATTATTTCTTTACAATATCGGCTCAAAATCTAGAATGTCATCTTCTAAATTACATTGAGATAGAGATAATGTTCTTTAGGTCCAGTTCCTCTCAATCTGAAGACCTATAAACAAAAGAGGTAAGTTTCTTAACCCACCCCCACCGCCCTGAGTAGCTGACATACAATGGTGGGTCAGGCATAAAATTATATCACTGTGGGTAGTTCTGTTTAAAAAAACGGAAGACAGGAAGTGCACACGAGTGCATAGAAAATTTCCATAGCGGTTTTGGAATCCAGCCAAGCAAATGTTAGAAGTTTCTTCATTAAAACTAAGTTCTATTCCTACCTCAGCATAGTTTTTCATGGCTCCTTTCTATGTTCTTTGTTTTTTTGCTCTGCTCACTGAGTTCTTCCTTTTTCATGGAAGGTAGCCTGTGTGTTGAGCTAGATAGTTTTCTTAGCCTGCTTCCTGTGGTTAGAAATTTTGGAGTACAAAGCCCCTCTTTCCATTTCATGCATCTCTGTGCTCTGCAGTCAATGCTGGTAGTGTTTCTGCCAAAAACACTTTTTGGGTCTCCTATAAATGAGATTTATAGGAGCTTACTCCATTAGAATAATCTACACTCATAAATTTTGTTGAGATAATTGTTTCCCTAATTTTGGCCTCTTGATGAGATTGTGCAGGGACAATGCCTTTAAGCTTCTTAGAAGCCCTGTTATTTGAGGAACTGCATGGATCTCTCAGAAATCTTAAAGGATTTTATAGTCACCTTTTCAGCTTGATATTTTTACCATAATTTCCTTACTATTGCCTGGATTTGAAGTTTGCTTGGAAGCTGTCTCATAACTGTAGCATGGTTTGCTGTCTGTAGAGGCTGGAGATTTACAAAATGGACAAGTCTTTGGTCCCTCTTTTGTTTAGTTGTCATTTCTTAAGCTTATCTCTCTCCTTTTGTGTTTGATTATAGCAGCAGGAAGAAACCAGGCAACATCTTAAATGCTTTGCTAGACCACCCAGTTCATTAGGTACATTTTTTGCTTTTCCTGTTACTTTTCTGGTTCCTATAGTCAACAGTTGATATGGTTTGGCTGTGGCTACACCCAAATTTCACCTTTAATTATAGTTCCCATAATCCCCATGTGTCGTGGTAGAGACCTGGTGGGAGGTAATTGAATCATGGGGGCAGTTACCCACATGCTGTTCTCATGATAATGAGTGAATTCTCATGAGGTCTCATGGTTTTATAAGGGGCTTTTCCAAAACTCTTTGCTCGGCACTTCTCTCTCCTGCTGCCCTTTGAAGAGCTGACTTCTGCCATGATTGTAAGTTTCCTGAAGCCTCCTCAGCCATGTGGAACTGTGAGTCAATTAAGCCTCCTTTCTTTATAAATTACCCAGTCTCAGGTATTTATAGCAGCGTGAGAATGGACTAATACAGTAAATTGGTATGGTAGTGGGGTGCTGCTGTAAAGGACTTGCCTTGTCTCAGATGAGACTTTGGACTTGTACTTTTGAGTTAATGCTGGAATGAGCTAAGACTTTGGGGGACTGTTGAAAAGGCATGATTGTGTTTTGGAATGTGAGGACATGAGATTTGGGAGGGGGCAGGGGCAGAATGATACGGTTTGGCTGTGTTGCTACCCACATCTCCTCTTGAATTGTAGTTCCCATATTCCTCATGTATCATGGGAGGGACCTGGTGGGAGGCACCCAGTTCTTGTGATAATGAATGAGTTCTCAGGAGATCTGATGGTTTTATAAGGGGCTTTCCCTGCTTTGCTCAGCAGTTCTCTCTCCTGCTGCCCTGTGAAGAGGTGCTTTCTGCCATGGTTTTAAGTTTCCTGAGGCCTCCCCAGCCATGTGGAACTATGAATCAATTAAACCTCTTTTCTTTATAAATTACCCAGGTATTCCTTCATAGCAGTGTGAGAATGAACTAATACAACAATGTTTCTAAATTTTCTGCCACCACGTAAGAATCTCCTTTTCTCCAGCTTTCTAATATTTCCCTTACCTTCCTGAAACTTTCTTAAAGGCTATCAGGCTTCTAACAGTTTTTTCATGACTCTTCAGGCTCTTACTAAAACTGTCTTCAAAGTGCTTCTAGCTTCTGCCCACTGCTTAGTTTCAAATCCAATGACACCAAGTCGTTTTAGGTATATGTTACAAAGTCCTATCCATATTCAGGGTGAGGATAATTAGTTTTTGCTTTTTGAGGGAGAACTGAAAATATTGTGAGCACTTAAAAATTATGTCAGGTTTTTATGATTTTTTTTTTTTCCTGAATAAACATTTATTCTCTGGGGCAAAGCTTAGTGTTTCTGGGTAAAACTCTTACGGTCTTTTTACTGAAATTATAAGAAAAAAGTAAAAAGTTTGGAGAGTCACACATTGAGCAATATTCACATGCTTTGCTTCAGATTATTTTTTCAGGCAGTACCTTCCATTTTGAGGTCATTTTATTAGATGTTGCCCTGCATGGAAAACATACATACGTACACACATACATTCTCACAAGCACTTAAAAGAACGAGATAGGCAGAATGAATCTGAAGTCTTTCTACAGTAAATGTATATCCTGCATTGCCATTTAGTTTTAGCAACTTTTAAAATTAGTAGATATAATTTCTCAGGAAAGTTTATCCACATCGAAGGCTCAGAATCTTACATAGTTTATATCATTTATTCCTTTGGGATTCTTTTGTGAATTGGCTTAAATTGGATTACATATACAGTTTTAAATAAAACAGCTAATTTATCATAGACTACACATCTCTTGATGTTCAGTAGGCCAATTTATTTCATTGAAGTGATACTCTTTTTTCATAAAAATAAAATACTTTTTATAAAATTTACATTCATTTTTGACTAAATGAACACAAAGTTTAAGTTGTGTATATAAAAAGCAGGCATACAGGATTTGTTCAGTTAATACTCGTTTATCTCTAGTATTCAAAATGTAAGCATGCAATTTGGTAATTTGGTATTTACACAACAAGCACTATTCATTCTTATGTATTTCTTGAACTCAGTTGATGATTTTTAAAATACTAATTTGTAAGTTTGCTGGTATGGCTTATTGAAATATACAGGTACTTGAATGAGTTTTTAAATATTTATACAGTAAAAGAATACTTGTTTTTAAGTAAAACAGCAAAGCAAATGTTCTACATGTGGTACATTGGATGATGATTTTCAAAGCAGAATGATGTTAATTGAATTTATAAGATAAGGCATAGAACGCAGCATTGACATGCTATTTTTAAAGTACTTTAAAAGATTGATAAGGAGTTTAGAAGAATTGCTTTGTCACTGGAGCTCAGACATTTCTTAGGGATTACAGTGTTAAGTAAAATACAAGGAGTTAAATGGGTGTAGAAGAATTTTAAGTGAAATGTTGAGCAAAAAATGGGATACTTTTTGATGTTAAGCTTGAATGAAATCTTTTCACTTTTGTGCATTTATCAGGTCGTTTACTTTTATCTAAAGAAAGGTGTTATTTGACTTCATATTAACTTATTAATGACTCAAAGACAAGAAGTCAAATTGGTCTTTGACTGTGTCTTAGAGCTTCTATCCTTGGAAAAGAAATGAGGACTTTCTGGTGACCTCTTATGGTCTGAACTCAGAGCTGTTCAGGTTGTGGTCCTTAATCTCTGAATAATGGCATATTCCCTTTAAACGTGCTTCACTAAAGCAGTTGATTCTCAGCATGGGTATGGGGAGAAATGCCAGGGTGCTTTGAATAACCCATTCCCCTCAGGTGGTGACACAGTTTCAGGTGAGCATTTCTTAGACAGAAACTCCCCCTCCCCTTCCCCTCTTTCTCCTTACCCCTATTCAATAGGGAGCTTCAAAAGTCTGCCTTCTTTTTTTTTTTTGAGATAGAGTCTCATTCTGTTGCCCAGGCTGGAGTGCAGTGGTGTGATCTCGGCTCACTGCAACCTCTGCCTCCTGAGTTCAAGCGATTCTTCTGCCTCAGCCTCCCAGGTAGCTAGGGTTAAAGGCGCATGCCACCAGTGCCCAACTAATTTTTGTATTTTTAGTAGAGACAAGGTTTTGCCATGTTGGCCAGGCTGGTCTTGAACTCCTGACCTCAAGTGATCCACCTGCCTTGGCCTCCCAAAGTGCTGGGATTACAGGCCTGAGCTGTTTCTGGCCCAAAGTCTACCTTTTGAGAACCTTTTGAATTATGTAAAGAACAGAACAGCAACGGAATTAGCCCAAGTCAGTCCAGAAGCCTGTAATGTACTTAGTTGGTAAAAGGGAGGTTGCATTATCTAAGAATAGATCAGACTATCTGAATGTGAATTCTAGTTCTGTTCCCAAATAACTTTATGTCTTTGGGCAGGTTACTTAACCTCTCTAATTCAGTTTTACCATCTGCAAATAGAGTTGTTATGAGGATATAATTTTATATATATATATATATATATATATATATATATATATGCACTTAGAACAATGTTTTGCACATAGTATGCTCAATAAAGTTTAGCTTTTGTTTTTATTAATGCCACTACTTACACCATCACTACTGCTGTTGTAACATTTTGGCCAGGTTTTTTCGTTGTTGTTGTTATTGTTCTGTTTGTTTAGTTTTCAGGGTTTTTTTGGTGGTTGCCCCTACTGGTTTTGCCCTTCCTTGTGGCCACCAAAATAACATTACTGATCTGGTGTGAACCAATATAGATTCAATTTTTAAAAAAACATTTTAAAACAAATTTTAACTGGCAAATATGTTTGGAAGAGTTAGTAGATATTTTTATAAACCTAGTTTTAAAATTAAAAATAAATATATTTGGGCCAGGCACAGTGGGTCGTGCCTGTAATCCCAGCAGTTTGGAAGGCCAAGACAGGCTGATTGCCTGAGCCTAGGAGTTGAAGACCAGCCTGGGCAACATGGTGAAACCCTGTCTCTACAAAAAAAAATTTTTTTTTAAAACCCACAAAATTAGCCAGGCTTGGTGATGCATGCCTGTAGTCCCAGCTATTTGGGAGCCTGAGGTGGGAGGATGGTTTGAGCTTGGGCAGTTGAGGCTGCAGTAAGCCATGATCATGCCACTGGACTCCAGCCTGGGTGACAAAGTGAGACTCTCTTTCTCTCTCTGTCTCTCTAAAAAGAAAAAACATATATATATTTATATATTATATATTTATATTTTTACAATATATATTTTTATATTTTTTATTTTTATTAATATATAATATATATTTGTTCTTTACTGGTTTTCCTCAAATATATGTGTATATATGTATATTTGTATACATATATTTGAAAGTATGTACAAACATACACACACACACACACACACACACACACACACACATATATATATATATTTTTTGGGGGGGGAACCAGTAAAGAACATTTACTTATTCCTTTACATGGTAAAAAGTAAATTTTATTTAATAAGAAATAGTTCAGATAAAATTATTGATGACAAATTGAAACCTTGTAAAAGGATTACTTGTTATTTCTAATTTTTCCTGTGTAATCACAATTAAAACAAATTCTTATATAGTTCTAACTGTGTAAATACTGTTCACTTATCTCATATTATGATTACATGTTATTTCTTTTTGTGATTTTTCTGAACCAATAATTGTCTCGGTTTTTGTTACTGTTGTGGTTTTTATAGTTTTCTAATCACTAAGTTTGTTCCCCAATGCTATATTCCCAGACTCTCTGCTGGAGCTCTGAACTCCTCTGTGTATGTTCAAACACAATTTATTAATACTGTACTTTTTTTTTTATTGATTCATCCCTTCTCTAGTCTTCTGTCCTCTACTAATCTGAACTAATTGCTCTTTAGGAGTGTTGAGCAGCTGTCATCCTAAGACTTCCTTTCATCATCAACCTGTGGAATGTCCTCTTTTTTTCTTCTGTAATCTCTTTATTCCTAGATGTTGTCTTCTGTCTTTCTTGTTTTACTTCCTTGTTTTTATGTATCATATCTCCCAGTAGCTTCCTGATATCAGCAGTTTTTTTCAGTCCTTGCATATCTGACCATGTCTTTATTGTACATTTACCCTTAATTGATTGATTGATTGATGGATTGGGTGTAAAATTTTGGATTGAAAATAACTTTCTTTTATAATTTTGAAAACCTTGCTCTTTTTCCTTGCTCAGCAATAGTGCTGATGAGAAGATAGATGCCATTCTGATACCTGATTCTTTGAATGTTTGACTGTGGGAGCTTTTTGGATCCTTACATTGTCCCTGTTACTTAAAACTTTCCTAATAATGTGCCTTGGTGTACATCTTTTCCCCATTCATCGTATGGAATGTCTTTGACTTTTTAAATCTGGAAACACCCTTCAGTTCTGTGTGATTTCATGTTTGCTGTTTCTGGATAATTTTCACTGTCTCTCCTCTTTTCTCTCTCTGGATCTCCTTTTATTTGGTTGTTGAACCTCTTAGGTTAGTCTTTCAATTATCTTTTCTGTTTCCTTTTCCCTCTTTTTCTCTTTTTGTTCTTCTCAGATGGCCTCAAGTTTATCTTCCAAACTTGCTATTTTTTCATATTAGATATTTAATGTCTAAGATAGCTTTCTCTTCTACGTTATTATTTCCTTATTATTATTTTGAGTTTTCTTTTGTTCCCTGCCTTGTCTGTGTTTCTTTTGTGTTTGTTTTGATCTCTGACATTTCACTTTATGGGCTTTCTTCAGATGTATTGGGATTATATTTGAGAGAAACACTAAAATTACCTCTGGCAGCTCTGTGTATAAGAATGGAACTAGATGACCAGCAAATCTTGCTGTAAAAGATGGTAGGGTTCACTACTCTGAATTCACATGCTTCTTGTGACTTTTCTCTTTGCAAGCTTAAGTTTTATTTTTGGTCTGCTGAGTTAGCTACTTACCTATTTATCTGTTTTCTAACTTCCAAACGTTTTTTTCTAGCTTCCACATTTTTGACATCTCCTATATGCTGTTGTCTGTTCCCTTGTGCTGTTTGTCTTTTTGGGTTTATCCTTTTCTGTGACTTTGTTGTAGTTTTGAGAGGGTTTTGCGAGGGATGGGTGTAAACCCGTGTGTTCTAATCTCCGTTTTGATGGGAGCTCCTGCCCTTCATAATTACTTGGAGTGTTCTAAAATTGTAATTTTTATTTTATTTTTAAAATCTATCTATCTATCTATCTATCTATCTATCTATCTATCTATCTATCTATCTATCTATGAATGACAGTCTCACTCTGTTGCTCAGGCTGGAGTGCAGTGGTGCAGTCTCAGCTCACTGCAACCTCCACTTCCTGGGTTCAAGCAATTCTCCTGCCTCAGTCTCCTGAGTAGCTGGGATCGTAGGCGCCTGCCACCATGCCTGCGTAGTTTTTGTACTCTTAGTAGAGACAGGATTTCACCATGTTGGCCAGATAGGTCTCGAACTCCTGACCTCAAGTGATCTGCCCATCTCAGCCTCCCAAAGTGCTGGGATTACAGGTGTGAGCCACCATGCCTGGCCTAAAATTATGATTTTTGATATTGAGTTTGTAATATGATCTCCTTATAAATCTATAAAACCCTTAATATATTTCAGTGATTAACAGACTCCTTGAGTGCCCATAAATTAGAACCATTCAAAGAAAAAATCATAGTTTGTTCAATTCTGATTTGTTTTAGAGAAGTTGTCAAACAAAGTGACAAGCAGGGAAGGGAAAACTTCTGTAAGGTAGCATTACAAGCAATCACGACAATTAAAGCAAATCATACCCAAATTTATAGTTGACTAGAACAGAAGTAAATGGTCCAGGCACGATGGCTCATGCCTGTAGTCCTAGCGCTTTCAGAGGCCAAGGCAGGTGGATAGCTTAAGCTCAGGAGTTCAAGACCAGCCTAAGCAACATGGCAAAACCCCATCTCTACAAAAAATGCAAAAATTAGCCAGGCATGGTGGTGCTCACCTGTAGTCCCAGCTACTCAGGAGGGTGAGGTGGAAGGATTGCTTGAGCCCAGGAGGCAGAGGTTGCATTGAGTCGAGATTGTGCCACTGCAGTGCTAGACCCTGTCTCAACAGCACAACAAAAAGAATAGACATAAATGATACTTTTCTTTTTCTCAACCACTGGGTCTTTTACAATAATTTTGTCAAGGTGGTGGAACAAAAGTACAATCTTGGGCCCCTCCTTATCTAATTGATACTGTGCTTGACCTAACATCTGTATCTGTTAAGTCAAGGTTGTTGCTTTGCAACCTGTTGTTATTTGTGTTCACAACTTAGCTTGGTTACCTTTGGCCCATAAAACTTTCTGGTTCTTTTCTTTTTTTCTTTAGCTTTAGTTTGAGGGATTCATTTGGTCATTACCTACTTAGTTGTGGTACTGGGGAGTTGACTTTCTTTTAGAATATGACAGAAAGTTTTAGATGGATATTTGGGTGTCCCAGTTGTTTTCAGTGAAATGTTTCTCCATTCTGTTTTCTCCTTTTTGATTATTTCATGGATGAAAGGTCTTTTCAGCATGGTGAGAGATCTGTATTGCCAACTTTTGCTTCTGGTTTATTTTCAGCCCAGAGGACCTGTATTCTCTGGCAGCTTTTACTGTAGCTGTTTCCAGTCCAGACTCTGGATTGGTCCTTAAGCAGTGACGGAGCAAATATAACACAGAGCAAGTTTAGCATTGGACCACTGACAAATTTCATAAAGCTAACTTTTTAGATAATATAGATAAAATGTTTTCTCTGATTTCAAAATTTCAGAACTGAAATTCACTGCTACATTAAGGGAGAGATTTATATTTCACATCAAGTATCGATACTTGGGTCTATTGTGTGTGGATCCTGTATTCTTAACATAATTTTCAGAGAATTTATGGGTTATAACAATATAAACAAAAAATTTCCAAATTTAATTTACTTCTATCTGGTTTGGCTTATTGCAGTTGGGGAAATATTAGGGGCCTAAAATTAAATTGCCATTTTCATCAATTTATAGTGTGGCTTTTAAAAAGGAAATGGTATATGATAACCATTACAAGATATGTTGGTTTTTAAAATTTTAGTGCATACACCTGTGCCCTGGGTAGCTATTATAAACAAACCTTTTAAAATATTTTTTATTCAAGAAAAGTATGGAGCATGATTGGAAATAGTGCCTTATGAATTTGATTTTTTATACCTATTATAGGAAGAGCTTGTCTGATGAGAATGTATCTTGACAAATTGACATGTTTTGATAGGTGCTGAGGTAATTGTACAGATTTCTAAAATTAAACAAATCGCAAACAGATTTCTGTAGAAGGTTAATCCAATATCAAAGTTGTTGTGTTAGTTTAAGCATTGCTAACTATGACAAAAATCTTCTTTTGGCATTTCTGAGCATGTGATGTAAATTAGGTGTTGAGATGGGTCAACTGTATTACATAGTAAGAATTTTGTTTTCTGGATATTAGTGGAAGATATTCCCAAATCTTTAGTATGAGTTGATTAAAATATCTATTTGTTCATATTTGCTGTAAACTCTTGAATTGCTTATGGCAAGTCTACCTTTAAAGAGTATGTGTTAACAAAATTGCTCTTTCTATGCAATAAAGCTTCAAAATGCAACATTTTGTTGTTACCAAGGAGCATTCTGCAGTAGTGTTGTGTGTGATATAGAGCAAACTTATAGGAATTGTCTCTGTCATATGAAAATTTAAAATATATTATTGAATAAAAGATGCTATTTTGAAAATAGAATGCACTTAAGTGCATTTTTTAAAAGCATATACATATTGAAATTTGTAAAATATTTTTAAAATACTCTGAAAAGGGACTGCAAAAAAATTTTTGGTGAAGTAATAGAATACAGAGTTCTTGTCAGTATAAAAATTGTAGATATTAATCTCTTAAAGTTTATATGCTTTATTACCTGTAATAGAAACGTGATTCTTTGGGATTTGTGATACTCGATATAATATGTAAAATATTTAATAAATTGCTAGATCATTTGAGCTTTCTCGTTGTAGTGCTGGTGGCTTTTGGCAAAAACAAACAAAAAGCAATGCTTGATTTTTATTCTGGGAAATTTCTCACTTAATTGTTATAGGCTAGGGCCTAGGCATCAGGATTTTTAAAAAACCTTCCTAGCAGATTCCAATGTGTGGCCTGGGTGAGAACCATTGACTTATGGGTTGTAGTGTTGGGCCTTGTGGTGAAACAGATAATAAATATTTGCTCAAAATAAGAAGCAAAGGATTTTCTCAATTTTTAAAGTTAACTTTTTATTTTTAAATAGTTTTAGATTTATAGAAGAAATACAAAAATAGTTTAGAGAGTTTCCATATGCCTCCCACATTCAGTCTCCCCTGTTATTAACATCTTATATTCGTATGATACATTTGTCTAAATAATGAACCTATATTAATACAGATTTAAAACTAAAGTGCCTATTCTTTTCGGATTTATTTAGTTTTTACCTAATGTTCTTTTTGTGTTTTAGGACCCATCAGATGCAGTATTACATTTAGTCATATCTCCTTAGGCTTCTCTTTTTTTAAAAAACAAAAATTGATACATAACAATTATACATATTTACAGGGTAAAGTGTGATGTTTTGATACATGTATACAACATGTAAAAATCAAATCAGAATATTTAGCATTTCCATCACCTCATGCATTTATCATTTATTTGTGATAAGAACATTCAAAATCTTCTACCATTTTGAAATACACAATATTGCTGACCATAGTCACTGTACTATGCAGTAGAACACCAGAAATTATTCCTCCTAACTGTAATTTTGTATTTATTGACCAATCTCTCCCTACCACCCCCAGCCTCCACAAGCCTCCCCTACCTCTGGAAAACACCATTTCTACTCTCTACTTCCATGAGATCAGCTTCTTTAGTCTTTCTGCACTTGGCTAGTTTCACATGGTATTTATACGATAAAAACGAATGCAATTTTGTCATTTGTGGCAAGCGTGTATTTCTCTGGAGGACGTTAAATGATATAAGCCATGCACAGAAAGGGTTCATGATGTCGCAGCTTCTCAGAATGTCCTTGTTTTTGATGACCTTGAGAGTTTTGGGTAATAATGGTTAGATATTTTGTAGAATATCCTTCAATTGGGATTTTTTTTCTAATGATGAGACTAAGCTTACTGGTTTTTGAGAAGACCCAGAGATAAATGTAAGTCTCATCACATCAAGAGTAAATTATTCTGTCAATATGACTTACCACTGTTGATGTTAACCAGGATCACCTGACTGAGGTAGCATGTCACATTTCTTTACAGTAAAATATTCTTTCTTCCTTTTCATACTGTACTCTTTGGAAGGAAGTCACAGTACACAGTTCACATTTAAGAAGTGGGGGGTTATTCTCAACTTTCTTGAGGATTGAGTATTTAGAATTTTTTCTACACAGGATATTTGTCTACTCTCCCTTGAGACCAGGAGTTTATTCAGTCATTTGCATCAATATTGACTCACGGTTATTAGTTTATATTTTGGATTATAGTCCAGTACTACTATGTTTATTTATTTATTTTGCTCAAATTGTTCCAGCTTTGGCCATTGGGAACCTTTTGTTTTTACTCCTATGTCCCTATGACATATCCCCATCGTTATGGCGTTTTGTTTTGTTTTTAACACTTCCTTACTCTCTGACACTATAAGATATTCTAGGCTCATATTGTATATTTCCTGTTCCAGTCCTAGAATAAGGAGCCTACTTCCTTTTACTGGAAAACTGTAGGAAATCAAGATTGAATTCCACGGGGACTTTTTTTACTGTGGGACATTGTTGCTTCTGTGCCCTCTCAGCTTATGAGGCAAGGAGATATATGTGTGTATACTAACCTGTGTATATACACATTTATAACTACATATGTAGGCACCTGTGTGTGTGTATATATATATATGTATGTGTATACATCTGTATCTGTATTAAACTAAACATTAATTTATACTGATGTGTCTGACTCTAATCCATTATTATTCTAGGTGGGTCCCCTTGCTTGTTTATAACCTACAACTCCAGTAGTGAGAAACCTGGCTCCCATCATTCATTTACTAAGTTTTTCACCTCCAGTATACATGTCTAGTGGTTTCAGAATTCTTGACCCATATGGAAAACATTGAAAACAACATTATCAGTTGCAGTGCTTATGTATCATTCCTTTTGTCTTTAGTCTAACAGAATTCACAGTTCACTTACTCCAAAGTTACTTAGGTTAGTACCTTTTCTTCTCACCCCCTTCAGTGAAGTTGTTTCAATACATTTTTAATACAGTTACTTTTTTTTTTTTTTTTTTTTGCCACAATTCTACATTTCACCCTGGGATCCCCGACCTCCTAAATTATTTTTTTAAATTTTGCATACGTTAGGTTCACTCTTTTTGTTATTGTTGTCATTGTAGCTTTTGAGACTGGTCTCTCTCTTTCACCCAAGCTAGAGTTCAGTGGCACAAACATAGCTCACTGTCTTGACCTCCTGGGCTGAAGTGATCCTCCTGCCTCAGCCTCCCAAGTAGGTGGGACTACAGGCAGGCACCACCAGGCCTGGCTAATTTTTTTAGTATTTTGTAGAGACAGAGGTCTTACTGTGTGCTCAGGCTGGTCTAGAACTCCTGGTCTCAAGGGATCCTCCAACCTCAGTAGGTTCACTCTTTATGATGTAAAGTTTTGACAAATGCATGGTATTAGGCATCAAAATGATACATATGATACACTGTAGTGTCAAACAGAACAGTTTCATCACCCTTAAAAAAATCCATTGTGCTTCACATAATCAACTCTCCCCCACCCCCCTTTCAACCACTGATCTGTTTACCATTTACAGTTTTGGCTTTTCCAGAATATCATATAATTGGAATCATATATTATGCAGCCTTTTCAGACTGGCTTTTTTCACTTAACAGTATTTTATAAGAGTCATCCATTTTTGTGTGTGTGTGGCTTAATAACCCATTTTATCACTGAATAGTATTACATTGCATAGGTACACCACAGTTCATTTATCCATTAACTTATTGAAGGCCATCTTCAATGGTTACTTACTAGTTTGGGGCAGTTATTAGTAAATAAAGCTGCTGTATACATTCATATGCTGGCTTTTGTGTGGATATAAGTTTTCAGGTACATTGAGTAAGTATCTAGGATCATAGTTGCTGGATCTTACGGTATGTTCAGCTTAGTAAGAAACTGCCAAACTCTTTTCCAAAGTTGTATCATTTTATATTCCTACTAACCAAGGAATGAGAGTTTCTGTTGCTGTGCACCAGCAGTTTGTATGGTCAGGGTTTTTGTTTGTTTTTGCATTTTAACCATTCTGAAAGGTGTTTGGTGGTACTTCGTTTTAATTTGCAATTCCTTAGTGATGAAGATGCTGGGCATCTTTTTATATGCTTATTTGCCATTTATATATCTTTGGCAAAGTGAATGTTCAATAGTTTTCCCCATTTTTAAATTGTGTTGTATGTTTTCTTATTGTGAATTTTTAAGAGTTCTTTGTGTATTTTGGATATGAGTCCTTTATAAAGTATGTATTTAACAAATGTTTTCTCCCATTTTTAGTTTGTCTTTTCATTCTTTAACAGTGTCTTTCACAGAGCAGAAATTTCTAGTTTTTAGTTTTTGCCTTTTGTTTTTTTAGAGACAGGGTCTTGCTCTGTCGCACAAGCTGAGTGCAGTGGATGATCATAGCTCACTATAGCCTCAAGCTCCTTGTCTCTAGCAATCCTCCTGCCTCAGCCTCCTTCAGTGCTGAGATTACCAGGCATGAGCCACCGTGCCCAGCTAAAGTTTTTAGTTTTACTATGAAAATATCAGCTTTTTTTCATGGTTCATGCTTTTGGTGTCTATAAATTCACTACCAAACTCAAAGTCACGTAGATTTTCTCCTGAGTTTTCTTCTATAGGTTTTACGGTTTTGCATGTTATATGGGTCTTTGAAGCATTTTGAGTTAATTTTTGAGAAAGCTGTAAGGTCTATGTCTGGGTCCTTTTTTTATTTTTATTTTCGTATGGATATCCAGCTTGTTCTAGCACCATTTAATTAAAAAACTGTTATTTCTCCAATGAGTTGCTTTTGTGTCCTTTTCAAAAATCTGTTGACTGTATTTGTGTTGGTCTGTTTCTGAGCTCTTTATTCTGTTTCATTGATATATCATTGCTATATGTGTGTATTCTTTTGCCAGTACTATGCTGTTTTGATTATCATCGTGTTGTAGAAGTTTTAAGATTGGACACTGAATCTTCCAATTTTCTTTTTCCTTTCCTTTTCTTTTCGACATGGCATCTTGCTTTGTTAACCAGGTTGGAGTGTAGTGGCAGCAATCACGCTCACTGCAGCCTTGACCTCCTGGGCTCAAGTGATTTTCCCACATCAGCCTCCCGAGTAGCTGGTACTGTAGGCGCACACTGCCACATTTGGCTATTTTTTGTATTTTTTGTAGAGACAGTGTCTCACTGTGTTGCCCAGGCCAGTCTCAAACTCCTGGGCTCAAGCAATCCACCCACTTCGGCCTTCTGAAGTGCTGGGGTTACAGGTGTGAGCCACTACTCCTGGCCAAATTTGGTTTTTGTGATTCAGTATTGCCTTGGCTGTTCTAGGCCTTTTGCATTTCCATAGAAAAGATCATTTTGTCAATGTTTCTAAATTAGCTTCCAGGAATTCTTATTGGGATTGAATGAAATCTGTACATCAAGTTAGGAAGAAATGACATTTTAACAGTATTGAGTCTTCAAATTCATGAACATGGGATGTTTCTCAATTTATTTAGATCGTTTTTTATTTTTTGCATCAGTGTATACAGATCCTGTACATGTTTTAATATGTTAGACCTAAGTGGGTTTTTTTTCTATTGAAATTTTTTTCAGTTTCAAATTTCAGTTGTTTATTGCTGGTATGTAAGAAAGCAGTTGACTTTTGTGTATTTCCCTTGTATCCTGTGACCTTGCCATACACACTAATTTTTATTAGTTCTAGGAGTTTTTTTGTAGATTCTGTGAAATTTTCCACACAGACAATGATGTCAATCTGCAAATATAGTTTCTTTCTTTCCAGTATTTATAACTTTTTTCTTAGGGCACTAACTAGATGTCAGTTTTCTTTTAACTTTGATATGTTTCTGTATCCTCACTATGTTTCCTTGTCTCCCTGGCTCAGAGGTTATATATTTTTCCCATTTATAAATATGGGTATGGAAGAAAAATAAGACATGGTAATTGCCTACAAGAAGATTGCAATCTAATGAGTGAGACAAATAAACTGATAACTGATTATAATGCAATGTAACAAGTACTGTGATAGAGGTACGCATGAAGAACAGTAATTGTTTTATTGCTCTTGGTTTTTTCACTTCCCTCAAAAGGCCCCTTCTCTGCTTGTTTCTTTAGTCAGCTACATGAACCCTTTCTTCTGGGCCCTTTCTCCTCATTCAAAAATACAGTTATCCTTTGACCATTTAAAAAATAAGGGAAAAAACAACAAATTATTTACAACTACACTTCTTGATAGCATAGTCAGAGCCTTTGTTTTTTCACTTTGCACTTACACTGTGCCTCTTACACTGTGGCTGAAGTATTCTCCAGCGGTATTCTCTCCCAAGGCATATTTCTGTGTAAGATGAGATTACTTTAGCACTTACTTAATTTGAGGTGTCCATAGGTCACTTAAGTCATTTTGTATAGCAGGCAGTTGGATATGCAGGTCTGAATGCCAAGGGAGAAATAACTCAGGCAAATTAGGAAATCAGTGCTTTCTGCAGTTGGTAGTTAAACCATGAGCATAGATTGGATTGCTCAAAAAGTATTTAAAGAAAAGTGTAGGTTGCTGCTTTTGTCTTGACATCCTAGCCATTGCTTCCTCTGGAAAGAGGAAGCCTTTCATGGGGCTCCTCCAGGCTTCAGTTAGGCAAGTGCTCCTCTATGTTTACCACGGTATACTGCGTTTAGCTCTGAGAATATTTATCTCACTGTAGTTGTCTATTTTCTAACTCCCCATTAAACTATACATTTCTCAAGGAAAAGATTATACCTTAGCACATTTGCCTGGCACACAGAAAGCATTTATTACATAAATATTTAATTGGTAAATATTTATCAAATCAAGAAACACATGTATAAAACTGTTTTAAACAGGTTTTGCCTGACTTTTACTCATCATTAAGGATAGTGCCAGCCACAAAATCATCAATACAGAATGTATTTGCATTTAATAATTAATAAGGTGTATAGTAGCACATGAAGTATTTCTTTAGCAATGCCTAAGTCAAATGTGTGAAAAATATTGGGTTGTGGGGGAGGTTGTTTTTTGTTGCCCTGACATTTTTCTGCCCCAGAATTTCATTTTTATCAGGAAGTTCAATGATGTAAACTGTATGTTAAAATCAATATTGTTGCTTTAGCATGTTTCAAGTAGTCTTCTTTTGAATTGTATGTTTTGGAAATTAATTTTCTAAAATTATTTTACAAAATTATATCTAAGTTTATGTAGGTGATATTTCTGTTGTTAACATTTAAACGATAAAAATACAATTTATGTATTAAAATTTATGTTTACTACCAACAAACCAAAAAGAACAACAGCAAAATTTCTGCTTACCCTTAGAACACTATGATAATGGAAAAGGAATGAGAGAAAGAAAGAATGAAGAAAAGAAAAATATATTTTTAAAGACCCTTTAGCCTTTAGTTGTATTTGTTCTAGGAACAAAAGATAATACAATCATAAATCTTTTCATATAAAAGCAATTTAGAATGAAGTTTTGATAAATTAATGTGACTATTGATTATTTCCCTTTGTGTACTTCTATCAATTTTGTGGAATTACCACCTGTTCATTGAGTTCCTGCTATTACATGCAAGTGGAGATTACTGAATGTGAAAGACATCTGTTGTCCTTGAGGAACATAAACATTGCTTATATAAAGGTATCAACATGACAGTGGTTATAGTATTTTTAAATATATCACTTTTTAAAAATTTATCAAGGAACCATTAGCCTATTTCTGAAAGATATTGAGGTATGTTAGTAAATGTAATAACCTATTTTATAAACCTATTTGTGTACATCTCCAAACAGTGGAATTTTAGTCTTTTGTCTTTGGTTCCCTCTTGTGGATGTTTTATAAACTGCTTGTAAGAACACAACAGTTTTTAAAGGTGTTATTCTTATTTTAAAATATTTGATTTTATAAGTTTCTTTATATTTTGTCAATCCTTTGACATGCTTTGGCTGTGAAAGAAAAAAGAAATGTCACAGTTAAGGTTGCTTTTACTTTTAATTCACTCTATTGTATACTAGTATTGTGCACAGGAGATGTAAGGTAATCTTTTGTTTGGAAACTTCTCCTATAATGCCAAAAACTTGTACAGTCTTGCATCATGGAGCCTCTGAAGTCCTGCCCATACGCCTTTTCACCATTTAGCCTTGTTATACTGTTGAATAAGTCTTTTATGACGTTTGGAGATCCTGAAAGCTTTGATGTAACTTTAAAACCTGCCTGTGAACGTGCAAAAAGTTAGGATCCATGAAGTTTCTGTTTGCTAAAGACAGGTATGTCAAAGACAGCAGCTGTATAAGCTATTAAGCTGATTTTGTAGTGAAAGAGAAAGACCACCTACTTACAGCAATAAGAAGACAATTCTTTTTACAGATTTTCAGATACTGTAAATCTTAGTTTTTAATGGGTGAATACCAATTTGTTACTTTTTTCAGCCTGTCAGACATTGAAGTGGCACTTAAGGGCAGCTATTTGAAAGAGATTATTTTTGATGTTTTCTCGGTAATTTTTAGCTCAATTGGATCAGAGTTACCAGTTGACCTACCGTGGGCAATTTCACTTGGAACACAGAAACAATAAACAGATACAACCTTTGTGTATTGATAACAAGGACAATGGGGTAACTGCTATCCTTTACCAGAGTTGGAAGTACAATTTAAAGGTAATGCTCTGTTGGGTCACATCAGTAGTTTCACTTTGCTGTAGGAAAGAGTGTTTTTAGTTTAGTAGGACTCTTACATGATTCGAGACATACAAGCAAATGTACAGTAGTACCCTTTGATTTTTGCCTTTTCTAACTCACTGATTAAAATCTATTTACCATCCTAGGTTAACATGTTAGCATCAAGTAGTCAACAGTCCCCGAATTCAGTTATGCATGGGGAAAGAAGTGAAAGATTCTTACCCTAGTTTTCCTGAGTTTTGTGTTCATCTTCTTGCAGTTGCATTGGACATGCCTTGCCGATTTCTTACTTGATGGGAAAATGAATAATAGATTTCATTTCCTTGATCATGTGGTCAAGTGACAAAGTATAGTAAGTCACTTTTTGATTACAAATAACTGGCGTTATCTATTTTATTCAAATTAAAATCTCTCAACTTTCTCTTTAGATTCAGTTTGATCTCTTTAGGTTCTGAATATTGGAGTTATTGTTGATCCATTATATTTGACTGCCTAGAAACTTTCTAGAAAATGTTAATTCCTCTTTAGCGATTTCTTTCAGATTCAACTTGTCATTTGTTACTATATGACTCTATTTAGTACAGGCTCTAATTAATTATCCTCAAATCTGGATTCTAGTAATAACTTTCTGATTCTAGTCTTTCTCCGGTCTCTCCTTCTCCAAATCATCTTTTAGTTCCCATGGTTCCTGTCACTCCTTTGCCAAGCAACTTATGCTGGGCTCCCAGTGTTCAAAGCATCCATAAGCTATAGGACATCCCCTAATTCAATCAAACTTACTCATTGCTTTCCATTCTAGCCAGAATATTTCTACTTTTGTGTTCCATTTTTTTTGCAGTTCAGAATGCCACTGTCTATTCTTCCCTAATTTTACCCCAAGATCCAGCTTTCTAAGGGGACTAAATTAATTCTAAGGAGCAAGGGCATCTTAATTCTGTTGTTTGTTCTTTCTACCCATTCTCAGTGACTTGTTTACTCATGTGTTTATCTTTGGGATAGTGAGTTCATGTTTGGCTAGATTTTGTCTCTGAGAACGGTGTGAGTTGAGGGTTCAGTATGCATCCCTGTAACATGGATTTGTATTTGTTTCTATCAGGCACCTGGGGTGCTACCTTACTGGGGCTATATTTGGTTAACTTCTCAGTACGAGGCTCCCCCAGAGCGTGTGAGTGATGTAAAATCGAAGGCTAAACCATGGTTATAAATTCTAAAGGGAGTTTTCCCAATCCCTGTCCCCTACCTTACCTAGCTCAGGTGAGACTTGTCATCTCCTTTGCCACTGGGTAAATTGTTTCTTGTCTACCTTTTTCCTGAGGATGTAGTCTTTCAAAATTCCCAATTTTAAGTGAAGGTTTCATTTCTACTTTGGAAAGAAACCAAAGACTTCCCTTTTCCCCTTTATCTGTTAAAATAGAAACCTTATTTAACCAATAATCCCCCACCCCAATCATCGCATGCCTCTAAAGAAGCCCTCAAGTTAGATTTGACTTATTACCATAGCTCTGTTTTGAGCCCTGTCTTGAAAACTCAGCTATGTATTTGTAGTATGTTTGTTACATTTATTATTGACTGTTTAATTAGCACCTTTAAGAGGTTTTAAAAATATTTAGACCACTATAATGCAACTTTTTGTATAATTGTTTCAAGTATATATTTTACACATTTCTGACGAATATTTTTTTCATGCTATAGCAGAATGCATATTCATTAGAATTGTCCAACTGAATGAAAGTCATTAAGATCACTGCTCTTATACCGATATTATACTGTTAGGTGATTGCGTGTACGGTAAAGAAATGTTTAATGTCATTTTAAGAAGCAAAATAAAATTAGAATATTTTCCATTTAGGACACCTGTTTAAGGAGTAGTCTAACTATCTCATCAAATAGGTATCCTAACTGAGAAAAATTCTATTTTTATATTCTAAACATTTTTAGAATATAGAAACAATTTTGTATTCTAAAGTATTTGTCTTTGGGACACTAATGACAAATTAGTCTCACAAATGACAAATACTTTTTATCCTTAATTTAGTCAATTACTGAGTATTTAGAAAATGCTTTAAGGTAGTAGTTATTACACGTATCTACTAGTAGATAATGCAAAATCTCTGATTATTTCTCAGACTGTTTTAGCATAAGCCTGTCTTAGCAGTGGAGTAGGATTTCCTAATAATGTTTTCAAATATTTGTATTCCATGTGGATTTTATGATTCATAAACTGGATTATCATCAGTACTCTGTTTTGCATTCCTGGCACATGATGGCCACTGATTGAAAGTGCTGTTGTATTCCTTACTGGAATTGGCTGCTTTCTACAGTAGGGAAGCATCTGTTCTGCAGACCTTTTTCTATAAAGTATCAACATGTTTTTCCTTCTGCTTTTCTTTTGTGAGGAATAACAGTATATGTAAGTGGAATATAATTTTGAAAAAACATAAATGTTTCATTATAAAAATATAAAAAGTATCAAATGAAATTATAATACTAATCTAAAATATCAAGAATAAGTTAAGAATTTTAAAAAGTAAAAGCTGTGGCTTAAAAGTTTTCAACACCATCACCAAATTATAAGTGAGTTTTCTAATTTCGTTTAACTAGTTATTCCATCTGTACTTTATTAATTTCTATTTGTGTGTCACCCTCTCATTAGTGAATTGAGTGTTCATGCTATTTTTATTGCTATTTTTTACTGTCAATTTGTAAATTAGATTAGCATTCTTTAGCAAATTGACTACGTAAGTAAAAATAATATGCAGTAAGATCAATCCCTTCCAAACTTAATTCAGTGTTTTTACAATTTTATCTAAGCCAATTGTGTGAATCCAGAGGTTCAGGCCTTATTGTCCGTTTGTAGATTCAACTCTAATGTAGAATATAGGGAGGCTAAAGACTATTTTATACCAATCAGATGTTATGTTTCTTGTTAAGTTTAATGGTCACAGCTTTGAATCTCACAAGGATAAGAGACAAATGACTCACACATGTAAAAACAGACTTAGTGTTTTGGGAATAAACTGGTTGCAACTGTGATAAAATAAGATATTCAACCAGCAGTTTTGAAAAAGGAACTGATGTAAAATCATCTTCATCTCTTTACTTCGGAAAATGAAACATGCTCTTGCAAACCTGTAGTGTAAGTTAAATGGGGCTTGAGAAATGCTTAGATAGTTTAAAAGCCTTACATAATTAGAAGGTAGGTCCTTAGGCTTTAGAATTAGACCTTGCTAGAATTCTTGCTTCTCCACTTATTTGTTGTATGACCTTGGACAAATTATGAAACCTATTTGAGCCTCAGATTCCTTTGCCTAAGAGGATTAATAGCACCCCTCAGGGTTAATAAGATAATTTTTTTTTTTTCCCTTTTGAGACAGAGTCTCACGCTGTCTCCCAGGCTGGAGTGCAGTGGCGCGATCTTGGTTCACTGCAACCACCACCTCCCGGGTTCAAGTGATTCTCCTGCCTCAGCCTCCCAAGTAGCTGGGATTACAGGCACGTGCCACAATGCCCAGCTAATTTTTTGTATTTTTAGTAGAGATGGGGTTTCACTATATTGGCCAGGCTGGTCTTGAAATCCTGACATCAGGTGATCCACCCACCTTGGCCTCCCAAAGTGTTGAGATTAAAGGCGTGAGCCACTGTGCCCAGCCAAAAGAGAATTAAAAAGACCTTAGCATAGTGCTTCCAACTCAATGATAAGTATTTTTTCATTATTAAATGAACGATCAACTGAATAATTCTAGTTATTAGCCTTATTTCCTGTTCCAAAGTATAATATCTTCAATAGCCATTCTATGTTTTATAATAATAATGTTATGTTACTATAACCTCATAACATTGTCCTTCGTTCTGTGTTTTGGCATTACCTCATAATGAGGGATTTAACATTCATTCAACAAATTACATAATAAGAACAATACTTTTTACCAGACATCAGGAATACAACTGTAAACAAGATCGGGTTACTGCCCTTATAGATTTGAGAGTCTAATGGGGGATTTAGACAAGGCAAGTGGATAGACAATTACAGTACTGTAAAATCAGCATAAGCACAGAGTACTATGGGAATACAGAGGCATGACACGTAATTCAATCTTGGGGTGTCTGAGCTGAGAAGGAATGTGTCTGAGTTTAGTTCTGATGTAAACAGTTGTAAAACACTCCACCCAAATGTATCTACCTGTGTTAAATATATAGTCTACTCATCCTTTAAGAGCTAACTCAAGTTCAGCCTCTTCTGTGGGGCCTTCTTCACTTTCTAAAGGCAGAGTTAGAGGCTCTACTCTTGGTATTCCCATTTTACTGTCAACACTTTTCTTATAGCACTTAATAGATTGTCCTGTAACTTATTGTTCACATGGTAGTAGATTTCCCCTAGATCACAAACTCCCTGAAAACTGAAATGGAATGAAACTATCTTATTCATCTTTGTATCTCCAATGTCTTGTCTACTACTTGATGTACAATAAATGCTTGTTGGATGATTAATACGTGAAAATATAAATTGATTTATTCATTAAATAAATATTTATCAAGTACCTACTGTATGCTAGGTGTTTTAATAATGAGGATTCAGAAGTTAAAACAGTCTCTTACCTTCTTCAGACTTACATTCTAGTGGTCGCGAAGGCCAGGTATAGACTGTGAAGAATACAGAAGAATAGAAAATGATGGCGGCTTTAGTTTAGATTGGTGGTCAGAAAAAGCTTCACTGAGGAGGTCACAGCTAAATAGAGACCTGAGTTAAATAAATTATCAATCTGGTTTATGGATGAGCATTCCAGTCTGATAGATCAGCCAATTTAAAGACTTAAAAGGAAGAACATGCTTAGAATGCTCAAGAAACAGCAAAGGAGGTCAGCCTGGTTAGAGCTTGGTGAGCAAGAAGGAATGTGATAGGAGATGGGATTGGCAGATATTACTAAATGGGATAGGCCAGATCACATTTGGACATGATAAAGGTTTTGGATCTTATTCTAAGTGTGATAGGAGGCCAAATGTAGAGTCCTTAGCAGGAGAGTAACATGATGTCATGTCTTCTGGAGGGATCAATCTGCCTATGTGAGTGAGACTAAAAGGGGCAAAAATGGAAACAATAAGAACAGTCAGTAGGCTATTTTCATGCTCCAAGTGGGAGAAGATGGTGGCTTGGACTAGAATGCACTGCATAATTTGTATGGGACTCTTTGGGAATAGAAGGTGGTGATATAAGCTTTTAAAATTGTAAGCTTGCACCTCAAACTTAAGCATTCAAGTAGATCAAAATTTAAACGTAATTCAGGTACATGTATGTAGTAGAATAATGGGCTAAGAAATAAAAGAACTTGTTTCTTAGTCCCAGATCTACTTTTAAGTAGGTGTGTGACCTTAGGGAAGTTTCTTATTTTCTATGGACCTCAGTGTTTTCAGATATAAAATGATGGTTCGAATTAGTTTCTCTCTAACTGTAAAGGTCCCTGATTTTGTAATTCCATGAAAAAGTCAATATGTATTGAACGTGTCAACCTAAATAATGACTCTCTAAAAGAAAGTAACATTTATTTTAGAATAGGGCATTGCAGTGCTAGTATAGATGCTATAGTAAACGATGTGTATATTCGGGGGGTAAAGGAAGACGAAGGTTTTTAAAGGAAAAATGGGGAGAATTGCCTAATTGTTTTGAAATCCTTATCCTTGTGCGCCAGTCTGTGGTTGGATAGGCAGTTGCTGGGTAGATGTCCTCGCAGTATTTTTCATGTAAGATTGCAATGGCCGTTGTGCAAAGTGGTGGTTTTGGCAGAGTCTTTTGTGATAGCTTTTGCTATCAGGCATTTATGCATGAGGACCATCTCTTTATGGCTTTCTTTTGCTCCATTTGTCAGGGTTGGTTTTTGTTTGTTTTTTTGTTGTTTTAAACAGAAATGTTTTCATTTTGATTCTGACAACTTTCACAAATCCTTACTGTGTTTTGAATACTAAATGAAGCACTTTAGTGGATTCAGAGACACTCAAAGACATTCTTGTCCATAGGATACTTACATTTATAAAAGATTTTGCAAAACGATTGCTTGCAATATGAGATCATAAATTGAATACAAAAGTATATAATGCAGGTTGTAAATTCTGTGGAAGTTTAGAAAAGAGAATAATTAACAAAGACTGAATTAGCCATGGAAGTAGTAGATACTTGATCTGAAACTAGGTAGGATTTAGTTAAATGGATAGAGGGGAAGGGGGTTCTGGATAGAGAATAAGACATGTACACAAAGGAAGTCTTCAATGAGCATAGCATCATAAGGAGTTATGGCAAAGAGAGATTCAGTTAAAGTCCAGCCTGCCTGTATTGGAGGTTATATGAACAATGGGAAAATAGGATTGGGCCATAGAAGACACTGAAAACTAGGCAGAAATGTTTAGCTTTAATGAAGGCAGGAACTGGGAGCCATTGTAGATTCTTCCGTAGAATAATATAAATAGTATTCAAGAAAGGTTAGTATAATGCCATGTACTTTGAGAAAGGTGTGAAACTACCTTGTTCCGGGTAGCATGCAGGCATTTTGCTTACCTTTTTATTTAATCATCAATCTTTGGGAACAAGGATCCTATGCCTCGTAAGTGATTTGAGCCAGGATTTGAACCAATGTCTGCCTGACTCTAGAAAGTTAGATGGGAGAGTCCTCAGTCAGGAAGCATTAGCTGCAGTAAACCACCTATGAGGTAGTGAGGATTATACCCAGTAGCAGTGGAAATGGAAAAAGAAGAGATGGAGCTAAGAGAGAATTTTTTTTTATTATTTATTTATTTATTTATTTATTTATTTATTTATTTTTTATTATACTTTAAGTTCTAGGGTACATGTGCATAACGTGCAGGTTTGTTACATATGTATATTTGTGCCATGTTGGTGTGCTGCACCCATCAACTCGTCAGCACCCATCAATTCATCATTTATATCATGTATCACTCCCCAATGCAATCCCTCCCCCCTCCCCCCTCCCCATGATAGGCTCCAGTGTGTGATGTTCCCCTTCCCGAGTCCAAGTGATCTCATTGTTCAATTCCCACCTATGAGTGAGAACATGCAGTGTTTAGTTTTCTCTTCTTGTGACAGTTTGCTAAGAATGATGGTTTCCAGCTGCATCCATGTCCCTACAAAGGACGCAAACTCATCCTTTTTTATGGCTGCATAGTATTCCATGGTGTATATGTGCCACATTTTCTTAATCCAGTCTGTCACAGATGGACATTTGGGTTGATTCCAAGTCTTTGCTATTGTGAATAGTGCTGCAATAAACATATGTGTGCATGTGTCTTTGTAGTAGAATAATTTATAATCCTTTGGGTATATACCCAGTAGTGGGATGGCTGGGTCATATGGTACATCTAGTTCTAGATCCTTGAGGAATTGCCATACTGTTTTCCATAATGGTTGAACTAGTTTACAATCCCACCAACAGTGTGAAAGTGTTCCTATTTCTCCACATCCTCTCCAACAACTGTGTTTCCTGATTTTTTAATGATTGCCATTCTAACTGGTGTGAGATGGTATCTCATTGTGGTTTTGATTTGCATTTCTCTGATGGCCAGTGATGATGAGCATTTTTTCATGTGTCTGTTGGCTGTATGAATGTCTTCTTTTGAGAAATGTCTGTTCATATCCTTTGCCCACTTTTTGATGGGGTTGTTTGTTTTTTTCTTGTATATTTGTTTGAGTTCTTTGTAGATTCTGGATATTAGCCCTTTGTCAGATGAGTAGATTGCAAAAATGTTCTCCCATTCTGTAGGTGGCCTGTTCACTCTGATGGTAGTTTCTTTTGCTGTGCAGAAGCTCTTTAGTTTAATTAGATCCCATTTGTCAATTTTGGCTTTTGCTGCCGTTGCTTTTGGTGTTTTAGACATGAAGTCCTTGCCCATGCCTATGTCCTGAATGGTACTACCTAGGTTTTCTTCTAGGGTTTTTATGGTATTAGGTCTAACATTTAAGTCTCTAATCCATCTTGAATTAATCTTCGTATAAGGAGTAAGGAAAGGATCCAGTTTCAACTTTCTACTTATGGCTAGCCAATTTTCCCAGCACCATTTATTAAATAGGGAATCCTTTCCCCATTTCTTGTTTCTCTCAGGTTTGTCAGAGATCAGATGGCTGTAGATGTGTGATATTATTTCTGAGGACTCTGTTCTGTTCCATTGGAGAATTTTTTAAAGAACTACATATATAGGGAATGAAAGACAAAATAAATGTAAGAAGACATTGAAGTTTTATGTAGCAAGTGAAGATTACCATGCTTTGTGGTGGTTGTTGGGGATGGAGACAGATAGGAGGGACTGGAGAGACAAATAATATCTGATTTGGGACTGTCAAATTTTAGATGTCATTAAGCATTTACATAATAAGTAAAGACATAGGAAGATTTCAGGATTTGAGACTCCTCGACTTATTAGATTGTTGAAGGCTTGAGAATGAAGAAGTCTTCTAAAAGAGAAAGGATCATGAAAGAAGTGCAAACGACTTTGAGACATAATGCCCAAGCTTATCATGTAGGTTTAGGAAGAGGAAAGGTATCAAACAGCTGTCCAACTATTGTTATATTATACAACCCAAATTGCTGAGACTCAACATTGATGTTCTCAGATTTGCATTGTCAACTCTGCCAGAACTAGATTTTCCTTATATGTTTCTACTAAAAATGGAATAAATATAAATGAATTTCAGTACATAATCAAGTTTTTCTAAATAGCCGATTCTTTGGTCCTTTCTTTCTTTTTGAAATGGGGTCTTGCTGTGTCACCCAGGCTGAAGGGCAGTGGCACCATCATAGCTCACTGCAGCCTCAAACTCTTGAGCTCAGGCAATCCTCCAGCCTCAGCCCATCAAGTAGCTAGGACTACAGGCACACCACCATGTTCAGCTAATTTTTAAATTTTTTATGGAGACAGGGTCTTGCTGTATTGCCTAGGCTGGTCTCAAACTCCTGGCCTTCTGCCCTGACCTCCGAGAGCACTGGGATTATCAGTTGGTCTTTCAGACAGGATTTGTTAGTTTATTTTCGTGACCCTATTCCAGTATATCTTTGGTGAATGTTTTAAAGAGCACTTTTAATTTGTACTTATATTACTGACTCAATTCTTCTGTGAAACATTCAAAAGCTGGGATTTGACAACAAAAGCATAGGCAACAAAAGAAAAAAAACTGATAAATCAGACTTCATCAAAACTAAAAACTTACATCAAAAGATGCTATAAATGAAGTAAAAAGCACACAAAATGGGAGAAAATATTTGCAAATTATATCTCTGGTAAGGAATTAATATCCAGAATTTGTAATAACAACAGAAAAACCAAACAACCCATTTTAAAATGGGTAAATGGATATTTCTCCAAAGAAGATATACAAATGGCTGATAAGCATGCGAAAAGATTGCTCAACATCACTAGTCATTAGGGAAATGCAAATCAAACTACAATGTGATAACACTTCATGTTCATTAGGATGGCTGTTACTTTTTAGAAAGGGAAAATGACAAGTGTTGTCAAGGACATAGAGAAGTTGGAATCCTGTGCATTGCTGGTGGGAATGTAAAATGGTATAGCCACTGTGGAAAACAGTTTGGGCACTCAAAAAATTAAATATGAAGTTACCATGTGATCCAGCAATTGTACTTCTAGGTAAATACCCAACCAAACTGAAAATAGGGATTCAAACAGATACTTGTAGGTCAGTGTTCACATTAGCACTATTCACAGTAGACAAAGGTGTCAACAATCCAAATAGCCATCAACAGGTAAATAGGAAAACAAAATGTGGTGTATTCATACAGTGGAGTATCATTCAGCCTTAAAACGGAATGAAATTACACAACATACCACAATATACCTGAATCTTGAATGCATTATGCTCAGTGAAGTATATTGTATGATTCCACTTACATGAGGTATCTAGTACTATAATAGTACTCATGAATTTGCCTATTCTGGATACCTCATGTAGGTACAATAGAGGTTGCCAGGACTGGGGAAAGGGGGGATGAAGAGTTCTGTAAATGTATAATGGTGGTGGTTGCACAACACTGTGAACATTCTTAGTGCTATAGAACTGTACACTTAAAAATTGTTAAAATGGTGAATTTTATGTATATGTATTTGTATATTTTGCCATAATTTAAAAGAAAAAACTAATGGCTCTTGTACAAGGTTATAGACATCATTATGCTCGTTATAATACAAAGTGTCAATGTGTTCTGTCTTAAAGGTACTCTCTTTTATATATTTAGTTGTTTTCATCACTGTATTCTTTGTTATGCATTTGTTGATAGTTCACTTTCTTAATCCTTATTTTAAAAGCAACTAGCAGCCTTCTGCTTCATCAGTATCTGTTGCTTGATCTTTAATTACCTAAAGCTTTAGGTTATTTTGAATAATTTTTGCTCTTAAAATAATATTTGTATGTATGTCTATATTAAAATCAGTACTAATCGTATTTTTATAAGTATTAAAACTATAATATATTCATTCTCTTGTTAAGAATTAAATCCAGCTGTCACAGAAAAGTCTTCCCTCATTGCAGTATTTTGCTTGCAGGATGAAGATGAGCTGGATTCCCACACCATGGTGAAGACTAGTGTGGAGAGTGTGGGCACCATGCGGGCCACAAGCACGATGAGTGAAGGGGCCCAGACCATGATTGAACATAATAGCACCATGTTGGAATCCGACTTGGGGACCATGGTGATAAACAGTGAGGATGAGGAAGAAGAAGATGGAACTATGAAAAGTATGTGACTTTTTTACATTGAATATTTGTTTTCTAATTTGAAAGGATACTTTTATAGGAACCAAGCTAGTTCTGTGTTACTTTTTATAGCCAATTGTGGAAAATTTTGTCTCTTAGATTTATGTAACAATAAAAAAGAGTATGGCACAAGTCAGCTTTTTAAAATTGTATTTTAATATAGCAGAAAGCAACACATCTTCAACTTAGAGATATGGAACTTTTTTCTGTTGAAGGTTGCTAACCCACAGCTTAATTTGCAAAGTATTTTAGAGTGAAAAAGATAATGTTCCTAACATTTACTTTTCCAATTAAAAAAAGTGAACCTAAAATTATCTTCCAATAAATTCAACAGACTATTATTTTGTGTTGTCCAAATTATCAGTTAAACCACAACGACAGAGCAGTGCAAGCTATGGGAAGAAATAAGGTGGGAAAATAAGAAACACTAGAAAGAAGGATTAAGAGACAGGGATGCTAATACAGAAGATTCAGTTCCATGAATATTTACTGCTGCTTATCATATGTGAGGCACAGTGCTGGGGGTGCTGCAGTGGCTAAAATGATGATCAAACTTTCTCTCTGACCTCTGTTGCTTACAGAGTGATGACAATAGGAATGCTTTCACAGACCAGCACTTCTCTTTTTTAAAAATAGTTTTTTAAGATAGTGCAGTTAACATTGTAGGTCATTGTGATTTCACAATTATAGGCAAAAACAAATTTTCTCTTAGCACCAACTGACCTTTTTCTTCCTGTCCTGGTCCTACCCTAGTCCTGTGTGGTTAGTGTCAAAGTCTAAGCAAGCACTAGGCTGCTTTCCACTGAAGAGTATTGCCTCTCAATGGTAGAAAAGCAGAATTACATGACTTCTAGCATTGTAGAACCTAGAAGACTGTAAATATTCAAGTAATTTGCTGGTACTGCAAAATGGGTACCAGAATTTTCTCTCAGATACTTCCATTTCCTTTTTGCCCACCCTTTTCTTTTTGCTACTCCTCCTGTGAAGTTTGACCCATAGCTTCAAGTCACGTGGCTCAGTACTGCTGCTTTCTTCACATTTCCTAGTTCTGTGTAGCCCATTATGGTTGCATATGTACTTTGGATAGAGAGATCATGAAGCACAAAATGTAAATAGATTGCTATGTTGCCATAATCCTGCGGGTGGAGTATGAATTTTCTATCTCCTGCCATTGGTGGGTCTTCTGAGCCTTTTTCCCAGAAAGCAGCCTAAATCTTGGATTTCCTGAAATTCCTAGCAGGGCATCTGACTAGAGTAAGTTTTCTGCATCCGTAATGTGCCTCACTACACTGCAGAGGATGGTCTTGTGGCCTCCAGAACCAGCCAGTGTTAGGGTACAAGTGGATCACAAAGATTCTGTGGTAAAACAGTTAACACATTTTTCATCCACATGTAATATCAGTTTTCCATAAGCTGATACAATTTTTTAACTCAAATCTTATGATTCTTAACAGATCAGTTAGATCATGAGTGCTGTCTTGTATCTTTAGGGAGTTACTGAGCTCCTCATGAAGCTGTATAAACAACTTTTCATGCAGTCATATAGTTGAACATCAGCATATATATAGTAGTTAAGAAAAATGAGTCTTTATAGAATTGAATTCATTTGGATTGCAGTGTATTATGTTTCAAAGAAGAGAGAGCAATGATGATGTTTCTAACATCATACTTTAAAATTACACCACAGATTTCTACACAATTTGTGTATGACTTTTAGGTTTGACATCCACAAAAATCAATATATGTTATAATTTTGTTGTAACTGAATATATAGGTATGACTTTTTGTCACAGAGGTTTTATTGAAAGCCCATTTTGAATTTGAGCAGATAGTGGTTTTTATAACTGCAGTTGTTTTATGGACCTCGGCGAGTTTTAAATCCCATGAGCCAACTTTCTGTGTTTTTTGTTTCTGCAAGTTAGACATCATTCTGTAATGTGGGACTTCATTGTTTCCAAAATTCTAATCAAGTGATGTTAGTATAACCCCTAGAGATTGTCATATTGTAGTATGGTAGTAGTAAAGAATGTGAAGAAGTTACTGAGGGAAGACTTAACTTTTTCTGAAACCACATAATTATTGTAGTTTTGTTTTTCTCATAATCTAAATCTTTAAAACTTCTTAAATTAGTTGGTATGAGGTCTCAGCTTATGTCACATCAGTCAAAGCCACATTTGCTAATGTGTCTATAGCGTTTTTGTTCCCTCATAAGATGATAGCAGTATATTATTTTTGTTTTTCTAAAATCTCTACAATATGTACTGAAGATTTTGATTTTCATCTCTTTTCCCATTGGAGTTTCAAGTGAGTTGCCTGATTTAACATCCTTGTCAGTTTAAATTATGTTTACACTTTCTCTTTTATACCTTTAACCATGAAGCTAGAAATTATGGGCCTATTTTCCTTACCTCTAGGAAGGAAAATTACCCACAGACCCTTTGACAGGAAGCGGAGAAAAATGACAAAAAATGTTTTAAAATTTGATCTGACTTTTTGAAAATGGACATGGACCCTAAGAATAACTTTCTAAACCTATTTTTAACAATGATGGCATCACTTTTACCCTCCCGCTCCCGGTCTTCCTATTCATATATCCATAAGGCCTCCTCATTCCCCAAGGAATGTCCAGGCTTCAGCTGTGTCACCAAGATCCTTCACAATCTGGCACTAGCCAGTATTTACATGTGGATCTCTACTTCTTCCTTACGGATTATGCTTTATCCATACTAGTCTGTGACAGTTGGAATTCTGAATGGTTGACACTGGGTTTAAGCAGGTTGGTTGTCATTTAAGAAAATCAACTTGTAGGATTTCTTATCCTGGAGTAGATTAGAACCAGGTCAAGAATCTGTATCATCAGATTGATGGGGTAGGAGAGATTATTTCATCATGAATGACTCTGGGAGAGTAGTAGCTTCAGCAAAGACAAGACTGGAGCTTTTTCGTTGGTTCAGCTCAGTTCTACTCATCTTAGTTCTGTTTTTATGGAGGAACTTTCTGATCTTACAGAGCTGTGGCTATATTGGTAGCACTAGTTGCCCTGGAGGGAAACTATATCTTATGGGTATCTGAGGAAGAGCCATACTTTCCAGCCAGGTTTTCATTTTTCTTGTGTGTTTCTGTTTTTTCCCCAGATAAGTTATGAAGTTTGTCCTGGTGAGAATGCTGTATAAATCTCCTCTGCCACATAATAGTACATGCTCTTGGAATATTGGTTTCATGAATGAATACTAATTACAGTAGAGTCAGAGTCAAGCTGTGTGTGTGTGTGTGTGTATGTGTGTTATAGTAGAACTAAAGATACATAGCTCTGGAAGCTAAGAGAACTTTCAGGTAAACCTCCTGCCTTAGTAAGCTACTTTCTTTTCAAGTGTTCTACCATCCCTACTTCTCATTTCATAGAGCACACCTTCTGAAAATGTGTTCCTTAAGATACCCATTCGGTGAAATTCTCTGATAAATATAGATAAATAATATACAATAATCAGAAGTATTTGGGAAATGCATATTTATCCTAGAGATAAATTATTACAGAACTACGGTATATATTATTAACTTATTAAATGCAAATAGTACAGGAAGGAAAGTTTAAAAATTACATTACCCAAGCTTTCCTTCACTTATTTGACCATGAAAAGCTTTTAATGAGGAACTTGTCAGTGATTAACATCCTGTGTAATAAGTATCTGAGAAACACATTTTGGGAAATGCTGTCATGAGAGCCCTCTAGTTCCCTGACCCTAGTTCCTAGTCTGCTTTCTTTTTATTAGCACACCCTCCCTTCACTTCTATATCCAGCTTAGAGACTATATTTCGTTGCTTCTGCCACTCTCTTATATTCTAAACTCCTCTTAGAGGCTATATTTCATTGCTTCTGCCACTCTCTTATATTCTAAACTCCTCTGCCCTAATATCTTGTCTTTTCTGCCTCTCCTGGAAAACTTTGATATGGTCCAGTCTCTGTGTTCATCTTCTCTGCATCTTTACCCTGGCTATTGAGTGCTGCTGAGGATAATCTTCCATCTGTACAGATGAGGGCTACCAGATCAAGACCTTCTGCCCCATTTGGGCCCTCAGAACTTTCCTGGAAGCCTGTGTTTCTCGGTTCAGCAATTCCTCATTCTACAGAGTGGCTAGTTTAGATCTTCACTACATCTCTTCTTGCTACCTCCCATCTCAGTTTCAGTAGATGACCTTGCTCCCTACTTTATAGAAAAAAAATGAAATGTTATAATGCGAGTACCTAGAGAAGTTGTATAGGTGTTTTAAATGTGGTCTTTGGAATAAGGTTAAAAAATTGAGATCATTCTTAATTTCCTTTTCTTCCTTCACCCTTCATGGAAGTAACATCTCATCAGTTCTGCCCTCTAAATATCCCTCTCCTCTTCTCATGATCTCGGCTTGGATTTCTTTAGTGAAAGTCCTCATAGTTTCTCACTTGTGAGGCTTCTAAGCTGATCCTCTGCCTCCAATCTTCATTCCCTGCCCACCATACAGATTTTAGCACATTTTTCTTCTGCTTATGACCTCCCAGTGACTACCAATTGTTTATAGGCTAAAGCTCAACACCAGTTAAGAAGCAGTATATGCTCTGGTTACTACTTACCTTTCTATTCCCTCTTCATCCTTCTTCCAGCTTCTCAGCTCTTACAGAGCTTTTTCACCTTTGGCCTCTTGCAATGCCCAAATCCTTCTGTGGGATTTATCCTTCTTTTGCTAAATCACATTCATCCACTCAGGCTCAGTTAAGAGGTTGCTTCCTCTGTCAACTTCAGGTTAGGAATAAGTGCCCCTCTAATAGGCTCCCATCTCACCCCAAGCTTTCACTCTTACAGCACTGTCATGCTTTATTGTGAGCATGTGCTTTTTGTTCATTCCCCACTGTATTTTTTATACCTAATACAATACCTAGCACTTGGTAAGAGTTCATGAAATGTTTTCTGAACAAATGGTGTGGTATAGTAAAGAGCACGGGATGTGAAGCCAAATCATTAATTGTGTTACTTAATTCTGTCTGAGTTTCAGTGATATGTTTTGTCTCTCTGTTGTGTATATGTGTGCAGGTGTGTGTATTATGTAAATTCAAAACAAGCCTAGCAGTGTTTTAAATATAGTTGATGATCAATAACGGATAATATTCATCTATCCATCCTATTAATTTGTCCTTCCAACAACTTGATAAGAGGGAGCATCTGGGAAGCCCCAGGCATTGCCAGCCTTGCTTCCCATGCAGTGAGAAAGACCATATCTTCCTGGGACTGGAGATGGTGAGCTGTCGAGCAGCTCTGTTCTTCCCACGGCAAATTCTTACCTCCACCTTTTCCTGCCTCCTCCAAGACCTTGCTCCATCTCTCTTTTTTCAGTAAGCTAGCCAATGGGGCTTCTATAGATAGTGATGATCTCCAAAATGAACTGAGTAGCATCAACATGATTAAGAGGGGTTTGAATGGCAAGATAAGCAAATGCTAGAGAAGTACTCAGTGCACTTGGCACCTCCTGACCAAGAGTATGTTTGATAATATCTATTGATATGACTTGAAATGAAAGAACTGTTTTCCACTATTTGTGAAATTTGACGTCTCTTTGAGAAAATGAGTAGAGTGTCGTGGAAGTATAAAAGAGTACATTTACATTTTATTTTATTTTATTTTTGGAAAGGGAGAAAAAGGTGAATTTCTCAGGTTATAGCTGTTATTAATTGAGCTCCTACTGCAGGCCGAACACTGTGCTCAGGACTTTGTATGCGTTATCTTATTTACTCCTCACAAGGATCCTGTAAAATAGCATTTCACTACCATTTAGCACTAAGGAAACTGAGACTTGGGAATGTTGTCCAAGATTTTCATAGCAAGTAAGCAATATACTGGAACCAGTATATAGACACAGGGTTGATACTAGAATCACATCACTGTTCTGGGGCCAGTGAGCTCAATGTCCTTCTTGGGCAGGATTCTAGAACATTTAAGAGTCCTTTAGGAAAGATCAGGATCCTTATAAGTCAGCATAGATTCCTGAGAAGAAATCATATCAGAATAATATAATTTACTTTTTTGACAGCATTGCTAAACTTCAAGGTCAGAGAAAATGCAGAGTTTGAATATTGTATCTTAGGATATTAGAAAAGTATTTAACAAGGTCTTTCATGATATCCTTGTAGACATTATGTAGTGTGACCTAGCTGGTGGTCCTGTTATGAGAGTGCAACAGTTATACTCAAATGTGCTTATATCAGTGAGAGTTTACTGGAAGAAACAGAAACTACTCTAGGTATTCCACACACAAAGAAATGTAAGTCAGAGTTTGTATTCATGTGTTCTCATATTGCTTTAAAGAACTGCGTGAGACTGGGTAATATATAAAGAAAAGGGGTATAATTTGCTCATGGTTCTGCAGCCTGTACAGGAAGCATGGCTGGGGAGGCCTCAGGAAACCTACAATCATGGTAGAAGGGGAAGGGGAAGCTGGCACGTCCTACGTGGCTGAACAGGAGAAAGAGCAAAGGGGTTGGTGCTATACCCTTTTAAACAACCAGATCTTGTGAGAACTCAACCACGAGACAGTACTAGGGAGATGGTACTAAACCATTAGAAACCACCCCCATGATCCAGTCATCTCCACCAGACCCCCCTCCAGCATTGGGAATTAAAATTCAGCGTGAGATTTAGGTGGGGACATAGAGCCAAGCCATATTAGAGATGTAGATGTTAAGAAAATCAATGGAAGGCTAGAGGAGAAGACTGTGTAGCATAGGCTTCAGGAGTGACTCCCACACCACCACAAAAGTGAGCATATAAGGAACAACTACTACTGCCACAATGAGGAATAGCAATCCAGAGGCTGCCACTGGCACTGTTGAGTTCAGTAATACAGATTGAAATAAACCATCATTGCTATTTAGGGATTAGAAAGCTACTAAATATTACTGTAACCACTCCTCAGTACCTGTGAAACTGGTGACTAGATGCTAGAATGCTGCTGTAAATAATCAAGTCTCCATGACAGGGCTTGCAAGAAGGAAATAACTAAACTAGCAGACACATAGCTTCTGTTTGTTTTTTCCACCCCACAGTTGTGAAAGAGTGCACTTACCCAGAACTCTAGTTGCAAGGAATTCTGAGAAATGTGGTGCTCACCTCTCTAGCCTCTATGATACAAAGGCTCACCAGAGGCACATGGCAGTGGTTGCTAAATTTCGGTCGACTACAGTGTTAAATAATAAATCGTTTACCAGAAGATTTCTCATTTTGTGATACAGAACCTCGGCCTCAAGCCCTGGCTAGCTCAAAATTTTTCATAGAAACTTGGGTGAAGCTATAAGGTGAAGGTCCATCAGAATTGCAAATAACGTGAAGTGGAACAAAATAAAAATATGTTATAGGATAGAATGAGGATCCTAAAAGATCACCACAGGCTGGAGCAGTGGGCTTGATTTACAAGATAAACCCTGGTCTTGGGTCCAAATAACTAGCCTTACAAGTATTTGTAACAGTCAGTCTTCAGAGATACTGGTCTGAAGACTGGAGCAGGGTTTGGGCATCTCTGCTTTTAAAATATATTTTTTAAAATTTAAAAACTCTACAAGAGCTTCTGAGGGGCAGCTAGGACAGATAACCACTTTTTAGAACAAGGAAATAAACAGCTTCCCTCTGCTCTCGGAGCTGGGAGCTGGAACTCATCTGGAATATTGTGTTTAGAACTTACGGGAATATTTAAGAAGGCTGGAGATACACTGGAGCATGTTGAACAGAGAGGCAGCTGGATGGTGATGTAGGTGGAGACCATGTTGTGTTAAGAATGGGTGGGGAGGCCAGGCGTGGTGCTCATGCCTGTAATCCCAGCACTTTGGGAGGCTGAGGCAGGTGGATCACCCGAGGTTGGGAGTTCAAGACCACCCTGACCAACATGGAGAAACCCTGTCTGTACTAAAAATACAAAATTAGCTGGGTGTGGTGGCCTATAATCGCAGCTGCTCGGGAGGCTGAGGCAGGAGAATTGCTTGAACCTAGGAGGCGGAGGTTGCAGTGAGCTGGAGATTGCACCATTGCACTCCAGCCTGGGCAACAAGAGCAAAACTCCATCTCAAAAAATATAAAAAGAATGGGTAGCGAGGTCGGGCGCCGTGGCTCACACCTATAATCCCAGCACTTTCGGAAGCCAAGGCAGATAAGGTCAGAAGTTCGAGACCAGCCTGGCCAACATAGTGAAACCCCATCTCTACTAAAAATACAAAAATTAGCCGGGCATGGTGGCATGTACCTGTAATCCCAGCTACCCAGGAGGCTGAGGCAGGAGAATCGCTGGAACCCAGGAGGCAGAGGCTGCAGTGAGCCGAGATCGTGCCACTGCATTCCAGCCTGGGTGACAGAGCAAGACTGTCTCAGAAAAACAAAAAAAGAATGGGTGGAGAAATCACCAGTTATGTTTAGGTTGTATATTATTTACTTATATTAACCTTTCATAAATATTTATCATTTCTTAAATACTGGGTTAAATAATATTTACTAAATATACATTTTAACAATGTCTTACCTGTATATGCCTATAGTATTTATTGATTTTGAGAATTTCAGAGTTTATTTTGGACAGCACATATATGCAGTTTTACTTAAATAGTAGGAGAAAGCAAATGAAGTTCCGCTTTAGCTTTTTAGGAGTTACTCTGGAAACAGATACTAGATATTCAGCGGCAGTTTAGGAGAGATACCAAGAAAGGAAGGCTGACTCTGCTCCCTGGTTCATCCATTGTTCCTAGACAAAATTGTGAAGTGTGAGGCAATTTGTTTTGTTCTGAACGTCTACTTCCATGCCGTATTCTTTGCTTAGTAATATCTTTCTCTCAGTTCTCATATCCTTTCCTTCCTTCCTTTTTTCCCCCAAAATCTGTTTTGGAAAAAGACCAGATACACAGGAATAAAATGCCTAATAATGTTCCTAATGTTCATGAAATACATTTTCACCCAGAATCATACAGCCTTGAGCCAAAGGAGTAAATCACTAAGGATGGAATTTTAGATGCCAAGAAATAATTGGCAAGGGTAGGAGAATGTGTAGGGGAATTACTTTCCCACTTATCATGCTTTTATGAAACACTGTTGCATTCCTCTTTAACTTAGGAGGTTAGTGTTGCCTGGGATATGACAATAAAGGTGACAGCAATGAACTACAGGTCCCTCTTGCAAATACTCATCGTATTTCTGGGCAACTAGAAATCGTTCATTTTCCTTTACAAAAGTATGAGGAAGCCAGGTAAGGTGTGGCTGCAGTGGTTTGGAGTTCCCTGTGGGCACTGAGTATAGTCTACTCTTCTGTGTGCTCTTGGTCCGTGGGATGTTTAACAAAGTATAACCCAGCTCAGACCTGCTGGTGTATGTATTTTGGTTGTAGGATACCTCTTTTTTAGCACAGAACACACACAAGGATGTAAATATTAGTCTTCCCTGTACAAATGAAAATCTCTTTCCTGTATAGGCCTTTGAAGAAAGCATTTTCATAGATACACACAGTGACCATTACAATATTCATTACTTGCACAGGAAATCCTTTTACTTAACTAAAATCTTGGGCTTCAATTTTTGTTTCCTTCTATTCTGCCTTCATTGGAGATTGAAAACAGCTGGTCATTATTTTCTGTGCAAAGAACCCTTCATAAATACTTGGATACTTACTAAGTTCTTCCTCAGACTTGACTTTTCTTAGCTGAATAATTTCAGTCTCTTTAACCTTTGTGCAGGTATTATTTTCTAAGCTTTTTAATCTCTTATGAATAGTCTGTGGAACTTCTCCATGTTATGTTTATCCTTCTTTGTTTTAAAATACAGTATGGTGAAGTTCAGAAAAAAACTGATGTCAGTAGCTTCTGTGTTAACATCCTGGTTTTTATATGTATTCACTATACTCTTGGCAACAAATTAAAGGACACATTTCCAAGGTCATTAATGAGGTGGAACCACCCACATCTTAAAATATTTTTAGAAGAACAAATTAGGTAATCTTTATAAATCTCTTTGATGTTGACACATACTTTGCTAAAGTCATGATTGTTATTTTATTCTCTAAACTTGAATATCTTTGTCATAATCATGGTAAGAAGTTAAAAATTAAATTATTTTGTTAAAGTATTTTTAAATATTACTTTATATATTTACATTTTTATGAGGACTTTTGTTTAGAAGATGTGCAAATTAGGAAACTTAATGAATAATTGTGGGTGGACTGACATATTTTCTATGGTATTATATTCCTCACAATTTGATTTACTTGTTAATGTTTTGGGGATGCATGAAGGAGATGAAAAGCAACCTTTTTCTTTAAAATTTCTTATCCACAAAGAGAATGAATGATAATTACCTTATTCTTTGTTGCTAATAGGCTTTTAGTTCCATAAGCAACTAGTTGAAGGAATTGGGGCCAAAATTGAGGAACTAGGTAATTCTGAACATTAAAATTATTGTTAAAATAAAATGTTTTTTTTAAGCTGGGGATCAGAATTCAGCTGCAGCTGGAGAAATTGATGTCAATTTTATGTGATTATTCTTTCTGTGCTTAAAAAAGTATTTGCCGTAGCAACCACATCACATATGACAGTGGTTACTGTCTTGAGATTTCCTGCTTTATTTTCTCATTGAAGAGCCTAGTATTTTTTTTTTTTTTTAATAAGTCGTAAGTCAGAAACATCATCCTCTCTGTCCCACTTCTGTGAACATGTATCTCCCTGGAGACTCAGCTCCACATTGTGGCATGTGTTTCATATTGTGTCGTTAAACATTACTGGGCAATTGCAGCTGCCCCCTCCCGTTAACTTTTAAAACAAACCTAACCTGTTTTCCTCTTTAAAATTATTTTAAAATTGTTTTTTAATCTTTTATGTGTATGACAAAGAGATACTCTAAATGTTAATGCTAGGTTTTAAATTAAGCAATGGAAAATATTTAGAAGTGTAAGCACATACGTTTGAATAAAAAATTAAGTGTAAACATATCTTGGTTAATAGTATCTTATCAAATCATCCAGAAAGAAAAATCTAACAGAACAGATTCCTTCTTTTATTTAAGTTGCTTTTTAAACTTTTGTTAACTCTCTGTAAGAATGTTTATTTTTATCTTAGGAATGGGTTATTTTTTAAATTTTTGAGTATGGAAGCCAAAAGGCATTTTGCCATAGGTTTTTTAGGTCAACCTGTAAAAAAACCTTTAAAATTATAATGTATCTGAAACGTACTGATATTTAAACTACTCTGTATAATAGTGGACTTCAAGTTTGAAATTGGGATGTTTCTGCAGTAAAACTGAAGATCGCTGCTTCTTCTGCTTCTCCCTACATCCTCCATTTGGGAATAGAAATGTATCAGTTAAGGACTGAATTTGACTGTATGTACCAATAAACCCAAATAACAGTGGTTTAAACAAAATAAGATTAATTTCTTTTCTCATTTAACGAGAAATCCAGAAGCAAAGTATCCAGCACTGGCAGAGTGAGTTCATGATGTCATTAGAAATCCTTTCTGTGACACCATCTTTAGGGTATTATGCTTGTTCTTCTGCCTGCAAAATAAATGCAGGATCTCTAGACATCAAGTCTGCATTCCAGGCAGTAGAAAAGAGCAAAAAACAGAAAGGATTGTGCCTGTATCAAGAAAACAGAGCTTTCCTAGAAACCCTTACTTGATTTTTTTTTTTTTTTTTAAGAGAAGGGTCTTACTTTGTCATCTAGAGTGGAAATGGTGGTGTGATCATAGCCCATAGCTTATTGCAGCTTCAAACTCCTGGCCTCAAGCAATCCTCCTGCCTCAGCCTCCCAAAATGCTGGGATTAGAGGTATGAGCCACCATACCTGGCCTAAACCATTACTTTTTATGTGTCATTAGCCAGAATTGTATTACATGGCCACTTTTTCCAACAAGATAGATACTTTCTCACCCGTAGGCAGGAAGCTAGGAATTATAGTTATTAGGGAGGCACATTTTTCACTTCAAGACACTACGACATTAATGGTGGCTCATGTGACTTCAGTTAGAAGCTCCTGATTGAGATGTTGTCAGGAGCACGCACAAGACTGTTGGGGTTAGAAAGGTAGATTCCTGGAATGAAATTTCCTAGTAATTTCCTTTCTTTATTTAATCAGCACCAAGGAGAAGTCTGCTTCTCCCCTTTCTGTTGCTACCACTTCTCTCTAATCAAACTGTTTCTTCTCTGACTCATTGCAGAAAAGAACACTGTCTTTCCTTCAGCCTTTTTCTTACTCTCCTCATCTTTATAGGAAATGCCTGGTCAGCCCATCTTTCTGTTTTGAAGGTTTTTATAGAAGATTAAAATTCCCCCCACTTTATTCTTTGTAGTGAAAAAAACAACCTCTGAGATTTGATTTTTCTCCTTCTCCTTCCCAGTGTATGCTGCTACTCTTAGCATGTAGGTCATATTAGAATAGGTACTCTATAAATGTTAGTTTCTGGTAGGAAAATATTAGTTTTTAATTTGCTCCAATAATGGTTTGGGTGAATTTTCTCAGATACAGAGGTCTGAAGTAAGAGTCAGTGGTATATCAAGAGAACCCTGTTTATTACAGTACTGGGGAGTTTGTAAAGATTCTGGGATGAAGAGTTCCTTATCTCCTAGTTGAGGAGAACACAAAGAAGACCATAATGAGAGCCTCAGCAGTGAAGCCAGTGCTGGATGAAAAAAAAAAAAATTAATGAAAGCAATGTGGTCCTGGCTTGGTGTGGAGAGAGGAAGATGATCTGGGGAGGAACATAGGTCACAGAGGGCTGCTGTCTTCACTGAATTAGTAGTGCCACAATGCATGCTTTTTGTAGTTTCTATTGTTTTGTTTCATTTTTACCAAAGTACCTACAAATACTAAATTTACTTTTTATAGAATGCTATCTAGAAATACGCTTCAGTGAAACCTTTCTATTCATTATCAAATACAGTTGATAATGGTGGTTTAGGAGTTTCTTACTTTTCCAGCAGTTCATTTCTAAAGAAACCATTTTTCCTCTCCTCCCTGATTCTGACTTTCCTTGACAAACTTGATAACCCTTATTATATAATACTGAATGTTAAAGTTTTCAGATGTATTTATGTGTGTGACACATTTTAAGACTTCTTGATGAAAACAGAACTTACAACTAAATATGTAATTCTATTACAGAATCAATCTTCCTTTTAGAAAGAAAAAGAAACAAAAAGAATAATGAGCAAAGATTTTCTTTAAGGGATTATCTACCTTCTCCTAGCTCTATGGTTTGATTTGCTACTTTGATTAGTTTATAAAAAAGTATGTGTAAGTTGAGCTACACTTGCAATTTTTTTAAACTTGCAAAATGGGACAGAAATGGAGAATAACAGGTTAAATTCCTAGACTCGATTTTCATTTAAGAGGTTACCATGGGAACCAAATTTCAATTCTGAATATAGAGAAATATGTCTTGTAATGATGAAGCCTACAGACAAATCAAAGGTACTAAAAATCTGCTGAAAATGTTAATGGAATGTATGTGTCCTATCTAAACGTCAGTAATGTAACCCATCAGATTAACCAGTTTTTGTTTTTGTTGTTGATTCCAGGGAACAAAATTGAAGATGAACACCATAAACACCATGTATTTATTTTTAGCATATTTATTGATTGTTAAAATATTACACCTTCTCTTCTATATATTTTGTTCATTTTTAACACTCCTGTAAAATCTGTTATGACAGGAAATCTAAAGGCAGCCTTGGCCATTATCTTGCTGAACTGTCCCTAAGGAGTTTCATTTTCATGAACTTTGAATGTGAGATATGAGAGTGTTCTAAGTTCTAAATTCTAAAGGTTTACCGCAAATATTGGTGTTTTATACTATCTTAAATTTGATAGACTGTCTCAATATCTTTACAGTGGGTACCGTTTGGGTCCCAGATGTCTTGTAGCATTTATTTTCTAGCCATCTAAAGCTGTAATTAGAGGACTGGTCCTTAGATAAACAGTTGTGTTGAGAGTCTTTTTCTATTTTTCCACTAATACATGCATATTCTGAAAATCAGGTTCTTTCTGACTCTACTGGGATAGATCATTCTATTATTACTTGCACCAACCTAATAATAATTGTAGTAGTCACAATACTTTCTCAAATACGTTACCAGCAGTGCACCAGTGCTAGTAATGAAATACATATAGCTTCTACTAATTCAAAAGTAACATTGAAAAACCATGTAACATGGCTCCTGCTGTTGTTCATAGATATTGAATATCTAGGTAGACAGTCAAAAACACAAATTGATAGAGATAGCTGTGAAATTATTTACGTAAAGGACCTGGAATTCTGCATTAGGGAACTTATGACTTAATGAAAAGTAAAGATGGAAACACATTTAAAAGACATAACTCAGCCAGGTGTGGTGGCCCACACCTGTGATCTCAGCACTTTGGGAGGCCAAAATGGGAGGATTGCTTGAGTCCAGGAGTTTGAAACCAGCCAAGGCAGCATAGTAAGACCTCATCTCTACAAAAAGTAAACAAAAATTAACCAAGTGTGGTGGTGCATGCCTGTAGTCTTAGCTACTCAGGAGGCTGAGATGGGAAGATCGCTTGAGCCCGGGAGGTCAAGCCTTCAGTGGATAGAGATCATGCCACTGCACTCCAGACTGGGAGACAGAAGGAGAGACCCTGTCAGTCAGTCAAATCAGTCGGTCTGCCCCCCCCATCCATCCATACAACATATTCATAGGGTAAAAATAAAAATTACTTTTACCAATAATTATATTATTCACATGTTTACATTGTATCGTAATCGTTCATTTAATCAGAGATTAGGCTCAACCATCGAAACACCCACTAGAATTGAAAAAGACCTCTGGATAGGTATTAAAAAATAAGATTACTTGCAAATAAAGATCACATAGAGAAAAACTTAGTTATTTAAAAAAGAGTAAATAACACAAAACCACATAATTAGCAGGATTTCTGAGATACATTTCTATACTCATGTTCATAGAAGCATTATTCAACGAAAGTGGAAAAACCCAAGTATTCATTGACAGACAAATGGATAAGCAAAATGTAGTATATGCATAGAATTGAATGTTATTTATCCTTGAAAAGGAAGGAAATGTTGACACATGCCACAACATGAATGAACCTTGAGGTCATTATGTTAAATGAAATAAGCCAATCATAAAAAAAAAAAAAAGGAGAAAAAAAAAAACACTTTAATGGATTTCACTTATATGAAGTATCCAGAGTAGTAAGACTCATAAAAACAGAAAGTAAAATGGTGGTTGCTAGAGGTAGGGAAAAATGGCGAGTTGTTTATTGGGTACAAGAGTCTCCATTTTGCAAGGTGAAAGTTCTGGAGATTGGTCACACAATACCTCATGCTACTGAACTGCACATTTTTAAATGGTTAAGATGGTAATTAAAAAATTTTTTTATTGCGGTAAAATGCATATACCTAAAATTCACCATCTTAACCATTTTTAAACATAAGCATACCTCATTATTGCGATTTGCTGTTTTGTGCTTCACAGACACTGTTTTTTACATATTGAAGGTTTGTGGCAACCTTGTGTCAAGCAAGTCTGTTGGCGCTGTTTTTCCAACGTTATGTGCTCACTTTGTGTTTCTGTTTCATAGTTTGGTACTTTTCACAATATTTCAAACCTTTTCATCGTTATATCTGTTACAGTAATCCGTGATCAGTGGTCTTTGATGTTACTATTGTAATTGTTTTGGGACACAACAAACTGTGCCTATATAAGATGGCAAATTTAATTGATAGTTGTAGTATGTGTTCTGACTGCCCCACCAGCAGGCCATTACCCTGTTTCTCTCCCTCTCCTCAGACCTCCCTGTTCTTTGAGACACCACAGTAGTGAAATTAGGCCCATTGATAACCCTACAATGGCCTCTATGTGCTAAAGTGAAAGGAAGAGTCACACATCTCTCACTTTAAATCAAAAGCTAGAAATGATTAAACTTAGTGAGGAAGGCATATTGAAAGTTGAGACTGGGTGAAAGCTAGGCCTCTTGCACCAAACAGCCAAGCTGTGAATGCAAAGAAAAAGTTATTAAAGGAAATTAAAAGTTCTACTGTAGTGAACACATGAATGATAAGAAAGTGAAACAGCCTTTCCCTTTCTGATATGGAGAAAGTTTAAGTGGTGTGGATAGAAGATTAAACCAGTCACAACATTTCCTTAAGCCAAAGACTAATCCGGATCAAGGCTCTAATTCTGTTCAATTCTGTAAAGGCTGAAAGAGGTGAGGAAGCTGCAGAAAAAAAGTTTGAAGCTAGCATAGGTTGGTTCGTGACATTTAAGGAAAGAAGCTATCTCCATACCGTAAAAGTACAAAGTGAAACAGCAAGTACTGGTGTAGAAGCTGCAGCAAGTTATCCAGAAGTTGTAGCTAAGATAATTGATGAAGGTGGCTACACTAAACAACATAATTTCAATATAGAAGAAACAGTCTTCTATTGGAAGATGTCATCTAAGACTTTCCTAGCTACAAAGGAGCCTGGCTTCTGAGCTTCAAAGGACAGGCTGGTGGTGGAGATTAAGTTAAAACCAATGTTCATTTACCATTTTGAAAATCCTAGGGCCCTTAAAAATTGTGCTAATTCTGTTCTGCCTATGCTCTGTAAACGGAATAATGAAGCCTGGATGGCAGCACATTTGTTTACACCATGGTTTGCTGAATATTTTAAGCCTACTGTTGAGACCTACTGCTGAGAAAAAAAAAGATTATCTTTGGACTGTTACTGCTCAGTGAGAATGCACCTGGTCACGCAAGGGCTCTGATGGAAGTATGCAGGGAAATTAATGTTGTTTTCATGCCTGCTAACACAACATCCATTTTGTGGCCCATAGATCCAGGAGTATTTTAGACTTTCAAGTCTTATTATTAAGAAATACATTTTATAAGGCAATATCTGCCATAAATAGTGATTGCTCTGATGGATCTGGGCCAAGTAAGTTGAAAACCTTCTGGAAAGGATTCACCATTCTTCATGTTATTAAGAACACTTGTGATTCATAGGAAGAGGTAAAAAGATCAGCATTAACAGGAGTTTGGAAGAAGTCCATTCCAACCATCATGGATGACTTTAAGGGGTTAAAGACTTCAGTGGAGGAAGTAACTGCAAGTGTGGTGGAAATAGTGAAAGAACTAGACTTGGAAGTACAACCTGAAGATGTGACTGAATCGCTGCAATCTCATTATTAAACTTGAACAGATGAAGAGTTACTTCTTGTGGATGAGCAAAGAAAGTGGTTTCTTGAGATGGAATCTACTCCTTGTGAAGATGCTGTGAACATTGTTGAAATGACAACAAAGGACTTCGAATTTTCCATAAACTTAGTTGATAAGCAGTGGTAGAGTTTGAAAGGATTGACTACAATTTTGAAAGTCGCTCTGCTGTGGGTAAAATGTTATGAAACAGCATCTCATGCTACAGAGAACTCTTCTGTGAAAGGAAGAGTTAACTGATACAGCAAACTTCACTGTGGTATTATTTAAGAAACGCTACAGCCACCCCAAACTGGACTTCTAAGCAGCACAGGTGCCTTTGCACTCTCTCATTATTCTCCAGGGTTCTCCCGCTGACATTTCAGTCAAATCTTAGCTGTTTATCTGTTGCCTTGGTCTTTTTTTGTTGAGAATGGACTAGCACCAGGCCTCTCTTGTCAGCCATCTTTCTGATGTCACTCCTAAACATAACTTTTAGAAAACCAAATACCGCATGTTCACACTTAAAAGTGGAAGCTAAATGTTGAGAACACATGGACACATCTGGGGAACAACATACACTGGGGCTTTTCAGAGAGTGGAGGCTGGGAGGAGGGAGAGGATCAGAAAAAACAACAAATTAGTACTAGGCTTAATACCTGGGTGATGAAATAATCTGTACAACAAACCCCCATGACACAAGTTTACCTATGTAACAAACCTGCACATATACCCCTGACCTTAAAAGTTAAAAAATTTTTTCTTTAAGAAAATTGACGTTGTGAAGGCAAGCAATCAAACAAACATAACTTTTATGTGCACTGGGAAACCAAAAAATTTATGTGACTTACATTATTGCAATATTCTCATTATTGCAGTGGTCTGGAACCAAACCTGCAATAACTGTGAAATATGCCTGTATCTAGTTCAGTGGTATTAATCTTAAGCACTTCCATGAAGTTGTGCAGCCATCACCACCATCAGTTTCCGTAATTCTTTTCATCTTGTAAAACTCAACTTCTGTACCCATGAAACACTAACTCCCCGTTTCCCTGTCCTCTTATTACCTAGTAACCACCATTCTGTTTTCTGTCTCTATGATGTTGACTACTCTAAATACCTGACATAAGTGGAATCATACAGTATTTTGTTCTCTTGTTACTAGCTTATTTCACATAGCATAATGTCCTCAAGGTTCATCCATGTTGTAGCGTGTGTCAGAATTTCCTTCCTCGCATTTTGCTTATCCATTCCTCTGCAAATGGGCACTTGGCTTGCTTCCATGTGTTAGCTATTATGAATAATGCTGCAATAAACATGGGGATACAGATACCTCTTCAAGACCTGGCTTTCAATTCCAGATATATACCCAGAAGTAAGATGGTAAATTTTATCTTATAAAAAAATTTTTTTAAAACACATAAGGTGAAGTCAATAAAACCTTCGTTTTGATATGGCAAACCATTTTATTTTAAGGCAATGAGACAGAATTTTTTTAATGAATAAATATCACCATTACCACTCTCTCTTGTATCCTCACCTAAGCCGTCTCACCTAGGCTCCCAATCTGTCAAATAATGCACATAGAGATCCAAAAGTAGGGAGAAAGGAAAGAGGAGATAGGATGCTTACCTGTCAGTTCTGTCTCCCTCACCCCACCCTTTTGTTTTTTGAAGTTTGTTTAAGAATTCCAGACTCTCTGATTTGTCACATAAACTAGGCATCGATTTAGGCTTTCCTCATATTTTTAAAGACTAAAAATAAGTCTTAGCATGCATTCTTTTGATCAAAATGACCTTAAAGCTCATCCCAACTAACAGTGTTACTTAGTTGTCATAGTAGTAACTGTAGTTTTAAACTGTGCCAGGACTATCACAAATGCAATCTAGGTTGATCAGATGACTGTTATGAATATTATGTGTCTTTTTAGAGGAACAATGAGACTAGAATGTCTCCATAGGCAAGTAAACAAGTTGATGATGACTCTGAAACATATATCCTATGAAAGGAACTGGGGATGTTTTATATTAAAAATAGACAGCCAAGACAGGAGCCATTACCTCTGTCTTCAGATATTTGAGGAACAATTATATGAAACAGGCATTTATTTGGAACATGAGTGTAAATTACAGAAGGAAAGATTTCAGTTTTACATTTTAAAAATACTTTTTGTAACTTACAGTTGCCCAGCAGGGCCCCTTGTGGGGAGGTGCACTCCCCACAAAAAATTTTTAAGAAACTAGTTTACCACCTGACCAACATGGAGAAACCCCATCTCTACTAAAAATACAAAATTAGCCAGGCATGGTGGCATGTGCCCGTAATCCCAGCTACTTGGGAGACTGAGGCAGGAGAATTGCTTAAACTCAGGAGGCAGAGGTTGTGGAGAGCTGAGATCATGCCATTGCACTCCAGCCTGCACAACGAGCAAAACTCCATCTCAAAAAGAAAAAAGAAAGTAATTTACTTTCTATTTGGAGAATTACATGGGAAATGCCTTCTTGGTGGTCTCTGGGACATTTATTTGGAGCCCTGGGGCTTTAAGGAATCCAATTTGAAAACCACCGATCAAGACCAGTATAGCCAGATTAAAAATCTAGTTATTCCAAATATTTATTTCCTATTTAGTCATTCAGTATAAAAAATGAAGAGCCATTGAAAGATGCTGAGGAGAATGACGTGTTTTGGTTTGTATTTAGAAAGGTCACCATGTTGACAATATGGAAATTAAAATCAAAACTGTGATATTGGAAGCAAGGAGACGAGTTTGGAGGCTGCTACAATGGCCTAAGCAAGAAATGTTTAGAAGCTAAACTAAGACAGTTGCAATGATAAGTAGAGAAAAGGGGTTATGGTTAACTGTATTGAGAAGTAGAATTAAAAGACCTAATAATCAGTTTGCTGTGGTGGGAAGGGAGGAATCTGAGTTAATTCTCAACTTTATTATTTTTGGGGATTGAGTAAATAAGGTTGACTTTAGTGGAGATAGAATATGTCGGGGGAGCTGTAGGTTTGAAGGGAAAGATCTTGAATTTAGTTTTAGAACTGATAAATTAATTGGCAGCTCACCTCAGATTAAGTTGTCTAATAGCAAGCAAAGTTAGATATGGAACTTAGGAGCAAGGTCTGGGCTAGAGAAGTAGTGTTGGGAGACATGGATGTAAGTTTGGCAGGCGAAGCTGTGGACGTCCAGGGGCAGAGGGAATCAGAAAGACTGAGGAAGCAGTTCGATAGATATAAGAGGAAACTGAGTAAGTCCTTATAATTTCTTTTTTAATTTTTTAAAAGTATATATATATATATATATATATATTTTTTTTAGTTTGAACAGGGTCTTGCTCTGTTGCCCAGGCTGAAGTGCAGTGGCACAATCATGACTCACTGCAGTCTTGACCTCGCAGGCTCAAGTGACTCTCCCAACCTCTGCCTCAGAAGTGGCTGGGACTACAGATAGGTGCCACCACACCTGGCTAATTTTTTGTATTTTTCATAGAGACAGAGTCTCGCTATGTTGTTCAGGCTGGTCTTGAACTCCTGGGCTCAAGCATCCCTTCCACCTTAGCCTCCCAAAGTTCTGAGGTTATGGGCAATGCGCCACCATGCCTAGCCAAGTCCTCATAATTTCTTACAGCTGAAAATGTACAATAACAATAGCAATGCAGGCTTAAATACAAAGAAAAAAAGTCCACCAAAAACACTTGAGTTTTTAAAATTTACTTTCTTTGAGGAATTTGAAATACAGCTGAAATGATTTTTAATAAAATTATGATAATGATTCTACTAAACTTCTGAAGTGTTTCTACAATCTAAACATACCAGACCTTTGCCTAATCATCAGCTTAATTTTTATTTGGTCTGGGTATTTTTAAATTCTTATTTCACTTTGTTCTTTATGAAATTAATTATGTTGGCCTTGAATCTGACCAGTGCAAATTTATTATATGACTTCATAAAAAATCATACTTCAATGAAAATACTTCCTTAAATGTAAGAACTTATACCTTCCTTATGTTCTTTGTTTACCTAAGGAAATACAACCTCACCACAAGTACAAAGACCATCTTTCATGGACTACTTTGATAAGCAAGACTTCAAGAATAAGAGTCATGAAAACTGTAATCAGAACATGCATGAACCCTTCCCTTTGTCCAAAAATGTTTTTCCTGATAACTGGAAAGTTCCTCAAGATGGAGACTTTGACTTTGTAAGTACATTTTAATTCTTCCATTTGTTTTCTCCTTCTATATTTTACCATCAAATTGAGAAGCATAGTTCATATGTATATGAACTGTGTGTATGTATATACAATTATAGACCATATGTTAATATTCATTTTACAGCCATATACGTGGATAGAGGAATTGTGAAGCTGTAGCTTACTTATAGAAATGTACTTGCAGAAAATACTTTTTTATAGTTAAATAAATCATAGCTCAAATTTAGACAAATATTCAGGACTCCTTAAAACTAAAATGACAACTATTTTAAAAGATGTTTTCAATAATGCAAATATGAGATACTTCTGACAGTCAGTAAACTCAGTTGCCAAAATTAATGATTCAAAGGTATTTATGACATAGTTTGAGAATTTGCTTCAATTTTGAAAGTATATGAGTTGGTTTCTGTTTGAGTAAGTGTTAATTCCACTTGGTTTCTCAGAAATAATAGTCCTATTCTGTACCTAGGAGCATATAAACTTCCGTATAAAACTGCCTTGTCGCCTATTTTGTTACATTATCTCTTTATTTCTTCTACCCTGGTTCTTCTTACTTCTTTGAAAGAATGCATAAAATACAGATAAACTATTTTAAAGTAACTGTTTCCAGAACTTGAGAGAGTAAATTCTCAAAATGAGTGATTTAATGGAGTGAAAATTTTGTGGAGTAAATTTTTACTGAAGAACATTTTAAATAATAATGTTACTTTTCCATATTGTTCTAGAAGATTTTTTTTCCAAACAAAATAACTTTATAATCCTTTGTAGTTTTATTAATAAAAAGTAAATACAATTTTAGATATATGTAAATATATACATTTTTTAAATTTAAGAATTTTTAAGTAATATTAAACCATTTTGCTTAGACAACATGACTCCAAATGCTTTGCAATTATAAATATTTTAAGTACTTTTTTCCTCAGTGCTGTGATTGAGTTTTTAAATAATCAGATAATAAAGTTTCAAAATCTGTCCCCAGTAAATTTAGTACTAATTGCTAGCAAATATTAGCAGTATAATTCACAGGTTAGCCTGCAAACATCATTGCAATGTCTACTCAATATTTTTTTCAATATCATAGTAAGCAATTAGAAAAATAAAATCAGTATGTCTTTAGTCCTAATAAGATTTCATTTTAAGCTATCTACTTTTTAAAAATTATGAATTATTTAGAATGCTGACATTTAAGCTTTAAATTATTCATGAATATAATGAATAATGTAGAGTATTTAACCACAAAGAGTTCTGTCTTGTGTCAGTTGGAATAAATCTTTTTTTTTGTTGGCATAAATTTAAGGGTACAAGTGCAGTTTTTTAAATTTACATGGATATAGTGCATCATGGTGAAGTCTGGGCTTTTAGTGTAACCATTACCCAAATAATGTACTTTGTACCCTTTAGGTAATTTCTCATCCCTGACTCCCTTCTTGCTGTGTCACCCTTCCAAGTTTCCATTGTCTATTATTCCACACTCCGTGTCCATGTGTACACATTAGTTAGCTCCTACTTATACATGAGAACATGCAGTATTTGACTTTGCTGTTTCTGTTTCACTTAAGATAATAGCCTCCAGGTTCATCCATGTTGCTTCAAAAGTTAAGATTTTATTCTTTTTTATGGCTGAATAGTGTGAAATACATCTTAATGGTCTCTGAGAAACAGTTTGAAATGAGCTACAAAGTAATGAATAAATTATCATGGTTAAAAAATGGCAAATAAAATGATTTAATTTTGCTTCAGTTAATCTTTCTACACCCCAAAATTTAACGGCTTAAAATAACAACTATTTTACTTTCATCAAAACCAGAATTTTGTGGGTTAATAGTTTGTCTAGGTTTATCTAAGTGTGTCTTCTGCTGGGCTCACCTGGGGTTTCTTAAGTGACTGCGGTCATCTGCTGGCTTGAATGGGGCTGAACAGTCTCTAAAATTACTTCACAAATGTGTTGGCAATTGTGCTGACTATTGGCTAGGTCATATGATCTCATCAGGCAAGCCTGGGGTTTTTACATGGCAATAGTAGCCTTCCAAGAAGGTGAAAACAAGGTTGTAAGGCCTCTTGACGTCAGCTTAGGATCTGCACAGTGTCCATTGATAATAGCATCAAAAAGAATGAGATACTTGATAATAATGTTAACCAAGTAGGTAAAAGACTTGTACACTGAAAACTGCAAAAATATGGGTGAAAGAAATTAGACATCAATATATTAAAAGACATATTCATAGATCATAAGCTTTAATATTGTTAGGATGTTTATATTGCCTAAAGCAATCTACAGATTCATTGTTATCTCTGTCAAAATCCTAATGATATTTTTTGCAAAAGTAGAAGAAACTCATCCTAAAATTCATATGGATTCTCAAGGGACCCTAATTAGTCAAAACAATCTTGAAAAAGAAAAACAAAATTGAAGATCTCATGTTTCCTGATTTCAAAACTTACTACCAAGCTATTGAAATCAAAACAGTGTGATTCTGTCAGAAAGACACATGTAGACCAATGGAATAGAGAGCTGAGAAGTAAACTTTTCACACCTATGGTCAAATGATTTTTGACAAGGGTCCTAAGACCATTCAGTGGGGGTAAAGAAGAGGCATATCAACAAATCGTGCTGGGAAAACTGGATATCCACATGCAAAAGAATGAAGTTGGAGTCTTACTTTACACCATATACAAAAATTAGTTCAAAATGGGCCAAAGATCTTACAGTAAGAACTAAAACTAAAAAATTACTAGGAAATACATATGAGAAAAACTTCATGGCATTGGATTTGGCAGTGATTTCTAGGCTGGGACACTAAAAACAATTTACAAAAAAATAGATAAATTGGACTACATCAAAATGGAAAACTTGAGTTCATCACAAGACACTATCAACAGAGTGGAGGGCCACCAATGGAATGAGAGAAAACATTTGTAAATCATGTATCTGATAAGAGGTTAATATTCATAATGTATAATGAACTCCTACAACTCAACAGCAACAAAAAAAACCCCAAACAATCCATTTCAGAAATGAGCAAAGGGGCTGAGCATGGTGGCTCATGCCTGTAATCCCAGCACTTTGGGAGGCTGAGGTGGGTGGATCACCTGAGGTCAGCAGTTCAAGACCAGCCTGACCAACAAGATGAAACCCCACCTGTACTAAAAATACAAAATTAGCTGGGACGTGGTGACACATGCCTGTAATCCCAGCTACTTGGGAGGCTGAGGCAGGAGAATCACTTGAACCCAGGAGACAGAGGTTGCAGTGAGCCGAGATCACGCCATTGCACTCCAGCCTGGGCGACAGAGCAAGACTCTGTCTCAAAAAAAAAAGGTGGGGGGGTGGGCAAATGACTTAAATAGATATTCTTCCAAAGAAGATAAACATGGCTAATAAGCACGTGAAAAGATTCAATAATTATCATTAATCATTAGAGAAAGGCATATCAAAACCACAATTAGATACTACACACCCATTCAAATGACTATTATCAAAAAACAAACACAGAAAATAACAGGTGTTGCTGAAGATGTAGAGAAATTGGAACCTTTCCTTGTGCACCTGCTGGTGGAAGTATGTTGTTGTCACTATGGAAAGCAATATGGTGGCTCCTCAAAAAAACCAATATAGGGTTATCATATAATCCAGCAATTCTACCTCTAGGTATGTACCAAAGAATTGAAAGCAGGGTCTCAAAGAGATAGTTGTACACCCATTTTCATGGCAGCATTATTCATAATGACAAAAAGGTAGAAGTAACCCAAGTGTCCATTGATGGATGAAAGGATAAAAAAAAATGTTGTAATACATAAAATGGAATATTATTCAGCCTCAGGAAAGAAATTGTGCAATATGCTACAACATGGATGAGCACTGAAGACATTATGCTAAGTGAAATAAGCCAGGTCACAAAAGGACAAATGCTATATGATTCTACTTATGTGAGTTACCTATAATAGTCAGATTCATGGAGATGGAAAATAAAATGTTGGTTCTCACAGGCAGGAAATAGGGAGTTATTGTTTAATAGGTACAGAGTTTCCATTTTGCAAGACAAAAGTCGTTCCAGAAGTGGATGGTAGTGATGCTTGTATGAAAGTGTGAGTGTAAATAATGCCACTTAACTGAACACTTGAAAATGGTTAATTGCATAAAAAAATGCATAAGAGAAGAGGGGAAAGAATTTGCACAGTGTCACTGTTGTCATAGTCTGTTGTCAAAATCTGTCAGAAGTCTAGTCCTAACTCAAAGGATATGGAAATAAATTTCCCCTCATGATGGAAGGAACAGCAAATTCACATGGCAAAGGGTGCTGTGAGATGGAAGGAATTATTACAGTATACTTTGCAGACAATCTAATAGAAAGGGTGTTAATTAAAACTCAACAGAAATTAGAATGTTGAATTTAGGAAATGAGAGTTTATTAATGATTTTGATAATGTCCATTGCAGTACTCTACTTTCTGATTTTTCACATATACACAATTTTTGACATGTAGCCTTCTACTGTCTGTCTTAGACTCATTTTAGTTTTGTGAATCTATTTTTCCAGTGGCTAACTCCTGAAAGTAAACTTTTGGAAACATTTTTAGCCCCTCATAGGTTTTGTAGTCATTCTATCTGGAAATTCCAAAATTTGTTAGAAAACATTAAGCTAATTTAACAAATATTTTACTTTCTGCTTTGGATTGTGCTAGGCACTGTGGGTAAAAATAAGTTATACTGATGTATTAAGAAGACAAGGTATGAATTAATGAAGTGGTAAGTTGTAATCCAGAACAGTAACTCAGACATTGCCATGTGGTTTTGAATAAGAGGGAGATTTGGTGAAGGCTGGAGTTGTATACGAAATTATAATATGGAAGAGGACTTTGTCTAAGCATTGATAAATGGATAGCAGAAAGAGAGAAGGTAGGCACTACAAGGAATGATGTGTAATAAAAAGCTTAGCGGTAGGAAAGTATAATGTATATTGGGTGGCAATGAAGTAGAAACCTTCAAGTGTGTGGTAGTTAATTTGCAAAAATATGAGAGATAAAATGGAAAAGTATATCCAGATCAGAGGGTGGAAGCTTGCAAGGTTACAGAGTCTGAATGTTTATTTAATAGACAATGGAAAGCCACTGAAGGTTTTAAGTTGGAGGATGACATGATGAAAAGTATCTTAAGAATATTAATATTGAAGATAGCATGAAGGATTGATAGGAAGAGACTCAGGGTAGGGGATATCGGTTATGTGGCACAAGCTTAAAATAATATAGGAATAAAATTGAAACGAAAAACAAGAATGAGGAGGAAAGATTAATTAACAGAAATAGCTGACATACTAGATTGAAGAGTACTATTTTGATTAGTTAAGGTGAGGAACCAAATGATAAATGGTGACAGTAACCAAAAAATAAAATAAAATAAAGGAAAATGTTCTCACAGGAGGAAAGGTATATCAAGAGATCATATGACTGGATCCAATTTTTGCAGAGTTATTTATTTTTGACTTATATGGGGCAGATAGCCTTAAAAAGGGAATTGTGGGAGGGATGGAGTGACTAAAATAGTTTTTCTTTTCTCAACATTTATTACACCTGTCAACTGGAACTGCTCAACCCTCTCATCACTTTGAGGAAAGTGGAAAATGTTTGTAATCGCCACTGAGGGGAATGGAAATGGAAATAAATAAGATATGAATAAAGGAAGCATTGCCAGGAGATGAATAAAGAATTGCCAAGAGTAGTAGTGAGTATGGCAAAAGACAAGGAAAAGTGTGTATAAGAGGGGCAAAGAGAGGGTAGTTAAAAGAAGAAGCATAGGTGGAGCACAGTGTAAGTGATTAGGTGGACTGCTTTTCTCACAAAATGGGGAAATGGACTAAAAGCAGAGATACCAGCTGTTAATGAGGGAAATCTGATCTTATTAATTCCCTCATCTGTTAGTTACAGAATGTTAAAAAAATGTGACTCTAATATTAAAGTGTAAAGCATACTAAGGTTTATGTGTTTATCTTCCCTCTTCACGATGCATCTCGAGGCCGCCTTCTAGAAGAGAACTGTATTTTATGTAGTTCCTAAGTCTGTTTGATAGAAGTTGCTTAAAATAAGCCAAAGTTGCTTTGACCATATTTTCAGGACAAAGAAGTCTTCATCCTTCTGCCTTGAGGAAAATGGGTTCTAAGAAAAAAAAAAAAAGAAATGAAAGAGAACACTTTATTGTCTTTTGAGGTATTCAGAGCAGATTTCTAAAGGACAAAACTTATTCAGAAAGGCACCTGCTAGACAGATGTGCAGGGTAGGAAGCATTCCTTGTCTTAAAGCCTGTATGCAATAGAATTTGTGTACTTCCTTTTAAATTGTTAGCATTTGTCTTTGGGATTTTCTGTGGATTGTTTCATGTTATGTTCCTGAATGTAAGGAGATGATAAGAGAATTTATGATGTCACCAAATTGGGGATTATCGTAGAAAGATAGGAGATAAAATATATTTGGGCTAATTGAATTATTTTTAACCCTACCAGAAAAAAGTTATGTTTAGGATGTGCCTATGCAGATTTCTAAAACAAATGTAAAAGGCAAATCTGTTTATTATAGCACTAGTCTAATGTTTCAGTTTTTGTTAGAATTATTTCCAAACAGCCTTAGCATCCAGATTGTTTAGTGTTAAATAGAGAGCATGTAGATAGTGTTTTGCAGAAATTACAGTATCGTATTTAAATAGATATATTTTGGGTAACGTAAAGATTTTGGAATAAGAACAAAAATTTCAAAAGCCATCTGTTAACCCACTACATTGGTTCCAAATTTTAAAAAAGAAAGAAATTGGATTGACAATAATTACTAGTATAAAAGAAATTAGGTAAATCAACCATTTTTGGTTTTGACTCATACTGAATTGTAAGTTAACGTTTCTTAATTACTCTGATTCTTAAATATTTATTCAGTTGGCGGTGTTCTTTTGAGCTAAGGGACACAAGAATCCACCAGGGCCACACTGAAGAAAAAGTCTCAAAAATTGTGGCAGAGAAGGGAAAAAAAACTAACTTTGTTCTCCAAGTATAAAGTTGTCTGAGGCTTTTCTAGTTTTTCCACAGTCCTACCTTTGATGCCTGCATTAGCAAGTGAGTGTGATTACAGGGAAACAAAACAAAAGTCACTGCTGGAAAATGCAGAAAACAGTAAAGGGTTGGCAGAGAAAGTACCAGCTCTGCTGCTGGAGCTGCCCATGGACATTTTAGGAATCTTCACTTGTTCTGGAGAAATGTTTCTTTCTCAGGGTCTTTTCACCCTCCTCTATAGCCAGCAGCTGTGAAGGAGTGATAAAGAAACTGGAGTAGCCCCAGAAAAAGAGCAGCAGGGCCACCCGTTTAGTAAGCCCTCAGCAACACAGACCCTCTAGACAGCTTAAGGTAAAAACTTAAGCCAGCAGCATCTACCAGTTTTTTGTTTGTTTGTTTTACCAGTATAGCAGCATGTTATCTGCTTTGTCTGTTTAAATGCAGGTAATGTTTCTGGTTTTAAAAGAGATATTGGCTATAGTTTTCCTTGTAGCATACTCCTTAGTCAAAGAACTGCTTGTTCTCTGCAGTCCTTAGTTCTGTGGACTGAGGAAACCACTTCAGTTGAGTGAAGTATTTAAGCATATTGTCATCGATTAGCTTTGCATTAATTAAATGATTATTGTCAAGTATTTCCAGATGTTTGCAAGAGTATTAACAAAGTATGAAAAGATAACTATAGATATTTCAGATTTATTTCTTCTAGGGTAAAGAAGAAATAAACACACAAAATCCCAAATGTTCCAGTGGATAGCTTTGGATAAGAGTTTATGATTACAGGTGTACATGTGGCATGAACTCAAGTGTATGTGGCACATTGTGCTTTCACTACTCAGTCATTCCTTGTAGAGCCAACAGGAAATTAAAATTAATGAGAAGCCTGCACTTTGAAACAGTTGCAGAATTCTTGACTATTTCAGTCCTTTGCCAGCTCACGAAATCTCTGCTGGCAGTCATATCCAACATATGGTATGGCGTGTGCACAGTTGTGTCATATGATTGTCTAGGTCCATGTAGAATTTTTATGAGGTTTTGACCATCAGTCTGCTGAGGCATTTAAGATAGTCATAACCTTTGTCTTGAAAGGAAGGTGACCTGCTTCAAAGATAAGTGTTTATGTACAAGTAGAAAATAATAATTTAGTCACTGGGCAAGTAAACTAGATTTAGTTGATTCTGTGGTAAAGGCAACAAAGATTTTAGTGTCTCTGAACTGCTACACTGGTTTTTAAAATGTTTTTATTTAGTAGAATTTAATCCCCTTGGCTACCTGAGGTAGAATGAGTGTTTCACTTTCTTATTCCTAAAGGTGCTGTTTAAGGCTTCCGTAATTTCTGCAATTTTTATTTGGTGGTTGTGTCTAGGCAAAGTCTACTGAAACATTAAGCTAATTCTGCTTATTTAGGTAATTAATACCTTAAGTTAAAACTCATTATATCATCATTTCCCTTACAAATTTAAGTGAGCAGGCCTGTACTTATTGGATTAATTAAGATAGAAAGCACAGGTGCAGTATGTGCTTTCTTGTCAGCATGTTATAATTTATTAAGATGTTTAAAGCACATGGCAAAAGAAAAATGGCTTACATAAAGGGTTCCAAGAAGCACAAACTCTCCTTATAGTAGTTTGTTCTTTTTAAAATGTCATTTATTTAGAAAATTACGTTGAAAAATTGACTACTCTACATTTTAAAACAAGATATTGTACTCCAAGTATATGTTGTAGCTAATGTTGATGTCTAAGGAAGTTATTTTGACTATGTGGGCTTTCTATTCATAACCCAATTTTGGATGTTTAGTCAGTAAGCACTGGGGACTATTGGGGTGATTACATCAAAAGAGATGTTAACCAATAGTGGAATTTAGGATCAAAGAGTGAACAGTGTAATTTATGATCTTTTAATTTAAGACTGATATCCCAACAGTGTTTACCTTTTGAAATAAATAAAGCATTAGATTTCAAAAACGTTTTAAAAATTGATTGAGGTAACTAGTAATGCATATATCGGGTTCCGTTTTGATGATGGAATAGTTGTTTTGTACTTGAACTGTCATGAAATTTCTTTAAGTCTAAAATTATTTTTGTAATTTTATACTTAATTCAGGTTTTCTGAGTATGCATAGTATTTCACTATCAGAAATATTTCCATAACTGACTTCCATCATACTTCTCATGTCTATCTTCCATAGTTAGAAGTATGCACATCATTGTTTGGGGGCCTATCATATTTGTCGGCCTACTTGAATTAATCCTGACACCTTTTCCTCCTTCCTGCCATTAGGTTGGTAGCCTTTTCCATAGTACCTCTCATTCATAAAAATAGAAAGCCCTCATTAGGTTGGATTCTTCATGTTGGAAGACTTTTCAGTAAATAATAGACTTTTTTTAAAAAAAAATCCGGAATCTAGTTGTCTTGACTCAAAACCAAAGTAGCCTTGTTTTGTAATTGTGTTCATCAGTTGTTGAAACACCTTCCCAGAACAATAGACAGATCTTAAGGAGATAAGTGAGTGATAGGGGCATTCAAACTAATGTTGTTTCTCATAGCAGATGAAAGTGTTTTGGAAAAAAGATACCTTACTGATTTATTTTGAAGACACATTTTCATGGTTCTTAACAGACCTTTTTTTCTTCATGAATTCAATAATGGTGCATGTTGAAATTTGATATGCAATATACTATCATTAACTATTTATAAAAGGCTCAGTAACCTGGGTTAGAGTGTCAAGTTTCATTCCCACAGAACTTCAGTTTAGTTTTTAACTCTCTATCTTAATTTGAGAATGCAAATGAAACTACCTAATTGGCCAAGGCTACACATATATAAATATATAGAAAGTTAATTATTGGCCATATTCTTGTACTAACTAGTCCAGTGGAACGAGTAGTGAGTTCTGGATTATCTTTGCTAATGACAGATCTAAAATAGTCATTTTAATGCCTATATTCTTTGATGAAAATAAATATACTGTCTAATTCATTGGAACTTCAGTGATGATACAGAATTCCTGAAATTGCCTTGCTTTTGGTTTTGACCATTTATTATTTAATCATTTTTGTTCTGACTATGAACATTAAAAGACTTTCCCCTTAGCATATCTATATAAGGCACAATAGAAATAAAGTACAGATAATTTCCCCTTGCTTTGCAGAACAGTGAATTATAGCTCATGTCTGCAAATAAATTCTATTTTCCGTCTTTTATTATAAAATTATAGGTATATTCTTCTAGAAAAAATATTCTTCAAATAACTGAGTGAAGAAGATTATTAAGTTATATGTAATCCTTGGGTGTCTAGTAGTCATCATTTAGTAGCAGCTCTTTCGATATGTGGAAATTCACCTTTTTTGTTGTCATTTTTAAAAGAATTTTCCAGAATTAGTCAACCTGTGGTGTCTTTCCATATTGTATATCAGTTGCTCTCACCTGTAAGAATTTCCTCCTTGTCTATAGTCATTTATACTTTTTTTTCCTCTTGATTCCATATTTAAACTATTAGGCTTCTATTAATTTGGGCAGCTTTGCCACGTTTTGCTATGACTCATGATAGGAGGCTATTTTAAGTTGGAAACTTCAGCATCTGAATTTGTTTTTCTAAGTAGCCAGTCTTTATATTGAAAATGGTGTGTGAAGTTTTATCTACATGTATAATTTTATGGTTCAGAGGGTGTCCTATCCTTTTGTTTTGGCTAATAAACTAGTAAGTATTGGTAAAAACAACAGCTGACACATATTGAGCTCTTAGTATATGGTGTGTACTTTTTAAAGCACTTCCCTGACAATGCGGGAGATCCTTTATAGAGGGTACTATTATTATCCTTAAAAAAAAAAAAAAAGAAGAAGAAACTAATGCACAAAGAGATTAAGTTCAGTGATCAAAATCTCTTAGCTTGTAGGTGATAGAGCAAAAATTTGAACCCAGGAAATCTGACTTAAGAGTTTACTTTGTACTATTTAACAATGATACTATCACTAAGCCTTTAGTAAAGAGGTTAGCCTCCGCCAGAAGTAAAGCCATCAGTCAAGAGAAAGAGGAGATGCATGAGTTATAGCACTGAACCCAAATTCTGAGTAGTAGCAAAACTGAAGACCATTCGAATAAAGTAGGAATACAGACATGGGGCAGGCAGAGGTGCAGGGTGCAGACTGAGTTGGCTTAGCCAGCAACACAGAATCCTTTTTTTGCACATTCCAGCTGGGCCAGAGAACAGGTCCTAAAGGCAGCAATGTCTCCTGAACAGCCTAGTATTGGATATGATGCAGTAGTGACCTAGGTGGTAAAGGCTTTGGCTGCCAAGCTGCGGCCTCTAGGTTTAGCCCTAATCCTATGAGTAATTGATAGCTAATAAAAAATTTTTATGAGGGGAAAACTCTTACCAAACTTGTTTTTTGGTGTCAAAGTGAAGCATAGAGAGGAACTGGAGTCCTAGGATAACTGGATTCAAGACTGTTGAAATTGTTAAAATTGGATTAAGGCAAAAATAGTAGAATTAGAGAAGAGAGTCTACATTCAAGAAATCATCTAGATTAGATCATTTAGAATCATCTAGATCTGATCATCAGTTTTATATAGAGGATTAGAGTGAAGAAGGTTTCTGATTTAGATAATTAGACTGATGGTTTTGCTATCATTTGAGATAAAGAATAGAAAAAGGGAAGAACAGATTTTAGAGATTGGGTGTGGTGTGGAGAATAGCAAGATATGTTGTGGATATATAAAGTTTTCAATGTTTGGAGAACATATAAATCTATTAGATAGTTGAAACTACAGAATGGAACCATGAATTTGGGAATATTTGGCATGGAAAAGAGTACATGAGATCAACCAAAGAGACCCTTGAAGAGAGATGATTACCAAAAATGGATTTCTAGGGTAACCCAAATGTAAGGTGACTGGGGCAGGAACAGTGAGCAGAGTCTGGCTCTGTCTACCCATGGATATGTTGAACCAAGCTTAGATGTAGGCAGATTACAGCTGTCACCTGAGAATTTACCATAAGTAGAATTTCACTGTTTTTTTGTGGGGGGCGGTGGTGGTAGGGGGAGTGTGGTGCAGGTATCAGTCTATGCTTGAACTTAAAGAATAGTTTTAGCTATCAGGTTTTTTGTTAGCAGTTTTTTGAGCATTCATCCTACCACAGGGTGTAAATAACTTTTAAGCAGCTACAACTCGTTGGCGATATATCTGAAATTGCTTTTTTTAAAAAAAACATACTTTGAAGCATGCTCTTTCTAATCTCCCTTTTCTGTCTCTTAAGTATGCCTTTGGACAAATGCTACAACTTTTTGGTCACTTTCGGTTAGTAAAATTCTGGGTAGTTTAAAATTGTAACCTCAAATTTGATTTAAGTCTTACTTGATCCTTCCCCACCCTACATCTTAGAGTAGGCCACCTAAGTGGCCTAAGACATTTGGCATGCTTTCTCCCCTTCTAGGTCTCATTCTTGTAGAGAGAGGAGGAAGGACAAGAGAGGCAGAGGTCATCATCTGAACGAACGTGGTTATCTGAAGGTAGTAGGTCTCAGTCGGGCATAATCTGGTTCTAACTGTTGCAAAATGTCTCTGACAATGTGATGTTCATGTGGTTGGAATGTGTGGTTTTCTTGGGATGATAGCGTTATCTTGGCTCCCTTTATCACTGAGCTGTTCCTCAGAAATGGGTAGCTATATCTCCTCTCTGTTCCGTAAGTTCAAACTCCTCCCCCTCTCTAGGTAGGGCATTGATGTGTTTGATCAGCAGCCCTTGCTTCTTGCTTCTTCCCCAGCCTCTGGTTCTCTCACATGAGCCATGGGAGTCAGTGGTGTTCTTTATCTAGGATCTCAGGGAATTAGTGGGTAGATAGGGAAATGTGAGAGGTACTCTCCACTTCTCCCTCGCCCCCCCAGGTATACTATTTCTGTGGCCCTATTAGGTCTGCTGCTGCAGGCTGCTCTACCAAGCCTCCCATCTTCAGAAATCTCTAGATAAGAAGTAGACAAGTTTCTAGGCCAATATATTTTCCCCTACTTCTAGGGACATATGCCAGGTCATCTATGAACATATCACCAGGCTAAATTCTACTCCACTGACAGCACCAGAGCGGGTTGGAAGGTTCTTTGTTCAGTGTTCAGTCAAGCTGGAAAGTGAGATGTCAGTCTCCTCTTCTTGCAGGAAACCACAACGTGTCTTTGATGGAATATCTTGGTACTATGCAACGTGGCTTGAGTGAGGAAGCTGCTATGACAAAAACTGCCCCCCAGTGCTCCTGATGTACCCTTGCTCTCTTATGTAGGCTGGGTGATGATTTGGGAGTGGTGGGGCTTATTCAACCTCTGAGTAAACTCAAGGTCGGCGATTTGGCCCCATTTGGTTGGTGGCCGTCTTCAAGATAGGTGGTGCTTGTACATTATTTTTGTCTTTGTTGTGAGCCTTAGTCTCACAATTCAGGGGACAGTTAAAAACTTTCAGTCAGCATTCTTCTGTAAAAATAAACATTACTGACATGACTGACATTTTAGAGCATTTCATGTTTCTTTCTCTACAGAAATATTTTAGTTTATTTGTTCCTTCATTCATCATTTATTCAGTAAACATTTTTTTGTGACAGCCTTGTTGCATGCCAAGCACTAGGCACTGCCAACTTTAAGCAAATTGCTGCTCTGGAGGAGCATTTGGGTATAGACATATGAACACTTAATTATTTTACCCGTAGATAAATTGGCCAGACACCACTGATCTGGAAAATCAGGTTGTAGTGAAAATAACCAGACTTAGAAATAAAACCATGAAAGTGAAAATATGAAATTTTAATATAAGTTATTTTTTATTGAACAGCAATGTTTAACATTCAGAATTCATGCTATCTAAGGTTACAGAATTTCCGGTTGCCCTGGGTACATAGGATCATGTAATCACATGGACCAGACTAAGAATTCTTATAGGTCATTTACTTAAAGATTTAAAGTTTCTTCAAGGAAGAAATTGAAGACAATAATGTCTATTTTTACCAACTTTTTGGTAAGAAATTTTTAGCTTCATACTAATATTTTATTAAGTGGATACTGCTCACATGTGGCACATATTGTTTATATATTTAGTTCTTTTTGTGTCATCTAAAATTCTAAAATGAGACTTCTTCAAAAATTATAACTATCTTGTGTCTCCAAAGTAGTATTTTATGCTTTGTCTATTTGCCTTATACAAGTTGAGTCTAAGGCTTAACTGTGAAACAGAATTCATGCTAAGGAACTTAGAAAAATTCAGACCAATCAATTACTAGAGTCTCTATTTATTGTTTTATTGTTCTGAAAGTAAAAAACAAATTATATCTAGATTACAAGCTAAAGGTTGTTTTAAAACATTATACAAGTGGGATTTTTTTCGCTTCAGTTTCTGTTTCGTAACTAAAACATTAAAACAGTATCACTGGCAACAATTTAATGCATAACCTCTAACTTAAATGAATATTTCTTTAAAGTTACCTTTATTTTGTAATTTAAGGAAAACCTGTTTTATATTAATATTTAAAACAAGCATTGAAAAATAAAACCAGTTTCTGAGAATAGGGGAAGTATTTTTAAAACACTTGAGCTTCTCTCTTCAGGTTCTGTGTTCTGTGTTCAGATTGGTAATATATTTCCAGGAGAAAATGGATGGTATTTATATACCCATATATTTCCATAAGTCATTTTTAGGCAACTGATTTTAATTCATGATAAATTATAAAATGAATTAGTAACAATATAAAAGAAGGCATTCAGGAAACATACCAGTTCATACTCAATTTTATATTGATATACTTAATATATTTAGCTTCTTGTATTTAGGATAACATCAGTTAGCACTCCTTTAAGCGAAAATGTTCTAAAATACTTAGGTATGTCTATATATTTAAAACATAATCTTTTTTTGAATTTTAGAATAAAAGAAATTTCATTCAATATTTTTACATCTTTAATAGATGCAAATCATAGGTGTACAAAATAAGTAGTAGCTACTCCCATGTTTAAGATTCAGTATCTTGCATTGTTATATTTTTAAAGTTATGGGATATGTAAATACTGAATTATTAGATATTCCATTTGAAGTGAATCAAATTCAAAAAATATGAATAAGCATTTGTCTCAATAGATTTTATTCATTTAATAAGAACCACTTTTGTTTTAATTAATTTTCCAGAACATGAGAAGATGTTTTTTTTTTTTTTTTTTTTTTTTTTTTTTTTATTATACTTTAAGTTCTAGGGTACATGTGCATAACGTGCAGGTTTGTTACATATGTATACTTATGCCATGTTGGTGTGCTGCACCCATCAACTCGTCAGCACCCATCAATTCATCATTTATATCATGTATAACTCCCCAATGCAATCCCTCCCTCCTCCCCCCTCCCCCCTCCCCATGATAGACCCCAGTGTGTGATGTTCCCCTTCCCGAGTCCAAGTGATCTCATTGTTCAGTTCCCACCTATGAGTGAGAACATGCGGTGTTTGGTTTTCTCTTCTTGTGATAGTTTGCTAAGAATGATGGTTTCCAGCTGCATCCATGTCCCTACAAAGGACGCAAACTCATCCTTTTTTATGGCTGCATAGTATTCCATGGTGTATATGTGCCACATTTTCTTAATCCAGTCTGTCACAGATGGACATTTGGGTTGATGATGTTAATAAGGTATACGGCCGGGCGCGGTGGCTCAAGCCTGTAATCCCAGCACTTTGGGAGGCCGAGACGGGCGGATCACGAGGTCAGGAGATCGAGACCATCCTGGCTAACACGGTGAAACCCCCGTCTCTACTAAAAAAATACAAAAAATTAGCTGGGCGAGATGGCGGGCGCCTGTAGTCCCAGCTACTCGGGAGGCTGAGGCGAGAGAATGGCGTAAACCCGGGAGGCGGAGCTTGTAGTGAGCTGAGATCCGGCCACTGCACTCCAGCCTGGGCGACAGAGCGAGACTCCGTCTCAAAAAAAAAAAAAAAAAAAAAAAAAATAAGGTATACACATTGAGGTTAGAATATGTTAGTATTCATATATTTTTGAGACCAATTTAGGATTACTTGGTTTAAATATAAATTAATATTTAATGTTCTAATTTTATATTTTTTTCTAGAGTAACACACTAACAAAATTCCTTTTTAGTTTTTAATGTTTCATTCGTTCAACAAAAGTATTTTAAGTGCCATCTATGTGCCTTTCACCTCCCTTTAGAAAGTAATGCAGTCAAGGAAGCCACTTGCAGAATATCTCTGTATTATCAATTGCTTCACCCACCTTATTCACAGGGTATCCTATTTTACCTATTTTATGTCACTGTTAGGCTTTAAGGTCTAATGTAATCAAGCTGATTTTGCCATCCAATCAAATCAAATGCTTGCAAAATTGAAGCAAACACCATTTTTCCTATTCCCAGCTGCTAGCTAATTATATTACACTGAAAACATACTTATTTAACTACATGGAAACTGAACAACCTGCTCCTGAATGACTACTGGGTACATAACGAAATGAAGGCAGAAATAAAGATGTTCTTTGAAACCAATGAGAACAAAGATACAACATACCAGAATCTCTGGGACACATTTAAAGCAGTGTGTAGAGGGAAATTTATAGCACTAAATGCCCACAAGAGAAAGCTGGAAAGATCTAAAATTGACACTCTAACATCACAATTAAAAGAACTGGAGAAGCAAGAGCAAACACATTCAAAAGCTAGCAGAAGGCAAGAAATAACTAAGATCAGAGCAGAACTGAAGGAGATAGAGACACAAAAAGCCCTCCAAAAAATCAATGAATCCAGGAGTTGGTTTTTTGAAAAGATCAACAAAATTGACAGACCGCTAGCAAGACTAATAAAGAAGAAAAGAGAGAAGAATCAAATGCAATAAAAAATGATAAAGGGGATATCACCACCGACCCCACAGAAATACAACCTACCATCAGAGAATACTATAAACACCTCTATGCAAATCAACTAGAAAATCTAGAAGAAATGGATAATTTCCTGGACACTTACACTCTCCCACGACTAAACCAGGAAGAAGTTGAATCCCTGAATAGACCAATAGCAGGCTCTGAAATTGAGGCAATAATTAATAGCCTACCAACCAAAAAAAGTTCAGGACCAGATGGATTCACAGCTGAATTCTACCGGAGGTACAAGGAGGAGCTGGTACCATTCCTTCTGAAACTATTCCAATCAATAGAAAAAGAGGGAATCCTCCCTAACTCATTTTATGAGGCCAACATCATCCTGATACCAAAGCCTGGTAGAGACACAACAAAAAAAGAAAATTTTAGACCAATATCCCTGATGAACATCGATGCAAAAATCCTCAATAAAATACTGGCAAACCGGATTCAGCAGCACATCAAAAAGCTTATCCACCATGATCAAATGGGCTTCATCCCTGGGATGCAAGGCTGGTTCAACATTCACAAATCAATAAACGTAATCCAGTATATAAACAGAACCAAAGACAAGAACCACATGATTATCTCAATAGATGCAGAAAAGGCTTTTGACAAAATTCAGCAGCCCTTCATGCTAAAAACGCTCAATAAATTCGGTATTGATGGAACGTACCTCAAAATAATAAGAGCTATTTATGACAAACCCACAGCCAATATCATACTGAATGGGCAAAAACTGGAAAAATTCCCTTTGAAAACTGGCACAAGACAGGGATGCCCTCTCTCACCACTCCTATTCAACATAGTGTTGGAAGTTCTGGCTAGGGCAATCAGACAAGAGAAAGAAATCAAGGGTATTCAGTTAGGAAAAGAAGAAGTCAAATTGTCCCTGTTTGCAGATGACATGATTGTATATTTAGAAAACCCCATTGTCTCAGCCCAAAATCTCCTTAAGCTGATAAGAAACTTCAGCAAAGTCTCAGGATACAAAATTAATGTGCAAAAATCACAAGCATTCTTATACACCAGTAACAGACAGAGAGTCAAATCATGAATGAACTTCCATTCACAATTGCTTCAAAGAGAATAAAATACCTAGGAATCCAACTTACAAGGGATGTCAAGGACCTCTTCAAGGAGAACTACAAACCACTGCTCAGTGAAATAAAAGAGGACACAAACAAATGGAAGAACATACCATGCTCATGGATAGGAATCAATATCGTGAAAATGGCCATACTGCCCAAGGTTATTTATAGATTCAATGCCATCCCCATCAAACTACCAATGAGTTTCTTCACAGAGTTGGAAAAAACTGCCTTAAAGTTCATATGGAACCAAAAAAGAGCCCGCATTGCCAAGACAATCCTAATTCAAAAGAACAAAGCTGGAGGCGTCACGCTACCTGACTTCAAACTATACTACAAGGCTAGAGTAACCAAAACAGCATGGTACTGGTACCAAAACAGAGATATAGACCAATGGAACAGAACAGAACCCTCAGAAATAATACCACACATCTACAGCCATCTGATCTTTGATAAACCTGAGAGAAACAAGAAATGGGGAAAGGATTCCCTATTTAATAAATGGTGCTGGGAAAATTGGCTAGCAATAAGTAGAAAGCTGAAACTGGATCTTTTCCTTACTCCTTATACGAAAATTAATTCAAGATGGATTAGAGACTTTAATGTTAGACCTAATACCATAAAAACCCTAGAAGAAAACCTAGGTAGTACCATTCAGGACGCAGGCATGGGCAAGGACTTCATGTCTAAAACACCAAAAGCAACGGCAACAAAAGCCAAAATTGACAAATGGGATCTCATTAAACTAAAGAGCTTCTGCACAGCAAAAGAAACTACCATCAGAGTGAACAGGCAACCTACAGAATGGGAGAACATTTTTGCAATCTACTCATCTGACAAAGGGCTAATATCCAGAATCTACAAAGAACTCAAACAAATTTACAAGAAAAAAACAAACAACCCCATCAAAAAGTGGGCAAAGGATATGAACAGACATTTCTCAAAAGAAGACGTTCATACAGACAACAGACACATGAAAAAATGTTCATCATCACTTGCCATCAGAGACATGCAAATCAAAACCACAATGAGATACCATCTCACACCATTTAGAATGGCAATCATTAAAGAGGCAGGCAGCAACAGGTGCTGGAGAGGATATGGAGAAATAGGAACACTTTTACACTGTTGGTGGGATTGTAAACTAGTTCAACCATTATGGAAAACAGTATGGCGATTCCTCAAGGATCTAGAACTAGATGTACCATATGACCCAGCCATCCCACTACTGGGTATATACCCAAAGGATTATAAATCATGCTGCTATAAAGACACATGCACACGTATGTTTATTGCGGCACTATTCACAATAGCAAAGACTTGGAATCAACCCAAATGTCCATCAGTGACAGACTGGATTAAGAAAATGTGGCACATATACACCATGGACTATTATGCAGCCATAAAAAAGGATGAATTTACGTCCTTTGTAGGGACATGGATGCAGCTGGAAACCATCATTCTTAGCAAACTATCACAAGAACAGAAAACCAAACACCGCATGTTCTCACTCCTAGGTGGGAACTGAACAATGAGATCACTTGGACTCGGGAAGGGGAACATCACACATCGGGGCCTATCATGGGGAGGGGGTAGGGGGGAGGGATTGCATTGGGAGTTATACCTGATATAAATGACGAATTGATGGGTGCTGACGAGTTGATGGGTGCAGCACACCAACATGGCACAAGTATACATATGTAACAAACCTGCACGTTATGCACATGTACCCTAGAACTTAAAGTATAATAAAAAAAACATACTTATTTATAAGAGAAATTTTTAAATTGATATATCTACCTTCAGTCTGACATTTTCTTGTTTGTTCAAATGAGAATTCTAGCTGTAAAGAAAACTGCATTTAAATATTTTATGTAAATTATTAATACTGCAAAAGGATACTAGTTTATAGTATCATTGAGAGCAGCTGTGAATAAGTCATAATTAGTTAGGATTTATTTACAGTTTTTAAAAAAAACCCTCTGATGTTACAGGGGCTGAAAATGAAGGCAAATACATGGGTGAGGGTAGGAAGCAGGGGGCTGTTTGGCCTGGTAAAAATTTTGTAACTATTTGCAAAATTGATCAAGAAATTGGAAGGAGAAAAAGAACACACATAACTGTGTTCAGACATAGACAAAAATAAGACTTGCATATTTGTGGCATGCCTCTGGATTAGGCATTAAATTAAATGTGATTGTTAAGTAATACTTAATAGCAGCATAACAAAAGGGGTATCTATTGTCTGTAGTAATTCTTCTTTATAGAAATCCATTATGTATTCGAATGGTGTATGTCAACATCATTCTTTTATTTTGCCAGTTTCTGCTTTGATTTATATTTGTGTGGAACCCGGACACCAATATTGATAGGATTATTTAAAAGCTTAGAGCTTTTCTTTTTAAACCTTTCTTTTGTATTTATTGTAAGTTACCATTTAACAAAATACCTGATATCGAGTCCTACAAAATTTCAAAATAGAGAACTTGTTTTTATTTAAAAAGAAGTGATTTGAATAAATGTCAGTGAGCATTAGATATTATATTGTAAATAAAATCTTAGTAAGTTTTAGAAAAGTATTAGATTAATTTTCACATACATCGTTGTTATTGAGGTAACTTGAGGAGAAAAATAGAATTTTTAGTAGCATATGGTAGGTGAATCCATTAATATTGGTAAAATAAGTTTTACTTATAATCTTGTTAAAAAGCTATTGGTCATAGTACTTCTCTTTCTGTATATGTCTTATTCCTCAGTCTATACTTTAATTTATGATTAGTTTAAAGTTTAAAAGTTTTAATCTGTGATGAACTCTAGGCTGAGGTTTATGGTATAGTTCATTTTATACACTGTTCTTAAAAAGCTATTCAATTACTAGGTAGGATTCTTTCAAATAAAAAATTTAAAAGTCAAAGTAATTCTCCTTAATAACATAATTCCATTAGGATGGTTTCATTAAATTTACCAATCTATTAATAATCTGCACAATAGTCATCTAAGTAAAACTTGTATTTTTTTTGTAGTTTATATAAAACAGCCTAAGTATTTTAATGCTATGAATCTAGATTTTTAAATGAGTACACTGTACATTTTACATAGACACATCTATTTATAATTATGAGCATAAATTATAAGTGTTATTTCTGAGATGCTTAAAGATATAATAAAATTCATATTGCTATACCAATCTTAAGAGTGCTTAAGAAGACCTTAAAGAACCATCCAAGAAACTGCCATTTAGTTCTGTCTAAATATATTTTGTCCAAGTTAAGAGAAGGAAATATATTTTGTTCCTATAATTATTTTGCCTTCTTCAAGCTCCCTTTCATCATATGCTGAATCTCTAGCAGGTTAGATCGTTAAACTTTTCCGATGAAAAAAAAGATGGTTAGGGAAAGACTAGTTAGTTACCTGATTGGGCAAATGTGGGTCGAGTTTTGAAAACCTTTTAATTTTTTTAGATCAGTTTCTCTGAGTTTTTGTTTACTCAGTTTATAAGGTATGTAAGAATACATCATTAGTTCTTAACCTTGACCTTTCCTAAATCTTTTGCATCATTAAATAGAACAAGGCTATACGGTTAAAATACTTATTTGAAAGCTTTTTAGAATCCTAATAATTTTGCTTACTTTAATTTCTGTCAAATTGTGATAGTAGTTGTTAGTCCTAAATTGTTAAGAACTTTATTTTAAATTTGTTTTCCCATAATTTTCCCCAAAATTGTTTTATTTTTTAAGCAATCTAAAACATTACCAGCCACAGTCACATAACATTTTTAATAAAAACTTTATTGAGATATAATTCACACACCATGTAACTCACCCTTTTAAAGTGTGTAATTCAATCGTTGTTTAGTACATGTACAATTTTGCAGCTGGCACCATAATCCATTTCAGAATATTTTCATCATTACCCCAAAAAGAAACCCTGTACCCACTAGTAGTCACTTCCCATTTCCTCCCAACACCCTTTTCTTTTTCTAGTCCTAGGCAGCCGCTGGTCTACTTCTTGTCTTGGTGGATTTGCCTGTCTTGATATTTTATATAAGTAGAATCATACAATATGAGCCACAACTATTCCTTCTACCTTTCTAGTAGATAGGTGATTATTACAACAGGATGACTGTAATATTGCTGTAACATAGGAATTTGCCATCTATAATAATAGATAACATAAAGTGTTTCTTGAAGCAGTATAGATAAAAACTTGAAGTCTAAAATAAAATATTTGTAATGGATTCATTGGGACCTTAAATACTAGGGTAGTGCAGTCTGCTTCCTATATACTAGAAGTCAGGTATACGTAATACGTGCCTGGCACTGCTCTAGATATTCGTGATATAGCAACAAATAAACCAGACAAAAATCTCTGCCTTCACAAAGCATACACTGTAATGGAGAAAACAGTCAATAACCATAATAAATTAGTAAATTATACAGTTTGCTAAAAGATGATAAGTACTTTGGAGAGAAAAAAGAACCACATAAGGTATTGAGGCCAGTATTGGGGGAAACGGCTTGGAATATTGAGTAGAGTGGTTGGAGAAGGCTTCATTGAGAAAGTGACAATTGAATAAAGACTTGAAGGAGGGAAAGGACCAAGCAGGGAGTGAGCCATCTGATGTCTGAAGGAAGAACATTCCAAGTAGAAGGACCAGCAAAGACTGAAGTGGAAGCTCCCTTTGGTGTGTTGGGGGAACTCTAAAGTGATACATTGATTTTGGGGAGCTGAATGAGGGCCAGAGCATATGAAGATGAAGTTGGAGAGCAGGATAGGGAAGTGGTAGGGTGCACCAGATGGTAGGCTCCTGAAAGTATTGTAAAGATTTGGGCATTTGTTCTAAAATATGTAGCCATGGAGAAATAACTTGATGTATAACTGACTGACTATAAAAAGTTTCCTCTGGCCACATTTGAGAATTAATTGAGTGGGGCAAGGGTAGAAGCAGTCATCCGGGCAGAGAGCACCAGAGACAGTAAGAATTGGTCAGGTTCCTGATAACTTTAGAATATATAGGCAACAAAATTGTATAACTGATTGAATATGAAAATGAAAGATCCAGGATAATTCCAAGGTTTTTTGTTTGAACAACCAGGATGGAGTCGCCTGTAACTGAACTGGGGAAGACTGTGGGTGGAACTTGTTGACTGGGAAGTTCTTCTGCATCCAAGTGGGCATAGCGAGTATACAGTTGTATGTCCAAATTGGGAGTTCAACGTAGAGTTCTAGGCTGGAATTTTGTGGTAATCAGTATATAGATGGTATTTAAAACCATGAGACTGAATGGGATTTTCAAAGGACTCTCCAAAGAAATGAGTATACGCAGAGAAGGAAAGAGGTCTGTATTCATTTCCCATGGCTGCTGTAACAAAGAAATGAGTATATGTAGAGAAGGGAAGGGGTCTGTATTCATTTCTCATGGCTGCTGTAACAAATTACCACAAATTTAATGACTTGAAACAGTAGAAATGTATTGTTTTACAGTTCTGGAGCCAGGAATCCAAACTAAATCTTACGGGGCTAAACCTGGGTTTCAGCAGGGCCACACTTCCTCTGGCGAAATTTGAACTAAGTGTTATGAGGCTAAATCATGCTATCAGCAGGGCTGCACTCCCTCCAAATACTCTAGTGGAGAATCTCTTTTAGTTTTCAGTATCTGGAGCTGCATTCGTTGAGTCTTTGGTTCTTTCTCCATTTTCTTTCTTTTTATTTTTCTTGAGATGGAGTCTCACTCTGTCACCGAGGCTGGAGGGCAGTGTGGCACGATCTCAGCTCACTGCAGCCTCTGCCTCTTGGGTTCAAGCAATTCTCCTGCCTCAGCCTTCCAAGTAGCTGGGATTACGGGTGTCTGCTACCACACCTGGCTAATTTTATTATTAATAGAGACAGGGATTCTGTTCCAAGATGGCCGAACAAGGAATAGCTCCAGTCTGCAGCTCCCAGAGTGATCGATGCAGAAGATGGTGATTCCTGTATTTCCAATTGAGATACCTGGTTCATCTCGTTGGGACTGATTGAACAGTGGGTGAGTGCATGGAGGGTGAGCCGAAGCAGGGTAAGGCATTGCCTCACCTGGGAAGTACAAGGGATCAGGGGATTTCCCTTTCCTAGACAAGGGAAGCCGTGACAGACTGTACCTGGAGAAACGGGACACCTCTGCCTAAATACTGTGCTTCACCAACAGTCTTAGCAAATGGCACAGCAGGAGATTATATCCCACACCTGGCTTGGTGAGTCCCATGCCCACGGAGTCTTTGTCACTGCTAGTGCAGCAGTCTGAGATCAACCTGCAAGGCAGCAGCCTGGGAGGGGAAGGGGCATCTGCCATTGCTGAGGCTTGCGTAGGTAAACAAAGCGGCTGCAGAAGCTCAAACTGGGTGGAGCCCACTGTAGCTCTGCAAGGCCTGCTGCCTCTGTAGACCACCTCTGGAGGCAAGGTGTAGCTGAACAAAAGGCAGCAGGAACGTCTGCAGACTTAAATGTCCTTGTCTGACAGCTCTGAAGAGAGCAGTGGTTCTCCCAGCATGGTGTTCAAGCTCTGAGAATGGACAGACTGCCTCCTCAAGTGGATCCCTGACCCCTGTATAGCTTAACTGGGATACAAAATCAATGTGCAGAAATCACAAGCATTCATATACACCAATAACAGACAAACTTAGAGCCAAATCATGAGTGAACTCCCATTCACAATTGCCGCTAAGAGAATAAAATACCTAGGAATCCAACTTACAAGGGATGTGAAGGACCTCTTCAAGGAGAATTACAAACCACTGCTTGACGAAATAAAAGAGGACACCAACAAATGGAAGAACGTTCCATGCTCTTGGATAGGAAGCATCAATGTCGTGAAAATGGCCATACTGCTCAAAGTAATTTATAGATTCAATGCCATCCTGGTCAAGCTACCAATGACTTTCTTCCCAGAATTGGAAAAAACTACCTTAAAGTTCATATGGAACCAAAAAAGAGCCCGCAGAGGCAATACAATCCTAAGCAAAAAGAACAGAGCTGGAGGCATCACACTACCTGACTTCAAACTATACTACAAGGCTACAGTAACCGAAACAGCATGGTACTGGTACCAAAACAGAGAAACTGACATCTCATACAGGCAGGTGCCCCTCTGGGATGAAGCTTCCAGAGGAAGGATCAGGCAGCAATATTTCCTGTTCTGCAATATTTGCTGTTCTGCAGCCTCCACTGGTGATACCCAGGCAAACAGAGTCTGGAGTGGTCCTCCAGCAAACTCCAACAGACCTGCAGCAGAGGGACCTGACTCTTAGAAGGAAAACTAACAAACAGAAAGGAATAGCATCAGCATCAACAAAAAGGTCATCCGCACCAAAACCCCATTGGTCAGTCACCAGCATCAAAGACAAAAGGTAGATAAAAGCCACAAAGATGGGGAGAAACCAGAGCAGAAAGCTGAAAATCCTAAAAACCAGAGCACCTCTTCTCCCCTAAAGGATTGCAGCTCCTCACCAGCAGCAGAACAAAACTGGACAGAGAATGACTTTGACTAGCTGACAGAAGTAGGCTTCAGAAGGTCAGTAGTAACAAACTTCTCCGAGCTAAAGGAGGATGTTCGAACCCATTGCTAGGAAGCTGAAAACCTTGAAAAAAGATTAGATGAATGGCTAACTAGAATAAACAGTGTAGAGAAGACCTTACATGACCTGATGGAACTGAAAACCATGGCACAAGAACTACATGACGCATGCACGAGCTTCAATAGCCGAATCGACCAAGTGGAAGAAAGGGTATCAGTGATTGAAGATCCAATTAATGAAATAAAGTGAGAGGAGAAGTTTACAGAAAAAAAGAGTAAAAATAAATGAACAAAACCTCCAAGAAACATGGGACTGTGTGAAAAGACCAAATCCACGTTTGATTGGTGTGGCTGAAAGTGACGGGGAGAATGGAACCAAGTTGGAAAACACTCTTCAGGATATTATCCAGGAGAACTTACCCAATCTAGCAAGGTGGGCCAACATTCAAATTCAGGAAACACAAAGAACACCACAAAGATACTCCTTGAGAAGAGCAACCCCAAGACACATAATTATCAGATTCACCAAGATTGAAATGAAGGAAAAAATATTCAGGGCTACCAGAGAGAAAGGTCGAATTTCCCACAAAGGGAAGCCCATCAGACTAACAGTGGATCTCTGGGCAGAAACTCTATAAGCCAGAAGAGAGTGGGGGCCAATATTCATCATTCTTCAAGAAAAGAATTTTCAACCCAGAATTTCATATCCAGCCAAACTAAGCTTCCTTAGTGAAGGAGAAATAAAATCCATTATAAACAAGCAAATGCTGAGAGATTTTGTCACCAGCAGGTCTGCCTTACAAGAGCTCCTGAAGGAAGCACTAAACATGAACAGGAACAACTGGTACCAGCCACTGCAAAAACATGCCAAATAGTAAACACCACCAATGCTAGGAAAAAACTGCATCAACTAACAGGCAAAATAACCAGCTAACATCATAATGACAGGATCAAATTCACACATGACAATATTAACCTTAAATGTAAATGGGCTAAATGCCCTAATTAAAAGACACAGACTAGCAAATTGGATAAAGAGTCAAGACTCTTTATCTGTGTCTCTCAGACCACAGTACAATCAAATTAGAACTCAGGAATAAGAAGCTCACTAAAACCGCACAACGACATGAAAACGGAACACCCTGCTCCTAAATGACTACTGGATAAATAACGAAATGAAGGCAGAAATAAGATGTTCTTTGAAACCAATGAGAAGAAAGACACAATGTACCAGAATCTCTGGGACACATGTAAAGCAGCATGTAGAGGGAAATTTATAGCACTAAATGCCCACAAGAGAAAGCAGGAAAGATCTAAAATTGACACCCTAACATCACAATTAAAAGAACTAGAGAAGCAAGAGCAAACACATTCAAAAGCTAGCAGAAGGCAAGAAATAACTAAGATCAGCGCAGAACTGAAGGAGACAGAGACACAAAAACCCTTCAAAAAATCAATGAATCCAGGAGCTGGTTTTTTGAAAAGATCAACAAAATAGACCGTTAGCAAGACTAATAAAGAAGAAAAAGAAGAAACAAATAGACACAATAAAAAATGATGAAAGGGATATCACCACCGATCCCACAAATACAAGCTACCATCAGAGAATACTATAAATACCTCTACGCAAATAAACTAGAAAATCTAGAAGAAATGGATAAATTCCTGGACACATACACCCTCCCAAGACCAAAAAACCAGGAAGAAGTTGAATCTCTGAATAGACCAATAACAAGCTCTGAAATTGAGGCAATAATTGATAGCCTACCAACCAAAAAAAGTCCAGGACCAGACGGATTCACAGCCAATTTCTACCAGAGGTACAAAGAGAAGCTGGTACCATTCCTTCTGAAACTATTCCAATCGATAGAAAAAGAGGGAATCCTCCGTAACTAATTTTATGAGGCCAACATCATCCTGATACCAAAGCCTGGCAGAGATACAACAAAAAAAGAGAATTTTAGACCAATATCCCTGATGAACATCGACACGAAAATTCTCAATAAAATACTGGCAAACTGAATCCAGCAGCACATCAAAAAGCTTATCCACCATGATCAAGTCTGCTTTACCCTGGGATGCAAGGCTGGTTCATCATACACAAATCAATAAACGTAATCCATCACATAAACAGAACTAACGACGAAAACCACATGATTATCTCAATAGATACAGAAAAGGCCTTCGACGAAATTCAACAGCTCTTCATGCTAAAAACTCTCAATAAACTAGGTATTGATGGAACGTATCTCAGAATAGTAAGAGCACTTTATGACAAACCCACAGCCAATATCCTACTGAATGGGCAAAAACTAGAAGCATTCCCTTTGAAAACTGGCACAAGACAGGGAGGGATGCCCTCTTTCACCACTCCTATTCAACATAGTGTTGAAAGTTCTGGTCAGGGCAGTCAGGCAGGAGAAAGAAATAAAGGGTATTCAATTAGGAAAAGAGGAAGTCAAATTATACCTGTTTGCAGATGACATGATTGTATATTTAGAAAACCCCATTGTCTCAGCCCAAAATCTCCTTAAGCTGATAAGCAACTTCAGCAAAGACTCAGGATACAAAATCAATGTGCAGAAATCACGAGCATTCCTGGCCGGGCACGGTGGCTCATGCCTGTAATCCCAGCACTTTGGGAGCCCGAGGAGGGCAGATCACGAGGTCAGGAGATCGAGACCATCCTGGCCAACATGGTGCAACCCCGTCGCTACTAAAAATACAAAAAAATTAGCCAGGCGTGGTGGCGGGTGCCTGTAGTCCCAGCTACTCGGGAGGCTGAGGCAGGAGAATGGTGTGAACCTGGGAAGCGGAGCTTGCAGTGAGCTGAGATCACACCACTGCACTCCAGCCTGGGCAACAGAGTGAGACTCCATCTCCAAAAAAAAAAAAAATCACAAACATTCCTATACACCAATAACAGACAAACAGACAGCCAAATCTTGAGTGAACTCTCATTCACAGTTGCTCCTAAGAGAATAAAATACCTAGGAATCCAACTTACAAGGGATGTGAAGGACCTCTTCAAGGAAATTACAAACCACTGCTCAACAAAATAAAAGAGGACATAAACAAATGGAAGAACATTCCATGCTCATGGATAGGAAGCATCAGTATCGTGAAAATGGCCATACTGCTCAAAGTAATTTATAGATTCAGTGCCATCCCCATCAAGCTACCAATGAGTTTCTTCCCAGAATTGGAAAAAACTACCTTAAAGTTCATATGGAACCAAAAAAGAGCCCGCAGAGGCAATACAATCCTAAGCAAAAAGAACAAAGCTGGAGGTATCATACTACCTGACTTCAAACTATACTACAAGGCTGCAGTAACCGAAACAGCATAGTACTGGTACCAAAACAGACAAATAGAACAATGGAACAGAGCAGAACAGAACAGAGGCCTCAAAAATAACACCACACATCTACACATTGACAAACCGGATGAAAACAAGAAATGGATAAAGGATTCCCTATTTAATAAATGGTGCTGGAAAAACTGGCTAGCCATATGTAGAAAGCTCAAACTGGATCCCTTCCTTACACATTATACAAAAATTAATTCAAGATGGATTAAAGACTTAAACATTAGACCTAAAACCATAAAAACCCTAGAAGAAAACCTAGGCATTACCATTCAGGACATAGGCATGGGCAAGAACTTTATGATGAAAACACCAAAAGCAATGGCAACAAAAACCAAAATAGACAAATGGGATCTAATTAAACTGAAGAGCTTCTGCACAGCAAAAGAAACTACCATCAGAGTGAACAGACAACCTACAGAATGGGAGAAAATTTTTAACAATGTACCCATCTGACAAAGGGCCAATATCCAGAATCTACAAAGGACTTAAACAAATTTACAATAAACTTTTTTTGAAAAATCAAAAAGTGGGCAAAGGATATGAAGAGACACTTCTCCAAAGAAGACATTTATGCAGCCAACAGACATATGAAAAAATACTCATCATTACTGGTCATTAGAGAAATGCAAATCAAAATCACAATGAGATACCATCTCACACCAGTTAGAATGGCAATCATTAAAAAGTCAGGAAAAAACAGGTGCTGGAGAGGATGTGGAGAAATAGGAACACTTTTACAGTATTGGTGGGAGTGTAAACTAGTTCAACCATTGTGGAAGACAGTGTGGTGATTCCTCAAGGATCTAGAACTAGAAATACCATTTGACCCAGTGATCCTATTACTGGGTATATACCCAAAGGATTATAAATCATGCTACTATAAAGACGCATGCACACGTATGTTTATTGTGGCACTATTCACAATAGCAAAAACTTAGAACCAACCCAAATGTCCGTCAATGATAGACTGGATGAAGAAAATTGGCACATATATACCATGGAATACTATGCAGCCCTAAAAAAGGATGAGTTCATGTCGTTTGCATGGACATGGATGAAGCTGGAAACCATCATTCAGAGCAAACTATCACAAGGACAGAAAACCAAACACCGCATGTTCTCACTCATAGGTGGGAATTGAACAATGAAAACACTTGGACACAGGGTGGGGAACATCACACATGGAGGCCTGTGGGGACACCCACCCCATCTAGGCCATAGACATAAGGGAAAAACTTGATAACAGGCATTTTCTCTACCCCTATACCCCTGCCTCAGTCCAGGTCTTCATGTCGGGATTTAAAGACAGAAAGGTTTGCAGCTTTATTCATAATAGCTTTAAAAACAAAAAGGTAGAAACAACCCCAGATATCCATCAACTGATGAACAGATAAACAAAATGTGGTATGTTCATAATATGGAATACTATAAGGCCATGTAAGGATGAAGTGCAGATAGTACTTTATTCCTTTCACTATTATGAATAATGCTGTTGTGAACGATTTTGTACAAGTTTTTATATGGACATCATTTTCCTTTTTCTTGGGTATATACCTAGGAGAAGAATTGCTGAATAATATGGAAGTGCTATGTTGTGGAACTGTCAGGCTGTTTTTCAAAGTGACTGCACCATTTTACATTCCCGTCAGCAGTGTATGATGGTTCCAATTTCTCTACGTCCTTGCAACACTTGCTATTGTTTATCATCTTGATTATAGTCATCCTAGTGGGTATGAAGTGGTATCTCGTTCTGATTTTGATTTGCATTTACCTAATAACTGATGATATTGAGCATCTTTTTGTGTGCTTATTGTCCATTTGCTCATTGTCTTTGGAGAAATGTCTATTCAGACCCTTTGCTCATTTTTAAATTGGTTATTAGTCTTTTATTATTGAGTTGTAAGAGCTCTGTATATATTCTACATACAAGTTCCTTATCAGATATTTTATTTGCAACTATTTTCTCCCATTCTGTGGGCTGTATTTTCAGTGTCTTGATGGTGTCCTTTGAAGCACATTTTTAAATTTTGATAAACTCCAGTTTCCTTTTTTCTTTTTTGACTAGTGCTTTTGGTATCATAGCTAAGAAAATTATTGTGTAGCTCAAGGTCACAAAGCTTTACACTTACATGTTCTTCCAAGAGTCTTATAGTTTTAACTGTTGCATATAGGTCTTTGATCCATTTTGAGTTAATATTTATATATGGTGTGAGATCGGAGTAACTTTGTTCTATTGCATGTCGATATTCAGTTGTTCCAGCATCATTTGTTGAAGATTATTCTTTCCCTCATTGAATTATCTTGACACCCTGCTAGAAAATCAATTGACTGTAAATGTGAAGATTTATTTTTGGACCCTCAACTGTGTTCCACTGATCTGTATGTCTGTCTTCATGCCACTACCACACTGTCTTGATTGCTGTGGTTCCATAGTAAGTTTTGAAATTGAAAAATAGTGTGTCCACCAACTTTGTTCTTTTTCAAGACTGGGTAGGCTTTTAAAATTTTTTTATTTTGGTTAAAAAAACATATAATTTACCATTTTAATCATTTTTAAGTGTACAGTTAACTAGTAAGTATATTCACATTGTTCTGAGACAGATCTCCAGAACTTTTTCATCTTACAAATCTGAAACTTTAAACCCACTAAATAACAACTCCCCTTTCCCATCAGCCCCTGGCAACCACCATCATACTTTCTGTTTCTATGAATTTAACCATTTTATATACCTCATATAAATGGAGTAATACAGTATTATCTTTTGTGACTGGTTTATTCTACTTAGCATAATATCCTCAAGGTTCATCAGTGTTGTAGGGTGACACATTTTGTTCCTTTTTTAAGGCTGAAGAAGAGTCCATTATATGCTTTTACTATTTTGAATTCCTTTAATTTCCATATGAATTTTAGGTTTAGCTGTCAATTTCTGCAAAGAAGTCAACTGGGATTCCATAGGGATTGCATTGGAGCTCTGGATTTTGTAGATCAATTTGAGGAATATTGCCATCTTAATAATATCGTCTTCCAAGCCAGGAAAATAGGATTATGGTTTGCAGAGTATAGGTTGTATACTTCTTTTGTTAAATTTATTACAAAATATTTTAATGGTTTTGATTGTAAATGGAATTGGTTTTCTTAATTTCATTTTTGTTTGCTCATTGCTGCTGGATAGAAAAACAATTGATATTTGTATATTGATCTTGTATCCTGCAACCTTTTGGAACTTTTTTATTAGTTCTAATAATTTTTTGGCGAATTCCTTATGATTTTCTACATATAAGACCATATTCACAAATTGAGGTAGTTTTACAACATTGTATTTTAGTACATTAATTCAGCAAATATGTATTGAGGACCTGCTCTGTGCTAGGCACTGTGCTCCATGTTGGCAAAATAGGGATAAAAGGCATAAACTCTGCTTTCATGAAGTTTGCAATCTAGTTGAGGGTCAGATCTTTAAACCAATAATAACTACTCAGCATTATAAATACTGTGATTGAAAATATGTAAGGTACTATGATAGCACAGAGAAGGGCTCCTAATTTACACTGTGAAGAATTAGGGAAAATTCTGAACGTGAGTTTTTACAAAGGTCTGGACCATTTTGTAAATAAGTAGCCATGGTTATGATAACTTGTCATTTCAAGGCCAAAATGACTATGGATATTTAAAAATTATTGTGTAGTATGAACTTCAGCTTTAAGATTTTTAAGTCTATCAAAACTTAAGCATATTTGCATTAATAGTGAGACAAAAGTATATACAGATGTTTGATTATGTAGTAAATCTGTTGCTATAAAAGCATATGATCACATTTGGAAAATTACTATTGCATGTCTTGGCCGTTTGTTAAGAACTGAAAACTAAAAACTAACTGGTGTTTTGATAGATTAAGTTCAAGGCCACCTTTTGTTTAAATGATGTTTTGTTTTCTGTAATTAGACCATGCTAGGTGAATTAAGTATGTAATTAAAAACAGAAGGTTTGGCTAATTCAGAATAAATGAGTACAAAATACAAGGTCATTATCCATCTCTAGTGAGACTCCAGATGAACAGTGCACATGGAACTATTTATAAAACATTTTTCATGGTCAGAGCTCCTCTAGGTTGCTGTCCATGGCCTTTGAATTAAGTATTCACAGACTTTCAGAAAAAAAAAATGTACCTGTAATACAGAAATACGATCCCACTTAAGGTGCTCATCTGAATGGAAAACCAAAAAAGATTAGAATCTAATCTTCTATGCCAGATAGAAAAGGTAAGATGTATTCCTCCTATTTCAAACGTGAACATTTACTATGTTGCTTGGCACATTGAGTTGATGGTTAGAACTGTGAAACTTTTGAGAGTCCTGACTCTCATTTGGTTTCATTTAATGCAGCCTGGAGATGTGCAGGCAAAATATCCCTAATTTAATCTGTTTCCTTCAAGCTTAGTCACAGTGGGTGACATGGGATGGATTTTTTTCTTCTGGAAAGCCTGGAAAGTGTTTTATTTGAAATATGTTTTCTTTTATAGTATGAGAATGTACAGCTTTTAGAAAGCAGGTGTTTAATTTAGTGGTTGGATTCATAAAGAAAGTTTGAATCAGTGACTGGAAGCACAAAGCTGAATGTTCTCTTAGCAGTCCCTTTACATTTGGGCTCCTGGTGTCTCTCCAGTTTTTTTTCTGCTGTTCTCTCTTCCACAGTAGCTATGCTTCAGTTTTCCTGGGCTTCTCCAGCATCACCACCACTGTCTTCATCCTCTGTCTTTTGCTTGCCTTTCTTGGCACTGTTTAAGATTGGTTTCCTCAAGGAAAAAATAGGTTAGGTCTCCCAATAAATGTTTTCATAATCTGTCTTTTTTCTTTTTTTCTTTTTTTTTTTTTTAGACAGGGTCTCACTCTGTCACATAGACTAGCGTGCAGTGGCACCATTATAGCTCACTGCAGCCTTGAACTCCTAGTCTCAAGTGATCCAAACACCTCAGCCTCCCAAAGTGCCACGATCACAGGTGTGAGCCACTCTTCCCAGCCAATGTCTATATTAATTCCCTAATCTAAGCCAGTTAAGAAGTTAAGATGCCCATGCAAGCAATTATAATGCAATAAGATCATTGTTTAATGGAAGAGGCTTCAAAACTACAATTAGGTATATATAAGGAACACCAAAGTTCACCTGAGAGAAAAGGGATGCTGTTAGAGAAGTCAGCATTTAAACAGATACTTAAGGATAAGTAAGAATGTACCAGATAGACAAATGGAAAAAATAGTGCTACAGTATTTACAGAAGGACTAGCCATGAGAAAGCATGTTCAGTATTGCTAGAGCATGAAATTGAGTTGGAAAGTGGTAGAAATGAGGTTGGAGAGTAGGCAGCTGCATTTATACCTTACAGGGAGGTTGGGAGTTGAGCTTATGGGTAACTGAAAGCCATTGAAAAATTACAATGAGCTGACCTCTTGAAACAGAATTGCAAGAAATTGAGATTGGAAGTAGAGAAATCATTAAGGGAATTGTTGCAATATGACATAGTCCAAATGAGAAATGAACAAAAGCAATGAAATTGATATTAGGGGACAGTTTTGAGAGAATCTCTAGTCCTTAGTGAATAGATCTGGGAAGTAAGAGAAAAGGAAGATCTCAGATAAGTCCCAGATTACCTGAATAACTAGGTGAAGGAGAGGAGAGCAGTTGGTGGATTCATTCAATTTAAGGAATAGTGACTTTTTAAGGTGGAATATGATGAATTCATTTTATATATATAAGTACCATCAGACATTCAGAAAGAGCTGCTTCTTAGACATAACCAGAATTGGAGTTCCACAGAGATCTGGGCTAGAGATTTCTGGATTGTGAGTCATTTTTTAATTGGTATAGTTCAAGTCACCAGTATAGAGGGGGAGTAATATTAGACTGACATGGGTCCCTGTGGAACAACAACAGAGAAAGGAATGTGACGTCTTAGATACTGAGGGAGGAGAACATTTCAAGAAAGAGGAGATGAATGTGTAAAAAGCTTCAGCAAGATTGAATCATATGAGAGCTAAAACCCGAAGATTGGATAAGATGTTTAGGAGGTCAGTGTTGTTTTTAAGTGAAGCATCTTCCATGAGATGGTGATGCCTAAAGCCAGACTGCATCAGAGTGAGAAGGGAATCAAGGAGGGAAGAAGTAGACTTCTTCCTAGAAGTTGCTTGTGAAAAGAAGAGATATAATAGTTAAAGGAGGATATAAGATTAAAGAGACTTCTTATTTTATTTTATTTTATATTGTTTTCAGATATGAAACGCTTGATGGTTTTTTTTGTTGTTGTTGTTGAGACAGGGTCTTGCTCTTTTGACCAGGATGGAAATGCAGTGGCACAGACACAGTTCACTGCAGCTTCAACCTCCTGGGCTCAAGCGATTCTCCCACCTCATCCTCCCAAGTAGCTGGGACTACGATTGTACACTACCATGCCTGGCAAATTAAAAAAAAAAAAAAAAAAATTAGAGCTAGGGTCTCACTATGTTGCCTAGGCCGGTCTCAAACTCCTGGGCTCAGGCAATCCTCCTGCATTGGCCTCCCAAAATGCTGGAATTATGGGTGTGAGCCACCATGCCTGGCGTACTTGATGATTTTTATATGCTGAAAGAAAAGACTTAATGGCAGGAATTGGAGGATTGACTGAAGATAGTCAATGGAATGAAGTTCCTAAGGAAAGAGGAGGGGATGCGACCTAGAGCACTAGTAGAAAAACCACATCTGGACAGGAAAAGGGAGAAATGTTACTCTGGGTCAAAGGAATTAGGGGATAAGACTGGGTGCAGCCTTCAGGGTGTGGGTGACACCTGATAATTACTCCCCTCTCTTTTTATCAGTTCTCTTGCCAAATATCTAGCAATTTCAAATCTTAACTGCCATTGTAGGTCTCCTTGATTTCTCTACCCATAAAATCCATTCCATTCCTGCCAAAAAAAAAACATAACACTATTTTTAAGATCACTTCTTTAACTACCACACTGAATGTTGTTCCCTTTCTTTAAACTATTTCCTTTTTAAAATTATTACTATCTTCAGCATATTTGCATTTGATTTTTAGGCCTTTCTGCAATTTCACACCTCTTCTAGATTAACTTAGTTCTCCCCCATTTTCTCTTTCCTATTCCAACTTCACAGAATTAAATATACTTCTAACATACTCCTGACAGGCAGAAAGACACCATTTCTTAAAACTCTTCAAATCCTGCCTGCCCGGAAAGATCCTTATGGAACAAATCAGAAATTGCAACTTAATTTAAGATGTCATATTTTACTTCTTGCTTTGTTTTTACTTCTCTCTCTCATTGTTCTCTGCAACTCCTACGCTGTCTGCTAATTTTCAGTACTGGAGAATTTAGAAGTATTCATTTGCACTATTTAACAATTATTAGTGTGTGTCATTGAGCTTTTTGGAGATGCTTTATGAAAATTTAATAATAACAAATGAATAACTTACTGATTTCACCAAAATCATCGCTTAGTCTTCTAAAATATGTTTCTGTCTTAGCCAGTAATTTACATTCCTTTTATTAGTAGTTCTATTTTAGAAGTTTTATTTCTGGCGTACATTTGAGTGCTGCCTTTTATGTTTTGTTAAAGCATGTAAGTGGAGATCAGTTGTGCCTTAGTTTTGCTTTTGTATTAAAAAATAGCTTTTATCTAAAAAATGAGTAATAGCTAAGCATAAGTAACATTTATAAAAGGATTTCTTTTTTTAGTTTTTCATTACTTTATTATAAGTATAGAAAAGAAGGCTTTATATGTCATTTTTAGCCTTCCTGTATTAATACTGTCTTCCTGGTTTTTAAGACACTGTTTGACCTATGAACCCATATCCTTTGGTATATTAACTGATAGTTTTAGAATTTCCTAGGTGATGAGGTTGGGAGTTCAAGACCAGCCTGGCTAACATGGTGAAACCCCATCTCTACTAAAAAAATTAGCCGGGTACAGTGGCACACGCCTGTAATTCCAGCTACTCAGGAGGCTGAGGCAGGAGAATTGCTTGAACCCAGGAGGTGGAGGTTGCAGTGAGCTGAGATTGTGCCACTGCACTCTAACCTGGGCTACAGAGTGAGATTTTGTTCCCGCCCCCGCCCCAGCAAAAAAAGAAAGAATTTCCTAGGTGAATCTTCCCAAACTGTTCCTATACCTGCTAAAGAATTAAAAATGAAATGAAAATGTGTATATACTCATTGCTCAATTTAAGTCTGTATAGACAAGAAAATAGATATTGGTTTCATCATTTATTTGAAATAACATTTTTTTAAATACTACCAAATTACAAAATGAGTATCTGATTATTTTGTTTTAATGAAAACAGAAATAATTCTCTCTGTGTGTGTGTGTGTGTGTGTGTGTCTCTCTCTGTCTCGTGTTTATTTTGTGTAAGCAAGAAAAGAGGGATGGAAGGATACCATTAGGCAGTAATAAATAGCTACTTTTAGAAGATAGAGGTAGGAGAGATTAGTCTTGTCTTTATATATCTTGCTATCTTTTTTGCTTTTGTAAGTAACAAATATAAAATACATACAATATAAAGGAAAAAAATAAAACTCTGATCCCTTTGAATTAATGTCTAACCCAGTAGTTTCCAAACCTGCCTCTATCTGAATCATCTCAGGAAGATTTGCTAAAAATCAGGCCCCTGACTCTGAAACAGAATCTCCAGGAGTGATAAAAATATTAGACTAGTGGTTTTTAAACCTGTGGGCCATCAGAATCACTTCAGAAGCTTTGAACACATCTAGATTCGCACCGCCATGAACAGGGAATTTCAGGCTTGTAAATGGTTTCTGAAACTTGCAGTTGGTTTTTTTAAAAAGCTCCTGTGTAATTCTAGTGACTCACCAGTTTTGAGAACCGTCCATTTAATGATTTATTTTCTCTGTGCCAGACACTGTGCTGGATGCTACAGTGATTTTAAAAAAGTAGCGAAACACAGTTTTTCCCTTCAAGGAACTTACAATATAGTTAGGGATTGGGGGTTGGGAACCAGTGTAAAAACAGATAGAAGACTGATACAATGCAGCTCTTGTATGGGTTAAAATAGGAAAATGCCCTAAGAAGTAAAGTCAGGGGGAGGGGAGAAGAGTGTCAACTATTACCTCTATTATTTAATATTGTTTTGAAAGTTTTGTCTAATGCAGTAAGATAAGAAAATGAAGTTTAAATGTTGCAAAGGAAGTGAGAAGTATCATCATTATTTGAAATTGAAAATACAGTTATCTAACTAGAAAACCCAAGATAATCAACTAACACGTATGAGCATTATTAAAAGCATACCAGTAAGATGATAGTCAATTACAGCGTAAGTTCAGAAATTAGTGTTTCCTCTGTACCAGCACAGACAAGTATGTGTTTAAAGATCCTACTTATAATAGCACAGATATAAATAAAAGATCTGTAACTAAGGAAACTTGCCTCAAGTTTAAGCAAGTAAACTCTACAACTAACTATAAGAAATAAACTATAGAACATAAGGGACATCAAAACAATTTAAGAAATGGAGAAATGTCTCATATTTGTGGGAATAATGGGGAGAGTTAATGTTTTAAAATTAGGCATTCCCCACCCCAATTGCTCTCTATTGATCATTAATACAATTCCAGTTAAAATTTCAGGTTTTTTTTCTTTTTGCCAAAACTGACAATATGTTTCTAAAGTTAATTGGAGGTGTAAACCAAATACACTTTTGGAAAAAACAAGAAATAATGTGAATTAATTGCATAAGTGAGTATAAAATTTTTTTCTAAAGCCACAATAATTAAAAGAGTCTAATAATACTAATTCAAGATATCAGAATAAATAAAAGTGGAATTTTTAGTTATTAGGAATAGTTATATTCAATAGTATCAATTACATTCAATAATTGAATTGTGGAATCTTGGTATTGGTACAATCAGCTAAATGTGTGGAAAAATAAATTTCATGTGCGTTAAAGGTTAAGTGAAAGCAAAAAAGTAATAGAAAAAATATAGATGGATATGTACGTAATCTTGATATGTGGGATGACTTTTTAGTATATAATAGTAAGGGCAGAAACCACTTTTTAAAAAGGTTTATTACATAAGGATTTTAAGTTACTGCACAACAACAAAAATAGTAACTAAATTGAAAGGTAAATTAATTGGGAAGAAGTATTTATAACATAGTATTCACACCCTTAATATAAGAAGAGCTCTTACCAATTAATGATAAAATTAACCCCTGGTATTGGGCTGGGAAGGCATAGAGAACATGTAAATTTAAACTTTCAGAAGGACAGTTTCACCATATGTATTGGGAGCTTTAGGATGTTTTCATATTCTTTTTTTTTTTTTTAACTCTAGTTCCATGACAGATTATGTTTTCATATCCTTTCACTCACTTCTAGGAATGTATTCTAAGGAAATGGATATGTGCAAAAGATAGTTTTTAGGGCCTTTTTGACAGCATTGTTTAACAAAAATGGAAAAATCAATTTCTGCTTCGAGAGCCCCACTCCTTCCAGCTCACCACTCATCATGCCTAGGGTGATGCTCTCAGTTTCATGGTCAAAGGTGGAGGCATCTCCATTCTAGGCAGCAGGTTGGAGAGAGGGGTGAAATGAGCATGCCCCAGCCATCTTTTGAGGAAGGTGCCCAGAAACGGCCATATAATGTGGGCCAATACTTGGTCGTATGGCTACATGTAGTTGCAATAGAGACTGAAAGTGTTGTTTTTATTCTGAATGACTGTATGCCTGGCTAAAATGATGTTTCTGTGGAAGAAAGATAGGATAGGTATTAGGAGATAGCTACCAATGTACCATACCACTTCTCTGCATTTTCATCTTAGTTTTGCTGTTATTTTTAGGACAGTGTCTCTTCTTTCTCATACCCTGCAGCTACATATCTACCTTTAGTACCAGTCACTAAATTTCTGTCAGTATGTCATTCTTTGAGACATGATGTATTTTTTTCTACCCAAATATGGGAAATTAGATGCAGTGCCTAGCAGATGAGGTTATGACTACTGAACATTACCACTGGCTTATAACATTGAAGTAGGAAAAGAATAAACTCTAGATTTTCTCTTCTTCCTTTCATTCCCTCCCTACCCTACCCTGGTAACTAGGAAACAGTTTTGTTACCACTAGGGAGAATAGTCCTTGTACCATTGTCTATCTTTTAATGCATTTAAGGCAGTGTACAAGTTATAAAACTGCATCTAAATCCCACCCTCAAGGACATTTTTTTTTCTAATTAAAGCATTTGTGCCTTGTTTTAGGAAAATTATTTTCAATGTTTTATCTCAATAAAATGACTGCACTTTTGCCAGCAGCTCTATCAGCACAGGTCATTTGATGAAGCCATGCTTCACCATTCTGCACAGGTTATCTGGAGAAGCCATATCGCCCAGTCTTTAGTATTTCACATCTGTCACTCACTGCTAGTTATGCCAGAGAGGAAGAGAAGTGGGAGAAAAAGACAGGTGCTGCCATCTTTTTCGGTTTTGCAACTTTTCCCATTGTGATTCAGTGCCAGCTAATGTGTGTAGAGAAATTCTAGTGTTCTGACAGTTACACCAAAAGTTGTGCCAATTTTTGGTCATAGTTATTAGCCATTACACTGAATGGGAGGCATGAAGGACATAAACATTCCCATTGTCTAAATAAACATACAGATTATCTAAATTAAGTAACTTGGCTCATGATCACACACCAAGTAAATGTTGACACTGAGATTCAAATTCAGGCCTGTCTAATTCCAGAGCTTCTTCCCCGACTATAGTGATTACTGAGTCCTTACTAGAGTGGGGGACATGAGGATTGTCTTCGTATATGTGAAGGATGGCCACATGGCCACAGGATTATATTTGTTCTCTGTAACTCCAGGGAGAGCCACTGGAGCCACTTCATTTTTAGTTAAAAATAAAGGCAACTTTTGGCCAGGCGTGGTGGCTCACGCCTCTAATCCCAGCACTTTGGGAGGCCGAGGCAGGTGGATCATGAGGTCAGGAGATCGAGACCATCCTGGCTAACACGGTGAAACCCCGTCTCTACTAAAAATACAAAAAATTAGCCTGGCGTGGTGGCAGGCGCCTGTAGTGCCAGCTACTCGGGAGGCTGAGGCAGGAGAAAGGCATGAACCCGGCAGGCGGAGCTTGCAGTGAGCCGAGATCATGCCGCTGCATTCCAGTCTGGGAGACACAACGAGACTCCGTCTCAAAAAGAAAAAAAAAATGAAGACAACTTTTAACTAAGTGTTGGAAAGCACATTTTATAACAAATTAATTTTTTAGTAGAATGGAATGCCTTTTGAAATAATGATTGTACATGACAAAAAATTCAGACTGAAGAGTTTTGGAGGAGACAGGGTAGGTAGTAGAAATTACTGGACTTACAGACTGGAAATATCAATTCAAATTGCATCTTGGCCTTGAATTAGCTATTTAAGTTTCTGAGTTTTCATTTTCTAGTGAATTAAGTGAAGGAATTGGACTAAATCACCTCAGAGTCTCATTGCATTTAGGTAAGTGCATGCACATTGTATGTGCTCAGTACATGTTTGTCACATGAGTAACACAACCTAGTCCCCTCTGTCCTAATGCCAGTGCCAAATCCTTATCCTCCCAGCTCAAAGTAATCTCCTTCCTTTATACTGTGTGGCACTTTATCTGTATACTTCTCATTGAATTTATTACCTTCTACTTTATAGTGAACTTATGATACTCAGACCTTCTTGGTGATAAAATCTATATCATATGCTCTCATATTCTCCACTGGACCTAATGCACAGTAACTATTCAGTAAGTATTTGTTGAATAAATTAGATAAAATTACTTGATCCATGAAAAGATTAAAAAATAAACGTTTTTGCAACCATAGTTTTATCTCACTTTCTCGAGAAAGAGGTTATTTTGCCTCTTAGCAGCAGTAGACAAATATATGCAAACAGTATAAACAAAAGCCTATGTATTTGTTGCTTGAAGTTAAATGAAAACTTGTTCAGACAGGGCATTGACACTGACAGTAGCCACCTCAACTCAGCTTCACCTACTGAAAAAAATCTACTAAACAACACCTGGAACTCATTACATTCTTTCATTTGAGTTTTGCTGCCTTAACATTGTATCACACTGGGAATCTAAGAATTATCTGGCTTTCTTTCAAGTATTGTTTCCTGAGAAGGTATTTGCCTAAAATTCATTCATACTCCTCTAATCTTTCTTCCTCTCCTCTCGCCTCCCCTTTTTTCCTCCACCATTTCCTTTGGACTTTCACACTCTAGAATTCAAATGATACCACCATGTCCTAGGGGGTTGTGTACTAATGACGAGTTAATGGGTGGAGCACACCAACATGGCACATGTATACATATGTAACAAACCTGCACATTGTGCATATGTACCCTAGAACTTAAAGTATAATAAATAAATAAATAATATATGTGGTGAAGGACCTGGCGATTTGATGTGAAAATAAGAAACCTTAAAAGTTGTGAGTAGCCTGGTTCATACATCACCTCTATGGAACGCCATTGAACCCTTTCACTACTTTTACACGGTCTCTAGTGGCTTTACACACACCTTATCCTCTGTGTTCCTGTTGGATCTTACTCCTAGTATAGGTCCAATTACATGAGATCATTGTCACTTTAGTTGTTTGTATATCTGTTTCCCCAACCAGATAGGGGCTACATTTTATTCTTCTTGTCGTTATGTGATGTTGAATAAATAAGTGTGTGGACATGAATTATCTCGACAGCTTTCTATATTTTTCTCACAGTTTTTTTTTTTCCTCCCACACAGGCAAATGCATTATTCCTATTTTATAGATAAGGAAACTATATGTTAAAGGAGCTTAAGAAACATGCCCAATGCCAAAAAGCAAATAGTTGGAGGAGCCAGAATTCAAATCTTTAGCCTGGGGCCTAAGATCTTTTCCTTATGTCAGCTTGCCTTCAGAATGTCTTTTGTTCTGTTTCCTTTGTCCAGTTTTCATTGCTACTGCCCTTAAATCTACTCAACATTACCTCTTCCTTGGAGCTTTGTCATGGGTCGTATTCTGCCTAACTGTTCTTTTCCATTTCAACTCGTGCATCATTATTCTGATCATGTCATTCACTTTGAGAAACCTTTGATGGTCCCCTACTCCTGTAATATAAATGCTGAATTTTTTGGTTTATTGCTAATAGACTCCAAAATCTGCCCCCATCTACTTCTCCAGCCTCATTTCCTATTCCTGCCTTCTCTGTGCCCCCTAAACTCTAGTCTCGCCGTACCACTTCATTATCCTTCACATGTACATGTCAACCTCCTACTTCTTTGTCTTGTGCAATTGTCTGTACTATTTCCTTGTGCTTTTCTGTGCTATTTTCGAGCACCCTTCATTCCTGTGTTGCTAGTTGAAATCTTACCCAGCTTAAACCTATCTCTTCTGTTAAACGATCTCCAGCCCCACCAGTGGTAATTAATTTCTTTAACTGTGGGCTGCTTTCAAATTGTAGTTACTTGTGACTATGTATGTTTTTGATAATGCATTGGAAAGCCTTTGAGAAGAAGGACTGTCTTCTGCTGACTGTTTTCTAGAGCTTCATACAATATTTTGTTCATAAAACACACTCCATAAAATTTAGTTGACTAAAATGAATCTGGCTTTCAGGGCAACAGTAATGGTTCTAGATAAAATTCAAATTGACTACTTGTGTGTGGGTTGTCTCCTGGTCTGCCACTAAAGCATTAGATTTATAAATAAAATTCTTTTTTTTTTTTTTTTTTTTTTTTTTTGCGATGCAGTTTCCCTCATTTTGCCCAGGCTGGAGTGCAATGGCACAATTTCGGCTCACTGCAACCTTGCAACCTCTGCCTCCTGGGTTCAAGTGATTCTCCTGCCTCAGCCTCCCAAGTAGCTGGGATTACAGGCACACACCACCATGCCTGGCTAATTTTTTGTATTTTTAGTAGAGATAGGACTTTACCATGTTGGTCAGGCTGATCTTGAACTCCTGACCTCAGGTGATTGGCCCACCTCAGCCTCCCAGACTGCTAAGATTACAGGCATGAGCCACCAATAAAATTCTTCTAGAGAGATCAAATGATGAAGTTTACTTTTTTCAAGAATATCCAAAAACATCAGATTCACTGTTACTCAGTATTTTATATGCTGTAATATGTAGTTTGTGTATGTGTATGTATACACATGTACATATGTGTATTATACATATAAATATTTAAGTCATAAAAAGAGGATCTTAAAATTTTAAATCTTATATTTTCTATTATATGTGGTATTTTCTAATCCTTATTAACTGCGCTATTGAAAATCTAGTTCCAGTGTTTTCTTTATATTTACTTTTTTTCTTTTCTTTTTTCTTCCCCAAAGGTACCTGTCTTTATATTTACTTTGAAAAAGAAAAAACACAGTAAATGGTGAAATTGTTTAGTCACATTGAAAGTACATATATTGATGTAAAAAGTCCATAAACTTGCACTATTATATTCTAATTTAATGTAGGCTCCACTCCCTTCACTTCAACAAATCGTAGTAGTTTTCCCTGGTGAGTTCGGTAGCTGGGGGTTCAGAGTCAAAAGTGAACTTACACTAGTTAGTACATTTTTATATTGGTATTGTTTGAATTTTTTCATTTAATGTAGACTACTTTTATAACTTCGAAGTGAACAATAAAATAAAATACGTTGGTGTCCCTGCTCATAGTGTTAATAAGGATACTTTGGTATCAAACTAAAACTATTTTGAATGACAAAGGTTAGTATTTCCCCCGATTTTTGTAAGAAGGAAATTATTTTCTTTGTTTAAATGGCTTCCTGGTCTTTCTGAAAAATTTTGGGACTTAGAATAAAGTGGATTGTATTAAGTCTTTAAGTCATGGTGGCACATATGTTGGAAAACTAAATCTTCTCATTCAGTCTATATTCAAGGCCAAATCAGTGGAGGCAACTCTTAAAGGGTAGTAAAAAACTGACTTAATTTTTGCTGAACAGAGGTGGCACTCTTAGCTTTTTGGAGACTGTCCTACCCGTCTGTGTTCAAACACACTCCTGTGTTCTGTTGTATAATTTAAATCCATGACACCTAGCAGCTGTCTTTATCACCGTGGTAAACCATTTCTTCTGAGCCCAGACCAAATTAAGTACCAATTTAAGATACCCAAGATAATTCACCACACCCTAAGTTAAATTGGTTATCCTACCTCTTACTTCCTTATCTTTTTTATGGACCAGGAAAATTGTCTTACTAAAACAATGTTTGTTGAGCCTTCAGAGTCTTGGTTATTTTAAGGTCTTTTCTAAAATTTTTTCACATGGTCCAGCTGCCAGACAGATTGTACATCAATTTCCTGCAGCATTTGGCAGGCCTATGTATTTACTGCCTTAAAAACAATTTGAATTTATTGATTTTGAAATTTGTGATTGCTTAAGTTTTCCTTCCCCACCCCCATCTAAATTTACTTTGGGGAAAAAGGCAAAACAGAACACATTGGCCCATTTTTATGCCAAGACTTTCAGGGAAACATTTTATATGATTAATATTGTGTGGCTAATCTGGTGTAAAAAATCAATTTTCTCCATTTTAACTTATGAGAGCATGACCATCCTGTGTGAACTATTTAAAGATCCTGTGACAATCACTAATCCAAAATTAAGTGTTTGTTACTGCCTTTATTTATGTGTGTTATATAATCATGTAAGTTAATATTGGGCCCCATTCTTTAGAAGAATTGAAACACATTTCATCAGCAGATCCGTATCTTTTCTACCACGGCAGCATCCTAGCCTTGACTTGAGCAAGCTGAAATTAGTGGACTCTGGACGTGGCCCAGCTCAGTGAAATACATAGTTCATGGTACCTCTTGGCCATTTTAATAGGTCCGGATTCAGTTAGAGAGCTTCTACCTTACCTCTCTATTCCTTTAAGCCCATTTGTCCTAAAAGATGGTTCTCTCTCTTACTAATAATGAGAAAAGAAACAACATTATAAAATCTGTATGCTTTCATTCCGTAAAATTCAAACTGTTTTATAAAATATTAGACCATTTGTTACTAGGTGAGTATATTATTCTGAAAGATTTAATGTCAACACTTTGGGGAATCGAGAAGTACCTATTTGTAATGCTTGTACAATACTCTATTATCCTTAGAATTACGGCACCTCACACATAACATAACTAACATAACTTCTACCCAGGGAATAATTGACTCACCATGGAGGTCTGGCTCCCTGCCTCATTAAATCTTCTAAAATTGCTGGGAGGTAGCTAGCAATTACTCTTCTCTCTGTTTGACATATGTGGAGAGCTAGGCACCAAGCAGTCAGAGGTCATGCATAGAGTCCCTAAGGGAGTGCTGTTTGAATATTGGTCATTGAATCAAATCACTGCTGAGCACACGTTGAGACAACTGCTGAGGGTCATCTCATAGGGGACAAAGTTACCTAAATGCCAGAAAACATGTCTTTATCCATCCTGGCCTTGCTAATCCCTGCCCTCATTTACAAATTGTATTTTATATGTATATGTATTTTTTATCTTTATATAGTTTATTCACAAGATCCATAAAAACATTTGACTGTCTCTTATTTGTCATTCTTATTTAAAAATTGGTAAAGAACATTTAGAATGAGCTATGTAAAATTGTTTTGAGAACATTTAACTTTAATTGTTCTTAGGAATCACAGCCTTCGGATTCATTTTTATTCAGGGAGAAATAATGCTTTTAAAGCATATAACTGATCTGGAAGAATGTTATATTGTTTTATCTTCAAGACTTGCATGTCAAAAATTCACCTGCAGGGTATTTTCTTTTTAGACCTCCTTGGAAAGGTGAATGTTGTAATGAAGTGACATTAGGATATGTTTATGTTTATTTCAAAGTGTCAAGATGGGCATGCTGGAATTTTCAATTCCTTGAATTTGAATTCCTTCATGACGTTTTAAGTTAGTCTTTGATGCCAGCTCAAGGGGAGTGTGAGAAATGTGAGAATTCAACTAGCTTTGGTTGAATAAATGTTACACTTCAATGACTAAATTTTTTTAGTATGGAAGGTTACTAAGTGACAAGTAAAGGAGAAGTCTGATTATCGAAACATCATTCTATCCTTGAAAAAATACCAAACAAACGTATTCCTACCAACAATTTTTCCAGATAATGTTGAGAATTATTGGAATCATAAAGTCGAGGAAGCTTACTAAGTTTTTGTTTTGTTTTGTTTTGTTTTTAATTTCAATAGTTTTAGGGATACTAGTGGTTTTTGGTTACATGGGTAAGTTGTATAATGGTGAAGCTGGACTGTTAGTGTACCCGTCACCCGAATAGTGTACAGTGTACCCAGTAGGTGATTTTTTTCAATCCCACATCCCCGTTCTGAGTCTCCAGTGTCCATTATACCACTCTGCATGCCTTTCCATATCCATAGCTTAGCTCCCACTTGTAAGTAAGAACATGCAGTATTTGGTTTTCTATTCCTGAGTTATTTCACTTAGGATAATGGCCTCCAATTCCATCCAAGTTGCTACAAAAGATGTTACTTTTTATGGCTGAGTAGTATTCCATGATACAGATACACCACATTTGCTTTATCCACTCATCTGTAGATGAGCACTTAGGTTAATTCCATATCTTTGCAATCATGAATTGTGCCACAGTAAACATATAAGTGCAGATGTCTTTTTTATTGAACATCTAGGGTAGCTTTTTTTAAATTTATTGAAAACATACTAGATGCAGTAATGGACAAACTAGAAAAAGTCCTAGCCCTCATTCTAGCATTTTTTCCATGTGGATTTTCTAGCAGTGTTGAAATATACCAGAATCATGTGAAGTTCTTTTCATATCAAAAGATACAGTTAGTATCCTGATATACCTCCCCCACATATCAAAATATGGAGGAAAGGGAGGGGAAGGTGTTTTGAATGAAGCTCTTCTGGCTAATTTTTCTCTTTTTACAGTATAAAAAAATTTAATATATTCAAAAAGCTGAAAAATAGTACAATAAACACTTAACATTTACTACTTAGATTCAACAATTTTGAACATTTTGCTATATTTGCTTTGTGTGTATGTATATGTGTATGTGTTTTCCCCATCAATTTTGAGGCAAGAGCATAGCCTGAAACTTTCCCCCAAATAGAGTCCCTCTGATGTAGTAGGCTATTACTAATTTTGCTTGATTTCACTGGGAGGTTGGGAGAACAGTCATGTACAGCATACCAAGGTTGGATTTCTTGTCAGTAGCCTCTAGTAATTGTGATATATGCTGGTCAAGATTGTTATAGAGAGACACTGTCATCGCTGTTATCAGATACAAGTTTGAATTCAGTTCCGTGGTCTATTTGAAGAGGTTTTTTGTTTGTTTGTTTGTTTGTTCTTGGTGAATGTTCTAGTTTTTTTGAAATCTTACTGTGGCAGCTAGGCAGGTGATAGGCTTCCCCCTCCAATATTAGTACGATAATCATTCACTGTTTGCATGTTCTTTTTACATCCATTTACTTTAACCTCTCTATGCCTTTATGTTTAAAGTGAAGTGTGCTTCTCCTATCTCAGAAAGTTTAAAATATTGTTCCAGATGTCTTCTGGACTTCATATTTTCTAAAGAGAAGTCTGATTATTCCAATTGTTGCCCTCTATATGTGTTTTTCTCTCTGTCTCCTTTCACAACTTTTTTATTTTTGGTTTCTATCAACTTAGGCATTTATTTTTGTGATTAATGTTGTTTTTCGTCTTCTTTACAGTTCATGGGCTTTTTGAATTTATAAATTTGTCTCTTGCCAAATTTAGGACTGTTTTTAGCTATAATTTACGCTGATGTTTTTTCCCGCCACTTTCTCCCATTCCCCACCTTCTGGGACTTCAGAGGGTCCTGAAACACTTTCTTTTTAAATTTTTTTCTCTCTCCTCTTCAGATTGGGTAATTTTCACTAACCTTTTTCCAATCATTTTTTTGTCATCTTCGTTCTGCTATTAAGCCTATCCAGGAAGCTTTTTATTTCAGATATTGAATTTTTTAAGTTTCAAAGCTCCTATTTGTTTTTGTTGTTGTTATATTTCTGGTTTCTCTGCTGAGAATTCCCATTCTTTTCATCCATAATGAGCATATCTTCTCTTACCTCAGCAGTAATTATAGCTGCTTTAAAGTCTTTTTATTTCTGATATCTGGGTCGTGTCAAGGTTGGTTTCTGTTGATTGTCTTTTCCATTGGGGGTGGATTGCATTTTCTGGATTCTTCATATGTCAAGTAATTTTGGATTACATCCCAGACATTGTAAATGTTTTCTTGTGGAGGGGGAAGAATGTGTTTTTGTTCATTCTGCAGAGACTTCAGTAGTTGGTTCTTGTATTTTGTCCACAGTTTATTATCTGTGAAAGAGTTAGTCTGTTAAGAACTTTCTCTGACCTAGCAAAAGCTGAACTCCTGATACACTTCTTCGTCTTTTTTTTTTTTTTTTTTTTTTACCCTCTGTGATGGAGTGTTGCTCTGTCGCCCAGGCTGGCATGCAGTAGTACAATATTGGCTCACTGCAACCTCCACCTCCCGGATTCAAGCAATTCTGCTGCCTCAGTCTCCTGAGTTGCTGGAATTACAGGCACCTGCTGCCACGCCCAGCTAATTTTTGCATTTTTAGTAGGGACAGGGTTTCACCATGTTGGCCAGGCTGGTCTCGAACTCCTGACCTCATGATCCGCCCGCCTCGGCCTCCCAAAGTGCTGGGATTGCAGGTGTGAGCCATGGCGCCTGGCCGCTTCTTCATCTTTTAACAGCCTCTCAGTTTCCTGCTAAACTACACACCTGCATTGTCACGCAGAAAGATTTTTTCGTGTCTTCACGCAGGTAGAGTCAGTCAGAGCTGCCAAGGGTAAAACAGTGATGAAGTGTGTCATCCTCACTGTGGCATTCTTTTTCCTGCATCTTCTCCACTGCTACCTCTCACATGCACTCTTGTCACCAGTGATGAAAGGACTTCGATGTATTTAGCAGCAAGTACCACTGCCACCTCATCAGGAACATAGGGAGAGAGGAAAATCACAGAAGCTGGTAAATATAGTGTATAAGAGCAGACAGAGAAAGCTCTGGTGGCACAGATGTTGGCATGTGGTACATTAGCCCAAAGAAAACTGAAAATGAAGGAGAGACAGACGATAGGGAACCACCTGTGCCACCTTTGTGCTAGGCCCTTTAACATCTGTGGTCTCATGTAATCTTCAGAACATCTCTGTGACATGAGTTTATAGTATTTCCACTTTATTTGAGAGGCTCAGAAACTGAAAGAACTCTGATGATTTTCTACGACTTAAAAAACTTTATAAATGGCTAGGCAGAAAAGAAAATGTCCTTTTTCTTTCCTGCAGCTAGTTTTAGTCATCTGAAGTCGCTCTGCAAACTTGGGGGAGTAGTAAGGATTTTTCTAGGTTCTGCCAGCTTCCTCAGTGAGAACTCCAGGCATCTGCCTTGGGAAAGTTGGCTAAAATGCTGCACTGCAACCCTCTCGCATGTTTCAGTTCTTTGCTCTGCTCAGGAGGCAAACTCGATCTATCTTAAGCCCGAGCTTAGTTTAGGTAGGGGAAACCCTTTTGTACCTCCCAACTCCCCTTCTTCCACCCCACCCCCAAATCTCAGTCTGCTTCCTGATGGCCTTTATAAACCAGCGCCTTAAGAAAAAGAGTTTGAGTACTCTTCAGTAGATACATAGGGATCACCTCGTCAGTGAGGGGCAGAGTATTTCGGTTGGAATTCTTCCTTGCAGATTCCTCTCACTTTCTGACTTCCCTTCCTCTTGTCCTTGTGCTCACTCTCAAATTTCTGCTACATTGAGTCATGTTCACAGAGAGCAGCATGTGACCAAGAGCCACTTGCTTCTTCCACGCATAGCCCAAGAGTCTGTCTGAATTCAGGTTCTTTCCTCTGTTTTTCTTCCTACACCTCTCTATGCCCAAGACTCTAGAGTAGACTGCTGGTTCTCAACCAGGGGTGATTTTGCCCTCCAGGGACAATTTGATAATGCCTAGAGATATTTGGGTTGTCCAAACTTGAGGAAGGCTACTGGCATCTAGTGAGTAGACTCTGGGGATGCTGCTAAACATCCTACAAAGCACAGGACAGCCCCTCACAACCAAGAATTACCCCTGACCCCACCAAACGTTCATTAGTGCCAAGGCTAAGATGCCCTGAAACAGACTCCTGAAGTCTTTTCTCAGTGTCCTTTCCCTTCCCTCTCCCTTGCCTTCGTTAGGGCCACCCCCACATGTGATGATTATGCTAGGCTAGCCATAGAAACCTTATACCACAGAATTTCAGCTTCCCAAGCCCCTCAAGCATTTCAGGGCTGCAGGGGTGGCCCTTTCTGGTGGAGAGGAGATAGGAAATGGCTGAATGCATTGCTAACGAACATTTGGTGAAGAACCCATGAGTGGGATTTACAGAGGAGAAGAGCTCAGGAACCCTTAATTCTCAGCCACGACATTGAGAGTGCACCATGGCTGCTAGGGAGTTGGGGTTGAGAAAGATGTTTTTAATGATACGTATGTGTTGTAGGTGAGGTGAAATTGTACCTTTACCAATTTTTAGGGTATTTCAGCTAGGTCCAAGAATTAGATTGACATAGATCGATCGACAGGAGAAAAACATAGAAATTTATTTAGTACAAATTTTACACGGCAAGGAGTCTTCATAAGGAAATGAAGACCCACAGATGCAGTTAAAATTGAAAACTTATATACTAAATTTACTACTGTGTTGGCGAAAGAGTAGTACATTTTGAAACTGTGACAAGGCAGAGGGCCTTGGGCAGAGTAGTTAATTGGGCAGAGAAGTAACTAGAAAGACAAGAGTTAGCTTAACAAGGTTTGTCTGTACAGATTTTCCTCAGTCTCAGCTTCCAGTCCTTGATGATAAGAATGATGCTTTCCTTCTGGTAGAGGGAGGCTATTTTTCACATGGGAATTTCATTTCCTGCTTTTATGAAGAAGGAAGATCAGAGTGTTCTTGCAGTTGCTGTTTTTCAAGTACCTTTTTACTCAAAATAGTCAGTGTGCCAACCTAATGTATTTTGGGGTGACATATTCTAAACTCCTTTGTTGTAAAAGTGTTAAACCTTGCATGGTTGTAGTGGAAATCATCAAGAGTGATTTAATTTGTAGATGTTAGAGAATTTGGAAACATTTTGGGTTGACTGTGTAAAAAATAATTTTGGCTATGGCTATTTTTGAAATGAAATTAATTATGAATAATTACCATTTGCCCAGAATCTATTATGTCATTTAAAAAGCCACATTAGTTTTGTGGTAACTTTTGTTTTATTGCAACACTAAAATCTGTTCATGCATTTTCATTTTATAACATGATTGTCAGCTCTCAACTGAAAAAAGGGTGGGGAAGCAATATTGGTTTCACCTGGAATCAGTTTTTTTCCTTTTTCTATTGGAATGAAAATCCTTCTTATCAGGGGGCCACACAGCCAGAACATTTACCCATAGCCCTTTAAGACTGCTGATAATATAAAGTATAACTTTATTACAGTGACCTCGTGTCAGTACCCTTTGTAGTTCTGATTAGTCCTGATAATTACCTTGGACTTTTCATTACCTAACCAGTAAAAACCCAAGTCTGCCCAATATTAGAGTTTTTAGGGCAATAGAAGTCTCTGCACTGGACTGAGTTGCTCCCAAGATTTCATATCTGTAAGCAAATCACTGCCTGATTCTCACCTTCCCTCCATACCTCTGGTTTTCATGAATTACCTGGATAAAACAGAGGATATTATTATGTTGAATACACATGTAACATTGAACTTTTCTCCCCTAATGTTTTGAATACAAACTTCCAGTCTACACTGAAGTACATTTTGGAGTAAAAGTCAAATCTTGATGTTTTCTCTGCCCAACATACCTGCCTTTGCCTTGAAGTGTATCTAAGGCCTAGATAGAATTTATAGGCCTAAATAGTTTGCTTTAAAGTGAACTGGAACATTGTGATACTCTGTTTACCATATTTGATTATGACAGACTGTCAAATAACAGTTCAGTCAATGAATGGTGCTGCTTTTGGGTGAGCTGAGGTCACAGACAGAAAAAGCAAGAAATTCTAGAGGAGGAACTAGCATAATTTGTTTCGCATCTGGCAAAAAAATGGCAAGGTTGTCATTGTTAAATCCGCCATTTATAATTCTCAAAGTTTTAGCTCATAGGGGCATGGTGACAGTGTTTTGTTTCACTTCTTTAAACTTGATGCTGACTTTTATCATAGCGTAGATATCAGATGATACTTTAAAAGACCTCCTTTAGAGAGTTGTCTATTTTTATTTTTAAATATTTCAAGTGGATGGTGTTTCAGCTCAGACCTGATTTTTGTAATAGTACATGGAGTCTGTTCTTTAACAAATTGTATTCAATCTTATTGTGGATTAATATTCTGATAATATGGTTTTGCTTTCTAAAAAATTAGCCTTCAGAACAGTCTAGCAAAAGATCTATTGTAGTCAGTTCTAAAATTGTTTTCCTGGTGCTTGAGAATTAAAGGCTTTTGAATAGGCCATCTCTGTTGTCACTGCCTCTTGTATACAATGGATGTTCTACATTCTCTCTTCTCACCCCTGTTCTTGGTGCTTCTGAACAAGATCATGCACACCCTTAAGCAAACAGGCCTTTCAGGTGCATGAACCTGAGGGTCCACAAAGCTTCCAGCTCCTACTCAGCGTTAAGATGTCAACCACGGCCGGGCGCGGTGGCTCAAGCCTCTAATCCCAGCACTTTGGGAGGCCGAGACGGGCGGATCACGAGGTCAGGAGATCGAGACCATCCGGCTAACAGGGTGAAACCCCGTCTCTACTAAAAAATACAAAAAACTAGCCGGACGAGGTGGCGGGCACCTGTAGTCCCAGCTACTCGGGAGGCTGAGGCAGGAGAATGGCATGAATCCGGGAGGCAGAGCTTGCAGTGAGCTGAGATGCAGCCACTGCACTCCAGCCTGGGTGACAGAGTGAGACTCCGTCTCAAAAAAAAAAAAGATGTCAACCACAGAAATTATGGTTCCTAATAAGGCTTGAGAATTGTGCTAGCCAATAAATTGATTGAGACATTCAAGTCATTGGATATGGGCATACAGATGAACTCAGATTTCAGGAAACTTCATCACAGTAACATCTTTAATGATTAATATTGAGTCGTTTTTCTGAATATGTATATGTCACAATGATGACAAACACAAGTGAATAAATACAATCTTCACTAGTGGTTGTTGCCATGTAAGATGGCTCTTATTCTTAAAGCAATATTAATGGGTGACAGATTGGATGATGTTAGTCACCTGCTAAATTTGGGGATCTAAAGAAGGCCCAGTCCTATATTCAGGTATCTCACATAGTACAGTTCTAATGTGGCAGAAATGTTTTAAAAATTGCAGTACGGTGATAAATGTTATAACAGAGACATATGCAAAATTATCTTTAGGTGTATGGAGAAAAAGTAACTCAACCTGCTTATAGGGAAAATTTGACCAGGAAGACTTTATGAAGATGACATTTAAGATCAGTCCTAAAGATGAGTAGAACTTCATCAGGCAGAGATGAGGGAAAGGACATTCTCAGTAGAAAGAACTGTGTTAACAAAGTCTTGAAGCCAAAGTGGGGAGTGTGGAACAACATTCTAAGCGAAGGAAAGGCATGTAATCATTTAATCCTAACCTCTTAATTTTTGGATCATTTTACTCCCAATTCAGTGTGCAAAAAGCTTGGTGAATCTGAGAAACTAAAAGAGAATCAGTCATGATGGAAACATAGTAGTAATGGCTAGAGTAGCACAAGCTGAAGCTGCAGACCAAGACAGGACTAGATTCAGGCAAGGCCGCATTCAGATTTCGTATGCAACAAAGAGCCATTTCCATATCTTAGGGGCAGGGCATGACCCATTGTACATTTTTAAACAATAATTCTGGCTGCTGTCTGGAGATTGAATTGGAGGGGAGCAAAGATAGAGGGAAACTAGTTAGGAAGCTGTTGAAACAGCGTGCTCAAAATAAGAGGGCTTTGACTGGCAAGATGACAGCAGATGAAGACGAGGATCGATTTGACATATCTTGGTAAGTAGTATGAACACAAGGCATGGCAACATTTAGTAGGTTCTTAGCCTTTGCAACTAGTTGGATGGCGGAAGAGCCATTTAGTGAAATAGGAAAGGTTAAAAGATAAACAGTTTAGAAGGTCTCTATCAGATATGGACGTATTGAGTATTGCAATACCCAGGAGATATCTAATAGAATTGCTAAGTTCTGGAACTCAGAAGACAGATCTGTATTAGAGATAACATCAGATGGGTGGTATTTAAAGCCCAGGGCATGTATGAGACTGCCTAGGAAATGGAGTATATATTAAAAGCCCAGAGTCCTGAGTAGTTCCAACATTTAGTAGTTGAGAAGAAGCCAATAAAGGAGATTGAGAAATGGCCATAAAGGTAGGAGAAAAGAGAGCATGGTGTTACAGGAGCCAAGAGAGGGAGATTTCAAGAAGGAAAGGTGTAGACAAAGTATCAAGGGGCCAAATAAGATAGAAACTAAAAAGAATTCATTTAACTTTGGCGACCTAACAAGAGAAAATTTGTAGCGCATTAGGGGATCAGAAGCTAGTATGGAGCAAGTTGAAGTTTGATTGCCATTTTAAAATATGGAGATTGTTTTCTCCATGCTTTGAGAAGTTTGACTTTCTAAAGGAGAAGAGGGATGGAGTTGTGACAACTGGAGGAATGAGAGTGAGTCAAGGCAGGGTTTTCTTGAGATAAGAAAAAGCGATAAAAGTTTAAGATGGGAAATATCAGAAAGTGTATCTTGTTGATGCTAAAGACAAAGAGAGTTTGAAGATGCACAAGAGAAAGAAGCTGACTGTGTAGATAGGTTTCTGAGAAGACTACTTTGGGGCGATCCAGCCTGTAATCAGAGGCAGGTATGCAAATTCATGACAACAGGGGGTGTAGAAGATGGGTGCAGCAGGAATGTTTGTAAATGGCATTGCTTATATTCAGAAAGAATTTGGGGCATTCAGTTATGATTAGAATCACAAGATGTTTTCTTTTAAACAAAAATAATAACTTAATTTCATAGTACTTTCAAAATGTTCTTCATCTGCCATGTAAAGGCTATTATTGTCTCTCAGTGATCTCTTAGGGATTATAAAAGAGTAACAAATTTTTGAAGGCACTTTACAAACTTAAATAATTACAAAAATGCTGAGTGCTTGATGTAATCATTGATCTTAATCTCATAATTTTTGGACCATTTCATTCCTAACTCTGGATGTTATGATCCATACTTGTTCTCATTCTCCTTACTATAACTTTTCATGTTCTGGTTTTTATTTTGTTATGTGGGTTTTGCTAGTTCAACAATAGTAATTACTGTTGAATTATAATATTTATTGTAGATAAAGCAGAAATAAAATGAAGTAAAATTTTATTTTGGTTTGTTGTGAGAAATCTTTTTTTTAACTTTTATGTGACAGATGATAAAGCCTATGATTGGGTAATTCATAATGTATTCAGTCATTTGGAACATCTTAGATTTTGAGAGAATTGTGTTATTTAAGGAAATGACTTACCATTCTAAGCCTCATTAATCATCTGTAAAGTTAAGAATAATGCCTGTTGACAGAATTATCTGCCCCATTTCACAGCATTATTTTGAGGTTCATGTGATACAATGTATGTATGTAAACATGCTTTGTAAATTGTGAAGTACTATAAAATATATTATGATTTGAAAAATATTAGGTCTCAGCCTCTGTGGCCAATTGTAAACTCCCCTCTCCACCATGAGGTGTATGTGAGTAAACATTCTAGGAAATGAACACTCAACTGGCATAGGGTTTTAGTTTTGTTTTTAAGCATCATTGACCTGCAAGTCTCTATACTAATCTGAATCTAATTTAAACTTTTTAAGAAACCATCTCTTTTTTGGAAAAATGTATTATGGCCGGTAAACTATATATATTTAACTGCATTGTATAGTGTTTAAAAGTGCTGGCTCCGAAATTTGGTTCCCTTGGATTCAAATCCTGGCCACACTTTTTTATTATCTAAATGTCTTGAAGTTCCAACTCTTGGTGCCTCTGAAAACGTAAACTCTGAAAAATCGTGATACTAATAATACTAATTCATAGGATTATTGCCTATTAAATAACAGCATAGTGTCTCCCAGTGGTAAGCACTGAGTGCATGTTAGCTATTACGTACATATTTATAGCAATATGAATCTCTCTATATAAGAACATTCCTTGTAAAGTAAGTGCCTGCAAAGAATGAAATTTTAAATAGCTAAGTACTCACCAGATTTCTTCATTTAAGTAGCTACACCCATGCAATTTTAAACACATTCACAGGAACATTTTCTCCCTTAAAGCCACTATAATAACTTACTTTTTTGGGTGACAGATTTACACCTAGTAGGTAGTTGCCCACCTACCCATAGCCCAGCAGTGCTATTGGTGATTCCTTCCTTGTCTGGAAAGATTTTGAATTACAGACAGTCCCTGGCGTATGATGGTTCCACTTAAAGTTTTTTGGTGATATGAAAGTGTTGCACATTCAGTAGAAACGGTACTTGGAGTAATCGTATAGCCATTCTTTTTCACTTTCAGTACAGTATTCAATAAATTACATGAGATATTCAACACTTGATTATAAAATAGGCTTTGTGTTAGATGATTTTGCGCAACTGAAGGCTAATGTTAATTGTTCTGAGCATGTTTAGGCTAGGTTAAGCTATGATGTTTGGTAGGTTAGCTGTACTAAATGCATTTTAGACTTAATGATATTTTTACTTTATGATGGCTTTATCAAGGCGTAACCCGATGGTAAGTCTGTGCATTAAAAACAAACAAACAAAAAAAACCAGGCCTCTTTTCTTGAAAGGCAGAAGATCTGCAGTGCCAAATCTGGCCGCCAGAGGGTACTGTATAGCTAGCGACCTAGCCCTCGCTTAGAGGTTGAAATCTTGCCCTTGTGAGAGGGGTTCGGTGGATGCCACTGTTCATATCTGTAGAGCTCAACGGCTTCATGTTTCTCAGTTTCAAATACCATTGATCTGATAGTGGCCCAACTTCCTGACTTTTTAGGAGCCAGTGATCGAGCTGTAAACCACTCATCCTCTACGAACCTGTAAACTCTCTGAGCCAGTCACACTGTAACTTCATTTATCCCTACCCTTTTCAGAAGCCACCTGCCTATTCAGAAGGTTTCAGTTACACTGCAGTTGATTTAGGATCATTTAATTTTATTCTGTTCTACTGATTCCACTTTTACTGCTATCCCTCAGGTATTCTATCAGTTAATTTCTGAGTGGGATGTAAAAGAGTTTACAAAATTGTTACCAAATATTCAACACTTAGTCACCCTGCAAGATTAAAAACCCGTACCTCTTAAGAGTCAGTAAACAGTGTCTTGTTTTTTATACTTAGAGCAGAGATTTACCAAGGGTTGAGGAAGCTTATGCTGTCACCCTAGCAAAATTGTCTAGGAAAAATGTCATCTTTAAAATTAGTTGATATAATTAAGGATGACACTCACTAAAGACCAATGAAAGACAGTTTCTGGTTATTGAAAAATTAGAAGATAGCTAACAGAATCTGCAACTTCCTCAATATTTAAGAGTTATCTCTCCCTTCTTTTGACAGCATGGTCCAGCACAGCTGGCTATTCTGACTATAGAAACAACTGTGAGAGTGAGGGTGGCCTACTTAAAAGGCCTTGTACTGAGTACTGGTGAGATGAGGCAGTGAACATGCCTGTGAGACGAAACTGATTAGGACTATGCCTGTCTCTCACAACTGGGAGTAATTAGAAGAGATCTGTGGGTTGGCAGTGGCAGGACTAGGGTGGACCTGACAGTCACAAGATCATGCACTGTAGTTAAGAGAACTATAGCAGGAAGAGGTTCATTCAAATGGATATTCCTAACTGAAAATAAGCTAGAAGAACTTAGGTAAATCGTGGGTATCCAGAAATGGGCAGTGTTGTATGAACGAGCTTGCAATGTTTTTGTCAGTTTGAAGGTAATTTCTTTTCATTTCATGTGGTATTTTTCAAAATTAGTTGATCATTTCTGGTAATGCACTGCTACTCTGACTCTAATAAGGGAAAGGAAAGTTACTCACAGTGTTCTTGTCTAAGAAAACTTTGGATAATTCTAGATCTCTTAGTACCAGGTACTGGCAGCTCAGCACTAGGTCTGCTGGGTCATTTTTTTCAGATTGAGAGTTACATTTATTGTATGTGAATATAAACCAGTTTCAGAATAATTATCCGGTGGATAAGCTCTTCCTTGAATAACAGTGAATGTCAGTCACTTACTAGTATTTTATGGAAAGTTCCTCAAGAGCACATTGAATTCAGCAGTCGCGTAGCTGTGTTATTACTTTTTCCACAGGAGGTAAACCAACAGTATGTCTTTCGTTTGGTCAGTAATTAAAGATGCATTTTCCTTTTATCCTTATTAAAATGGACTTTTTAAGACTGAGCTGAAATTTCATCTTGTAAAATAAAAATGTGAAGATTTACTAGCAAAACTACTCCATATTAACATATATTATTCAAACCAGAGCTGAAATTCTGATCCCCAAATTTCCACTCGTGACCGCAGTCTCCCAGCTTCCCGGTAGATGTAAAGTAAGATCAGCCATTCTTTGTGCTGTCCCCCAACCTCAGTTCTCTGCCTCTGCTTCCATGTCCACATGAATGGAAGGCAGGTGTCTGGCTCAAGGGAGGATAAAACCAAAGCCTTGCTGCCTTTGTGTGAGGTGCAGCTTGGTCCAGCCCCAGCACTGAAGACTTGCAGGAACGTTTGGGAACACACTCATTTTGCAAGGTATTATTAGAGATAAAATTTTGATGCCATGTTCTCTATTAAATTCGTTGATACCCAAAAACAGTTTTTAAAAATCTAATTTGGTGCCATTCTCAGACACCCCTCCCCCACCAAAAAAAGCCTTTTTGGACCATTCGTGCATTATAATCATCTGAGTTTGAAAATTTTAGTTTGTAATCAATGTTTACTCAGCCGTTTGGAAGTAACGGTGGCATATTACTTTCTCATCTTTCTTTTCTTCTTTCTTTTTTTTTTAAGATGGAGTCTCGCTCTGTCACCAGACTGGAGTGCAGTGGCATGATCCTAGCCCAGTGCAATCCCCACCTTCCGGGTTCAAGCGATTCTCCTGCCTCAGCCTCCCGAGTAGCTGGGACTACAGGCGCATGCCACCGCACCCAGCTAATTTTTGTATTTTTAGTAGAGATAGGGTTTCACCATGTTATCCAGAATGGTCTCGATCTCTTCACCTCGTGATCCTCCCACCTCGGCCTCCCAAAGGGCTGGGATTACAGGCTTTGGCCACTATGCCCGGCCCTCATCTTTAGTTTCTATGCTTTCTGCATATTAGTTGCCCAGTCTAAGATGATGACATAACCATCTCAGCCTCTCGAGTAGCTGCCTCAGCCTCTCGAGTAGCTGGGACTATAGGTGCCCGCCACCTCGCCCAGCTAGTTTTTTTGTATTTTTTAGTAGAGACAGGGTTTCACCGTTTTTAAAATAGTTAATAGATGTATACTGTGACATTGAAGGGGACTTTCTGTTACCACAAAATTGTTAGTAGAATCCACAGCTGATAATAGCAAGTGGTAAGACACTTGCTATTAGGACAGACACTTGCTATTAGGACAGAGAACACTGCTGTCCTCTCCCCAATTCAGAAAGTTGAAGATTTGAAACATTTACATTTGAAAGTTGATTATTTCCCCATTAGACACATCTAAGTTAATAATTAGCTAGACTTATGTTCATGTATTCTCATTCTCTACCTTCTTTTACCTTAAATTCGTAGCATTTGTGAACATATTTTAAAACAAAAATGAAAAGACAATAGAATCTCAGTTTCATTCAGGTGACTGTTTTGCTTTTAAGTTTGCACAAGACAGCTTATTTATTATTAAGGTAGACATCAATTTTGCTTTTTAAACATGTTCATAAGAGCCTCCTATCCTTTTTTCTTGTGTCCTTACAAATATCTGAATCTCTTCATGGGTGTTTTAGTTGAATTTGTACATTTGTCTGTCAGTAGCTGGGAAAATTAAGTATTATTTCAGGCGCAAACCATGCAATTCTAAAATTGAGAATGCTAAAATGTTTCCTTTTTGGTAAATTTTATCTTCCAAGGCTCATGTGGCAAGTGAGAATGCAGAACTATGATCGAATTTATTTTTGCTTTTTAAGTGTTTTAGAAAACATTTTGCCATGTTTTGAGTTTTATTGTTTTAAAAATAGTTAACAGACCACGATTCTTATTCTGAACTGTTTTAAATGAACTGTGGATTTAGATGCTTCAGAAGTAAAATATTAGACTCTTGTTTATTTCTAGGTGTTGCTTCACTATTAAAAATTGTCTATTACAATCTGAATTGCATGATTTGTGGGTTTTAGCTAACCTCTTTTATTTCAAAACTACTTTATAGATTTTCAAGAAACAAATATTTACATTTTTATGATATGAAGATAGTATAATTTAAATTGTCAGACTAAGTGTTGTGATGTCAGTGAAGCAGAAAATTGTGACATTAGTAAAAATGATGCCCTTCCAGCACACTTCATTCCATGCATGTTTCCTCAAAGAGTCAACTATGGTATTTATGATCGTTTTGGAGAATTTTTTGACAGAAGCCATTTTTCTAAGAAAAGGATGAGCCCCTTATTATGAAATAATTGTATCATCAGACATGCAGAATAAACATGTAGTGGAACGTGAAACTATCCTATAGTAATATTAATTAAACATGCTGAAAAATACCCTGATCTTCCCAGATATTCTTTTTGCTTTACTTCAACTGCAAATTTACCAGCTTGATGCCACACACACATGTTTTTTTTTGTTTGATTTTTGTTTTTTGAGACGGAGTCTCACTCTGTCGCCCAGGCTGGAGTGCAGTGGCCGGATCTCAGCTCACTGCAAGCTCCGCCTCCCGGATTTATGCCATTCTCCTGCCTCAGCCTCTCCAGTAGCTGGGACTATAGGTGCCCGCCACCTCACCCAGCTAGTTTTTTTGTATTTTTTAGTAGAGACGGGGTTTCACCGTTTTTAAAATAGTTAATAGATGTATACTGTGACATTGAAAGGGACTTTCTGTTACCACAAAATTGTTAGTAGAATCCACAGCTGATAATAGCAAGTGGTAAGTACCCGATATTCTAAAGCATGCCACCAACAACTGAAACCAGCCACCTCCCTCCGGGAATTACTAAGAGACCCACCATTTTTCATTCATTCAATAAATATTGATTAAGCACCTACTATGTTCCAAGCAGTGTTCTAGGCACTAGAGATGTAGCTGTTTACTAAACAAAGGCCCTGTCCAAATGGAATTTATAACCTAGTGGGAGGGGAAGAAAATAGCTCTCTCCTTACCTAAAGTCAAATAAGGAGCCTTCCAGAGATCCATTCACAGAGAATGGTGGTGCCTGCAGGAAAGGGATACCGTTACCTGGTACCCCAGCAAGGTGCTTACTGACCTAGCTGAATCTGTGGACTCACTGGTGTGCCACTAAAGGCAGAGCCTTTAGTTCCTGGAAGTTTGGAAGGTATATTAGCATAGACACTGATATCTGCTTCTCTCCCAAAGATTTTTGTAGGTGGGAGACTTCTGTAGGTAGAGCCAAGGTCTGTGGGATAACTAAGGACCACTGGAGTAGTGAGCTAGCAAGAGATTAGATAACCCCTTACCTTCCTTGGGTCCCACTAGTCCCTGGAGAGTGTAGAGAACTTCTATGATCTCTTTACTCCAAAAGAGGAGGTCAGAAGTCATAATGCTGCCCAGGTGGCTTTCAGGTCAGAGAAAACAATATCTAACTCAGAAAAGATGTTAGGCAGCCCCTCTGTAAAAGGAGCACTAGGATAATACTAACCACAACATCAGGAAATGCACGCACACACTTTCTGTGCACAAACCACTAGTAATCAAACAAACCAGAGCAAGACCAGGGAAACACACCCCACTGACAAGTCACCATTTACATAATAACATGCTGTCTCCTTCCTGCTGCCAGCACTGGAGGAACTAGACCTTAGAAAGAGATGGTGAGAAGGTTCTAGATATAGACATCATCCTTCCCCACTGTAAATTGTTGCAAGCTCATGCTAAGGGAAGGGGCAAAATTTGTACTTAATAGGAGATTGAAGTTTATAATTGATCTGGACTTTTAATAAGTAAAAGTGACCAGAAATCCATGAAATCATCCCAAGATTTACTGTGGGATATATCAAGGAAATTTGGCTTTGCATAGCCAAAAGAGTGTAATTGGAGAAAAATTAAATTATTTTAAGTTTGTATTATTGCTCCACAGAGATTTGACTACCCAGTAAGCTAGTTACAGATATACTTTAACCATTGTTGTTTTTGTAATGTTTGTGATCTTCCATAACAAATGTTTGTCATATAACGTTTTTCTTAAATTGAAGTATAAAAAGAACATTAATTACTTAATTTGTTAACCTCTTATTTATGGCTTCATTGGTGTTTTAAACTATTCAAAATGCTAATCAGAATCGCTGAGATAAGAAATCAAGTCAAAACTCATACAATTTTTCATCTGCCTTTAATAGATCCAGAAAGATTTAATTACTGGTTGGTTTTGAGTTACTTAGATTTTGTTGTCCTGGGCCTAGAAGTTTAGAGCCACTGACAATATAACAGAAGTGTGCCCAAATTAAGCTTTTCCTGATATTTTTAGTAAGCAAAGCTACTTACTAGAAACTGAAAATGCATAAAAGGAATGGGTGGTCAGCTACCATTGAGGAATGCAATGAAAATTTCATCGTTCCTTTTTTTAAACGGGTGGCCAAGATTTCTCCAGGACAAGATGATTATGGTAATGCTCATCAGTTTGTAACTCCTGCACTAGATTCAAGGTAAACACAGCACCAAACCAACTGTGGAACAGTCTGAACAGACATAGGCAAAGTCTCACTGGAATGTGAAGGAGACCTGTTTTATTGGTTTTGTCAGGGTAGCTCTCTTTTTATTGATAACATTATGAAATCTATCCCAAAGGGCTATGTAGAAATGTGTTTCTTTGGCTAAAGAGCTGGTTAAATAGAAAAATGCTTAATTAACACATATGCACTTACTTCATATGGCCAGTGATGGCTAAAATACATGAATAGCTTATAAGTAAAATGCTTCACCAGGTGTAATCTGACAGGAAAGGTGAGATTTTTAAGCAATTTTTTTCTATTTTTAATCTATAAACAATTTGTTAAAAACTGTTTCACATGATCACTGGATTTTGAAGTGCTTTTGTAGTTCTTGGGAGACCCATGAAATAGCTATCAGTAGACTCCAGTTCAAATTTATGTGGGTTAGATGTTGCCTTTGAGTGCCTACATAAGCACCTCTGCTGAGAGATTTAGGGTGGGTCATTTGATCTCTGTGAGCATCCTCACCTGTCAAACGTGGTTGGTAACATCTGCCCCCTAAGGTGATTGCTAGACTTCAATGACTTAGTGTACAGGACCTTAGGATAGTATTCAGCACATTGTAAACAATAGTTGGCACTTTCTCCTACTCCTTCATTGATATTCACAAGAAACTATATTCTTTCTTTTCTTTGGGAATGAAAATCTAGAATTCCTAAGTTTCTTCTAGGTGCTCTGAAGTTAAACAGCCAAAACAGAACGATTCATGGTAGTTTCCAGTTGTAATCCCAGAATATTTTTAGTTATTCAGTCAGCTGAAGACCTGGGCCACTCAGCTCAGAACAGGATAAATAATGTCTGTTTGGGGAAGGGGAATCTGCCAATAGATTTGATGTTAATGCAGCTTTTAAGATCACATTTTTACAGTGAGGAATTCAGCTTTTCTTCTACAGTGTAAGTGTCAAGTGCCTGAAATTATCACTATCTTATTTTTGTAAGTGCATATATTAAATGTATATGTACGGTTTTCTTTAAACAGACTTCATAGTAGTTTGGATTGACTAGAATGCTCCTTTTTTGTATGCTTCTCAGTGCCAGGAATTAAATTAGGAAAAAGCCTTAATATATTAATGTTCTCTTTTCTTTTTTTAAACTTTAAGTACTACCTGTTATCCCTGTGGCTCAGGCTTATGGGCAAAAGGCCCCTTGCCTGTTTATGTATATGTGAACCAATCAGTGGACTTGACTGGATTTTTACTAGTACTTTGTTGTGTTTCCTGTTCTCATTGTTAGTAAAATGTGTGGCAGCCTCCATCAACAGCGTTTTCTAAAACCAAACAAGATTCTGTTCAACACAGTAAAAATTTCAGTAAAATGGAATATTAAGGGAAAAAAGAGTACATTGCTCCAGGCCACAAACAACTCAAAACAGTCTGAGACATGCACTGGTAAATCTCAAAAATGCTATAGGCAATTCTGCATCAAATTTGCCATAGAAAATTAGTGTTGTTAGCCATTCTGTTGATAGTTCATATCGTTAGAATTACTAGCAGATGGGAAAATAGATGAGTCAGGATACAGTATTAGCAACCCATATTTTTTTAATCACAGGCTACTAATATAGTCTGTAGTATCTGCAAGATTTATTTAAACAGTTGCTAGGAAGAGTTTGTTTTCCCAGTAAACAGCAAACCTTAGGATTCTCTTGATTGACTGTTTGACTAAATGTGTTAACATTAACATGTAAGACCATTTGCTTCATTGTAGTAGTGTCTCATTTATTTTGACAGACTGATTGTTCCAGTAACTCGTAGAATCATTAGGTCTTGAAATGTTATTACAGTGATCTATTCAAAACCCTCATACTCTTATTTCTGCTATTTGAGATTATGACTTTTAAAAATCGCTCATGTAATTAGGACTATTTTTGTCAAAACAAAATTATATAGAAATCGTAGTGTTTTTCCCGAGATTTTAAGATGAATTATTTTATGAAGTTTTATCACTTGACTGTGATATTTTAGGTTTTTATAGTAGACTAGATATGTAAACTTAAAGGAAGTTCTAATTTTACTGACAACTCTTTCTGATCAGTGATAAGCAGCCTTTCAATACTTCTTACAGAGTTCAGAAATAATTCTAATTATTAAAGTTTTGAAATGTCAGAATTATCAGTGAATTGATTTAATCTTATTTTCCACCCTAACTTCTCATATCACTGAGTTATTTGGGCTCCTGTTTTATGCAAGAGCTAGTAACTGAGTTATTATTAATTTGCATATCTTTTACTTGGTTTTTATTTTTTTTAGAGATACTGACAAATGTCATAGTTTTGGATATTGATCTTTCATCTCCTGAATGAAATGTAATTATCTAGGGCTATATTAACAAAATGAGTTTCTTATTTAAGCTGGCACTCATGTACCAAACTATATCAATTTTCAAACAAAATATTGACTCCTGTTAAAAAGTAGTTTTGACTTTTTAATTTAACTAAAAACAATATTCGTCCATCCATCTAATTATTAATGTTAAGAGTTTTACAGTTTTTCTTTAAAGTCTTTCGTTTGGTATAAACAATTATCTTGTAAGAACTGGGAGATCCTAGTCTACTAACTGATCTTAAGCTTAAAGAAGACGGCATAGACCTTTTACTGAGCTTCTGTTCTTTATTTCATTTGAAAATACTGCTCTATACAAATGTCATATGCAGGGTTTTCTATTCACTGTAGCCTTCATAGCTGAATATTTAAAAAAAAAAAAAAAAAACAGTTTTCCTTTCGGCTCAGGTCGACGACCAGCAACACCCCCCATTTTTGGTGACTTAACATTTTTGAACTCTCTAACAGTGCTAGATTAAGAATATCAAACTTGATAACTTTTGACTTCTATCTAAGTAACTTTTGCTACTTGAAACATGACCAAGCTTCCAGTGAGACTTCATATTAGACAATTACTTATTTTGAACTTGCAGAATTTAAAAGTATGTATGTCCTCTGATAGAAAGGAGTTAGCATGTTTCCACACTCTTCTGTCTTATTTCCTCTTCTCTCTCCTACTTTGTTTTTTTATTTTTATTTTTTTGAGACAGAGTCTCGCTCTGTCGCCCAGGCTGGAGTGCAGTGGCCGGATCTCAGCTCACTGCAAGCTCCGCCTCCCGGGTTTATGCCATTCTCCTGCCTCAGCCTCCCGAGTAGCTGGGACTACAGGTGCCCGCCACCTCGCCTGGCTAGTTTTTTGTATTTTTTAGTAGAGACGGGGTTTCACCAGGTTAGCCAGGATGGTCTTGATCTCCTGACCTCGTGATCCGCCCGTCTCGGCCTTTCACAGTGCTGGGATTACAGGCTTGAGTAAATCGCCCTCCCCAAGATTATGAGTCAAAATGGGTTATGGCTCTTGTTTCCTTCTGAACAAGGCAAGAGAAGGGTCTTTTACCTGAGCTAACTGCATCCCTTTATAACACTTTTTGTTGTCTCACAGAATTGGTTACATTGATGGTCCAGTCACACACACACACACACACACACACACACACAGAGAGAGAGAGAGAGAGAGAGAGAGAAGAAATTGAAATTGAAAAGATAAATTTGGGATTTTTCAGTATGTAGTATAACTGACCCAGAGGTCAATCTTGTCTCTGCCATAAACCAAGAGTGTACTGGAGTAAGCTAGCTCTCATTTCCTCACCCAAAATAAGGAAGTTACAGTAGTTATCTCTGAGGTTCTGTTTTGCAGTGAGATTCTGTGAATGTTTATCTCATAACTCAACTTTATGCTTCCATTAAACAAATGACTTAGTCACAAACAATGACTTTTAATAATCCCAGATCTCAAAATATGTTTATCTCAGGATCTCAAAATATGTTTATCTCAGGCCCATACAATTTAATTTACCTGATCTCATTTTAAATCTTTTTATGGAAATGGATTTTTTTCTCTGCCCTTACTAGTATGTCTTGCCCGCTGATGTTTGTCCTTTCAGCTGTCCAGGAAAAGCAAAATTTTCTAGGAGTAGGACAAAAGCTTCAGGTAATGAAACAATATCGCTCTGAAATTCATCTTTTTCTTTATGTGTTTTTCAGAGATTGTGGGTCCTGCTTCCACTGTCTTTGCGTTCCAGTTCTTCCTCTTACTGCATGTCAGTTAATGTATTTATTTAACCAACCATGTGTCCTTAATACATGTAAAGATTGTCAAACTACAAAATCCTCCCACAGTGCTGAGGCTTAAATATTTGAGAACTACTCTAGTTGTGCAGGTTCTATTTTTTTTTTTTTATTCTTATTATACTTTAAGTTCTAGGGTACATGTGCATAACGTGCAGGTTTGTTACATATCTATACTTGTGCCATGTTGGTGTGCTGCACCCATCAACTCGTCAGCACCCATCAACTCGTCATTTACAGATATAACTCCCAATGCAATCCCTCCCCCCACCCCCTCCCCATGATAGGCCCCGATGTGTGATGTTCCCCTTCCCGAGTCCAAGTGATCTCATTGTTCAATTCCCACCTATGAGTGAGAACATGCGGTGTTTGGTTTTCTGTTCTTGTGATAGTTTGTGATAGTTTCCAGCTGCGTCTATGTCCCTACAAAGGACACAAACTCATCCTTTTTTATGGCTGCATAGTATTCCATGGTGTATATGTGCCACATTTCTTAATCCAGTCTGTCACTGATGGACATTTGGGTTGATTCCAAGTCTTTGCTATTGTGAATAGTGCCGCAATAAACATACGTGTGCATGTGTCTTTATAGCAGCATGATTTGTAATCCTTTGGGTATATACCCAGTAGTGGGATGGCTGGATCATATGGTACTTCTAGATCTAGATCCTTGAGGAATCGCCATACTGTTTTCCATAATGGTTGAACTAGTTTACAATCCCACCAACAGTGTAAAAGTGTTCCTATTTCTCCACATCCTCTCCAGCACCTGTTGTTGCCTGACTTTTTAATGATTGCCATTCTAACTGGTGTGTGATGGTATCTCATTGTGGTTTTGATTTGCATTTCTCTGATGGCCAGTGATGATGAGCATTTTTTCATGTGTCTGTTGGCTGTATGGATGTCTTCTTTTGAGAAATGTCTGTTCATATCCTTTGCCCACTTTTTGATGGGGTTGTTTCTTTTTTTCTTGTAAATTTGTTTGAGTTCTTTGTAGGTTCTGGATATTAGCCCTTCATCAGATGAGTAGATTGCAAAAATGTTCTCCCATTCTGTAGGTTGTCTGTTCACTCTGATGATAGTTTCTTTTGCTGTGCAGAAGCTCTTTAGTTTAATGAGATCCCATTTGTCAATTTTGGCTTTTGTTGCCGTTGCTTTTGGTGTTTTAGACATGAAGTCCTTGCCCATGCCTATGTCCTGAATGGTATTACCTAGGTTTTCTTCTAGAGTTTTTATGGTATTAGGTCTAACATTTAAGTCTCTAATCCATCTTGAATTAATTTTCGTATGAGGAGTAAGGAAAAGATCCAGTTTCAGCTTTCTGCTTATGGCTAGCCAATTTTCCCAGCACCATTTATTAAATAGGGAATCCTTTCCCCATTTCTTGTTTTTCTCAGGTTTGTCAAAGATCAGATGGCTGTAGATGTGTGGTATTATTTCTGAGGGTTCTGTTCTGTTCCATTGGTCTATATCTCTGTTTTGGTACCAGTACCATGCTGTTTTGGTTACTGTAGACTTGTAGTGTAGTTTGAAGTCAGGTAGCGTGATGCCTCCAGCTTTGTTCTTTTGGCTTAGGATTGTCTTGGCAATGTGGGGTCTTTTTTGGTTCCATATGAACTTTAAAGCAGTTTTTTCCAATTCTGAAGAAAGTCACTGGTAGCTTAATGGGGATGGCATTGAATCTATAAATTACTTTGGGCAGTATGGCCATTTTCACAATATTGATTCTTCCTATCCATGAGCATGGTATGTTCTTCCATTTGTGTGTGTCCTCTTGTATTTCACTGAGCAGTGGCTTGTAGTTCTCCTTGAAGAGGTCCTTTACATCCCTTGTAAGTTGGACTCCTAGGTATTTTATTCTCTTTGCAGCTATTGTGAATGGGAGTTCATTCATGATTTGGCTCTCTGTTTATCTGTTACTGTTATATAAGAATGCTTGTGAGTTTTGCACATTGATTTTGTATCCTGAGACTTTGCTGAAGTTTCTTATCAGCTTAAGGAGATTTTGGGCTGAGAGAGTGGGGTTTTCTAAATATACAATCATGTCATCTGCAAACAGGGACAATTTGACTTCTTCTTTTCCTAACTGAATACCCTTGATTTCTTTCTCTTGCCTGATTGCCCTAGCCAGAACTTCCAACACTATGTTGAATAGGAGTGGTGAGAGAGGGCATCCCTGTCTTGTGCCAGTTTTCAAAGGGAATTTCTCCAGTTTTTGCCCATTCAGTATGATATTGGCTGTGGGTTTGTCATAAATAGCTCTTATTATTTTGAGATACGTTCCATCAATACTGAATTTATTGAGAGTTTTTAGCATGAAGGGCTGTTGAATTTTGTCAAAGGTCTTTTCTGCATCTATTGAGATAATCATGTGGTTCTTGTCTTTGGTTCTGTTTATATGCTGAATTACATTTATTGATTTGCGTATGTTGAACCAGCCTTGCATCCCAGGGATGAAGCCCACTTGATCATGGTGGATAAGCTTTTTGATGTGCTGCTGGATTTGGTTTGCCAGTATTTTATTGAGAATTTTTGCATCGATGTTCATCAGGGATATTGGTCTAAAATTATCTTTTTTTTGTTGTGTCTCTGCCAGGCTTTGGTATTAGGATGATGTTGGCCTCATAAAACGAGTTAGGGAGGATTCTCCCTTTTTCTATTGATTGGAATAGTTTCAGAAGGAATGGTACCAGCTCCTCCTTGTACCTCTGGTAGAATTCAGCTGTGAATTCATCTGGTCCTGGAGTTTTTTTTGGTTGGTAGGCTATTAATTATTGCCTCAATTTCAGAGCCTGCTATTGGTCTATTCAGGGATTCAGCTTCTACCTCGTTTAGTCTTGGGAGAGCGTTAAGTGTCCAGGAAATTATCCATTTCTTCTAGATTTTCTAGTTGATTTGCATAGAGGTGTTTATAGTATTCTCTGATGGTAGTTTGTATTTCTGTGGGGTCATTGGTGATATCCTCTTTATCATTTTTTATTGCGTCTATTTGATTCTTCTCTCTTCTTTATTAGTCTTGCTAGCGGTCTATCAATTTTGTTGATCTTTTCAAAAAACCAACTCCTGGATCCATTGATTTTTTGTGTCTCTATCTCCTTCAGTTCTGCTCTGATCTTTGTTATTTCTTGCCTTCTGCTAGCTTTGAATGTGTTTGCTCTTGCTTCTCTAATTCTTTTAATTGTGATGTTAGAGTGTCAATTTTAGATCTTTCCAGCTTTCTCTTGTGGGCATTTAGTGCTGTAAATTTCCCTCTATACACTGCTTTAAATGTGTCCCAGAGATTCTGGTATGTTGTATCTTTGTTCTCATTGGTTTCAAAGAACATCTTTATTTCCGCTTTCATTTCATTATGTACCCAGTAGTCATTCAGGAGCAGGTTGTTCAGTTTCCATGTAGTTGATCGGTTTTGATTGAGTTTCTTAGTCCTGAGTTCTAGTTTGATTGCACTGTGGTCTGAGAGACAGTTTGTTATAATTTCTGTTCTTTTACATTTGCTGAGGAGTGCTTTACTTCCAATTATGTGGTCAATTTTGGAATAAGTGTGATGTGGTGCTGAGAAGAATGTATATTCTGTTGATTTGGGGTGGAGAGTTCTGTAGATGTCTATTAGGTCTGCTTGCTGCAGAGATGAGTTCAATTCCTGGATGTCCTTGTTAACTTTCTGTCTCGTTGATCTGTCTAATGTTGACAGTGGAGTGTTGAAGTCTCCCATTATTATTGTATGGGAGTCTAAGTCTCTTTGTAAGTCTCTAAGGACTTGCTTTATGAATCTGGGTGCTCCTGTATTGGGTTCATATATATTGAGGATAGTTAGCTCTTCCTGTTGAAGTGATCCCTTTACCATTATGTAATGGCCTTCTTTGTCTCTTTTGATCTTTGATGGTTTAAAGTCTGTTTTATCAGAGACTAGGATTGCAACCCCTGCTTTTTTTTGTTCTCCATTTGCTTGGTAGATCTTCCTCCATCCCTTTATTTTGAGCCTATGTATGTCTCTGCATGTGAGATGGGTCTCCTGAATACAGCAAACTGATGGCTCTTGACTCTTTATCCAGTTTGCCAGTCTGTATCTTTTAATTGGACCATTTAGTCCATTTAGATTTAAGGTTAATATTGTTATGCGTGAACCTGATCCTTCCATTATGATATTAACTGGTTCTTTTGCTCATTAGTTGATGCAGTTTCTTTCTAGCCTTGATGGTCTTTACATTTTGGCATGTTTTTGCAGTGGTTGGTACCAGTTGTTCCTTTCCATGTTTAGTGCTTCCTTCAGGGTCTCTTGTAAGGCAGGCCTGGTGGTGACAAAATCTCTAAGCATTTGCTTATCTGTAAAGGATTTTATTTCTCCTTCACTTATGAAACTTAGTTTGGCTGGATATGAAATTCTGGGTTTTAAATTCTTTTCTTTAAGAATGTTGAATATTGGCCCCCACTCTCTTCTGGCTTGGAGAGTTTCTGCCGAGAGATCTGCTGTTAGTGTGATTGGCTTCCCTTTGTGGGTAACCCGACCTTTCTCTCTGGCTGCCCTTAAGATTTTTTCCTTCATTTCAACTTTGGTGAATCTGGCAATTATGTGTCTTGGAGTTGCTCTTCTCGAGGAGTATCTTTGTGGCGTTCTCTGTATTTCCTGAATTTGAATGTTGGCCTGCCCTACTAAGTTGGGGAAGTTCTCCTGGATGATATCCTGAAGAGTGTTTTCCAACTTGGTTCCATTTTCCCCCTCACTTTCAGGCACCCCAATCAGACGTAGATTTGGTGTTTTTACATAATCCCATACTTCTTGCAGACTTTGTTCATTTCTTTTTCTTCTTTTTTCTTTAGATTTCTCTTCTTGCTTCATTTCATTCATTTGATCCTCAGTCGCTGATACTCTTTCTTCCAGTTGATCGAGTCGGTTACTGAAGCTTGTGCATTTGTCACGTATTTCTCATGTCATGGTTTTCATCTCTGTCAGTTCGTTTATGGCCTTCTCTGCATTGATTATTCTAGTTATCAATTCTTCCACTCTTTTTTCAAGATTTTTAGTTTCTTTGCGCTGGGTACGTAATTCCTCCTTTAGCTCTGAGAAGTTTGATGGACTGAAGCCTTCTTCTCTCATCTCGTCAAAGTCATTCTCCGTCCAGCTTTTATCCATTGCTGCCGATGAGCTGCGTTCCTTTGGAGGGGGAGATGCGCTCTTATTTTTTGAGTTTCCAGCTTTTCTGCCCTGCTTTTCCCCTGTCTTTGTGGTTTTTTCTGCCTCTGGTCTTTGATGATGGTGACATACTGATGGGGTTTTGGTGTGGATGTCCTTCCTGTTTGTTAGTTTTCCTTCTAACAGTCAGGACCCTCAGCTGTAGGTCTGTTGGAGATTGCTTGAGGTCCACTCCAGACCCTGTTTGCCTGTGTATCAGCAGCAGAGGTTGCAGAAGATAGAATATTGCTGAACAGCAAGTGTACCTGTCTGATTCTTTCTTTGGAAGCTTCCTCTCAGGGGTGTACTCCACCATGTGAGGTGTGGGGTGTCGGTCTACCCCTAGTGGGGGATGTCTCCCAGTTAGGCTACTCAGGGATCAGGGACCCACTTGAGCAGGCAGTCTGTCCGTTCTCAGATCTCAACCTCCATGTTGGGAGATCCACTGCTCTCTTCAAAGCTGTCAGACAGAGTCGTTTGCGTCTGCAGAGGTTTCTGTTGCTTGTTGTTGTTGTTGTTGTTGTTGTTGTTGTTGTTGTTGTTTAGCTGTGCTCTGTCCCCTGAGGTGGAGTCTACAGAGACAGGCAGGCCTGCTTGAGCTGCTGTGAGCTCCACCCAGTTCGAGCTTCCCAGCAGCTTTGTTTACCTACTTAAGCCTCAGCAATGGCAGGCGCCCGTCCCCCAGCCTTGCTGCTGCCTTGCCGTTAGATCACAAACTGCTGTGCTAGCAATGAGGGAGGCTTCGTGGGCGTGGGACCCTCCCAGCCATGTGTGGGCTATAATCTCCTGGTGTGCCCGTTTGCTAAGACCCTTGGTAAAGCACAGTATTGGGGTGGGAGTTACCCGATTTTCCAGGTGTTGTGTGTCTCAGTTCCACTGGCTAGGAAAAGGGATTCCCTTCCCCCTTGCGCTTCCCAGGTGAGGCGATGCCTCGCCCTGCTTCAGCTCCCGCTGGTCGGGCTGCAACAGCTGACCAGCACCGATTGTCCGGCACTCCCTAGTGAGATGAACCCAGTACCTCAGTTGAAAATGCAGAAATCACCTGTCTCCTGTGTCGCTCGCGCTCGGAGCTGGAGACTGGAGCTGTTCCTATTCGGCCATCTTGCCCCACCCTGGTTCTATTTTATTATTAACCTAAAAACTGAATTTTATTAAAGAGAACTAGCCTTAAACACACTAAAGCCATTTCCAGATCAGTTATTCCTTTTTATACATTTGTTCGGTAAATGTATAGTAAAACTTACAATGTATGAATATTTTAAAATTATTACGTTTACTGAGTTGACTGACCCCATTATAAACTCTGAGAAGCATGAATCAGATTTGTTACTCCAACACTGAATTGATTTTGGAACTAGTAAACCAGTGTATAGCTGTGGTAATACAGCTACTTTGTGTTTTAAGTATTATAGAAAGATGGCAAGTGACATTTCTTTCCTATATATAAAAAAAAAGTAACAGATTTACCACAAACTCTGATCCATAAACATAATTCTGAGGTGATTTTCCTTCCTTTTCATAAAGATTTTCAGGAAACCTGATTTTAATGAAGGAAACTTTTGTCAAAATATACTGATATTAGGAAGTTCAACTTTTTCTTCTAATATCCTTATTAGCTCAAAAAACTTTTAATTTGGATTCGCATTTTAACAGGATAAAATCTCACCCCAATTCAGCAGGAAGCAGTTAGAGTGGTCGTCAGCCAGCCTCCCCAACAGCACTTAGGTTTTCCTGTTGAGAGGGGGCACTGAGAGACAGGACTAGCTGGATTTCCTAGGCCGACTAAGAATCCCTAAGCCTAGCTGGGAAGGTGACCGCTTCCACTTTTAAACATGGGCCTTGCAACTTAGATCACACTCAACCAATCAGATGGTAAAGAGAGCTCACTAAAATGCTAATTAGGCAAAAACAGAAGGTAAAGAAATAGCCAATCATCTATTGCCTGAGAGCACAACAGGAGGGACAATGATCGGGATATAAACCCAGGCATTCAAGCCAGCAATGGCAACCCCCTTTGGGTCCCCTCCCTTTGTATGGGAGCTCTGTTTTCACTCTATTTCACTCTATTAGATCTTGCAACTGCAAAAATAAAATAAAATGAAAGGATAAAAACTATGATAGTACAGGGTCATTTAAATCACTGTGAGTCTCTTTAGCTGGTTTGTGAATCTTTTTACTACTAAGGCATTGAGCAGTTGCAGCACTGTTTTTCGAGAGATTGAAAAGGCCGCTTCTGTCACATTTTCTTTCCAAAAGCATTTTCATGCCTGTGGGAGGCTTGATAGCTAGAGAAACACCAAGTGTTAAATACGTGTTATTAGGGCTTAATCAAAGCCAGAAGTTTGTCTATAAATCATGCCTACTATCTAAAAAGTGAAAATTTTTGCCACACAACCTCACCTTTTTTTTGTCTATATGACACCATAATTTAGAGCTACTTAGAAACCTACTGATATTACTGTTCTATTAACAAAATGAGAAGAGTCTCTGACCACAAATGCTTAGTGTGAGTGTTATTTTCTGTTGGACACTATCTGAAAGATAGTAAGATCAGGGAGAAAACCTTCTTTCCCTGGATAACCTACTCCTCATCAAGGGTTTCAGTTACAGCTTAAATGCTGATACTTCCCTAAGTCTGTATCTTTTGCTTGGATCTCTCTCCTCACCTCCAAACCCTGAATTACAATCCATATCTGATGTCTCCACCTTGGTGCCTTGTTCATAGCTCAAACTCACCAGTACTAACATTAATTTCATTAACTGCCCTACCTTATTAATAGTATCAATCTCTACCCCATTACCGAAGCTTGAAGTCAGAATCATCCTTAACCCTTCCTATTTTCTGACCCTTTATAATCAGTCACTCAACAAAAACAACCCTACCAATTCTACTTTCAAAGATCTCAAATCCTTCTCTTCTTAATCTCCACTTCCATTGTCTTGGTCCAAGCCTAACCTTCTCACTAGATTGTTGTGGTAACCTACTAATGGATCTTCTTGCCTCCATTTTTTTCTCCCATGGTAATCCATTTCCTATACCTGCTACTGGAGATATTTTTCTAAAGTTCATATGTGATCACATCACCATTTATGCTCAAAATGACTTAGCATTTCTTTCTTGTCACAGAAGTTTGCAGCAACACACATAAGGCCCACAGCAACCTGGCCTTGCTCTCTTTTTCCTGACTCATCTTCTATTCATCTTCCTGCATGAATCCTTCTCTAATCCCAGCAGTCTGCTAGATATCTCTAAAGATGCCAGACAGTCGTGTACCATATATGTTTTTACTCATGCTGTTTTCCTTCTCTATCCTGTTTCCCATTTTATCATCTTACTCATCCTTCAGTGAGTTAGCTGTGTATGGGCCTGTCTTGCTAGCTAGATTGCAATCTCATTGTGGGAGGTAGAGTGTTTTACTCATCTCTGAACCTACTATGCTTGGTCTGTAGAAAAATCTCAATAAATATGTCAGTGAGTACTTTGAAGTTCTCTGACAGCCCACCTGAAGACCTAGCTATATATGTAGCTTATGCAGAAGTCAGATTTCCTGTAAACTCAACCTTATACAACCACAAAACTGAAATCAGATAGTTGTAAAATAAATACAAAACTAGAAACAGGTTTAATGAGCTTCAGCACTAAGGCCATGCTCTGTCTTTCCTCAGACAGCTTCAGGATTTCACTCACAACCTATTCTTATTTGGGGTAATGCCTTATGAGGTTGTTTAATTGCTTTTCTGGTTCCCAGTAGATGAACATACTTGCTATAGAGATAGGAAGGGTATATGTTCAATGATGGCCATGAAGAGGAGCTGACAGAAAAGCCAAAAAAGGAGTGAGAAATTTAATATGTAACACAGATTATTAATAAAAGTAGTGATAACTCACTATCAAGGAAAGACCGTCTCCTTATGTCCTCTGCTTAGAAAGAAGGCAGTATATTCTGTGGAACACTTTAAAAAGATTTTCTGTTCAAAAAAATTGACAGTGTTCACTTCAGCAGCACATGTACTAAAATTGGAATGAAAAACTGAAGATTAGCATGGCCCCTGTGCAAGGCTCACATGCACATTTGTGAAGCATTCTATATATTTCTACCCAAATTAGAATGAACCAGAAAAACAATTCTGGCAATATGACAAAGCAGGGTTCTATAACACCCCTGAAAAGATCACACTAGCTGTCCAGTAATTGATCTAAACCAAGATGAAATCTTTGAAATACCTTTTTATGAACAATTCAAAGGTGGATTATTAAGCTACCAAAGGAGATAACAAGAGAAAGGTGAAAAACAACATAAAGAAGTTTGAAAAACTATTCAGGATGTGAATGAAAATTTTTCTAAAGAGATATAGATATTTTAAAGAAAAACTAATCAGAACTTCCAGAGTCAAAAGACACATTTAAAGAATTACAAAATGCAGTGGAAAGTTTTAACAATAGGCAAAGTAGAAGAAAGAATTTCAGAGCTCAAAGACAAGGCTTTCAAATTAACCCAATCAGACAAAAATAAAGAAAAAAGAAAAGAAATGAACAAAGTATCCAAGAAATATGGGATTATGTAAAATGGCCAAACCTAAGAATCATTGGTGTTCCTGAGGGAGAAGAGAAAGCAAAAAGTCTGGAAAACTTACTTGAGGAAATAATTGAGGAAAACTTCCCTGGCCTTGCTAGAGATGTAGATATTCAAATATAAGAAGCTCAAAGAACTCCTAGGAACTATATGATCCAGCAATTCCACTGCTAGGTGTGTATCCAAAAGAAAAGAAATCAGTATATCAAAGAGAGAACTGCATCCTGTGTTTGTTGCAGCACTATTTATAATAGCTAAAATTTGGAAGCAACCTAAGTGTCCATCAAAATATGAATGGATAAAGAAAATGTGGTACATATACACATTGGAGTACTATTCAGTCATAATAATGAGATCCAGTCATTTGCAACAACTTAGGTGGAACTGATGATCACTATGTTAAGTGAAATAAACCAGGCATAGACAAACATTGCATGTTCTCATTTATTAAGTGTTTTAATCTAAAAATCAAAACAATTGAACTCATGGACATAGAGAGTAGAAGAATGGTTACCAGAGGCTAGGAAGGGTAGTTGGGTGGTGGGGCAAGGAAGGCAGTGACGGGGAGGTAAGGATGGTTAATGAGTATTAAAAAAAAATAGAAGGCCGAGGCAGGCAGATCACGTGAGGTCAGGAGTTTGAGACCAGTCTGGGCAACATGGTACAACCCCATCTCTACTAAAAATATAAAAGTTAGCCAGATGTGGTGGCACATGCCCATAATCCCAGCTGCTTGGGAGGCTGAGGCACAAGAATTGCTTGAACCCAGGAGGCAGAGGTTGCATGAGCCAGGATCATACCACTGCACTCCAGTTTGCATGACAGAGTAAGACTCTGTCAAAAAAAAAAAAAAGAAAGAATGAATGAATAAGACCTACTATTTGATAGCACAACAGGGTTACTATAGTTAATAATAACTAATTGTACATTTTAAAATAATTTGAAGAGTGTTACTAGATTGTATTCGAAGGATAAATGCTTGAGGAGATGGATACCCCATTCTCAATGATGTGCTTCTTTCACATTGCATGTCAGTATCAAAACATTTCAGGTACCCCATATGTACCTACTGTGCACCCACAGAAAAAGTTTTTTAATTAAAAAAGAACTTCTAGGAGATTCTTTGCAAAAAGGACATCACCAAGAGCAGTGAGACAAAAGCGTTAGGTAACCTGTAAAGGAAAACCTATCAGACTAACAGCAGACTTCTCAGCACAAACCTTACAAGCCAGAAGGGACTGGGGTCCTATTTTTAACCTCCTTAAACAGAAAACTGTTAACTAAGAATTTTGTATTGAGCAAAACTGTTTCATAAATGAAGGAGAAATAAATTCTTTTTCAGACAAGCAAATGCTGAGAGAATTTGTCACTACCAGAGCATCCCTACAAGAAATGCTAAAAGGGGTTCTAAATCATGAAACAAAAGGTAGATAATGCACCAGAATAGAACTTCTTGAAAGCATAAAACTCACAAGGCCTGTAAAACAATAACACAACGAAGAAAACAGAGTATCTGGAAAACAACCAACGTGATGACTGGAACAGTAACTCACATTTCAATATTAATGTTGAATGTAAATGATCTAAATGCTCCACTTAAAAGATACAGGTTGGCAGAATTGATAAAAAATTACAAACCACATATCTGCTGTCTTTAAGAGACTTACCTAACACATAAGGATTTGTATAGACTCAAAGGGGTGGAAAAAGATATTCTATGCAAATGGAAGCTAAAAGTGAGCAGGAGTAGCTAATCTTTTTTTTTTTTTTTTTTTTATACTTTAAGTTCTAGGGTACATGTGCATAACGTGCAGGTTTGTTACATATGTATACTTATGCCATGTTGGTGTGCTGCACCCATCAACTCGTCAGCACCCATCAATTCATCATTTATATCATGTATAACTCCCCAATGCAATCCCTCCCTCCTCCCCCCTCCCCCCTCCCCATGATAGGCCCCAGTGCGTGATGTTCCCCTTCCCGAGTCCAAGTGATCTCATTGTTCAGTTCCCACCTATGAGTGAGAACATGCGGTGTTTGGTTTTCTCTTCTTGTGATAGTTTGCTAAGAATGATGGTTTCCAGCTGCATCCATGTCCCTACAAAGGACGCAAACTCATCCTTTTTTATGGCTGCATAGTATTCCATGGTGTATATGTGCCACATTTTCTTAATCCAGTCTGTCACAGATGGACATTTGGGTTGATTCCAAGTCTTTGCTATTGTGAATAGTGCCGCAATAAACATACGTGTGCATGTGTCTTTGTAGTAGAATAATTTATAATCCTTTGGGTATATACCCAGTAGTGGGATGGCTGGGTCATATGGTACATCTAGTTCTAGATCCTTGAGGAATTGCCATACTGTTTTCCATAATGGTTGAACTAGTTTACAATCCCACCAACAGTGTAAAAGTGTTCCTATTTCTCCACATCCTCTCCAACACCTGTTGTTTCCTGACTTCTTAATGATTGCCATTCTAACTGGTGTGAGATGGTATCTCATTGTGGTTTTGATTTGCATTTCTCTGATGGCGAGTGACGATGAGCATTTTTTCATGTGTCTGTTGGCTGTATGAATATCTTCTTTTGAGAAATGTCTGTTCATATCCTTTCCCCACTTTTTGATGGGGTTGTTTCTTTTTTTCTCGTATATTTGTTTGAGTTCTTTGTAGATTCTGGATATTAGCCCTTTGTCAGATGAGTAGGTTGCAAAAATTTTCTCCCATTCTGTAGGTTGCCTATTCACTCTGATGGTAGTTTCTTTTGCTGTGCAAAAGCTCTTTAGTTTAATTAGATCCCATTTGTCAATTTTTGCTTTTTCTGCCATTGCTTTTGGTGTTTTAGACATGAAGTCCTTGCCCATGCCTATGTCCTGAATGGTACTACCTAGATTTTCTTCTAGGGTTTTTATGGTATTAGGTCTAACATTTAAGTCTCTAATCCATCTTGAATTAATCTTCGTATAAGGGGTAAGGAAAGGATCCAGTTTCAGCTTTCTACTTATGGCTAGCCAATTTTCCCAGCACCATTTATTAAATAGGGAATCCTTTCCCCATTTCTTGTTTCTCTCAGGTTTGTCAAAGATCAGATGGCTGTAGATGTGCGGTATTATTTCTGAGGACTCTGTTCTGTTCCATTGGTCTATAGCTCTGTTTTGGTACCAGTACCATGCTGTTTTGGTTACTGTAGCCTTGTAGTATAGTTTGAAGTCAGGTAGCGTGACGCCTCCAGCTTTGTCCTTTTGACTTAGGATTGTCTTGGCAATGCGGGCTCTTTTTTGGTTCCATATGAACTTTAAAGCAGTTTTTTCCAATTCTGTGAAGAAACTCATTGGTAGTTTGATGGGGATGGCATTGAATCTATAAATAACCTTGGGGAGTATGGCCATTTTCACGATATTGATTCTTCCTATCCATGAGCATGGTATGTTCTTCCATTTGTTTGTGTCCTCTTTGATTTCACTGAGCAGTGGTTTGTAGTTCTCCTTGAAGAGGTCCTTTACATCCCTTGTAAGTTGGATTCCTAGGTATTTTATTCTCTTTGAAGCAATTGTGAATGGAAGTTCATTCCTGATTTGGCTCTCTGCTTGTCTGTTACTGGTGTATAAGAATGCTTGTGATTTTTGCACATTAGTTTTGTATCCTGAGACTTTGCTGAAGTTGCTTATCAGCTTAAGGAGATTTTGGGCTGAGACGATGGGGTTTTCTAAATATACAATCATGTCATCTGCAAACAGGGACAATTTGACTTCTTCTTTTCCTAACTGGATACCCTTGATTTCTTTCTCTTGCCTGATTGCCCTAGCCAGAACTTCCAACACTATGTTGAATAGGAGTGGTGAGAGAGGGCATCCCTGTCTTGTGCCAGTTTTCAAAGGGAATTTTTCCAGTTTTTGCCCATTCAGTATGATATTAGCTGTGGGTTTGTCATAAATGGCTCTTATTATTTTGAGATACGTTCCATCAATACCGAATTTATTGAGCGTTTTTAGCATGAAGGGCTGTTGAATTTTGTCAAAAGCCTTTTCTGCATCTATTGAGACAATCATGTGGTTCTTGTCTTTGGTTCTGTTTATATGCTGGATTACGTTTATTGATTTGCGAATGTTGAACCAGCCTTGCATCCCAGGGATGAAGCCCACTTGATCATGGTGGATAAGCTTTTTGATGTGCTGCTGCATCCGGTTTGCCAGTATTTTATTGAGAATTTTTGCATCAATGTTCATCAGGGATATTGGTCTAAAATTCTCTTTTTTTGTTGTGTCTCTGCCAGGCTTTGGTATCAGGATGATGTTGGCCTCATAAAATGAGTTAGGGAGGATTCCCTCTTTTTCTATTGATTGGAATAGTTTCAGAAGGAATGGTACCAGCTCCTCCTTGTACCTCTGGTAGAATTCAGCTGTGAATCCATCTGGTCCTGGACTTTTTTTGGTGGGTAGGCTATTAATTGTTGCCTCAATTTCAGAGCCTGCTATTGGTCTATTCAGGGATTCAACTTCTTCCTGGTTTAGCCTTGGGAGAGTGTAAGTGTCCAGGAAATTATCCATTTCTTCTAGATTTTCTAGTTAATTTGCGTAGAGGCATTTATAGTATTCTCTGATGGTAGTTTGTATTTCTGTGGGGTCAGTGGTGATATCCCCTTTATCATTTTTTATTGCATCTATTTGATTCCTCTCTCTTTTCTTCTTTATTAGCCTTGCTAGCGGTCTGTCAATTTTGTTGATCTTTTCAAAAAACCAACTCCTGGATTCATTGATTTTTTGGAGGGTTTTTTGTGTCTCTATCTCCTTCAGTTCGGCTCTGATCTTAGTTATTTCTTGCCTTCTGCTAGCTTTTGAATGTGTTTGCTCTTGCCTCTCTAGTTCTTTTAATTGTGATGTTAGAGTGTCAATTTTAGATCTTTCCTGCTTTCTCTTGTGGGCATTTAGTGCTATAAATTTCCCTCTACACACTGCTTTAAATGTGTCCCAGAGATTCTGGTATGTTGTATCTTTGTTCTCATTGGTTTCAAAGAACATCTTTATTTCCGCTTTCATTTCGTTATGTACCCAGTAGTCATTCAGGAGCAGGTTGTTCAGTTTCCATGTAGTTGAGCGGTTTTGATTGAGTTTCTTGGTCCTGAGTTCTAGTTTGATTGCACTGTGGTCTGAGAGACAGTTTGTTATAATTTCTGTTCTTTTACATTTGCTGAGGAGTGCTTTACTTCCAATTATGTGGTCAATTTTGGAATAAGTGCGATGTGGTGCTGAGAAGAATGTATATTCTGTTGATTTGGGGTGGAGAGTTCTATAGATGTCTATTAGGTCCGCTTGGTGCAGAGATGAGTTCAATTCCTGGATATCCTTGTTAACTTTCTGTCTCGTTGATCTGTCTAATGTTGACAGCGGAGTGTTGAAGTCTCCCATTATTATTGTATGGGAGTCTAAGTCTCTTTGTAAGTCCCTAAGGACTTGCTTTATGAATCTGGGTGCTCCTGTATTGGGTGCATATATATTGAGGATAGTTAGCTCTTCCTGTTGAAGTGATCCCTTTACCATTATGTAATGGCCTTCTTTGTCTCTTTTGATCTTTGATGGTTTAAAGTCTGTTTTATCAGAGACAAGGATTGCCACCCCTGCTTTTTTTTGTTCTCCATTTGCTTGGTAGATCTTCCTCCATCCCTTTATTTTGAGCCTATGTATGTCTCTGCATGTGAGATGGGTCTCCTGAATACAGCAGACTGATGGCTCTTGACTCTTTATCCAGTTCGCCAGTCTGTGTCTTTTAATTGGAGCATTTAGTCCATTAACATTTAAGGTTAATATTGTTATGTGTGAACTTGATCCTGCCATTATGATATTAACTGGTTATTTTGCTCGTTAGTTGATGCAGTTTCTTCCTAGCCTCGATGGTCTTTACATTTTGGCATGTTTTTGCGATGGCTGGTACCGGTTGTTCCTTTCCATGTTTAGGGCTTCCTTCAGGGTCTCTTGTAAGGCAGGCCTGGTGGTGACAAAATCTCTAAGCATTTGCTTATCTGTAAAGGGTTTTATTTCTCCTTCACTTATGAAACTTAGTTTGGCTGGATATGAAATTCTGGGTTTAAAATTCTTTTCTTTAAGAACGTTGAATATTGGCCCCCACTCTCTTCTGGCTTGGAGAGTTTCTGCCGAGAGATCTGCTGTTAGTCTGATGGGCTTCCCTTTGTGGGTAACCCGACCTTTCTCTCTGGCTGCCCTTAAGATTTTTTCCTTCATTTCAACTTTGGTGAATCTGGCAATTATGTGTCTTGGAGTTGCTCTTCTGGAGGAGTATCTTTGTGGAGTTCTCTGTATTTCCTGAATTTGAATGTTGGCCTGCCCTACTAGGTTAGGGAAGTTCTCCTGGATGATATCCTGAAGAGTGTTTTCCAACTTGGTTCCATTTTCCCCCTCACTTTCAGACACCCCAATCAGACATAGATTTGGTCTTTTTACATAATCCCATACTTCTTGCAGGCTTTGTTCATTTCTTTTTCTTCTTTTTTCTTTTGGTTTCTCTTCTCGCTTCATTTCATTCATTTGATCCTCAATCGCTGATACTCTTTCTTCCAGTTGATCGAGTCGGTTACTGAAGCTTGTGCATTTGTCACGTATTTCTCGTGTCATGGTTTTCATCTCTGTCATTTCGTTTATGATCTTCTCTGCATTAATGAGTCTAGCTGTCAATTCTTCCACTCTTTTTTCAAGATTTTTAGTTTCTTTGCGCTGGGTACGTAATTCCTCCTTTAGCTCTGATAAGTTTGATGGACTGAAGCCTTCTTCTCTCCTCTCGTCCAAGTCATTCTCTGACCAGCTTTGATCCGTTGCTGGCGATGGGCTGCGCTCCTTTGCAGGGGGAGATGCGCTCTTATTTTTTGAATTTCCAGCTTTTCTGCCCTGCTTCTTCCCCATCTTTGTGGTTTTATCTGTCTCTGGTCTTTGATGGTGGTGACGTACTGATGGGGTTTTGGTATAGGTGTCCTTCCTGTTTGATAGTTTTCCTTCTGACAGTCAGAAGGACTGTCTGTTGGTCTGTTGGAGATTGCTTGAGGTCCACTCCAGACCCTGTTTGCCTGGGTATCAGCAGCAGAGGTTGCCGAAGATAGAATATTGCTGAACAGCGAGTGTACCTGTCTGATTCTTCCTTTGGAAGTTTCCTCTCAGGGGTGTACTCCACCCTGTGAGGTGTGGGGTGTCAGACTGCCCCTAGTGGGGGATTTCTCCCAGCTAGGCTACTCAGGGGTCAGGGACACACCTGAGCAGGCAGTCTGTCCGTTCTCAGATCTCAACCTCCGCGTTGGGAGATCCACGGCTCTCCCCAAAGCTGTCAGACAGAGTCGTTCGCGTCTGCACCGGCTCCCGCTACTTCCCCTGTTGGTCTTCAGCTGTGCGCTGTCCCCAGAGGTGGAGACTACAGAGACAGGCAGGCTTCCTTGAGCTGCTGTGAGCTCCACCCAGTTCGAGCTTCCCAGCGGCTTTGTTTACCTACTTAAGCCTCAGGAATGGTGGGCGCCCCTCCCCCAGCCTCGTTTCTGCCTTGCGGATGGATCGCGGCAGACTGCTGTGTTAGCAGTGAGGGAGGCTTCCTGGGCGTGGGACCCTCCCGGCCAGGTGTGGGATATATTCTGGTGTGCCTGTATGCTTACAGCGCAGTATTGGGGTGGGAGTTACCCGATTTTCCAGGTGTTGTGTGTCTCAGTTCCCCTGGCTAGGAAAACGGATCCCCTTCCCCCTTGCGCTTCCAGGTGAGGCGATGCCTCGCCCTGCTTCAGCTCTCGCTGGTCAGGCTGCAGCAGCTGACCAGCACCGATTGTCCGGCACTCCCTAGTGAGATGACCCCAGTACCTCAGTTGAAAATGCAGAAATCACCGGTCTTCTGTGTCGCTCGCGCTGGGAGTTGGAGACTGGAGCTGTTCCTATTCGGCCATCTTGCTCCGCCCCAGGAGTAGCTATTCTTGTATCAGATAAAACAGAATTTAAAGCAACAACAGTAAAAAAAAAGATGAAGAAGGACATTATATAATGATAAAAGGATCAATCCAACAAGAAGATATTGTCCTAAATAAATATGCATCTCACTCTTGAGCTCTGAGATTCATAAAACAATTGCTGTTAAATCTAAGAAAAGAGATAGGTGCAACCCAGTGGTAGTGGGGGAATTCACCACTCCACTGGCAGCACTAGACAGATCATCGAGGCAGAAAGTCATTGAAGACAGGACTTAAACTGCACTCTAGAACAAATGGACATAACAAATATTTACAGAGCATTCTACCCAAGAATTGCAGAATATACATTCTTCTCATCCAACATGAAACATTCTCCAAGATAAACCATATGATAGGCCTAAAACAAGTCTCAATATGTTTTTAAAAATCAAGTTGTTTCATAGTTCTGCATGGCTGGGGAGGCCTCAGGAAACTTATAATCATGGCGGATGGTGAAGGTGAACCAAGCTTGGACCTTCTCACATGGTGGCAGGAGAGAGCAGAGAGCAAAGGGGAAAGAGCCCCTTGTAAAACCATCAGGTCTTGTGGGAACTCACTATCATGAGAACAGCATGGAGGAAACTGCCCCCATGATCCAATCACCTCCCACCAGGTCTCTCTGTAGACACATGGGGATTATAAACCAAGATTATGGAGATTACACTTCAAGATGAGATTTGGGTGGGGACACAGCCAAACCATATCATTCTGTCCCTGGTTCCTCCCAAATCTCGTCCTCACATTTCAAAATACAATCATGCCTTTTCAACAGTCCCCCAGTGTGTTAACTCATTCCAGCATTAACCCAAAAGTCGAAGTCCAAAGTCTAATCTGAGACAAGGCAAATCCCTTCCACCTAGGAGCCTGTAAAATCAAAAGCAAGTTAGTTACGTCCAAGATACAGTGGGGGTACAGGCATTGGATAAATGCTCTTTTTCCAAATGGGAGAAATTGGCCAAAACAAAGGGGCTACAGGCCCCAGGCAAATCTGAAACCCAGCAGGGTAGCCATTAAATTTTAAAGTTCCAAAATGATTTCCTTTGACTCCATGTCTCACATCTGGGTCATACTGATGCAAGAGGTGGGCTCCCATGGTCTTGGGCATCACTACCCCTGTGGTTTCGCAGGTTACAGCCCTCCTCTCAGCAGCTTTCACAAACTGACGTTGAGTGTCTGCAGCTTTTCCAGGCATCTGGTGCAAGCTGTGGATGGATCTACCATTCTGTGGTCTGGAGGAGAGTGGGTCTCTTCTCACAGCTCCACTAGGGAGCACCCCAGTGGGGACTCTTTATGAGGGCTCCAATCCCACATTTCCCTTCTGCACTGCCCTACCAGAGGTTCTCCATGAGGGCCCTACTCCTGCAGCAAACTTCTGACTGGACATCCAGGCATTTCCATTACATCCTCTGAAGTCTAGGCAGAGGTTCCCAAACCTCAGTTCTTGACTTCTCTGCACTCGCAGGCCCAACACCACATGGAAGCCACCAAGGCATGAGCTGAAGCCATGGCCCGAACTGTACCTTGGCCCCTTTTAGCCATGACTGGAACTGAAATGGCTGGGATGCAGGGTGCCATGTCTTAAGGCTGCACAGAGTAGCAGGGCCCCTGGGCCTGGCCCATCAAACTATTTTTCCTTCTAGGCCTCCAGGCCTGTGATGAAAGGGGCTGCTGGCAAGATCTCTGACATGCCCTGGAGACATTTTCCCCATTGTCTCGGCTCCTCATTACTTATGCAGATTTCTGCTGCAGGCTTGAATTTCTCCCCCAGAAAATGGGTTTTTCTTTTCTATCACATCATCAGGCTGCAAATTTTCCAAACTTCTGTGCTCTGCTTCCCTTTTAAATGTAAGTTCCAATTTCAAACCATCTATTTGTGAATCCATAAAACTGAATGCTCTTAAGAGCACCCATGTCACATCTTGAACACTTTGCTGCTTAGAAATTTATTCCACCAGATACCCTATCATCTCTTTCAAGTTCAAAGTTTCACAGATCTCTAGGGTGGCGGCAAAATGCCACCAGTCCCTTTGCTAAAGCATAGCAAGAGTGACCTTTGCTCCAGTTCCCAATGAGCTTCTCATGTTCATCTGAGATCACTTCAGCCAGGGCTTCATTGTCCACATCACTAACAGCATTTTGGCCAAAACCATTCAACAAATGTCTAGGAAGTTCCAAACTTTCCCACATCTTCTTATCTTCTTTTGAGCCCTCCAAACTATTCCAACCTCTGCCCATTACCCAGTTCCAAAGTCACTTCCACATTTCCAAGTATCTTTATATCAGTGCCCCACTACCTCAGTGCCAGTTAACTGTGTTAGTTCATTTTCACACTGCTATAAAGAAACACCCAAGACTGGGTAATTTATAAAGGAAAGAGGTGTATTGACTCACAGTTCCATGTGGCTGGGGAGGACTCAGGAAATTTACAATCATGGTAGAAGGTGAAGGTGAATGTGAAGCAAGCCTGGACCTTCTCATGTGGTGGCAGGGGTGAGCAGAGTGAGAGTGAAGAAGGAAGGGCCCCTTATAAAACCATCACATATTGTGAGAACTCACTCACTATCACCAGAACAGCATGGGGGAAACTGCCCCCATGATCCAGTCACCTCCCACCAGGTGTCTCCCTAGATACATGGGGATTATGAGGATTATAATTCATGATGAGATTTGGGTGGGGACACAGCCACACCATATCAGTAAAGTCTTAGGTTACAAAATCAGTGTGCACAAATCAGTGCACTACTGTACACAAACAGTGATCAAGCTGAGACTCAAACCAAGAACTCAACCTCTTTTACAATAGCTGTAAAATAATTAATAATAATAAATTACTTAGGAATATACTTAGCCAAGAAGATAAAAGATCCCTACAGGGAGAACTACAAAACACTGTTGAAAGAAATCATACATGACACAAATGGAAATAAATCTGCTGCTCATGGATTGGAAGAATCAATATTATGAAAAAGACCTTACTGCCCAAAGCAGTCTACAGATTCAGTCCTTCTCCTATCAAAATACCAACATCATTTTTCACAAAATTAGAAAAAATCCTAAAAGTCATATAGAACCAAAAAAGAGCATATGTACATACATATGTGTGTGCACATGTGTGCTTGCATGTGTGTGTATGTGTATGTGATACTGAGACAAAGTTTTATCACTTAAAGGACTAAGATTTAGGTATTTCATTAATTTACTTACATGAACACCTAATTCCTTAATAATGTTAGATAATGGTTCTCTAATATCACAGACCTGTTTTTCACAAATTTTACGTATTGAAAATATAAAAATCTGTTAAAGGAAGAAAATTTTTCTTCTAAGTAGCTTCTTTCTCTGAGTTCATTCTATTACTGCAATACAATATTTATAAACTTATTGGCAGTTTGCCCCAGTAAAAGTAGTACAAGATATTTACAGGAATAACTTAAATCAGAATTGAAGTAATGATAATTGTTTGCTTTATATAATATGTTAGTTCTTCTAATCTTAGAGTAACCCACTCCTTTGGGTCATGTATTCTTATTTGTGTTTATCTATCTACCTTTATGTCATGTTATTTGCAGTATAGTAGGATAGTTTCTTGGTGTATGTACAGTCTCTGAAGTCTAAATATGTTTTGGAATATCTAGGGACATGAAACTCATGCATAAAAATCAATTATAAAATAGTACATGATTTAGAATCAAATACTAAATTGTGTTGTTTAAATTATGAGTGTTACATAGAAATTTAGAAATGGGAAAGATTAACATCGGCTGAAATAGAGATGATATTGAAGAACACACAAGTGGAATTGGATCCTACGTAGACATAGTTGGGTGTGTCTTTCTTGGGAAATGTGGTTGTGTGGTATACATTGGCCTTTCAATGTGGCCATTACTGATGTGTACAGTTCAAAGTTTGGAGTTTCCCTGTTTGTCTTATTCTGTATCCCCGCAGCAATTTGAACAGCACCGAGCATGTAACAGATGCATGATCACTACTTGAATTAAAAGTCAATGAAGAAAGTGTATAATAATACATATTATATATAAATGTATCTTTTATAGCATAATATTAAAAGCTAGGTTCTTTCATGACATATGACTACAAAGTAACAGGGCTGATTATTAATATACATACCAGAACTTCTTATGTACTGAAGTGAGTGGCGTTCACCTTCAAAGTCATCATCATGGAAGCCTGCATACTCTTCTCCATAACACTGTCATTTCTCAAAATATTTTTGGAACTCCTTTTTTGAATTTTCTTCAGAGAGTCTGTGACTCATTCTTTTCAGTATCCTCAGAGTCTTTTTCAGCTAAGAGTGAATTTGGTTTTTGAAAGCAGAAGTCACGATAGGGCCAGGGATGGCAAGTAAAAGGATCTGCTGGGACATGCTACTTTGGATGACTATAAGTAATGAGTATTTTTCTTCCTTGACTCATAAAATAACCAAAGACAGTTATCTTTTTAAAACAAAAAGTAAGTTGCAAGTTTTATTTTAAAACCAAGCCTTAGCTGGGTGCAGTGGCACATCCCAGCTACTGAGGAGGTCGAGGGAGGAGGATCTCTTGAGCCCAGAAGCTTGAGGCTAGCCTGGGCAACATGGTCTCAAAAAAATAAATAAATAAGAAGAAGAAGAAGGAGGAGAAGGAGAAACAAAATCTGGATTACTCTTCCATAACTGTCCTACTCCAGAATTGATCATGGCTTCCTACTTTTGGGGCCCCACCAGGCCTATTCAGCCTTACTTCCCACCACCTACCACAGTCATCTTCTTTATTAAGCATTTGGTAAAATGGAGGATAGAATGGTTAATTTAACCTTTATTCAGTCTTGTCATGTTCTTGGGTGATCTCTGCAAGTGTTCATAATTATTGTAGCACTCAGTAGCTGGCAAAGATGTAAGAAGTTAGAGTGAATACACCTGGAACGTATTCTGAAAATCTGTTTGTTGGCAGTGGTGGATTTGTCTTTGTACCTTTTTACAAATTCCATCAGCATATTTTTCTCATTTGCCCTTTACTAAAGGCAGATGATCCAATTGTTTCATTGCAGAATACTTGAGGTTCTTGCAAGATATGACCTCTGGGTTCTTCAAGGAAGAAATTCCTGTTTTAACTGTTGAACCATACTTCAAAGATGATGTAAAGAATTTGCTGAAATATTTATGTTAAAACTCATTAGACATTAATGTGTTGTGGATAATTTCACTATATTGATATCTTTGTCTGTTTCTATATCTAGTTGAAAAATCTAAGTTTAGAAGAACTGCAGATGCGGTTAAAAGCACTGGACCCTATGATGGAACGGGAGATAGAAGAACTTCGTCAGAGATACACTGCGAAAAGACAGCCCATTCTGGATGCGATGGATGCAAAAAAAAGAAGGCAGCAAAACTTTTGAGTCCAATTTCCTCTCTGTTTTTAACTATTCTGGAGACCAAGAAACCACTAGGAATTGAAGGAATATTTGTATATTTTTAATCCTAAGATTTTGCCCTACAATTAGTCAGAGGTCAAAAACTGACAATGGTACATGCCCAGGTAAATTCCCAAAAGGCAGAATTGACAGTTGTATCTGCTGTGCATTCAGTCTCAGATGAGGAGAACAAAAGAAATGTATTCTCTTGTTCTGTCAGCTGCATATCAGCAATAAAACTGTGTTTTGAAATGGAGGCTGCGTTTAGAGACCTTGAAAATCCAAAGCTATTGTTTAATTGTGCAGCACTGAAGGGCTTTATGTTACAATATTCTTTATTCCTATCTAGTATACTAGTCTATTTATTGTATCCCCTTAGGTAAACTTATTTATTTATGCTATTTTGCTTTGTTTTGTTTTTTAAGGACAAGATCAGGATAGCTTTGGTGAAGGTAGGGTCATATTAATATGATGATAATGTGCAACCAAATTATACTTTCTGCAGGGAGCTATGGGGTACATTCCTTGATTTCCAGGATAGTTTTCCAATAGGAAAGTAGTAATGGCAATAGTTCTCAAATGGGCTAGGCCTTTTTTATATCGAAGCAATAATTCCATTTTTACCCTTTGAAATTTTGTTTAATTTTTTGATTTTTGATGTTTGGTACAAATAGAACTATATATATTTAGGTAAAATAGATCTATCGTGTTTAAAACCAAAGAAATCAGTGGAATCCTTGCACAAAAAAATATGATAAATATTTTTTAAAAAAAATAAATGTAACTTGTTAATATTGTTTTATGTTTTATGTGTAGATTTAATAGCTGAACTGATTCAAACTGTAATAAGCTCATCAATTTCATTTCTATGAAAATGTGCTCTATTGTCACAGGATGTTTCTGTTGATTTTATTCATTTCCTGGGAATTGGTAAACATCATGTGCCTGATGATAACCCAGTAGCAAAAACATTTGTACTGAGTGGTACAAGCCTTGGGGACTGAAAAAAAAAAAAAAAAAAAGATTAAAACCATTAAAAAGAAATTCATTTTTACGCCGAATGAACATTTGTATGATTGCATTGGGACCAGTCATTTCCTAAGCTACATATGGCCATCTTGACAGTGTTTTTTCTTTTGTGTGTTTAATTATTATATGTAAATCATAAAGACAAATAAATTTCACTGTGCCACCCAGCACATTTCGTTTCTGTATCTTTGTTAAAACTCATGACCTGGACTCTACGTTTTCCAAGCAAGGGACGTATATTAGTTAGGACAGGCTAGATTATGCAGTGCTGACAACCCTCACCCTTCAGCGGCTTCACATGATACAGGTTATTCCTCACTCTTGCTCCAGGCCCACCCCAGGTTGGCAGGGCGCCCTGCTCCTGTCATCCACACCCAGCGACCCGCTGACAGGGCCTCAACCATCTGAGATATCTGTGGTCACCACAATAAGGAGAAGGGGAGCTGGAGAGTTTCATACTAGCTCCAGCCAGCAGTGACACATGTCTGGTTGGCCACAACCCAGTATTCAGAATTAGTCACATGGCCACTCCTAACTTCGAGGGAGTCAGGAAGAGTAGCATCACCACATAGCTGGAGGGGAGAGAACAGGAAAAGCTGATGAGTTCACTAATGTCTGTCACAGAAGGTGTATTGTCTCTGGAAAGCTTCCATTCCTTTTTTAAAATGATATTTGTAGCCTAGGTAATGCCTCAAAGTGTCATTTGTCTCTACCCTGTGGAGCCCTTACAAATAATAGATTGTATAATTGGATACAAATTATAAGATTATAAAAAGTGATAAGTATGAAACATATAAAGATTATTTAAAAATGAAGAACTGAATTTACAATATATGCTTCAGCAGATCTATACTGGAGTCTGTTGGGGACAGTTGTGTGGGTCGATCAACTGAAACACCCTGCCCTTTTTTCTTTTCCTAATTATTTTTCTTTTTACTAACCTGTTCGATACCTTGCCTGATTTGATGGAATCAAATGACTGATTTGCTGTCATCCAGGCAAAACCACTTACATGACATGGACAAGAAACCTATGAAGATGATTTCTCTTCAGTTTGCTAAATTAGAAAATGTATGCAAATTAATTCAGTGAGGCCTGTTAACCACTCTTAATTCAGTCTCAATAGTCCTCCTCTTAATATGTCAGATGTTCCAATCACATTGCAATTTTCTGCAGTTAGACTTTATACCCTATTATATCTATGTCTATTTAAGTATATGTACACAAATACATATATTTAAGAGAATTAACAGGAATGGGCATTGTTTTATTTTAGAGTCCTAGGAAGCTCCAAAACATTTTAGGATGACCTACTTTAAAATTTTTCCTATATTCTTACTCTTTGCCCCTACCAGTCAAAGGAATTTAAGATATGTTTTGAAGAATCACAAGCAATGAAAGAAATCTGGCTGGTCTCAGTGGCTCCTGCCTGTAATCCCAGCACTTTGGGAGGCCGAGGCGGGCAGATCCCTAGGTCAGGAGTTCGAGACCAGCCTGACTAATGTGGTGAAATCCCGTCTCTACTAAAAATACAAAAATTAGCTGGGTGTGGTGGCACGCATCTGTAATCCCAGCTACTCAGGAGGCTGAGGCAGGGGAATCGCTTGAACCCAGGAGGCAGAAGGTTGCAGTAAGCCAAGATCGTGCCACTGCACTCCAGCCTGGGCGACAGAACAAGACTGTCTCAAAAAAAAGAAATCAAGTCTAGGCCAGGCTTGGTGGCTCATGCCTGTAATCCCAGCACTTTGGGAGGCTGAGGCCAGCGGATCACCTGAGGTCAAGAGTTCGAGACCAGCCTGGCCAACATGGTGAAACCCCGTCTCTACTAAAAGTACAAAAATTAGCTGAGCGTGGTGGTGGGCACCTGTAGTCCCAGCTACTTGGGAGGCTGAGGGAGGAGAATCGCTTGAACCCGGAAGGCGGAGGTTGCAGTGAGCCAAGATCACACCACTGCACTCCAGCCTGGGCAACAGAGTAAGGCTTTGTCTCAAAAAAAAAAAAAAAAAAAAAAATCTTCAAGTCTAGTTAAGCCTTGATTAATCATGATGCTTAGGAAAGAGAGTTTTCTAGTTATTTTAATGAGTTTAAGAAGAAACCTATTTTAACCCTGGTTGCTGGGAACTTTCCAAAACTAGGTAAGTGTACTTTTCTGCACACGCCATCCTTTAACAAATACAGTATCGTGAATGTAACTGAAGCTAGTGAGTCAGGGTTTCATCTTGCTGAAAAGCTAGCATCATTGTATATATTGTCCTGTAGTTGATAAAGTTTTTTCTTTGGTGTAATGAACTTAGATGACTCATTTCTACAGACTTACAATACACTTAGCTTATTTTAGCAGAAACAGTTTCATGTTCAAAGTATGAGCTAATTTGATAAACACTGGAGAAGAAAGTGTATTCAAATGGATTTCAAAATAATAACACCTGTTATTCGGGGCACTTACTATATGCCAGACACTTTGATAAACAACCTTAAATACATTACTTACCTGCTGTTATATTTTTCCTCTGCTTATTTACTGAATCGCCTCCCCAGTGTTCAAAATCACACTCTACTCACTGAAGGATGTGTAGTTCTGTAACAGAAATTATATAATACATTAATAAGATGTTTTTAACTTAGTCACCGGAAATCTTTTCAAATTACTGATTAGCATTCAATAGAATTGCTATTTTCATTTCCTATCCTGTATGTTAAAGATTAATGATTAAAATAAATCCTGAAAATACTAGTGACATTTCTAAGTAGAATATCATTAAAGAAAAATAATTGAAGTTATATCGCATTACTAAACCATTATTAGGCATAGACATTTAATTAGATCTTTCATCAAAATGCAATTTTGGAGTACCAGGTTTTTTTTGTTTTTTGTTTTTTGTGGCATGAAAGACTAGGAATCTGGAATATAATGAGAACAGTTTTTCTTTGCCATTTGGGCAATGTGATGAGACCTGGACCCAAGGAAGTTTTACAGACCTTGGTTGGGCAGTCTCATGCCACTGAGTGGTGACTTCCAGAGAGTCAAGTCAGTTTTGCCCTGTTCCATACAAACAACCTTCAACCTCAGCCAACTACCCTCTACTTCCTTTTGGGGTCCCAGAAAGACTCTAAGAGGGAAAGCAGAGGACCAGCTCAATTCTTCCACCAACCTTGGAAAAACAATTCCAACTTCATGCTCTTCTCACACTGGACCACATCATTAGCCAGACTCCTTGCCACCACTTCCTTCACTTGATAAAGCTACCTAAATAAAAATTAGGGTTTTTAAATCACTTTTCTGCTCACAGAATTTTGCCAAGTTGAGAATGAACTCTGTCTTCTGGTATTCAAGACCTGCAATAGGCCTCAATTGATGTTTATGAGCTTATCTCCATTATTGTTTTATTTGAGCCCTTTCCGCCAACAAACTGAACTGCTTCCAAACTCTCTATATAATTATTTTATTTGTGGGTTGTAAAGTTCCTGATGGCAGAGACTTGGTGTTTATCCATCTTGTTTCCCCACAATACATGCCAGTATATTAGATATAATTTGGTATTAAAGTTTCATCGAACGCTGTGAGCTCAAACAAAAAACAAACTGTCATTAATCATACAGGCTGTCTTTCTCCTTGGCATCCACATAATCACCATAACAACAATAATCATTTTGTGAGCATCTACTAAGCCATGCACTTTTGATACACCATCTCAACCTCCACAACAAGATGCATATTCCTTTTAGTGAAAAAGAAAGGGAGGACTGAAAAGAAAGAACTGCAGAGATTAAATGAGGTCACACTGCTAGTTAACGCCAGTAGCGGCCTTACACTCCCTTCTGTCTCTAAAATCTTTGTATTTCCACTTGACCACATAGCCTAATAAACAGGAGGTCTGGCTTTAGAATGTTAGGGTTGCTGAGCCTGCTTGCTGATGGCTCTTCAGTTATAACTTAGGACCATTGTTGACTGACTTTACCTCTTTCACATTTCAGTGAAATCTATATTTTCTGAAATGACTTCCTTCCCACATGTAGAAAAAAGATGCAGGGTGCATGTATTCAAGCTTCCAAGATGAGTTGTACAAATACACTTTTTTCTTTTATTATTTTAGGATATATGTGGTGTTCTTGTGCCTTGAAATCTATGTTTTGTTGTATATGATAATGTATTATATTCTTTCCCTTATTGGTATTGTTTTGATAATGATTGCTTTAGAGAAACATTAGTCAGCATGGTGGAAGGAGCCTGGCATCAGAAATTAAATGATCTGGGTTCAAATCTCAGTTGTTCTTTTGGACTTTTGTTGTCCTGGGCAAAAATTACCATTTAATCATTCTGTGTTTCAACATCTTCATCTGTAATACAGCAATTAAGAAGATCAAATGTTCTAGGACATGTAAAATATTTAGCAAAGTTCTTGACATATGACATGTAAGTAATAAATTTAAAAAAACTTTTAACCCTTTTTAGTTTAGTGCCATGTTTTTGCAAGAATGAAGAAGGGAGCGTTCTGTTCCTTGTTAAGCAAACTGATTGTTACTTCTAAAGTGAATTAGAGTCACCTAGAACCCAATGAGGCCTTCTCTTAAGGGCCTGACCTACTCTCTGGTGGTGATTTGCACTGAGGAAAATCTATCATGCTCAATTTTTTAAAGTATTCTCTTTATACGCAGAGCAGAGAAAGTTGTATATCTTAGTCCACTTTGTGTTGCTATAATGGAATACTTGAGACTGGATAATTTATTGAATACCTGAGACTGCATAATTTAAAGAAAAGAGTTTTAGACACAACACCCAAGATGGCCGAATAGGAACAGCTCCAGCCTCCAGCTCCCAGCGTGAGCAACACAGAAGACGGGTGATTTCTGCATTTTCAATTGAGGTACTGGGTTCATCTCACTGGGGCATGTAGGACAGTTGGTGCTGGTCCACGGGTGCAGCCCAACCAGCGAGAGCTGAAGCAGGGTGAGGCATCGCCTCATCTGGGAAGCACAAGGGGGAAGGGAATTCCTTTTCCTAGCCAAAGGAAATTGAGACACACAACACCTGGAAAATCAGATAACTCCCACCCTAATACTGCACTTTACAAAGGGTCTTAGCAAACGGCACACCAGGAGATTATATCCCTCACCTGGCCCGGAGGGTCCCACACCCACGGAGCCTCCCTCATTGCTAGCACAGCAGTCTGAGATCTAACTGCAAGGTGGCAGTGAGGCTGGGGGAGGGGTGCCTGCCATTGCTGAGGCTTAAGTAGGTAAACAAAGCCGCTGGGAAGTTCGAATTGGGTAGCGCCAACCACAGCTCAAGGAGGCCTGCCTGCCTCTGTAGACTCCACCCCTGGGGACAGGGCATAGCTAAACAAAAAGCAGCAGAAACCTCAGCAAAGGTAAATGTCCCTGTCTGACAGCTTTGAAGAGAGGAGTGGATCTCCCAGCATGGAGGCTGAGATCTGAGAATGGACAGACTGCCTGCTTAAGTGGGTCCCTGACCCCTGAGTAGCCTAACTGGGAGACATCCCCCACTAGGTGTAGACTGACACCTCACACCTCACACGGCTGGGTACACCCCTGAGATTAAGTTTCCAGAGCAAGAATCAGACAGCAACACTCGCTGTTCCACAATATTCTATCTTCTGCAGCCTCTGCTGCTGATACCCAGGCAAACAGGGTCTGGAGTGGACCTCAAGCAATCTCCAACAGACCTGCAGCTGAGGGTCCTGACTGTTAGAAGGAAAACTAACAAACAGAAAGGACACCCACACCAAAACCCCATCAGTACGTCACCATCATCAAAGACCAAAGGCAGATAAAACCGCAAAGATGGGGAAAAAGCAGTGCAGAAAAGCTGGAAATTCAAAGAATCAGAGCACATCTCCCCCTCCAAAGGAACACAGCTCATCACCAGCAACAGAACAAAGCTGGATGGAGAATGATTTTGATGAGTTGAGAGAAGGAGGCTTCAGTCGATCAAACTTCTCAGAGCTAAAAGAGGAACTATGTAACCAGCGCAAAGAAACTAAAAACCTTGAAGAAAGATTTGACGTATAGCTAACTAGAATAACCAATGTAGAGAAGTCCTTAAAAGAACTGATAGAGATGAAAACCATAACACGAGAACTATGTGACAAATGCACAAGCTTCAGTAACTGACTCGATTAACTGGAATAAAGAGTATCAGTGATTGAAGATCAAATGAATGAAATGAAGCGAGAAGAGAAATGTAGAGAAAAAAAAGTAAAAAGAAATGAACAAAACCTCCAAGAAATATGGGATTATGTGAAAAGACCAAATCTACATCTGATTGGTGTACCTGAAAGTGACGGGGACAATGGAACCAAGTTGAAAAACACTCTGCAGAATATCATCCAGGAGAACTTCCCCAACCTAGCAAGGGAGGCCAACATTCAAATTCAGGAAATACAGAGAACGCCACAAAGATACTCCTCGAGAAGAGCAACTCCAAGACACACAATTGTCAGATTCACCAAAGTTGAAATGAAGGAAAAAATCTTAAGGGCAGCCAGAGAGAAAGGTCGGGTTACCCACAAAGGGAAGCCCATCAGACTAACAGCAGATCTCTGGGCAGAAACTCTATAAGCCAGAAGAGAGTGGGGGCCAATATTCAACATTCTTTAAGAAAAGAATTTTCAACCCAGAATTTCATATCCAGCCAAACTAAGTTTCATAAGTAAAGGAGAAATAAAATCCTTTACAGACAAGCAAATGCTTAGAGATTTTGTCACCACCAGGCCTACCCTACAAGAGATCCTGAAGAAAGCCCTAAACATGGAAAGGAACAACAGGTACCAGCCATTGCAAAAACATGCCAAAATGTAAAGTCCATCGATGCTAGGAAGAAACTGCATCAACTATGGAGCAAAATAACCAGCTAATATCATAATGACAGGATCAAGTTCATACATAACAATATTAGCCTTAAATGTAAATGGACTAAATGGTCCAATTAAAAGATACAGACTGACAAATTGGATAAAGAGTCAAGACCATCGGTTTGCTGTATTCAGGAGACGCATCTCAAGTGCAGAGACACATATGGGCTCAAAATAAAGGGATGGAGGAAGACCTACCAAGCAAATGGAAAACAAAAAAAGCAGGGATTGCAATCCTAGTCTCTGATAAAGCAGACTTTAAACCAACAAAGATCGAAAGAGACAAAGAAGACCATTACATAATGGTAAAGGGATCAATTCATCAGGAAGAGCTAACTATCCTCAATATATATGAACCCAATACAGGAGCACCCAGATTCATAAAGCATGTCCTTAGAGACTTACAAAGAGACTTAGACTCCCATACAATAATAATGGGAGACTTTAACACCCCACTGTCAAAATTAGACAGATAAATGAGACAGAAAGTTAACAAGGATATCCATGAATTGAACTCATCTCTGCAGCAAGCAGACCTAATAGACATCTACAGAACTCTCCACCCCAAATCAACAGAATATACATTCTTCTCAGCACCACATCGCACTTATTCCAAAATTGACCACATAGTTGGAAGTAAAGCACTACTCAGCAAATGTAAAAGAACAGAAATTATAACAAACTGTCTCTCAGACCACAGTGCAATCAAACTAGAACTCAGGACTAAGAAACTCAATCAAAACCGATCAACTACATGGAAACTGAACAACCTGCTCCTGAATGACTACTGGGTACATAATGAAATGAAGGCAGAAATAAAGATGTTCTTCGAAACCAATGAGAACAAAGATACAACATACCAGAATCTCTGGGACACATTTAAAGCAGTGTGTAGAGGGAAATTTATAGCACTAAATGCCCACAAGAGAAAGCAGGAAAGATCTAAAATTGACACCCTAACATCACAATCAAAAGAACTAGAGAAGCAAGAGCAAACACATTCAAAAGCTAACAGAAGGCAAGAAATAACAAAGATCAGAGCCGAACTGAAGGAGATAGAGACACAAAAAATCAATGGATCCAGGAGTTGTTTTTTTGAAAAGATCAACAAAATTGATAGACCGCTAGCAAGACTAATAAAGAAGAAAAGAGAGAAGAATCAAATAGACGCAATAAAAAATGATAAAGGGGATATCACCACCGACCCCACAGAAATACAAACTACCATCAGAGAATACTATAAACACCTCTATGCAAATAAACTAGAAAACCTAGAAGAAATGGATAATTTCCTGGACACTTACACTCTCCCAAGACTAAACCAAGAAGAAGTCAAATCCCTGAATAGACCGATAGCAGGCTCTGAAATTGAGGCAATAATTAAATAGCCTACCAACCACAAAATGTCCAGGACCAGATGGATTCACAGCCAAATTCTACCAGAGGTACAAGGAGGAGTTGGTACCATTCCTTCTGAAACTACTCAATCAATAGAAAAAGAGGGAATCCTCCCTAACTCGTTTTACGAGGCCAACATCATCCTGATACCAAAGCCTGGCACAGATACAACAAAAAAAGAGAATTTTAGACCAATATCCTGATGAATATCGATGCAAAAATCCTCAATAAAATACTGGCAAACTGAATCCAGCAGCGCATCAAAGAGCTTATCCACCATGATCAAGTGGGCTTCATCCCTGGGATGCAAGGCTGGTTCAACATACACAAATTAATAAATGTAATCCAGCATATAAACAGAACCAAAGACAAAAACCACATGATTATCTCAATAGATACAGAAAAGGCCTTTGACAAAATCCAACAGCCCTTCATGCTAAAAACGCTCAATAAATTCGGTATTGATGGAACATATCTCAAAATAATAAGAGCTATTTATGACAAACCCACAGCCAATATCATACTGAATGGGCAAAAACTGGAAGCATTCCCTTTGAAAACTGGCAAAAGACAAGGATGCCCTCTCTCACCACTCCTATTCAACATAGTGTTGGAAGTTCTGGCTAGGGCAGTCAGGCAAGAGAAAGAAATCAAGGGTATTCAGTTAGGAAAAGAAGAAGTCAAATTGTCCCTGTTTGCAGATGACATGACTGTATATTTAGAAAACCCCACTGTCTCAGCCCAAAATCTCCTTAAGCTGATAAGAAACTTCAGCAAAGTCTCAGGATACAAAATCAATGTGCAAAACTCACAAGCATTCTTGTACACCAGTAACAGACAAACAGAGAACCAAATCATGAATGAACTCCCATTCACAATAGCTGCAAAGAGAATAAAATACCTAGGAATCCAACTTACAAGGGATGTAAAGGACCTCTTCAAGGAGAACTACAAGCCACTGCTCAGTGAAATACAAGAGGACACACACAAATGGAAGAACATACCATGCTCATGGATAGGAAGAATCAATATTGTGAAAATGGCCATACTGCACAAGGTTATTTATAGATTCAATGCCATCCCCATTAAGCTACCAGTGACTTTCTTCAGAATTGGAAAAAACTGCTTTAAAGTTCATATGGAACCAAAAAAGACCCCACATTGCCAAGACAATCCTAAGCCAAAAGAACAAAGCTGGAGGCATCACGCTACCTGACTTCAAACTACACTACAAGTCTACAGTAACCAAAACAGCATGGTACTGGTGCCAAAACAGAGCTATAGACCAATGGAACAGAACAGAACCCTCAGAAATAATACCACACATCTACAGCCATCTGATCTTTGACAAACCTGAGAAAAACAAGAAATGGGGAAAGGATTCCCTATTTAATAAATGGTGCTGGGAAAATTGGCTAGCTATAAGTAGAAAGCTGAAACTGGATCCTTTCCTTTATTCGAAAATTAATTCAAGATAGTTTAGACACTTAAATGTTAGACCTAAAACCATGAAAACCCTAGAAGAAAACCTAGGTAATACTACTCAGGACATAGGCATGGGCAAGGACTTCATGTCTAAAATACCAAAAGCAACGGCAACAAAAGCCACAATTGACAAATGGGATCTAATTAAACTAAAGAGCTTCTGCACAGCAAAAGAAACTACCATCAGAGTGAACAGGCAACCTACAGAATGGGAGAAAATTTTTGCAATCTACTCATCTGACAAAGGGCTAATATCCAGAACCTACAAAGAACTCAATCAAATTTACAAGAAAAAAACAACCCCATCAAAAAGTGGGCAAATGATATGAACAGACATTTCTCAAAAGAAGACATTCATACAGACAACAGACACATGAAAAAATGCTCATCATCACTCGCCATCAGAGAAATACAAATCAAAACTACAATGAGATACCATCTCACACCATTTAGAATGGCAATCATTAAAAAGTGAGGAAACCACAGGTGCTGGAGAGGATGTGGAGAAATAGGAACACTTTTACACTGTTGGTGGGACTGTAAACTAGTTCAACCATTGTGAAAAACAGTGTGGTGATTCCTCAAGGATCTAGAACTAGAAATACCATTTGACCCAGCCATCCCATTATTGGGGATATACCCAAAGGATTATAAGTCATGCTGCTATAAAGACACATGAGCACGTATGTTTATTGCAGCACATTCACAATAGCGAAGACTTGGAATCAACCCAAATGTCCATCAGTGACAGACTGGATTAAGAAAATGTGGCACATATACACCATGGAATACTATGCAGCCATAAAAAAGGATGAGTTCGTGTCCTTTGTAGGGACATGGATGCAGCTGGAAACCATCATTCTCAGCAAACTATTGCAAGAACAGAAAACCAAATACCGCATGTTCTCACTCATAGGTGGGAATTGAACAATGAGATCACTTGGACACAGAAAGGGGAACATCACACACCGGGTCCTATTGTGCAGAGGGGGTAGTGGGGAGGGATAGCACTAGGAGATATACCTAATGTAAATGACGAGTTAATGGGTGCAGCGTACCAACATGGCACATGTATACATATGTAACAAACCTGCACGTTGTGCACATGTACCCTAGCACTTAAAGTATACTAGTAAAAAAAAATAGAAAAGAGTTTTATTGGGTTTATGACTCTAGAGGCTGGGAACCTCAAGAACCATGATGCTGGCATCTGGTTGGCTTCTGGTGAAAGCCTCATACTGTGTCACAATGTGGCGGAGAAACAAAAGGGAAAGCGAGTGTGTTTGAAAAGGGGCAAATATGAGAGGAGATCTTTCTTTAGAATAGCGCATTCACACAGAGACCAATCCATTTCCAGGAGAACTAACACAGTCTCAAGAGAAAGGTATAAATCTATTTTAACATCCTAATCACCTCCTAAAGGCACCTCCTCCCACCACTGGTACATTGGCATTAAATTTCAGCATGAGTTTTGGCAGAAACAAACACATCCAAATCATAACATTATGTTATGCTAAACTTTCCCCCTCCTCTTTAAGATGATTATTTTAAGGATATTGTTAAGGCCAGCATAAGTTGCCCCATTTGTGATGAACCATCAGGAAATATCAAATTTATGTCCTTAAAGTTTCGTTTCACTGAAGTTTCATCATTCTTGGTCCTTACAAATATGAACCATGTCATTGACTTGGTCCCAATTTGCTTTGGTCCCAGGAAGTTCAAAATTAAATTTATATTTTAATAGTTTGTAGGATTCTATGCTCTATTTATCTACATTTCTCTGATCCTGTATTTATAACAACTGAAAATATCTTTTTAAAGGAAATATCTGGAGGCATGGGTTCCTCCACTAAAAAACATCTGATGAACCGTGTGTAATCTTTGTATCTTCTCACAGGGTTCTTGTGAGTGAGTGTCAAATATGGCAATATGTATCAAGGTGAATTGCAGTTCAATTGCTGGAATCTTCTATATGGGAGTTTTACCACCCAGGAGGAAGGGGAACTCTAGAATATAAGGCTCCCAGAGACGGAGATAACTTCTCTTCTTCTTCTTCTGGAAGGAGCCAAGATAGAGAACATCAGAGTACCTTTGGTTCTCACACCTCCCGTCCTCACAACCTGTTTTCAAATCACATTAACACAAAAACTGACTCAGGCTTACCAGGCAAGCACCTTTCAGTCCCAGGTCAGCCAACGGTCAGAAAGAATTCCTTATTAAAAAACCTACCTCTCTGGATTTTTCCATTTTTACTATTCTATTCATAAGTTACTTAATGTTTTCTATAGAAAGAGAAGGATATGAAGGAAAAAAAGAGGTGAGAGCAAAGAAAAATAGTTTTAGCATGATACAAATGACATTTTAACCAAAAATTACAAAGCTATGTCATACCCCACATTTCCTCAACAGAAAAGTGAGACTATGTCATTTTATGAGACAGCACTAAGAATTATAAGTTCAAAATTTTTCTGGTAGAAAATCCTGTGCCTGCCTATGTTTAAACCAAGCAAATAGTTGTCTTTTAAATTTTTATAGAATTTCCAAGGTGAACTCTAATCAGTTGAGTGGAAGCTAAATACAACCTGATACTGAAGCGCTGAGCTTTTAAATATTCCCTGATGTTCTATGTACACCAAGCATGTTAGATAGGGCACTCCTGCACCTGTGCATTTTTCAGCCTTTCCACTTATTCTATGACAGCTTTCTTTCCCATTTGGAAAGAAAATATTCTTGGCAAAACATTTGAATGAAAAGACATAATAGCACTTGGAACGGAAGTCTGTGATGTCAAGGAAAAACAAGGTACATGGAGGAATCTGAAATGTGGAATTATTTCATTATTAATCAATGTGCAAATTCATGAATTCCTTTTCTGTTGTCCTTTCATAAAGTATGTAGGAGTTTATTTTAAAAGCACACCAGCTGATGACCATAAATCAGTTTGCATGCTTAGCATGTAATCTTTGAAAATTATATGTGATATTATAGATTGATAGTAATGAATGAATGAACTGGACCTTTAAAAGTTCCGGCAAAGCTTTTCGATTCTGAGGGTAAATTAATTGCTTTCACAAGTAAGTAGTGATTTGGAGTTTGATTTGAATTTGAATGTGTCAGGCAGTCATAAAAGTCCAACCAGAATATTTTTAAAGTTCTTAATGTAAAATTATTTCAATTTCACAGTAATCTAATGGGTTGCTAGTGTTTTAATCTTGTTCAATGAATCCTGGTGCCTTGCTCAGTTCCCTGACATTCATCCATAGCAATGATAGCAAACATATATATAATATTGTATATATTTTACAAATATATACAAATACATAAAACATAATATATTGTATTGCAATAGTATACTATATATACTATTGTATATATAGTATATATAATAGTATATATAGAGTATATATATATAGTATATATATAGTGTATATAATAGTATATATAGTATATACATATATAGATATTATATATAGTATACATGCAATATGATATATGCAAATACATGCAACATTTGTTTGTGATATTCATTTCTAACTTGCCTGAGAGAAAACAATTTCTTCTGCCAGAAAAGGCCTATCCTTACTCTGACCAATCAGAAGCCAATTCGTTTCCTTAGTTCTTGAGGTTGTTATAAAAATACAAGAAAGTTTATATCTTTTACATATTAGAACTCCTCAAAGGTAGGTATCTTTGAAGCTCTGCTGCCTAACTTACTGCATGGCCATGGGTGAATTCCTTAATCCTTTTTATAAGTCTCACTTTCTTTTTTTTTAACCTTCTATTTTAGGTTTGGGGGTACATGTGAAGGTTTGTTATATAGATAAATCCGTATGTCATGGGGGTTTGTTGTACAGATTATTTTATCATTCAGGTACTAAGCCTAGTACCCAATAGTTATTTTTCCTGATCCTCTCCCTCTTCCCACCCTCCACCCTCAAGTAGGCCCCAGTGTGTGTTGTTCCCCTCTATGTGTCCATGTGTTCTCATCATTCAGCTCCTCCTTATAAGCAAGAACAGGTGGTATTTTGTTTTCTGTTCCTGTGTTAGTTTGCTAAGGATAATGGCTTCCAACTCCATCCATGTCCCCACAAAAGACATTATCTCATTCTTTTTTATGGCTCCATAGTATTCTAAGGTATATTTATACCACATTTTGTTTATCCAGTCTGTCATTGGAGGGCATTTAGGTTGAATCCATGTCTTTGCTATTGTGAATGATGCAGCAATGAACATTTGCATGCATGTGTCTTTATGGTAGAATGATTTATATTCCTCTGCATATATACCCAGTAATGAGATTGCTGGGTTGAATGGCAGTTCTGTTTTCAGCTCTTTCCACAATGGTTGGACTAATTTACACTCCCACTAACAGTATATAAGTGTTCCCTTTTCTCCGCAACCTCTCCAGCATCTGTTATTTTTTGACTTTTTAGTAATAGCCATTCTGCCTGGTGTGAGATGGTATCTCATAGTGGTTTTGATTTGCATTTCTTTAATGATCAGAAGTCTTACCTTCTTTATCAAGCAGAGGAGACAACCTCAGAGGGTTATGAAAAGTAAATGAGAGATGCACAGAAAACCCTTCAAACACTACCTGGCACCCATGAGTACCCAGGACTTGCACCTTCTTTACTCATCAACAAGCATCTATTAAGCACCAACTATGTGCCAGTGTCTATGGTAAGTATGAAATACAGAAATAAAGGCAGCTTGGTTCCTACCCAAGAGCTGGTGCTTATAGCCTGGTACAAGGCATGGACACCCACGTGTGGTCATTGCAATAAGAAAGATGTAAACAAAGCCCTACAGGAATAGGAATAGAGGAAGTCTTCACTAAGGAGATATTTGAACTGAGTCTTGAGGCTTGTAAGGCAGGAAAAGGGAGAATGGCACTTTGAGGAGGGCAAAGCATATCTAAAGAGAGAGAGATGAGAAAGAATTTCTAGCATACCTTTCGGTGTCTGAGAAAGTTCATTACACAATTAAAGAAGTCAGGGTAGTTGGTCTTGCTTACTCTCTCTGTCCTGCAGTTTAGGAGAGGTCATAGAATCATGTGGTCTGTTTTTGTTTTTGTTTTCCCAAATCACTGAATGTTTTCCAGATAAATTAACACTAGTTGGAGCTAACCTATTTTCTGGTGCCTTTAGATACTGGTCACACTCAGCTGTACTCATTTCTACTATTTAATAAATATCTAGAAATAGTGATGTCTGCAGAGGCTTGCTGAGGTTAGGTGTTGGGGCAAAAGGGGCAGAGAGAGGTAGGTAGAGGGTTGGCAACAGCTTCTGAGGAGACAGGTTTACATTCAGTTCCTCAAATCAGTTCACTAGCTGCGTGCTCTGAGTGAAAAACTTATCTTCTTTTCGTCAGCAGTTTTCTTCTCGAGGCCATCAGCATTTTCCATTTTTAATTAAGGCAATTTACAAAGAAGGATGCATAAAACATAGTAAAGTAGCCTAAATTAAGAACAAATAAGAAAAGATATGACAATGAGAAAACAAAAGTAGAGAAGCAATCTGGAGCCATGAATCATATTTACAAAAAATTGCTGACTGTGAATTTGGTGTGCAGCAGTACTAGAAGCCAAAGTAAAGATGGAAACTAGGAACTGTTTACACTGCCTGGCTAAGCTGTCCAGTATAGTAGCCACTAAACCCTTGGAATGTGGCTAGTCCAAACTGAGATGTACTGTGGTATAAAGTATACATCGTATTTCACAGACTTAGCCCCAAAAAAGTAAAATATCTCAATAATCTTTTATGTTTATTATGTGTTGAAATAATAATATTTTGGATATGTTTGGTGGAAATATATTATTAAAATTAATTTCATCTGTTTTTCTTTTACTTTTAAAAAATGTGGCTACTAGAAAATATATAATTATATATGTAGCTCATGTTTGTAGTTTGTGTGACATTTCTGTTTGACAGTGACAGTTTATTAGCCAAATGCATCCATCAGCTGATGAACGGATAAACGAAATGTGGTATATCCATTCTAGGGAATACGATTCAGCAACAAAAGAGAATAAAATAATGGGGACAGAATTTTGGGGAAAGGTGATAAAATTGTTCTAAAGTTGATTATGTGATGGTTGCAGAACTCTGAATATATTAAAAATCATGGAACTGTAAGCTTTAAAAAATGAATACATTATATTTAGTTATATTATAAAAATAAAAGTTTTTGAACTTCAGAAAACAGAAGATAAAAGTATACTCTGTTGCTCAGAAGAAAGCCAACTATTCTTAGTACCAAGATAAGAAGTGTTTCTCTAATGGCACCCAGAGGGAAGCATGCCATCAAAATTGAATTCAACAGCAATATTCAATTATCACTGTTCTCAGAGGAAACACAGAGGTAACTCCTGCAGGCCTATCTTTTGTGATGTTTTTAATATTTACTGGTGGCTCACACACTCAGTTTAGTAACTCATATGTGCAAATGGTTCCCAAATTAGTGCCTTCGACCCAAATTTCTCCTTAAAACTTCATATCTGCATTTTTAATGTCCCACATGTACCTCAAGTTCAACATAACCAGACGCCATTCCCCTTGTATTTTCTGTCCAGTTGGTGCCACCATCTTCCATCCAATCACCAATTCTAGAAACCCGGGAATCCCCCTTGAATCTTCATTGTCTTTCACCCCATGCCATTTTACCTCTGCCAGTTCAGTCTTCCAAGTCGTTCCCAAATCTGTGTCCTCTATTCTCACTCCACTATCCTTCAGGTCTCATCATCTCCTGCCGGAATATCACAGCATCCCCTTAACTGGGCTCTGTTCCAGGCTTGTTCCTCCTCAGTCGATCTCACCCTGCTCCATCTGCCAGCACGTGAATCCAGGATGCAATGAATTTCCATCAGATGCAGGATAAGGATCATTAAAGCCTCTCTGACCAGGACCCCACCTCCCTCTCCTCATCTCCTGACTTTCCTTTTAGTGACCTACATCTGCCTAGCTCCTGCCCACCCTCCTGAAATTGAGGCGATCAAGTCTTACTCATCCTTTCAGCTGAGCTCAGGGACACCTCCTCTGTACACCCAGATAGAGATCACTGTCACCGCACTTTCTGTATTGCATTATGGTATCTACTTATTCGTCTGTCTTCCTTGCTGACTGTAAGCTGCCTGAGGGCCAGGACTGTGCCCACATTTTCCTCATCTCTGTAGCACCAGCACAGGCCCTGACAAAGCAATGCTGAATAAACGTTTGTTAAATGATGGATGGAGGAACCATAGGTAAAATAAATGTGATTTAAATTTTGGATTTAAGCAAATGGTTAAGAAATCTTATTTATCTATTCATTGTTTATTTATTTACAGACATAGTCTTGTTCTGTCGCCCTGGTTTGATTTCTTATGATGCATGTCTTCAACTATTGTGGAATTACAAATGAACACACTGTAAAACTACATTTAAAATATGCAGTGGTGTGATCTTGGCTCACTACAACCTCAGTCTCCCAGGTTCAAACAGTTTTCCTGCCTCAGCCACCTGAGTAGCTGGGATTACAGGCATGCGCCACCACACCCGGCTAATTCTTTGCATTTTTAGTAGAGACAGTGTTTCGCCATATTGCCTAGGCTGGTCTCAAACTCCTAACCTCAAGTGCTCCACCCATCTTGGCCTCCCAAAGTGCTGGGATTACAGGCGTGAGCCACTGCGCCCAGCCTATGGTTAAGAAGGCTTAGAAACCCAATTTTTAACTGCTAAATGCCTTTGCTTGCCTCCATGAGGACACAGATTGTGTCTATTTTGCTCATCACTATGTTGCCACTGTCATTTGGTGTTTGCTGGAAGGGTGGATGAGAAGACAAGCAAATGCGTGAACGTAGATACAGGCAAAGAAATGCACTGGAAACAAACCTGCCATTCACAAAATCAAACCTGTTATCTCCCAAACCTGAGTTAGATTACTCAATAGCCAATACCCTGAAAGCTTGGGAAGCATTTATTTTGGCCTTGAACAAATAATTATCCAATTGAAAGTGAAAATTTAGGTGACAAATACTGCTGTATTTCCTGAATCCAACTACATTGTCAGGCCTGAAAGAATATACCCCAGTTTCTAAAGGGAGAGACAAGAGTTTCTTTATTGTTCTTATGGAGTGAAAATAGTCACATCTCTGGAGTTCTTTAGAAAGCATGTCTAGACCATTTAATTCACACAAAACAGATGGATGCATCACATCTGCTTTACAAAAATGAGAAAAACGGAGTCTGGGTTTTTTTTTTTTGTTTTGTTTTGTTTTGTTTTGTTAGCTTTAGCTAGGAGCCAGTTTAATTTTTATTCCTATAATTCTGTGGTCGTTGGTACAGAGATCTGTGTGAACACTGAGGGATATCTTAATAGTCTCAGGGCTTCCTGCACTGTAAGGACCCAACCACAGTACTAAAATGTGCTTTATAAAAGATATACAGTCCTCAGTTGATGTGTTGAGAAGATAAAAGTGTATTTGCATGCAGCACAGTTAATGCAATAATATATCTTTTTGCTACCAGTTCTAGTTCTTTATTTTGTACATTTGTTATATGTGCAATTACTATGCAAAAATCAAGGATGAATGACAAACCAACAATTACCACACAGAGATAGCAGAAGTGATATTATTTGTAATGCTGCTAAGCTGCAACATTGAGGAAGGAGTTTAACAGTAAGAAGAGCTCAGTCAGCTTCAGCACACATGCAGATGTAGGAGCAGACATTCTCCTCTGTCCTTATTCCTATACTTTCCCTAAAACCATAATGTAAAAGGTGAGGGCCTGAAATAAAACACCTTGGTGGTTTTATCTAGCGTTTCTGGAAGTGCCTTTGGTGCTAACATTTCTTCAGCAAACATTCAGGGAAACTGTGTTCTAAACACTTATGTGCCAGAGATATTAAGATTGTTGGAATATGGCCCATGTCTCGAGCAGACATAGACCTGTAAGTTCCAAGTGCTGAGATGAAGGATAACAGGAATGGATGAGGTGCTTTAGGAGCTTGGAGAATTGGAGAGGGGAAGGCTTTTGCTCCAGTTCAGGGAGACGGGCTGGGGGCTTGAATTATGACAGGGCAGTGGCGTTGGAGAAGAGAGGGCAGATCCCAGAACTATTTAGGAAATTGAGCCAATGAAGCTGGTTCACTAAATGACTTTATGGAACAAAGAAGAGTGAGAGGATGAAGTTAGCCTTGCAGACCCAACTTGGGTCACCCCAAAGCAGTGATGCAGTTTATTGGAATAGGAGTGGGTTTAGGGGTGCGAGAATGAGTCCAGAATTGGACGTGTGGAATTTTAGATGGCTATGAGATACCCAGGAGCAGGTATCCTGGGGGCAGCTGGAAACACGAGTCTGGAGCTGGATGAGAAAGGGAGGGAGACCTGGAAATGAAGACTCAGTAATCAGAGGCATGGATGGAAAGGCCCACAGGAACAGTGTCAAGTGAGGAAACAAAAAGGGAACAAAGATAAAAATTTAGGGGGCAATGGAGCAAGAGGGATGGCCAGCAAATTTGACAACAAGCCAGGAGGTATGAGGTGGAGTTAGAAGCCAAGAGGGGAGACATTTCAAGGTGGAGATTCTCCACCACTGGTTATAGTACATAGTAGATGCTCAATAAATAAGTGATCATTGAACAAATAAATGTAGTCAGTAACTACTGAGTTTCCATCTGACTTTAAAACAGACTTTATGTTTGTGCTAATTTATACTACAGTGGTTATGGCTGTTGACTTTGGAGCCAGAAACGAGGATGCTAGAACCCAGCTCTGCCGCTGGCCAGTCAGATGGCCTTCGACAAGATACCATGCCCAAATGAAGACATTGCCCACCTCAGTAACTGATCGTCAGAGGGAGATGGCTAAATACACCTTGATATGAACACACTGTGCAGTTAAAAAGAATGAGGTTGATTTTTATGAACTGATACGGAAAAATATTTCTGAGTGATATTGAGAAGTTTCCAGAACAGAGCAAGCTGCAAAAGCATTTTTCAATTCTTCAGGTACAAAGATGTGTCTATTAATTCATAGAAAGGTCTGGGAAGACATATAGTACACCAATGCAATAAGAATAGTTACTCTGAGGTGGGGTCTGAGTTTAGAGGGTGGTAGTCATGTGAGTTTTGAGTTCTCCCTATAAGGTATGATTTCTTTGATTTCAACTATTGTAGGAATTACAAATTAACACACTTTAAAACTACATTTAAAGTATCTACCTTCTACTGTTGTGGTGAAGCTAAAATGCAATGACTCTAGACTCATTGCTACACAAAGGATGCTCCATACATAGACTATATAAACCACACCTGGTAAAGACTCCTGAAAAAGGCAACAGGAACCCTCACTTTTGGGCATGGGCACTTTTGGGCATGGGCTCTGTGCCTGGCGCTTTCTTCACAGTGACCTTCTAGATGTTAAATGTGGCCTTGGGATACATCTCTGTGCTTCCAATTCCTCATCTACCAATGGAAATTATACTAGAACCTATTTTATGGGGTTTTTGAGAAAAGGAAATGCATGGACATGTGCCTAGTGAATGTTAGCTATTAACGTCATCATCCTCCTCCTTAGATTTTAGCTGAGAAGACAAATGTTCAGAAAGATGATGTTACTTAACCGAATTCTCACAGTAGTAAATGTCTGACCTAGAATTTTAATGAAGATTTATGTAAGTTTTTTGCACTGTACCACTGGGTGATGGTACACACACACACACACAAACACACACACACACGTGCTTATGTAATAAAATCGAATAGAAGACTGAACCAGGGACAGGGGATTAGGGAATGGGGAACTATTGTTTAATGGGCACAGAATTTTTTTTATGCAAGGTGAAAAATGTTCTGAAATTGGATGGTGGTGATGGTTGCACAATAATGCGCATGTACTTAATGCCACCAAACTGGACACTTAAAATAGTAACATTTCCGCTATTTTATCACAATTAAAATTTAGAAAAATAAATTTTAAAAAAATGGAAATGGGAGAAATTTGCCTTAAGACTGCCAGCCTAGGAGCTGGAGCTGGAGCTGAAAGGAGTCCCTGTGTCTGGGGCTCTCAGGGCCTCTGGCCACACTCTCGGTCTGGATTCCTGCCATCTCCCAGCCCCCAACCTTTTATCCATCTGTGCCTCTCAGGAGGGCCCCAGGAGCAGCCTACCCTTAACTCCTTTATCCCTCTAGGGCTAGGCTGGCCCCCTGGAGCAGGTTTGATCCTGGCAGCAGCTATCCCTAGTCCCGCCCCAAGGAATCAGGACGTACATCCTCCCTCTGATATCCCTCCTCTATCTACAAGTCCTAGCTCAGGCGTCACCTCTTCCCTGAAGGCTAGAGAGGTGCCATGTTGTGCGCAGTATCTCACTGCTAGTGCATGGCAGACGACAAATGCACACTGCAAGCTCTTCTTCCCACACCAGCCCATGCGCTGCCGGCTTCATTTGAGATCCAGTCAGTGAACCGCAGGACTGAATCGGTATGCAGACTTCATTGTGCTGAGCTGGCCACAGAGGATACATTTAAATGAAGGGCTCAGGTTTGGGTTTGGGGTTTAGGTTTTGCTAGCAGATCAGCAACGAGACATTAATTAATGTTAAGCCTATCCCTCTAACTAGTATAAAGTAATACCTGCCGACCCAATTGTGTGCGCATGTAGCGACCGCTGCTCTGATGCCGAATAGCTTGTGTGCTTTTCACTGAGCCCGGCCTCAGAGGAGTTGGGGGCCTATATAGTGATTCCTTTTTACATTATTCACCTGGGAACTGATTCATGCATTAATCATTACCCGAGGGGAATATCTGGCAAGCTTTCCTCAGTTCTGGATCTCATTCAGAAATGTGCCTCTCAGGGAAGCTGTCCCTTCCAGTCTCATTGTTGGTGGCATTGCCTGGCTAGCATGTCACAGGTCTCCAGCCTGGGAGGCTTTGCTAAGGATGTCGGTGCCCTGAAACTCCTGACCCTTGATGCAGCTATGTACCGGGTCCAATAGACTCCGCAGGGACTCGCCATTTATCCGGAAGAGCAATGACAGGGCCCTTCTGCCCTCATTTAATTTATTATCTGTCAGCATTTATTCTGTGCCGGGTACTGCGCTGGGCACTGGAGATAAAATCTCCCTGTATCCATGGAGCTTCCAGACTAGTGGGGGTGACACACATCACCCAATAAATAAAAATGACACATTACAATAACAGCTAAGAAGGAAAAGCATTGGATGCAGTGAGACAACACGAGGGAGAGACACTGGCTGGCAGAAAGCAGAATTGAAATTGGAAGGAGTGCAGAGAAAGCCTCTCTGTGGAACTGATGTCTACCAGGAGCGCTGGAGAGCAGCTGCTTCCATCCCCTTCTCCCCACGGGTGAGGCTGTCCCCTTCATTCCACCCCCATGTTCACAGACACACACAGAGGCACAGACACACCCACATGCATACACTCAGACACATGGACATATGCAGAAGTTCACACACAGACACATACACACAGGCACACACAGATACACACAAGGCTCATAGACATCCATATGGCCACACAGACAGACATCCAGGCACACAGACATAATGGACACACACACACACACACAGACTTACAGACACAGAGACCCACGTACACACACACAGACATACACATGCACGCAGGCACACACACACATATGCATCTCTCAGTGACATGTCAAACCTGCTCCAAAGGGGCTGTCTGAGGGGCTGTTTTATCTGAGGGCACCCACAGGAAAGTTGGGGGGAGGCACTGAGGGCCAGGGCAGCCAGCACAGGGCCTGGCAAATGGCTTTGCCTCAGCGAAACAATGGCTCCTGGTTGACGTGGTTCCACCTCTTGGTTCCTCTCCTGGCACTGTTTGCTGAGGCCAGCACTCCAGTCTCTCAATATGTAACATCTGCACATTCCAGTTTCCAGCCATCAAGCTCTTCCCTGAAATATCAGCACGAGTGAGTCGTCAGACTCGGGAGCTCCTTGCAGTCTCTAAAGCTCTGACACGCATCTACACATTCTCATGGGTGCTCAGGTACAATGGGAAGGTCAGTAGGATATCTCAGTTTGACTGAAAAGGCTTTAAATACACACACACAAACATACACACAGGAGGACTTTGTTAAAAAAAAAAAAAGGTGGGGGGAAGCTACTGAATAATCAGTGATCTCATGTTTTAAAATTGGAAAATTACATAGCAATATATTTAAACTGTGCATAAAACCTCACCATCCTCCTTCTGAGCCTCCAATCGCTGGCTCCCTGGTTCCCAGTGTAGAGGAAAGGTCAGGGTGGAACTGGTTTGCCTCTGGGCCTCTGTCAGCTCCAACCAGCCCCTCTTTCCAAAGGCAGCCCTCAGTCCCCACCCCAGGAGAGGCATGAAGAGAGCTGCCTGGTTTCCCTTCAGCAGGCAGTGGGGAAGCCCAGGGACACCCTTGGTTTAGTGGATTGCGGTTTCCCTCCTCTCCTCCCACATTCCCACAAAAAGAAATGCATAATCCGATCCTGTGATGGTGGCCTTTGTAATGACCGACTCTGAACGCAGCGGGTTACAATGTAGCCGCTCCCAGTGGAGTCAACCCTGGGTAGACCTACAAAGTTTGCCAGAAAAATCAATACAAAGCTGACAGATCAAAAGTGAGTCATGCCAGTTCTCCTCTTAGGAAACAGTTCGATGGGTGTCTGACTGCTAGCACCTCAGTTCTTTTCATAGTAGGTCTGAAAATAGCTCAGAAGTCTTTAAATGTCTGGAGACGTAGGCGACAAAAAGAGTTTTAAGTGGAAAAAAACCTCCCCAAGAACCCCAATTCTGTTCCTGCCACATACCCCCAGTCCGCCCGCTCATGCCATGTAGGCTGTGCTCCTGGGTGCCCAGGGACTGCTGGGCAGATGGACCGGCTGCTGTGGGAGGCCAATAATCTAGGGTGCAGGCTGGGTCATCCCTGGATGGATGGTGAGCCTGGCCATACAACCTTCAGAGGCCCAGGACCTTTGTGCTGCCAACTCTGTGTGTCCCTAGTTACAAAGCTCTAATGTCCCTTCTGCCTGTGCCTGGCTGTCCATTGAAAGGCAACTCCTTCCTAAATGGGCCCTTTTCTGTCTTTTAGATAGTACCTTACTGGGCCCATGCAGATTTTCCACTTCCTCAGCTGTGGCCCTTGGCATCTGGTTATATTCAACAGGAGCACCAACGGTGGCCAAGAAGTCACTAGTAGGTCTAAGACACTGGAAAGAGAAAGATGTGTGTGTGGGGCGGGGAGTGGAGGGGTTGCAGAAAAGGATGGGTTGTTGGGGGAGAGCCTGGGGATGAGTTTGTTGGGAATGAACATGAGTTAACATGGACAGAAGTGGGGTGAGAGCCCTAGAATGGATACAAGGGGACCAACGTGCAAGATACCGAGGAAAGTGTGGGTGACACCTGGTCCAGTGGGTGCAGGCGAAGAGACGATGTGGTCTGCAAGGGGAACCCCTGAAGTAGTGTTTCCCCATGAATAGTCTGAAAGCCACCTGAACCCAAGTACACCTGCGAACCTTTAACTGCAGATTCCTGGTTTCACCTCAAGAGTCTGAATTTGTAGATGGGTGATGCCCAGAAATCTACATCGTGAAAAGCTCCCTGGAGGATTCTGCTGCACAGTAAAGTGTCTCTCAAGTCTACACTGCTTATGACTGTGCACAATGCCCTTTGGATTTATTTCCCTTGCATCTAACATGGTACTTGGCAATTACTCAGCTGCCAGTAAATAATCACGATGGTGAGTAAAGGGGTACATAAATTGGGAGGATTCAAAGATGACCGAAATTTCAACCTGAGGGGCTGGGAGCACTGTGGTTCCATTGACAGAAATGAGGAAGAAGTCAGGAGGAAGAGCAAGTTTGGAGTGAAGGTGGGAAGTTTCATTTTAGAGAGGGCGAATGCCAATGCACATGGGTGACATGGGTGTGGGGCTCAGGAGTGAGGGCATCGGGCAGGACACACAGGGGTCCTTTGCAGGTGGGTGGAGCCTGCAGTTGGATATAGGGTGTGGCAGGCTCCTATGGACAGTGTGGCTGTGGACAGAATTGTGGGGGAAACTGAAGAGGGAGGGGTCAGAGGAGAAGGAAGAACCATGGGGTGATGGGAAGGAAAAGCAGAGCCCCAAAATCACAAAGGAGGGAGTGCCCGGGACTTAGAGGCTGATCTGTGTGGACAAAGAATTCGGGGGAGCTTGAGAGTGGAGGACAGGACACTGAATTTGGCTATCAGGAAAGCACTGGTGACCATCAGGACAGCAGTTCCAAAAGGGCGGTGGGAACAGAGGCCGGTCACAGAGAAAACACAAGGAAGTGGCAGGAGAGGAAAGCCAAGGTCACCAGTAGAGATCACCCCTCTAGGATTTCTCAGGCGGTCACAGAGAAAACACAAGGAAGTGGCAGGAGAGGAAAGCCAAGGTCGCCAGTAGAGATCACCCCTCTAGGATTTCTCAGGCGAAAGGAAAGAAATAGGTTGGCAGATAAGGAGTCAGCTGAGAAAAGCAAGGCTATGTATGGCCTCACTCATCCCCAAGGGTCCCTTCCCATGCCAGTCTCCCTCGGGGTGCCGACTGGCCTCTCCATGGTGTTCACTTCCATCTCTAAGCTGAGGACTCCCATCCCAGGCCTCCCTCTGCCCACCGCACACCCCCTCTGTGTGTCCCAGGCACTCAGGCAACATGGCTCTGAGTATTCCCTATCTCTCCAGGTGGCACCACCATCCACCCAGCCACCAACCCAGTCAGAAACCCAGAAACCATCCTCCCCTCCCTCTCGCTCATCCCATATCCAGTCACTGACTGAGTCCTGCAGAACCGCCTCCCCGCTGACCTGCACTGCCCCTCCTCCCCACCCCACTCCCTTTGTATCTGATCTATACTGTGACCCTGACCTCAAATCAGCCACCTGTCCCCTCTCACACTTCCAAGCTGATGCTAGAGTCACATTCTGACAATATTCATCAGGTCAGGATGTCTCCACCCTGGTGACAAATGCATGAAGCTCAGGCTCTTCAGATGGCTTAGCTCTGCCCCCCATCTGCACCTTGCTTCTCTCTAGACATGCTGACTTCGACGTTCTGCACACATGCTGGTGCTTCGGCCTCCTTTTCTCTGCCTATGCAGGTTCCTGTTCCTGGAGGAAAAGGTTTTTTTCCTTTTCCCTCCCCTCCACCTGTCCAGCCCTGACTCCCAGCACCACACCCTGTCTGGCTGGCCCCTGGAGTCCTCTTTCTGTTTGTAGCCCGGAAGTCTTGTCTTCACAGAGGAAACAGTTATTCCTTCTTTCCTTGTGTCCACATTGCCCTCTTCATCCAAAAATGCTTCCAGTGGGCTCTGGAGCTCTCTATTCTACCAGATTGTGGAGCCCTCTGGCAAGCAGGGATGGGGGCCAGTCCAGGTGGAGAGCAGTGGGAGCAACCCCAGCGATCGTTGCCTCCAGGAGGCCTTGCTGGGCTGGGAGCACGCTAGGTTGACTGGAAATAAAATAGACTCACTGGAAGTCCTAAAATAATGTCACTAGACATTGCCTCTCTTTTTGCTCTCTGCTCTTTTCCCTTCTTTCCTCTCTGCGTTTTCCTTTATTCGCTCTCTCCTGTTCCCTCTTTTTTTCTCTTTCCCTCCATGTTCTGGTTTTTTCCTATCCCGTTCCTTCTGTAGGACGTTACACAACTCCAAGGCACGCCAGCCTTCTTCTCCCCCTCTCTTGTATCTCTTTCCCCTCCCTCTCTTTCCCCTCCATGGATCTCTGAGGACTTGTTTGCGTCTCTGTTCTTCTGAATGCATCAGCTGCCAGCTGCAGACACAGTCGTTTGCTTGGGAGAATTTACCCAGGAGGATGATGCTATTGACAAGTGAGGTCCCAGAAGGGGGAAAATGTTGCAGAGTTTCAGACCTGCAGCATCAACCAGATGTAACACCCATGTAAGGTCCTTGGGTGGAAATGCTAGTTAAGAATTCTCCTAAAAATAACAGAAGATAATAACTGTGTACATGCAACATTTAAGTTCTTCCCTCAAGGGGAGGTGTTTGTTTTTCCTTTTAAGATGTAAGGCATCCTGGCCCTAAAATACCCCTGAACATTCATTTATACCCTTGCTGCAGGGATGGTGGCTAAAGGGGAGGAGCTGAGCTACCCACCACTTGATGGAATGCAAAGACTGTGGCGAGGCTGGAGAGCAGTGCTGTGCATCCTTCCTCAGCCTCAGCGAGTGTGGAGCAAGGTTAACACAGATTTCTACACCATTCTGCTGCATACACAGACAAGGTCACCTGCAGATGCCACCACTGCTCAGTGTGAGTTGAGTGTTAGACGGGACAGCCATCTGCTCCATACAACTCAGGGCCCCTTCTGGGGCCCAATAACCTCATGGAAACAGGTAGGGGATCTCCTCCTTCACAAAGGCAACAAACCAAAATGAGCAGTGTTAGCCCCAAAGTTGAATGGGATCTTGGTGATTTTCCTCTGTCTAATGATTGTTAATAGCAGGAATCTGGATTCAGTGTACATAGGTGGAAATAGTGGAAATGCCAAAGGAGACACTCGCTGATGATTTTAAAACTTGATTCACTTGGATCAGAACCTAGCTCAAGCATTTCCCTGACTGCATTGTCCCCTGCAAATGTCGCCTATTGTGGCTGACTGCTGAAGAGGAAATGAAACCAAATATAAGGTTGTTTGTAAACAATGTCTCTGCTCTTCTTAAAAATAAATTAGGGACAGTAGGATCGGCTCATGGCTAGAATGAGGACATAGAGAGACATGCAGAAATTCTGTTTTTATATTGAGATGAAGAAGTGGGTAGGGCTTCTCATTTTGCAGCAGTGGAAGGTGAGGCTTGGAGAGGCCACACTATGTACCTACAGTCACAGAGCTAAAGGCAAAACCCAGCAGAACCAAGTCCGCCCAGTGGCCTTCCTACTGATTCACCATGGCCTTTGGACCGGCTTATACTGTCAGTCTATTTTAAGTGTGCCAAGAAGTGTCTCTATGTATCCCCCAGCAGTGTTCATGCCCAACCAGCCAGGACACTCAGGGTTACCCAATTTACTATGAGGGAGCTACTTCGGCAGCAGGGAGAGTGGCACTTTGGAAGAGGGTGGGGCTGGCAGGGCAGGCTGACAGAGGTGCTGAGCAGGAAAGCATGCAGGAGGAAAATCCTGCAGGGGTATCTGTTTCACAAGAGTTACAAGAATACATGACCATTCCTTCTACAAAGGAGGCTAGTGGTTCAAGATCCTAGAAAAGCAGGACCCCGCCTTCACAAAGAATAAACAACAGCTTCCCCTTCCCCCAAATTGAAAAAAACAAAAACAAAAACCAGGCTTTCTCAGGAAATCTGGTCCCCAACTTTAAATGCCCTCCTTGTTTGCTACTGTATATGCAATTGAAGTGCCTCCAAGAGGTGCAAATAATTTTCATCTATTTAATCTGCACACTTTTTGAGGCTGGAGTCCTGGGTGTGTCAGTTTTACTGCCCATTCCCGAATCGAGGCACAGAGATGAAAGTGCAACAATCAGACATAACGGTTCCGTGCAGCCTGCATCAATGCTTGCACAGTAGTGTGTTAATGAGTGTTAAAACTGACATCTCAAATACGGCGTCCTCAATTTTAAAAATTACAACTCTGTAAGAAGTCATGCTGTTAAAACATACAAGAAATACCAGTTAATCCTTCAAGTAGCTAACACACAGCCTGTACAGATCACCGCTATCCCAAAGTGCATAACAACTTATTTTCTTTGAAATGAGGCAAGAATTAGCAGGTAGTTCAGTTATCTGAGTGCTAACATAAGTAGAAATAACAAATCCAAATGTTAAATACCAATTACTACCTTACGAGCTACAAATCAGCTCGGCATTACAACATGCCCTTCCTCACTCGCAAACCCAAGAAATGTGGGGGTTTGGCAGAAAACACAATCCTATAACCAATATGCATTTGTGCAACAGACATGTGTCACTTCCCAACCCAGCACTTCCAAAATGTGCATCACAGATATCAAAGCCTGGCTCGTATATTTGTCCCAATGGTATTGAAAGCAATAACCTTCAAATGTTGGGAGTGACGCTTCTCTCAAGCTCACAGCTGGAAACAAGTCATCTCCAGTTTTTACTCTGTCCCCCTAAAGGAGGTTTACAAGGTCAGTCTGACAGCCTGGTTGCCAAAGATGTCACCTCATAGTTTTAGCCTTTGCTCCAAGAGCAATGCAGAAAATTAACCTGACCCTCCCTGGTTAGCTTCAGGGACTAAAAGAAACTGCTGGTTAGATGTTATCTAGCAAGGTCAATCAAAGACCCAGTGGAGAGCACCTGTAAACTTCACATCTTAGTGAGACTTTAGGGAAGAGGAAGATTATTTCTCTCTGGGTCACCATTCAGTCTACATCCCTTGTGGGAATTAGCTCCATGGTTCAAGCCAGCCGGGTTGTTCTCTCTCCCACTTATCTAAAACCACCACTTGAAAAACTCAATGCTATTGGGACATTCTCATGCTCAGAAGTGACTAAAGGTCCAGGTGGGCAAGATAATATTATATAAGTATATATGTAAGTATATATGTATGTACAAGAGATGTTAAAAAGATAGTCTCTAAAGCACTTTGGGATTCCTCCAATGAAAGGCACCAGATAAATGCAAGTCATTACCAAAAAGAAAAGTCAAGTTTTCCAGCTTTCGCATCTGCAAAGGGTAACCACTAGGGTACCTCTTTTTTGGTGGTAAGCCTTCTTGTTTAGAAAAACCTCATGAGAGTGACTGAGTTATTCTGCCTCCTTCCTTGTTTCCACTTTGCATAAGTTTCCTGGTCAGTGGCCGTGGATACCAGGCTCAGTGACCCAATACCATCAGCCTTGGCAAAATGAACGGTCCTCTTAAGTCTGTACCACCACCTGCCTTCAGTGCAGCTGGGGATGATTCTGTAAATGTTATGCCTTCCAGGGCTGGAAGCATCAGCCAAAGCTAAGTGTTCCATTGCAAATTCTGAAAAATAGCCCTGCTCCTCTGATTCAGTGCCCCATTGCTTCTAAGTCATCTCACTTTTCCTGATGCTTCAGAGACATGGATGTAAACACTAGGAGACAGCCACCCCCAGCCTCCCATGAGCCTCTAGTCTGATGGAAAGATTTGAACTGGGAGCTCCAGGACACAAGTGGCTAGTGAATTCATTCAATCAATCACCCACACTGTAGTAGCCATGACAACTACAAGAACACAAAGCCTTCTGAGAAGACCCTTGCCACGCCTCCACGAGGTAAGTATCATCTTCAATCAACTGAAACACAAAAAGACCTCTTAAGAAGAGTCCCAACCTTTGGATGAAAAGCCTGGATAGCTCCATGCTCAGACCCCTGGGTTCTATTGCCTTTTCAAAGATGGAACAATAATGAAAGCCCCCTGGAAAACCATCAGATTACCTTAAAGATGATGGAGAAGAATTATTTTATAGAGGAACCCAGGTTCCCCATCACAATGTTATGTGCTGGTTAACTGAACAAGAGGGGCAGGAGAATTTTGGAGGAGGAAACAGTCATCTACCTTCAATGCAAGTTTAGAAGTTCGAAAGTCTTTTGAATAGCATTAAGCTTTTCAAGTTTACAATTTTTATGACATTTTATGAACTAGCAGTTTTTTTATTTTACAACTCTTTCCTTTCTCCTGGCCTCTACCCACTCACCCTCAATGAAAGGCAGTTGGAATGCATGTAAGAACTGCAGCATTTCCATCCTGGGTAAGCCACACCGCCTTCATGCACATCTATATTTTGAGTACATGCTTCCATACCACCAGGTTTCCATGTCATGGCAGGAACTCCAGGGGAAACATAACATATATACAACATACTATATCTTAGAATCAAAATTATTTGAGTAAATTCTGCTTGGAAATAAAAGGGCTCTCATTTGATGAGCTTTCAGAGCAGGCAACAAAAGTAAGCTACTGCCCTTGCTAGCAACCCAACAACGTTCACCTCAGGGAGACGATACAACAATAAACTTCTTTTTAGTTGAGGAAGACAACACAACCTTACTCCTAAACATCTTAAAAAATAAATATTTCAAAAACATGCTAATATCTCAGACGCAGCAAAGTTTGGTCAAATGGTCTAGATCAGAAACCTCATCCAGAAATACATGTCTCTACAGTCACCCTACGAAACACGGAGGTTTGACCATGAACCAAGGGGCTCAGCCTGCACTGACTTGGCTTTAAGCACCCTACGGTCTCGACTATTTAGCTGAAGCCCCTGTGCCTAACGCATCTGTCCTTGGGGAAAAATTTCGATCTTCGCTACATGTTTAAATAACATTCTCTAAAGAGTGACATTTATGAGATGAACATCAGTGTACATCGTTCTAAAGATGATAGGTGCACCCATGCAAGCCACGGAACTACAGATCATTTATAAAAACAACTTACAGACTTGCATTGGTCAAGTGTGCTTAACTTTGCATTCTCTTTGTTTTGGTATTAAAACTAAATGAAAGCAATGAATAAAGAGCTGAGATTTTGTTTTCACATGACTGTGAGCAAAAATCTCATGATATCCTTGCTGACTTCATAGATGCATTTCCAGTGGACAGACTTGTGGGGGCTTTTTGTACAGAACTCACACGACAACCTCAGAAACAGGAGCACAACAACTCATAGACAGTACTGGGCCACAAGCACTAGAATAGCGTACACGATGAACAGAAAAATTAGCATTCTGGGTGTACTCATCTGGCAAAAAGGTGAACATTTTATGCCCACGATGCAAAGACCAGTGAGTGTCATTTCATGGAAAGGTGCAAAGGCATGGTGTCAGACACACCACCCTCTAAAAACGATTCTAAATACTGTAAAAGAAACCTGGGTGCATATCCCATGCATCTCTCCCCTCAGGGGCTGGGCATACTCCTTACACCATAACCATAAGGTGCCTGGCTGTGCCAGAGGCACAAGAGGCAGCTCAGCAATGTGGGGTGGAGGGTGACAACTCCTCCCAGCTAATGTAGTGAATCATTTAAACTGAGTTCACTTGGTGAGCTCCTGCTCATGTTCGTCAGGCTTGCCATGAGGGATTTAACTTTATGGGCATAATAGTCCCTTAAATTGACTGAAGGGACCTCCTTCATTCCATCTCCAAAGTCACAGCTGCGCATGGCACTCTCAAGTTGCTTTTGGCGCCGGTAAAAGTGGGAGAACTTATTGAAGATCAAAGTGATGGGCAGGACCACCACGAGGATGCCTGCCAAGATGCAGGCAGAGGCAGTCAGCTTCCCTGCCGTGGTCCCTGGGACCACATCCCCGTACCCCACTGTGGTCATACTGACAGTAGCCCACCACCAGCATGCGGGGATGGTGGCCAGGCCCTCGTTCTCCTCCTTTTCAATGGTGTAGGCCACCACGGAGAAGATGGAAATCCCCACGGAGAGGTAGAGCAAGAGCAGCCCTACTTCTTTGTAGCTGTATTTCAAAGTGGCCCCCAGGGAGCGGAGGCCCGTGGAGTGCCTGGCCAGCTTTAAGATGCGGAAGATCCGCATCAGCCTCAGGACCTGGGCCACCCTGCCCAAGTTGGCTAAGGTAGGTGTGCTCTCCACCACCAGGTTCACCACTAGAGTTATGTAAAAGGGGACGATGGACATGAGGTCAATAAGGTTTAGGGCATTCTTGAAGAACTTGAGGAAGTCAGGGGCCACAGCGAACCTGGCCACCAGCTCAAATGTGAACCAGGCGATGCCAAAGTGCTCCACGATTTCGAACCTAGGGTCCTCGCCAGGGTTGCCCTGGCTATCAGGGATTTGGAAGTCAGGCAGGCTATTGAGGCACATGGTGATGATGGACCCCATCACCACCAGAATGGACAGGATGCTGAAGACCCTGCTCAGCACTGAGTAGCCAGGGTTGTCCAGGGCCAGCCACAGCTGCCTGCGGAAGTTGCCGAGGGGCTGCCCATCGAACTTGGAGGCGTCGTTGTAGAAGGCAAGGATCTCATCGAAGGAAGACGTGGTGCTCTCCTGGTCACTCTGCTCATCCCACTTCTCCTGCTCGGGCTCCACTTTGCGACCATGGTAGCTGTAGCTGCAGCAGGAGTCAATGAAGAACTCGTTGATGCCCCAGTACTCGATCTCCTGGCTGAAGGAGAATACGCACAGCTCAGCCATGACGTGAAGCTTGCCGGTGTGATAGAAATGCAGCACGTAGGGGAAGAGCTCAGGGTTGCGGTCAAAGTAGAACTCCCGCTGGACGTCGTCGTAGTCATCGCAGAGCTCCAGAATGGCCTCGCGCGAGTGGCAGAGCAGCAGGCGGCCCAGGCGCGTCTCGGGGAAGCGCAGCAGCGTGTGCGAGCGCAGCCTCCTCTTGAAGCCGCCCACGTTGATGCGGATCTCCCCGTCCTCGACGTTGGCCTCCGACACGTCCCACAGGCTCTGGCCGGTCATGCTGGAGGCGCCGGCAGCCCGCGCCGCGCGGGGGCGCTACACCTGGAAGCGGAGGGAACAGCGTCGGCAAGAGACCGTGCGCCCCGGCCCATCGCCCCCTCTTCCTACCCGTTTCTGGCGGGCCCAGGCCTCCTAGGTGGGTCTTGGGTACTGAAGGGCACTGGGCTGGGGCAAGAGTTTGAGGTGTCTGGCTCCCTCCCAGGAAAGGCTGGGGGTAGGTATGTTTCTATTAGCACGGCTCCACCCCGGGGGTCTCGGTTGGCGCTTTGCGCGTGCGGCGTCGCGTCCCCGCGGCTCTGAGCGCCCAGGGGGCTGCGTGCTGACCTTGTCCGTGGGCAGGCCCGGGAGACGCCCCCGCCCGCTCGCCGCAGACAGGAGGGACCAGAGCTGAAATCCGCACGGGCAGAGCGGGGCCGACATGGGGGGCGCGTAGCTTTGGGAGGTTGGAGCGGATGCGCTGGAGTCTGGAAACCCGGGCCGGGGAAAGAGCCGGGCGGCCCGGCCTCCCCTGGGTCCAGCTCCCACGCCTGCAGCCCCCGCGTCCCCGGCCCAGGTCTCACCGCCCGCCTGGCGCTATGCCCCAGGGCCGCGTGCGCTGCGCCTCACCCGGCGGGGCTGCCCGGGCTCGCCCTGCGCGTTCTGGAAGCGCTTACCTGGGAGCACCGGCGCCCGCGGCCGAGGCCGGCGGGAAACTTCCCCGACCCGCGGGCGAGCATCGCGGCGGTGGCCGCTGCCTGCTGGCGGTGCGTGCGCGGATGCGAGTGTGTGCGCCCGAGTGTGCGCCCGGCGGGCTGGCGGGCGGGGGCCGCCGAGCTTCTCCTCCCGTCTCGGGCCGGGCAAGCCGCCGCCGCCCGCAGCTGCGGAAGGCTCACAGGTGGCTGCGTGGTCCCGCCGCTCGCGGAGCCCCCTCTCCGGATCCGCGCGCCCGTCACCCGCCGAGAGAAGCAGGAGCCCGCGCCGCAGGCGCCCCGTGAACCCGGGCGGGAGCAGAGCGGGTGTGACCCGGCGCGGGCCCTGCGTTGGGCGCGGCGCGGTGGTGCTGAACGGACAGCTCCGCGCGCCTGGGCCGCCGCCCCGGGCTCGGAAGGCGCAGCCGCCGCCGCCGCTGCTTCTCTGCGCTTCCCCAGCGCGTCACCGCGACCACCTTGCGCCCCCGGCTCGGCGCGGGGCCGACACCCCTCCCTCCCCCCCGCCCATCCCCCGGTGACAGCTGTTATTATCACCACCCCCAGGGCGCAGGCAGGGGGCTGCCTACGGTGACCTTTCCCCGCTGGGTCTGGCGGGAGCCGGGCTGGGAAATAAAGGGCGGCTTGCGCGTGTCCGGGGACAGGGCGGGACCGGAGGAACTCCAGGTTTCCCCTTTTAGGGACCTGAAGAAAAGTTTCCCGAAGCCCGGGGGTGGGGTTGTTGGGGAAAAGGAGCTGGAGGAGAAAACAGGGGGCCGTGAAGTCTGAGGTGGAGCTCGGCTTAGTACGCGGGGGACGGTAGCGCAGGCCGCACAGCGGGGGCGGGAGTCGCTGAGTTCTGGTCTGGAGCTCTGTGTGGGCACCGTTTGTGTCCAGGCCGGTGTGGTGTGCGGGCTGTGCGGGACTGCAGGGCGCTGTGTGTGTGTGTAGGCTGAGGACAGCAGGACTTTTTACTGTGTGTACCGCGTTCATTAAAATGGGTCCTCTGTCGGATGGGAAGACGCGTCGGCACAGGGGAGCCCTGGGACGTGTGTCAGCGCAGTGTGTGGCATGGGGAACCGTGTGCTGTGTGTACAGTGTGCTGTGTACAGTGTAGTATTCTTGGGACTGTGACGGACTTATGCGTGTGGAATACGTTGAGAGCTATGTGCGTGCCAACAGTGGGGACTGGGGGGTTCGAGCTGGAGTGGGGACTGGTAGATGTGCTCAGGATCTGCGTCCCCATTCCCAAGAAGACTCGTGGCCCAGATCTGAGCTCTTGGTCTCCTAGGATTGTCCTTAAGGCCCTGCCTACTGGGCTGAGCTGAGAAATGGACCCAGTCCCTGTGCAGCCCCCTCCCTTTGGTCTTTCTCTGTGGTGTCCACTTGCAAAACTGGAGCACCGTGGGTGTGCGAGCTTAGCAGGGAGCTAGCGTCTACATGTCTCGGTCAGAAGTCCTGGGAATGCCCTTGCAAGGTGGCTCTGGACTCATGGTGCAACCACCACAGCCACAGTGGGAAGCACATTCTTTCTTTACGCAATTCTGGCAATGCCGTCCCAGCTGGAGAGGTGCTCTGTGTAGCCCTGGAGGGCTTGGGGCCTCCTTGGTGGACCTGGAGAGAACCCTTAATCTGGCTTCGTATGGGAGCTCCTGCATCCAAGTCTGACCCATCCCTGTGCCAGCCACTGGCTTCTGGACATGTGTGTGGGTGTGAATGCAGTGTGTTGCCTGCTGAGAGGGTTTCACACCCATGCCCCTGCAGGCCTCTGCAAATGTGTGTGTAGGCTGAGTCAGCCACATGGGAGAGGGACAGTAGGGTAGTGAGGGCCACACACACTTTCTCTTTCTTGTGTTTGACCTTTCCCCGGGCTTTGGGAAACTTTTCTTCAGGTCCCTAAAAGAGAAAACCAGTCCTCCCGTCTGCCCTACCCCCAAACACATACAAGCCACCCTTTATTTCCCAGTGTGTTTGCGTGTGTGAGAGTGTGTGTGTGTGTGTGTGTGTGTGTCTGAGAGGGAGAGAGGGAGAAAAATCTGATCTTGGTTGTCCTTGTCTTCATCTCCCTTTCTCTCAGGGTCTGTGTTGTGGAGAGCAACCTCATCTAGGTCTGCTGTGTCCATCATTGGAGGTCTGTGGCTCCCGCGTACCTGGCTGCAGTCTGGGAGCCCCTGGATCTCCTTCATCCCCATGGGGGTGCTGTGGAGAGAGTGCTGCCCTTGCTGAGGGGGTGTGTACTCCCTGTGTCGCTGCCTCTTTCAACATTTTCCAATCCCCTCTCCCACACCTTGGGGGTGATGGTGGCTGCAAGGTGTCCCTGCTGCAGGGGCCTGAGCAGCAGCACCTGGGGGACAGTCTTCATGGGCCCTGTGGCTCTCTCTAGCTCTTACCCCTATCCTTTCACTATGAACTGCCTGCCTTCTGGCCCCTCCAGAGCTCACAGCCCCCTTCTGCTTCACCGACACATATCTGTGTGTGCCACATGTCACCATTCCCAGCCGCTCCCGTTCCCTTGGCCTTGGCTCCTGGCTCTTCTGGTTTAGCTCAACGCATAAATCACCTTTTCCTGCTGCATTTTGAGGGTCCTTCCTTCTACACATACTTGAGTTTGATTCCTCCAGGGCTTTCCTCCCTCCCCTGCTTCATGTATCTGCCCGCTTCCTTCTGTTCCTGTCTGTTGTTCTTGCTCCTTCATCCTCTGTGGTGGTGGGAGATTTCACCCATGGAGAGAGAGCCCTCTGCCTTCTGTTTCTTTGTTTCTCCCACACCCACGGCCACTCCACCTGCACACCCGCTCTGTCTGGGCCCCTGAGGCTCTCATCCTCCCATCTCTCTAACAGAGGCCACTCCTTGCCCCTCTCAGCTCTGCCCCTGCCCCTGCCAACCGCCTGACCTCCTGCCTTCCTCCCTCTCTCCCTCCCTCTTGTCCCCTTCCCCAGCTGAGAGAGCTGTGCCAACATGCTTCCAGCTACACTGGGGCCCTGTGTCTAAGCCTGCCCTTTGATAGCTCTTCCTGTGAGGCTGGGGTCAGGGGCAAGCCCCATGCTCACCTTTCCTTGAATGGCAAAGTGAACTTGGAGCCTGCAGGGAGAAGCCCAATGTGGGGCACATCAGTTATTTCTTGGAAAGGCTGAGGCAGAAGCTCTGTGGGTCTGACAGATGCCTTTGCAGAGGGTAAGTGTATGTGACAGGCAGAGCCACTTGTTTATTTCCCAGCCACCGTGCTGAAAAGAAATGGAGCCGTCTCCCTCCTTCTATACTGGGGAAGCTGGCTTTGTTTATGGTTTATTTAGAGGTTTGAGCCCTGATCTTAAAATACAGCCACCTGCTCCAGGCACAGATTGAGGCCTGCCTCTGGGCTGGCCCGGCCTGCTGGGAAGATGGTGAGGGGGTACAGGGGTGCAGGGAGAGGCACCCTAGGAAGGAAGATGAAGAGACCTTAGTCGGTGGCCCAGATCCTTGCACCTGGTTAACTGTTATCTCTGCCTCACTGCCAATGCTGATCTCTCAGCTGAGCCCACACATCTCAGACAGCTTTTCTCCCCCTGACAGGCGAGGGGGCTGCACTGGCAGCTTGGCTGAGGGAGCTGCCTGACCTACATTCCCCACTGTGAGGAAGAACTGGGTCCTTGACCTTCCCCCTGGGGTCTCAGCACAGGGGTGCCTTCCGCCCTGAAGGACTGGACAGTTCACCTGTGTCCATCCTGCTCCCCACCAGCCATACTCCCCACAGCAGCCAGAATGTCTTTTAAAAACACAAACCAGGTCATGTCATTCCCTCCTGAAAAGGTTCCAGGGACTTCCCATTGCACTAAGAATGAAAACCACCTCCTAACCACAGCTCCAAGACCCCCTACGATACACTCTACCCACCTGCCAGACTTCAGCTCACTGCTCTCTTCTCCACCAGCTGTGCTCCAGCTGCATACCCGCTTTGCTCCCTGTGCAGGGCCTCTGCACTTCCGCACTCCCTGCTTGGCATGGTGGTTCACAGGGCAGGCCACTTCTTGCCACTCAGGTGATTTAAATATCACCTCCTCAAAGAGGCCTGACTCCCCAGTCTAAACTGGAGCCCTTGGTCAGTTTCTCTTGTTGCCTTCATAATACATATATTAAATAGTTATTGAATACATGATTGGATGATGAATGAATGAGGCCCCAGCTGCTATCTTAAGTTATTCTGTGCCATCCAGAGTCTTGGCCCCAACTCCTTCCTCCTGATGCAGCAAAGGGAACTGGATGGGGCGGGGGGTCATTGTGCCTGGAGCTGTGGCTGGAGCCCCCAGGCTCTGGGGTGCTGTCCTGAGCAACTGATCAGCTTAGTAGATCTCAGCTCTAGCTGCACATTCAAATCACCTAGGGAGCTTTTAATTTAGCCAATGCTCCTAGATGCCTTGGGCCTCACACCAGGCTAATTAGATCAGAGTCTCTGGTGAGGAAAAATCAGCATTTCTTAAGCTCCTAAGCAATTCCAGGGTAGATCCAAGGTTGAGCCCCTGAGCAGCCTGACTTTGGGGATGTGGATCGAGAGCTGTGTGTCCATGAGTCTGCAGCCCGGCGGTCAGTCTCAGGGAGGGGGCTGCGTCTCACTCAGTTTGGCAGACACCCACCCACTGCTCTAGCTCTTAGGGCAGGGCCTGCCTGTGGTGGGAGCACTGTGAGGGCTGAGTGCCTTTGTGGTCGCCTCCCTCCATGCCAGATTCCTAGCCGGTTTCCTGTGCCTGCTTCTCCCAGAATTATTTACCTTGGAGACAATTTGTGATTAGGAACAGTCACAATTTCTCTTCCTCCTTGGAAGAGGATCCCCTCCTGAGCCATTTTGATGTTGATGGTGGAAATGGGGAGGGAGGACAAGGGAGATAGCCAGCCTGTCTGGGTGGCTTTACAGGAGTAAGGGCGCAGGGGCGCTGCTGGGGATGGAGGCAGGCCTGGAGATGGAGGCCTGCTGGGCTTGGAGGCAGGAGAGGGAGACCCTGGAATGAAGGAAGCCGGATCTAGGACCCAGTGAAGTTGGAGTAGGGGAGGGGAGGGATTGAGAGGAAAATTGGAGAACAAAGGATTTTAAAAGTTTTGCTGCACGTTACAAATGCAATTCCTCATGAAGTGTTCTCTCAGGAGGCAACAGTAAATGTTTATATGGCTTTTGCATTGTTCCTGGATGCTAGACTGAATTTGTTTTACAGGTGAGTCCTTGCCTGGGCCATTTGGCTTTATCCGCAGAGGCCACTCCCTCGTTTGACGACAGCCCTTCCATCCCTGTGTGCTCCCTGGAGGCCAACGATGAGGGAGAGAAGGGTATGGTTGTGTCTGAAGGGCTCCTCTAAGAGTCCTTTAATGAAAAGGGGCCCAGATCCTCCACATCTGGCCTGCACGGGACCTGCACCTGTGGGATGGGAGCCCTCAAGTTCCCTCCTCTGATGCCTTCTGCTCCAAGTTCCTTATCCTTGGAGGGCTCTTCACCGGCTCCTCTAGGTACTGCTCCTTTGGGGGCCCTTCGCTGAATTCCTCAGGACATCCTGAGACAAGATTGGAATAATTTTTTATTTATGTATTTATTTATGTTTGAGACAGGGTATTTTTCTGTCACCCAGGCTGGAGTGCAGTGGCGCGATCTCAGCTCACTGCAACCTCTACCTCCTGGGTTCAAGCAATTCTCCCACTTCAACCTCCCAAGTAGCTGGGACTATAGGCACCTGCCACCATGCCTGGCTAAGTTTTGTATTTTTAGTAGAGATGGGGTTTCACCATGTTAGCCTGATCTCAAACTCGTGACCTTTAAAGTGATCCACCTACCTCAGCCTCCCAAAGTGCTGGGATTATAAGCATGAGCCACTGCGCCTGGCCCAAGGTTGGAATAATTAACAAAAGTATGATAAAATTTAAACTTAGAGTCACCACAAGGGAAATGAACAGGAGGACAACATGGCTGCAAAGGCTAGGGGCAACCACCTCCCTCCAGGGCCCTTCTCAGCCTCAGGGGTCTGGCCACCTTTCCCCTCTACCCTAGGTCCTCCTGAAGCCCACTGTGCAGAGGTTGAGGCCCAGGGATCCAGAAGCTCCCTCTCCCTCGACCTCAGGCATATTCTCTGCAGTCAGCTGTCTCTCCTCGCCTGAACTTTCCCTGGGAGGCTGACAGCTGAACTGAAACCTACCCTCTGGGCCCAGTGGGATGCCCGGATCAGAACTATTCACCCTGAGACCCTCCAGTGCATTCAAGGAGTAGAGGAGCCTCAACCACCACCCACCACAGCAGGTGAGTGAGGAAGATGAAGATGGCAGAGAAAATGAAGAGCCAGCCCCACACCCTGAAGCTAGCTGTCCCAGTCCTGCCTTTAGCCAGGAATCCTTGGGTGAAACATTTACTCTCTCTATGCCTCATTTTCCTCATCTTGAAACCTATGAGAGTCCCACACTCATAAGATTACTGTGAGGATTAAAAGAGGCATTAAAGAGCTATATACCAAGGCCTGACACATAGCAAGTGCTTAAAATGTTAGAAATGACGAGTGCCAATTACTGAGTGCTTGTGATGTGTCGGCCCTGTGCTAAGCTCTCTGCTGGCCTCTTGCCCTCACTTGGGTACTATTATTACCTCATTTAATGATGCCCATTAAGTGGGGTGTTTAGACTCAAACATGTCTCTCTGGTATCCAAATCTGCCCTCTTAACTATCTCAAGTAGGTGCAGGACCAATTAGGGTAGGCTAATTGCTATAACAAACAACCCCCAAATCCCAGGAACTTAACATAATACAGCAGTCCCCCCTTTATCTGCAGGGGATACATTCCAAGTACCCCAATGGGTGCCTGAAACTGCAGATAGTACCAATCCTAGATATTTTTTTCTACACATACATACCTATGATAAAGTTTAATTCATAAATTAGGCACAGTAAGAGATGAACAATAACAAATAATAGAATAGAACAATTATAACAATATGTCAATGTCACCACTCTTGTGCTTGAGGGCCATTATTACAATAAGGGTGACTTGGACATCACTATGGCCCTGAGACAATGGATCTGATAACCAGCGTGACTGTTAAGTGACTAAGGGGTGGGGAGAACCTGCAGCATGGATTTGGCAGACAAAGGGAGGATTGCTGTCCTGGATGGGACAGCAAGAGATTTCACCAAGCTACTCAGAAAAGCACACAATTTAACACTTATGAATTATGTCCACAGTTTTTCATCAAATACTTTCAGACTTCAGGTAAATGAGATTAAAGAAAGTAGAACCTCAGATAAGGGGGGACAACTGGAAAACAGTGATTTCTTGCTTGTGTTATGGTCCAGTTGGGTGTTTGGAAAGTGTCTTCCCCACATGGTGATTCCAGGATCAAGACCCTTCCATCTAGAGCTCTGCCAGCTCCCAGGGTCCCAGAATCCTTTCCTGGCATCCTCTGTATTAAGCTGAGAGATAAGGGAAGAGACAGAGCATGGACAATGATACAAAGATGTTTTCGAGGCCAGGTCTGAAAGTGGCAAACTTCACCTCTGCACATTTCCTGGCCAGAGCTCAATCATATAAAATCACAGGGTGTCGAGATTATAGGAAGAAGCAGATCACAGAAACTGGAGTCCCTGGCATTCTCTGCTGCTGATGGATGAGCAGAAGCTGGTAGACAACCTGCATCCATTTCTCCCAAGGTGGAGACAGGGGACACAGGAAAGTCCCCATTGCTATCCTTGGCTGGAAGGACCTCACTCCAGGTCCACGATGCAGCCCAGGATGCCCGGGCTCTCTAGGAGTCCCGGCTGGCACTGAGAAATGTTCTCTTAACCTTCAACAGAACTTTGTTTTCCTTTTCTCAGAACAACGTCTTCCACTGTGAACTTATCCGCACTGCATTTTAGAAGGAGGGTGCCATTCCAGGTTCCCACTGAAGCTGGAGTGGTTTGGGCAGAAGAATGTACTGAGGGATTTTAGATAGATCACAGACTCTCTCTCGCTCTCTTTTTTTTTTTTTTTTGAGATGGAGTTTCACTCTGTTGCCCATGCTAGAGTGCAGTGGCGTGCTCTCGGCTCATTGCAACCTCCACCTCCTGGGTTCAAGTGATTCTCCTGCCTCAGCTTCCAGAATAGGTGGGCTTACAGGTGCCCACCACCACGCCTGGCTAATTTTCTTATTTTTAGTAGAGACGGGGTTTCACCATGTTGGCCAGGCTGATCTTGAAGTCCTGGCCTCAAGTGATCCTCCTGCCTTGGCACTCCCAAAGTGCTGGGATTTCAGGTGTAAGCCACCATGCCTGGCCAGATCACAGACTCTTGGGGCCAGAAGCCAGACTTGGAAGCTACAGAGCCAGGACATACATGCAGTTGGTGGCAGGATGCTGCAGTCCCAGCACAATGCTGCACACAACACCATGCAGTCACCAAGGCTGGTGGGAGGTTACTGCTCTAAATGCACTAACTGCATGTCTTTGTCTGCAGGTTGTGGCAGAGTGGAGCACAGAGGGCTTGGAAAAGCCTGGCTGGTGTAGATGGGAGGGAGAAGGCAAGGGGAGTCATAACATGCAAGGGTCTAGATGAGGCAGAATTCACCTAGACGTGGAGTGGAAGCTCAAGGACGCTGCTCCAAAAACCCACCCCACTCCTCCTCCCGTGACCCCTACTCCTTTCCTAGGCTGGGAAGTTGTGAGAAATCTCTCAGGGTAAGATCCCTTTCTGTCCTGGTCTGTTTGTCTTTATCATGCCCAGCTGTCCACCCTAGGACACATTCCAAGCTCCCAAACCTCCTTCAGCTCAGAGGTGCTCACAGCTGCTGCCCCAGCCCTCGCCCTTCTGCTGTGAAAGTGACACCTGCCCACCCACCTACCCATCCGCCGCCCATCGATCCATCCATCCATCCACCCACGTACCTATCCCACACCCTGCATGCCTCTGTGGGCTCCTGTTTCCATGGTTACTTCCAGGGCCTGAGTTGGCTCTGGGTTTTCTGAAAGATTCTCCAGCTTTAGGCTGTTCCCCATGACAGCTTGGTTGCTGGACCCAAACCCTGGATAGCTTCTGAGATACCACGCTGCTTGTAGCTCTCCCTACCCACAGATCAGGCATTGCCTGAAGATTGGTCCATCAAAGTGATCAGCTTTCTGGACCAAAATAAAATCAAGGCTGGATACAGTGACTCATGCTTGTAATCCCAGCATTTTGGGAGGCCAAGGTCGGAAAATCATTTGAGACCAGGAATTTAAGACCAGCCTGGGCAACATAATGAGACCCTCATCTCTACAAAAAAATTTCTTTTAATTAGCTGGGGGTGGTGGTACACACCTGTAGTCCCAGCTACTGGAGAGGCTGAAGCAGTAGGATTGATTGCTTAAGCCCAGGAGTTCAAGGCTACAGTGAGCTACAATTACACCACTGCACTCCAGCCTGGGCAACAGAGTGAGACACTGTCTCTAAAAAAATTAATTAATTAAATTAAATTAAAAGCTCTCCACTGCTTGAACAGTGAGGCATTCTGGAAGAATGCCTGGGGTGCTACCACAGGAAAGCAAGTGGAAGTTCCTAGAGATAGGCAGATGCTTGGCTGGGAGGGCCTCTTTGTAATAATAAAAGCTAGCATTTATTGGGCACTTGGTATAAGAAAGGCACTGTTATAAGGATTAACATCTAGTAACTAGGTTAATCATCACAACAACACGGTGGGGCACAGCTAGGATGATCTGAGGGGGAAACAGGCACAGAAAGGTTGAGTACCATGTTCACGGTTACATAACTCACCAATAATAGAGCCAGGATTCAAGGCAAAACACGGTGGCTCCAGAAACTGTGTGTGTGTGTGTGTGTTTGTTTGTTTATTGAGACAGAGTCTCACTCTGTCACCCAGGCTGGAATGCAGTGGTGCCATCTCGGCTCACTGCAACCTCTGCCTCCCAGGTTCAAGCAATTCTCCTGCCTCAGCCTCCTGAGTACCTGTAGTTTGCCACCACACCTAGCTAATTTTTTGTATTTTTAGTAGAGACAGGGTTTCACCATGCTGGCCAGGCTGGTCTCAAACTCCTGACCTCATGATCTGCCCACCTTGGCCTCCCAAAGTACTGGGATTACAGGCGTGAGCCACCGTGCCTGGCCGAAACTGTGTTCTTAAACATTGCATCTACTGCTACTCTACAGCCTTCCACTCCCCCACCCCTGGGTTTCTGGAAGTTTCCCTGAGTCATTTTTTCAAGACAGGAGGTTCCTGAATACCTCCCCAGCACTCAGCTCTGCTCTGAGCCCACATGTGAGAAGCCCCCTTTTCCATTCTAGGCCCACTTGGGAGCAGCTGTCAGTTACTCAGAAGTCTGGAAGGGTCACAGCTGTTCTCAGGAGGAGTCCCCTGGATTCTGCCATCTGGCTGGTCTGTCTGTGGGCTCTGGAGGATTCCCCCAGGACAGAGCCAAGCTGCAGTTTGTCCTTAGAGACCTTCAGGAGGGTGGGAAGAAGCATTCCCATCAGAGAAACCCAGCTGAGGGAAGACACAAGATGTTCCCCACGAGTGACAAAAAGCCAATTCACACCCTTCCCTGCAGCCAAAAAATTAAGCTAATTTTTCATTTCTCTGCTTACGTGTGACTCAACTAAACATAGGCATCTAGGAATGCAAACAATGACTAGATTTTCTAATTTAGGGCAGTTTAATTAAATCTTGCTAAAATGACGGAGGTTCTAGGTATTTTTATCGTGGTAGAAAGCTCTGTGATTTGGAAAGAGGAGAGGTGGGGAACACAATGCTAGAAGCACCTCCTCTCCTGGCCCTCTCCCACCTGCACTGTCCTCCCAGGCCTGCCCGGCTGAGCGTGTCTCCTGAGAGAAGGAGCGGTCCTCTCTTAGGGTTCTAATTTCCCTTGCTCTTGTTTATATTAAAGGAATTTGTTTCCTTACATTACATTCATTCTAATTAGCTGGGGCTAGAAAGAAAAAGTCCAAATTACTTAGCAAAAAAAAAAAAAAAAATTTTCAAACACAAGATCATTTTGGAGAAAAATTTGGACTTCCCAGAAGTTTAAGGTATAAATATTAAGAAACCAAAATAAAAGATGTCAAAGGTAGAGTCTTCTAGTGCATCTTGCTCATCCAAATCCAGCTCTCAGTCCCCTCTTGGCATATGGAAGGGTAACATTTCCCTGGCCCCTCTTAAGTTTGGAGGAACCATGTGGCTTGCTCCAGTCAATGAGCTGTGACCTGAGGTGACAAGTTGCATATAGGCCAGAGCATTGAATGGCCCAGTTCATGTGAGAGGCTCCAGTGTTTTCTCCCTCTGCTGTGGAAGCACATGTTGACATGATGGTGCCCCAAGGTCAAAGCAGCCTGGATCTCTGAGCTACCCCATGGAGTACAAGTGCCCTGGAGTCTCTGGGGCCTGAAGCAGACTTTGTGCATTCAGCTGGGTCACATCACTGAGATTTGAGGGGGACTGGCTGTCTCCTATGGCAGAGTCTCTCTTACCCTGATGAACAAATAATGCTTTTGTAAAAATCATTGTACAGCAATACCACATTATTTTAATTATATCAGATTACTTTGTAATTTCAAAAAATAATCTGTTCAGTTTAGTTTGGAATAGGATGAAGTTTACTTTTACTGGGTCTACAGAAAATTGTTGGAGAACATGTTTAACCTATTAAAGCAAACTTCGTGTTCAGATGACGGCTTTAAAATTTACCCACATTTCAGGGTAAAGATGATGGCAGCCTCTCGGAAGAACAGGGGTCAGAATGAGAGTGGGATTATATTTCTCAGAGAATTGTGGTTACTGGCACGTCCATGAGTGGGAAGCGGACTCTTAGGAGGGAATAGAGATGGAGTGGTTGGGAAAAAGATGAGAAGATGTCTGAAGAATTTTAAGAAGGTTTTCTGCGTGATGTGCTGGCACATCAGGAAAGCACTCATCATAATGTCTTAGATAAAGTAATGCTGACTGCTATCATAAACAAAAGCATCGTGGCTCAGACGTGCTAGAATTTCACTTCTTATTCACATAGAGTCCATCTTAGTTAATTTGTGCTGCTATAATAAAATACCCGAGACTGGACAATTTATAAAGAACAGAAATTCCTCATCATTCTGGAAGCTGGGAGGTACCAGATCAAGGTTCTGGCAGGACTGGTATCTGGCGAGGGCTGCTGTCTGTTTCCAAGATGTTAGCTTGTTGCAGCATCCTCCAGAAGCAGAGACGTTGTGTCCTTATATGGTGAAAGGGTGGAAGAGAGTGAACTCACTCTACTGAGCCCTTTTATAAGAGCCTAATCCCATTCATTCTTGTTCAACCCTCATGATTTAATCACCTCCTAAAAGCCCCACCTCTTTATCACATTGATCATTAAGTTTCAACATGTGAATTTTGGGAGACACATTCAGACCACAGTAGAGTCCAAAATATTTGTTCTAAATTAGTGGGCATCTCTCCTACAAGTGATGATTCAGGGACTGGGCTCCTCCCCATCTTCAACACATCCTTCCGATAGTGCAGAGCTCACCTACATCAAGCCAGAAGAAGGAGAAAGTGAGTGGAGATGGATACAAGATGTTCTTGTAGTCTAGGCTCAGAAGTGGCCCACATCATACCCACTGGCATGTCATTGGTCAGAACACAGTCACATGACCAATCCTAGTTGCAAGGGAGGCTGGGAAATTTATCTACCTGTGTGGCTGGGAGGAAGAGGAATCAGGTTGGGTGAAGAGCTAGCCAGTTTACGTCACAAAAGGTCCCCACTGTTTCAGAGTTGGATTTGAATATGCTTTAGCATGCAACCCAATGTGGAAAGAGCTACAAATGGACCCAGTTTTGTGTAGGTTCTATTTGTGGGGTGGAGGGATGAGTGGGATTTTGCCTAAGATGCAATCTTATGTTTCTTAGATTAAAATAATAATCATGACCTGACTCACAGAGACAAATTCTGGGATTGCCAAGTTGTTGGAATTGTGATACAAACAAGTGTAGGTGAGTCAGTTACAAGCACCGAATAGCATGGGAAAGCCTGAGAGGAAACGGTAGGCCCTACTCTGATATCAAAATTACTCTTTTATTTTATTTTATTATTATTTTTTTGAGACAGAGTCTTGCTCTGTCGCCCAGGCTGGAGTGCAGTGGCATGATCTTGGCTCACCGCAACCTCCACCTCTCAGGTTCAAGCAATTCTCCCACCTCAGCCTCCTGAGTAGCTAAGAATACAGGCATGTACCACTATGCCTGGCTAACTTTTGTATTTTTAGTAGAAACGGAGTTTCACCGTGTTGGCCAGTCTGGTCTAGAACTCCTGGCCTCAAGTGATCCACCCGCCTTGGCATCCCAGAGTGTGGGGATTACAGGCATGAGCCACTGTGCGTTGCCAAAATTACTCTTTTAGAGAAGAATATGGTTTTCAGGTCTCAGCACCACTCAGGGAATCAAATAAACATAGGGCCCTGTGAACCAGTTAAATGGAGGATGCCTACGAAAACTCCCTCTTAACACACCATTACTGGCTTGGGCGACCCCATCTGGGAGGGGTTTGTGGGCGAACTCTGGGGCTCCCGCCCACCGAGAAGATGGATGACGATGGGCTTCCTCTCATGGAATCAGGCATGACCTGACCAAGGTGCCAACTCTTCAACAGAAAAGAACTGTGGCTTTTCTAAACCAATTTGTGGTGCACACTGTACAGTTCCTCAACTGCTTTTCTATGGTTTGTGAGGAGAAACTGGCAGACCTTTCTCTTTGTATCCAACAAATTGAAACAACTCTCAACATTTTAGACACAAAGTTGTCATCTATCTCTAACCTAGATGATGTCACAGTTGAAGTATCTCCTTTAAGTGTCACTGGTATCACAAATGGACTTCAGCACCTTCTGAAGCCACTTCAGAGCAGTTACGGAACAGTACACAAGACTCTGGACCCCAGGAAAGTGAGGGATCAGCAGGAAACAGCTTAACTGTAGTCAAGGATCCAAGATATGCCAGAGATCTCAAAATGGTTCAAGTAGGTGTACCAGCAATGGCAATCAGAAACAAAATTAGGCCTGGCGTGGTAGCTTGCGCCTGTAATCCCAATACTTTGGGAAGCCAAGGCAGATGGATCACTTGAGTTCAGGGGTCCGAGACCAGCCTGGCCAATATGGTGAAACCCTGTCTCTACCAAAAAATACAAAAAATAACTGGGCATGGTGGCACACGCCTGTAATCCCAGCTACTTGTGACGCTGAGGCAGGAGAATCACTTGGACCTGGGAAGTGGAGGTTGCAATGAGCCAAGATTGCGCCACTGCACTCCAGCTTGGGTGACAGAGTGAGATCCTGTCTCAAAACAAAAACGAAAAAAAAAAAATGATATCAGAAGGACTAGACCCAGATTTTCCTGAGAGGCCAGATGCTCCAGTGCTTGATGGTGAAAGTGAGAAATTACAGAAGAAAGTTCAGATAACGAATCTTCTTTTAGTAACTAAGCTTAATTTTGATAAGAATTACATACGCATGTGTAGGGATACATTTACATTCTATAAGAGAGAGAGCCTGAACTCTAACGTTTAGTCATAAAAACATCAAATGACCACATACGTGTCCACCACTGAGCTTCTTCTATGTTAAAAAAGTAAAGCATTTATAAACTAAAAACCAAAAACCTTCTCTCTTGAGATTGCAAATTGGACATTAGCACATCAATCCCAATAGATATGCAACTAAGAAGCAGAAGCTTTGTGCAAGGAATGAGGCGATCAATGAAAAGGATAGTTGCACTCATCCACATTGTTGCCCTACTGTAGCTGGGACCAGCTCCCCTGGAGCACAACAGCTACTGTAAGGTTGGCAATCAAGTTGGCTTTGAAACTGTTTATACAAGCTGATTGCTACTAGAAACATAAGAAATTCACAGGAAGTTCCACGCAAGGAACCAGAGAAAAGGGCTTTGAGCTGTGTTAGCAGCTCCATTTGAAGATTTCAGGGGTGGTATGCAGCAAAGGCAGAGGAAAGATGTTGTTAGATGAGGACCTTAACAATGGGGACTGTTTGCAACTCTAACGCCGCCAGATGTCTGATCTAGTGGCCAACCACCTCACTGCCCTAGAGACAGTAGAGGGTAGAGAGGAGGTTAGCTAGGATTTATGTATTTAATTCACAAGTAGGAATCTGTTACTGGCACAAATGTTTTCCTGTGTTGTGGTAGGAGGGACTACTACTGCAGGCAGCACCACGGGAGCAATCGAAGCTAGCTTGGATAATGAGAAGCACTTGGATCAATCCTTGCGGGAGACAGATCAGCAACTTTTGGCAAAGAGTGGCTGTGCAATTTGAGAGCTGATTTTAAACTGGAGGGGCCTTTTGAATTCCCTGTGTTGATGTGGCTAATCAAGCCCAAAGAAAAAAAGAGGCAAAATGGCAGCTTCTACAAGTGAGATGGAATACTTGAGTTTAAACTAGGGCAGCGGGGTGGTTTCGGGGCCACTGTATCTTAAGCTGAGAAGCAAGATGAATGGGAGAGCAGCTCCCCTGGTCCCACTCAGGGGACACCTCAGATCCAGCCCAGGACTTAGTACCCCTTGATTTGTCCCTCAAGGAGTGATGTTGGTCACACATAAAGCATCTCTCAGGCCTCAGCATAAGTGAGGTAGTGTCATCCCCCTGGCCACATTGAATTTTGGAGTAAGTAACTTGTGTTTTATTTGTGGCAAGAAACAACATTTTAGCTTGTAACTTGGAGGAAATGTGGTCTGTGGATATCGCTAAGGAGTCTTCGGTTGAAGAGGCGGGATGCTGTGCTCAGATGTTAGTGATGTGGCAGGAGCAGGGCAGGCTGCAGGGGCACCAGACCCCACTGCCTTAAATCCCCAAGGCTCCACACTCTAAAGGAGAACAAGAAAGGACAAGCTGGGTTGAATGAGGAGATGTAGAGTGTCGGGAGGGGTCCCATTGGCCTTAAGTGAAGATGTTTTGCTGTGAATATGTTTCCTGCATACTTCTAAAAGGAAGTTGTGCAGCCTAGTTGTTGGCTCTGGAAGAGTTGCAAGGTGATAGATTTTGTTGCATTAAATTCAAAGCACAGGCCAGTGGCTTCCCAAGAGAAGAGCAGTTAGAGCAATGCAAAATCCTTGGGCCATATCATCCAAAAACCCATCTCCAAATCTTCATTTTCCCTCAAGGATTTACGAGTTGAATGTTTATTTCTTTTGACTATGCAAGAGCTGAAAAGGCCATGAGGACACTCAAATTTATGTGGGTTACTCTTAGTAGGCATTTACAAGTGGGCATGTCTGGTTGAAAATAAGCCTCATCTAAGTATTGAAACCAATTGGTCAGACTTTCTGGACTGTGGTGATGGATGCTTAGCTAGTACATAATTCATTGCAATAAAGACATGCTGTTCTCAAGAATACACTGCTAGAAATTATAGTCGCAGTCTTAGGACCTTGAGCTATACCAAAACTCCTATTGCTCTGAGGGTAAATTATTAAGTGAAAAGAAACACTTAGAATTCACTCTTCCCCTTTCTTCTCTCTGTTAGCACCTGTACCATCTGTGAAAGATTTTGTTTTAGTAGACACACAAATCTGTGTGTTTGTGGAGGGGATAATTTCTGGAGGTGAGGAAAGATGTAAGGAGGATGATAGAAAAAAGCAGGGAGAGTCATGTCATAGACACACTTAATACTGTTAATTCAATCACACACTGTCAACAAGAGAGATGGTGTTAGTGTTCTATCAACCATACCAATTAGTGCCAATTTAATTATTCATCTATTTCTTTATATATTTACCCATTTGTACATGTATATCTAACTCTCCAAAAAAGTATCTGAGTCAGCTGACATGTATTTTATCCTATTCCTCCTTCCTTCATTTATTCAACAAATAATAGTTAAGGCCTTACCATGTGCTCATGAAAATACAGCTTTGAGCAAGGCAGATAGATAAAGGGTAACAGATAGGGCCACATGTTAGGAATGCCTGGGGTTCTCCAATCCGAAGAGCAGTTCCTATCTCTCTATTTCACTATTTCCGGAAGTAGATGAAGGTGGGAGGACAGCGTCCACATGAGTCCATATGTGTTTTCACTAGGGAGGGAGGGAGTGCATTTAGTGTTTCAGCTGCACCTTGGCCTGTGGGCTCTACCAATTTTGGTTTGCACAGTGTTTGAGTCAGGTTGCCTTCTAAGATCTTCCAAACCCATTTTAGCCAGCTGGTTTTTAGTGCAGTAACCACCAAGATACTCCATTATCTCTAGATCCTTGGTTTTTAATTTTTCCCCTTTCTGACAGCCCAAATTAGAAATAATGTGGAAAAACTTAGAAAACACTAGTGCAGAGAAAATAAATACGACCAGTTCAATGGCCTTATATCCTAAACAAAACTTGATTGTTGGGTCTTGGACTAGGGGGTCAACTTTTTCTTCCTGGACACATGGCGCTTTCTGGCTGAGGAAGGGACCAACGAGGGTATTTGAGAGGCACAGGTCTTCCTTCCAGCACCCAGCCTGGCCAGAAGGCATCTCTCAGGGGAGGTGTAGGAGCCTGCTCTGTGCTCTAAGACAGCTGGGCATGAGTCAGAAGGGACTTAAGGGCAGTGCAAGCCCCCAGAGCCAGGCTGATCATATTTTTCAAGCCTTAAAATGGAAACACATGGTTTGACACAGAAGTTACAACAGGACAGAGAATCTGGAATTAGAAAATTCACATTGCAAAATTCACATTGCAAGGTGTGGTAGCTGGGTCCAAAGTGGGATTCAAAGAGATGCAAGGCTTGCTTTTGGTTGAACTGATAGCCCATCTGTGGAACTCTGGGCACAGAGCCTTTGCTGGCCAGAGAACATGGAAGACATTGATGGTAGAGTTGCCTTGGGAAGGAAGAGAAGTAGAGACTGAAGGATGAAGGGAATGGCAGAGGGTCAGTCCTTCACAGTCCTCTTGCAGACAGAAGGCTTAGAAGGTAAGTCAGAGGGGCTGCTGTTATGAGGAGGTTGAGGACACTGGTATAAGCAGAGGTGCTTTGAGGCTCATGGACTAAACGTGGGAGACACCCTTCTTCTATCTCTGTATGGAGCTCAGCACCGCTCTCGCATCTCATGGGCTGGTGACTTTAGATGCTACAAGACGTGGCATCTCTCCTCACCCAAAATAATCAGCGTCCTCCAAAGGGCATCATCAGCAGAGGATTTTGGGAAAGCTTCAGCTGAGTGGACTGGAACATGAGGCTGAGGAGACAATTTCGGGATGAGAGATCCTGTGTGATAAGAGAGAGGCAAGTAGAGGAGTGTGAAGGTCAGGGTGTTCATGAGATTTAAACAAGGTAAGCTGAATCACAGAAAGAGTAGAAGACCACATAGCAACAGGGATGTTTTCTTTCAAACTCAAAATTGGGTCACATGGTAGGAGATACAGCTGGATAATAGGATAGAGTATCTGAATCCAGAACTAGTCCAGAAAAATGGCCAAAGCTGTGTCAGATTAATTTAATGGAAGGTTTCGTTTGATTAGATTCCCAGGCTCTGGCTATGCATGCTCATTTATCCAGCCTATTGTCTAAGCAGAATGGGAACCCACAGTCAACTTGATAGAACAGCAGGAGCGCTGCCAGCCAGCCTCTGGCTTTGAATTCTTTTTCTGATCTAACATTTTAAGGAGGATGTGTCAGGAAGGCCTATTTAGAATACAAATGATTGCTTAAACTCTCTTAAAGGCTTTAAGAGTATATTGTAATCATTGAGTCTTTCCTTAAGCCCAGCAGAGTATTTGAGAATAAATTGTTGTGCATTTGAGTGAACTGAAATTGGGTAGACTTGCTGAATTTACTGAGCCTTTCTCTTCTCCTGGTCTTTCTCATGGCCATGGCAATGCGCACTTTCACTAGCTTGTGAAATGCATATGAAGTATAATTTTCCCCAAATCGATCTGTTCTACATCACTGAATCTTAGCTATTGCATTTTTATGCCAGAATCAAATTTAGCTTATTATTGTTGTTGTAGAAAATAATTATAAGCCTTTCATTGTCATGGCACTTCACAATTTTATAAGAATTCACAAATGTTATTTAATTCCATCCTCACTATAACACTGAGGACCAAGGAGAAGGGGAATCATCATCTGGGCCTGCAACTCCAAACTGCTCCCTTTTTCCAAATGGCAAATTGAGGTTCTTAAAGGCTGGGTCACCTGCACATAGCCACACAGATCTAAGCTGTGCAAGCAGGAAATGTGGAAGCTCAGGGGAGCGGCCCTGCCAGTGGTGAGTTCTGGTCTCATCAAGTGCTCTCTGCAAAGCCAATGAAGTGGGTTTGATCATCTCTACCTTGCAGGCTCACTGTGAGTGCAATGGACATGCAGGTGCCAGCACAATGCCCGACCTGTGCCAAGGGCTTAGTTGCTTCCTTTCTTCCCCCATATCCAAGAGATTGCAGGTTCCGTTTAGAGATTCTGAAGCCCACTGATGTTGAGATGTAACAGCATAAAGCTTTTCCCTCAATCAGCCTGGAGGCTAAGGGGCCAGCAGTCATACTATGCATGCACACACACACACACGTATATATGCACACGCAAACATCTGAGTGTGCTAGAAGGTGAGCTCCTCCCGGAATTTCAAATCTACAGCAGGTTAAGAGGAAGACAGCTCTTCCTCATCAGCTACTGTTATGGTCTCCAGAATCAGCTCCATAAATATCCCCACCCTCTCTCCACTACACTCACATTCATGGCAGTCCACTCGTCAGCTCTAAACTTTACAGCTCTCTGAGTCTTTGGCTTTCAAGTCAAGTCAACACCTGCCTGATGACTTACGCATGATGTTTGGCCTCCTCCAGTCCCAGTGACTCTGCTCGGTGTATCCTCACTCCCTCCCTGTCTGGTGCTCCCTTTGCTCGCAGGTTGGTGAAGAACGTAGGAATAGCCTGGTACACTCTCTGTTTGAGCCTTGCACTCTCTTAGCAAGCTCAGCTTGAGTCAGGAAGGGTGGGGATCACAGGGTGTCACCACTGTGGCTGCCTCTTCCAGCCTGGACTCCAGGGCGAGAACCTTTGCCATCACCTGGTCCAACTTACTTTTTTTACGGAAGGGAAATTCCGTGCTTAATTCTGGACTTAAACGACCTGAGCAAGATGTTTCCATTCATTTGTGGCAGGATAACTGGATCAACATCTCTTATTTACCCCTCCTCAGGATCCTCTGGAAAGAGAGGTACCCCATCTAGTTTCAGTGAGGAGTGAAATTCAGAACACTTAACTGGAGTGCCTTTAGCCAATAGCCTGCAGGCAGATGTCTGGAGGCACTGGTTCATGACTCAGGGACATCAAGGCTTGCTCGCGGGTAACTGTCTCAGTCTTTTCCTCACACTGTCTCCTCATGTTTTCAAGGGGGCTGCTGTACCCCCAGACATATGTCTGTATATCGCACAGAAGAAAGAAAGTAAGGACATTGCCAGCAAATGTCTTGCTTCTCATCAGCCTATACTGTGTCTCCCAACCACTCCTAACTGCAAAGGATGCTGGGAAAAAAGTGCATTGTAGCTTCTCCAGCCTCTATGGTAGGCGCAGATAAGGGATTAGAATTGGGGGTTACTGATTCAATGTATCAGACAGCTCTCAGTCAGGCATGTGAGGGCTAGAGCCAGATTTAACTAGATTTAGAAGGAAAAAGTATGTTTCTTTCACTTGCATGTAATGAAGGAAATCTATGCCCTTCATACACTTAATAAACCTGTAAGTCTCTACTAGGGGCAGGTACTGTGCTAGCTAGACATTACAATGTGTGGGGGCAGACACAAAGCTGGGAACAGTAGACACTTGGGACCCGTAGAGGGGGGAGGTTGGGAGTAGGGGAAGGGTTGAAAAATGATTGGATACTATGCTTACTACCTGGGTGATGAGATCATTTGTACACCAAATGCCAGCAACACACAATTTACATGTAACACACCGGCACGTGTACCCCTGAACCTAAAATGGAAGCCAAAATAAATAAAATGAAATAATAAAATAAAATGCCTGGGGGAAGGTAAGTAAGCCAATATTCAGTTAGCAAATACTTACTAGACTTTTATCATGTGTCAGGCCCTGGAGGTTTGGAGAATAAAGATGCATCCTTGATTGCCCATAGCACCCAGTCTACTTTGGAACAAGAGTAGTGTGCAATGGGAACATAAAGGAGGGTACCAAATTCAGATGGAAAAGGAGTCCTCCTGGTGGAGGTGACACTGACCTGGGTCACCTTATGATATGGTTTGCCTGTGTCCCCACTGAAATCTCATGTTGAATTTCCATGTGTTGTGGGAGGGACACAATGAGAGGTAATTGAATCATGGGGGCAAGTCTTTCCCATGCTGTTCCCATGGTAGTGAATAAGTCTCATGAGAGCTGATGGTTTTAAAAAGAGGAGTTCCAATGCACAAGCTCTCTCTCTTTGCCTGCTGCCATCCATGTAAGATGTGACTTGCTCTTCTTTGTCTTCTGCCATGATTGTGAGGTTTCCCCAGCTATGTGGAACTGTAAGTCCATTAAACCTCTTTCTTTTGTAAATTGCCCAGTTTCAGGTATGTCTTTATCAGCAGCATGAAAATGGACTAATATACCTTAGTCTCACCATTTCAGGGGAGGCATCTGTATTTCCTGACCCACTGCTAATTAGGCTCTGAGGTGTCTAGGTTCTAGGCCATGACAGAGGGCATCTTTCCAATTAAGTTGTATTCTACACACAGTGACTGAGTTCCTACTCTGTGCTTATGACATTTACAACTAAGAAGAGAGAACGATAATAAGATAATAACAATATTACCACCACCACCGTTTATCAAGGGCTTACTATGTGCCTATGGGCAAGTCAAGTCCTAAGCACTTTATATGTATTAACTTATTTAATCCTCAGAACAATCTGGAAAAGTGACATCTCCCCACTCATCCAAAATTGTCACCCCTCTCCTAGAGGCACCATCAGAAGTGGATTATCAGAAAATTTTAGCTGAGTGAGAGAGGGTGGGATAGGGCTATGGGGATTAGTAGACTTTCTGGGGACAAGAGGTCCTATATGAGAACACTGGGGCAAGAACAGGAACTTTGGAATATTGATATCTCTGGGGTCAAATAGGCCAGATTCATTACAGAAATAATAAAAGGCTACATAGCTACAAGGGCCTTTTTTTCACCCAAACTGAAGTTCAGTCATGTGATTGGAGACATGATTGCACAATGAGATAGGTTATCTGTATTCAGGACTGGTCCTTAACTTGATTGTGGGTTTTATTCAATTGACTCTCTCAACCCTAGTTATTGTGTGCTTATTCATTCAGCTTATTGTTAAGCAGAATGGTAACCTACAGTCAACTTTTATTTTATTGATTTATTTTTGAGACAAGGTCTCACTCTGTTGCCCAGGCTGGAGTACAGTGGTGTGATCATGGCTCATTGCAGCCTTGACCTCCCAGACTCAAGCAATCCTCCCACCTCAGCCTTCCAAGTAGCTGGGACTACAGGCATACACCACCATACTTGGCTAATTTTTTATTGTTTGTAGAGATGGAGTCTCGCTGTGTTGTCCAAGCTAGTCTTGAACTCCCAGCCTCAAGTGATATTCCTGCCTCAGTCTCCCAAAGTTCTGAGATTACAGGCATGAACCACTGCACCTACCCCACGGTCAACTTTTAAAAAGCCAGCAGGAGCATGTCCCGTGGAGAGAGGCTAGAATAGAACTCTGAGAGACAGCATATAGTTTTTCTGGCAAAAGGACAGGGTTTGAGGAATCTATATTCACTGTAAATGGAGGCGATGTAGTTGAAAAGACTGATCAAAAGAGGATAAGCACTAAATTCAGGGCATAAACTCTGCCTCAATCTCGGGCTGACCTCTGAATGATGCATTTGTGGGGATTTGAGCTGCCACCCAGGAGACAGAATATGCAGTAAGAGTTCAACCAAGTCAACTGCCTGCTGAAACAAATCAAATAAAACAAAATCTGCATATTTCCCCACAGCCATCCTAAGCAGCCAGTGTCATTTCTCTTGTTTTAGAGGTAGTGGTAGCAGAGGCTGAGGGTGTCCCACCATATCCTCTTGGCACTTACCACAGCACTGGAGGGCACTGGAGGTTTGGAGGATGAAGACATGTCCTTGGTTGCCCATAGCACCCAGTCTACTTTGTAACAAAAGTAGTGTGCAAGAGCAGTGTGTGACTCTGCCTGAGGCTGTCTCTGGTGGCTGGAACCTGCTCTACCTGGGCATAGGGTAGGTCAGAGGGACACAGGTATGATCCCTGACCCCCTCCCCAGGGTCAGCCTTTAAACAATGACTGGTGGGAATTGGTGGATCAATATGCCAGCTCCTTCGCCCTGGGGTTAGGGAAATGGGGGATAATTCCAGGACATGTATTCTCCACTGCCTCTAAGAGTTCCCCAGCAGGATTAAGCTTCTGTTTTGTCACTGGCTTGACAATGATCTTTCACTGGCTTACTTCCCTTCCTTACCTGCTCCCCTGCTGGAGCTTCCTGGGATCACCTCCCAATTAAAACACCAGCAACAGAACCCCCATCTTAGGGGGTACTTCTATGGGGGAAACAAAACTAAGATGATGGGGAAGCCCAGGCTCAGAGGAGTTAAGCAAATTTTCCTGGGTTCAAGTAAATAAGTGGCAGCCAGAACTCAAGTCTGGGGCTTTTGGACTCACAGCCTTCTAAACGCCTACCCTGAGCTGGGGGTGTCTGAGTCTCTGAAGTCAAAGGGGACCTCCTGCAAGTCAGGCCCACCTTCAAGTGGACGGCTGTAAGTGTGGTTGTGTGGTGGGGAGGAGTCCGCTGCCCTTGGCCTCCCTCAAATGTCAGCATCTGTGGGAACAGCTGGAGACTAATAACTCACTTTTTACTTCTTCACAATTAGTGCAAGGCCCAAGAAAGTCATCAAAGGAAAGGTCAGGCCCTCCCCAGAGGCTGCTCCTCCTCTTCCGGGGCTGCGGTGCCCCCATTGTGGGATCTCCTCTCTCAGCCTCTCACCCAGGGTTTCTCTGGAAGGGGTCAGAGCAGATGCTAGTCCCCTGGAGCTCTGCTTGGAACATGTGCTCATCAGTAAAGGTTGACAGAGAATATACTGCAGACTCCTCCCCAGGGAAGGGCAAGTGCCACCTGGCAGAGTCTCTTCTAGGGCTGAGGGAACAAGCACAGCCTGTTCCTAAGACATGTCCTCCTCGCCTGGCGGGCCCTGCACAGATGAGGCCCTCAGGAGTTGGGACAAACACTCCCTGGGAGGAAGAGGCAGATGGTTCATGCTGAACTCATGGGAGACCACCCCAGACTCCCAGGGGACAGCAGGGCCCCTCCGTCCCGCAGACACGGAGGCAGAGGAGAGCTCCTATCTGGCTTTGCTCTGCTATACTGAGGACACGGAACCCTCCCTGTTTCTCCTGTGGGGCCCAGACTTTCACTTCCTTCTAGAAACTCAGCCTCACCAGGAACAAGCCAAACACAGACTCCTGGGAGCTCTGATCCCTTGGACTCTCTGTAAAAGGGCACAGGAATGTGTTAGGATGCTAGACCTGGCTCAAGATATGCAGGCCAGGATAGTATCTCCACAGTGATATGCAGGTCTGGGGGAAAGATTCCGCTATGGCTGAATGATTTAGTGGCAAGTGCACCGGCCTTATGGTTGGGAGGGTCTGGGTTCAGGTCCCTGCTCTGACTCTCCCCAAAATCCCTTAGGAAAAAGAAGATAATGATGCACTGAGGATGCTACCTTTATATAATTGCTAAGTACTTAGTAGGTGCTAAATAAATGGTAAAGCTGTTATTAATACCAATTATACCTGGGGAAGCATAGAGCAGCAAGGATAGTATAATCTTATATATGTAAAATTGTATACTGATAGGATGTTTACCAAACATTAGTAGTGCTTATCACTGGATAGTGGGATTTGGGGGTAATTTTTACTTTCTTCTTTTATTTTTCTGGGTGTTCCTTGAATTTTTTTTACAATGAATGCACACAAGAATAATTGCTCATCTATAACCTCAATTGGCTCCAGTAAAGGCTGGATTCTTGATGTGCTTGAGTGTGGAAGTTTGGGACTAGGCACTTGAGGGAACTTTAATTGCTCTTCATAGTAGAGGGAGAAGAATGTGGGTTCCCAGAGCAACCTGAGAGGAGATGAGCCTGGGAAGAGGGAGGGGAGAAGAGGTAGCAAGTTGACAAAAACCCATGTGGTCGGCTACATGATCTTAAATCTCCCACATGGTCTACTACCCACTCAGATGCTTGGTGTGAGTGACTGTTATGGGACATGAAATTGGGGTCACATTTCACATGCTGTGTGGGGTCGGACAGAGGCAGCATCTGAACACATATAATCCACAAATGAACAATCCATTCTGTTTTTCCAGGAATCCGCAGAAGCCTTGGAAAGCCTTGTGAGTTCCACAGGACAGAATTGCTTGAACTTCAGCCAAATTGTCCCTGTTATCCATTGCTACACTAAAAAACCACTTCAAACTTATTGGCATCAAACAACAATAATCATTTATATCTCTCCAGGTGCTGGGGGTTGACTGGGCTCTGCTGGGTGGCTCTTGCTTGGGGTCTCTCCTGCGACTGAAGCTGGAGTCCCAGCAAAGCCTTCCCCATCCACATGTCTGGTGTCTGGGCTGGAAAGGCTCAGGCAGCTGGAGCTGGAGCAACTGGGGCTTCTTGCAATTTCTCTCCATCTCTATGTGGTCTCTGCATGGTGCTGGCAGCCGGGCATCTTCAGGGGGCTGGACTTCTTACGTGGCTGTCCATGGCTCCTAAGGTGTGTGTCCTGAGAGAGAGAGAGCCAGGTGGAAGCTGTGTGGCCTTCCTGACTCACATTTTGGAAGTTGCACAGTCAATTACATGCACTCTATCAGTTGAAGCAGTCAAAAGGCCCACCCAGATTCAAGGGGAGATGACACAGCCGCCATCTCTCAATGGAGGAGTCGCAAAGTTCTGGAATGAGCATATGGGATGGAAAGTAATGTTGTGGCCTTATTTGGAAAATACAGTCTGCAACAGGACATTTCACAGATGTTGAGGGGCAGGGCAGTCCTCAGCTGATATCTGAGTTACAATCAGGAAAAAGCAACAAAACTATTTTTTTGAAAAAAGGTAAAATATTAACTGAAGTAGACTTCAAATCAAATCTAAGATTATTTAGAAGAACATGGATGATGAATAGGGACTTTTATTGTAGCAGATTTACTGGAATTGGCTGTGAAAATCATAATGAAAATGAACAAGCCAGAAAAAAAAAATGTTGCTCTTTTGTTCAAAACTTTCTGGATGGAGCTAGCAGTGCTGGAAATGGAACAGGAAAAGCCTGGAATAGGGCCCGAGGGTCAGAAGGGTTAGACCTTGGCTGTTGGCAGGGAAGGCAGGGATCTGCGTGAGAGAGATTGTTGAGCTGAGACGTTCAGGGCAGAGCCCAGATGGGTGCAGGAAGGCACAAACCTCAGCGTGGCAGGCACCTGCTGTGTCTACATGTCACCTGCCTCTGCTACACATGTGTTCCCTTGTGATGACACTTGGGGGCACAGCCTTGGGGCCTGGGAATATGTTGCTTTGCTCTGGGCTTCAATAAATGAATCCAGGGCTCACGGGCTTCGTCTTCCTTTCATTACGGAATCCCTGGACTTGGACTTCAGCAACCATCTCCTGCAAACGATGGCCCTTCACTCCAGGGAATTGGCTCCCTCTCTCGGGGCTCTGGCTTCTCACTGACTCCGCATTCTGGAGTCTCTACAGTCAGACCTGGAATCCCTGAGCATGGGCCTGGAGGGAGTCTAAGCATCATTTGGGTTGGAAAGCAGCTCTTGCTCACCACCAGGATCTGATGGTTGGGTAGCAGCTTCTGTCAAGAAGAATCATGAGGTTGCGTTTGGGCTCAGAGGGGAAAGGGGCCTCGATCAATGGGCAGTGGAAGGTGGAGTGGTGATACAAGTTTGCAAACACTTCTGAACTCTGTTTTAGTTCTGGGCAGCAATTGAGGGTGACCCTCCTGAAGCACGTGGCTGTCTCTCCTTTCCTCCCAGATCTCAGGGCTGGCATTCCATGGCCTCCTGTAAGCCACACACCATTCTCTACTGCTCTCAGTTGGTGACATAGTGGCCAGTTCTTGCTCTGGCTTCCTTTTGGAGATGGAGGGCGGTAGATTGGCAATTCATTCTCTTTAGATGAATTTTCTTTAAATGAATCACTCCCTTGATCTTCTTGAAAAGACCTCAGAGATCGTCTAATTTTACCCCTTATTTTGCAAATAAGGAAACTGAGGCTAAGAGAGATAGAAAAGATTTGCCTGCCAGTCTTCCCTTCAGCATCTCAAGGAGACCTTGCCAAGGGGCCCACTTGGGGCATGGCACAAAACCCCCTTCCCACTGCCAAGATCCCCCCTCCAGTCTCCTTCCCTGCCATGGCCAGGCCACATGGAAACTCATGCCAAAGAGTGTCAACTGGGAATGTGGCTTCTTTCTTGAAATACGCTATGGATCAGCAGGCAGCCCCCTCAAGACCCCAGCAATGAAGTTTGCTTGAAGCTCGGCACACAGTAACCCAGAAACATATGTGGTGAGCAATAACAGTCATAAATTTTATGAGATTATGTGTTCCTAATGTGAGATTTCAGGCTGATCTGTTTGTTGTGTTATGCCAAACTTCAGCATGATTCAATCAAGTTGTGCTTAATCTTCCCTTATTTACTCTGGGTGGGGGTGAGTCACAGAGTGTGTCTCTAGTCCAGTCTTCTGAACTAATTTACCCCAAGGATTTTGATGGACTGGTGATTTGTTCTCTGAATATTCAGAGTTTATTTACTTATAGCATTAGATGAGGTCTGGATTACATGCAGTGAATGTCTGTAGCCATGCTTGGGACCAGAACCTCTTTGGGGAGTCCACACTAGGAACAGAGAGCACCTTGCAGGTTTCACAATTTCCTTTCAGTCAAGGCCAAATCATGCAAAATATTTTGTTACCTATTGATGAACTCACGGGATTTAACGCTGTGGCCTCTTTATCACAGAGAAAGGCATTTTGGCCAGCTCCCTGCATCTCTGACCCCAGGCAGTGTGGATCTGGAAGAAATGGGGAATATTGCCATCTCCTTCAAAGATGTAAAAGCCTGAAAAATTTGCCCGAGGCTAGGAGTGACTCCAGCTGCCAAGCGTCTCCATCTCCCAGTGTCCAATTTTTGGCAGCCTCGGGGGAGATGGGAGCATGCAGATGGAATGCAAGGTCTGTGTCCTCAATGCCTCATCTCAGAGCTCTGAGGAGATGTCGAGTTCCCTAGGACTAAGAGCGGCGAGGCGCAGCCTGTAATCTGATGGTGAGGGTTTGGGATCTCCTGGCTTCCATGAGATGGGAGAATTGGGGGTTTTGGCTTTCCATATTTGAGGCTAGAGTGGAAAGGGTTTTCCTTGATTTCATCTTTGATCATGATGCCCTCTGTTCCAGTTTGCTCGGACTGAGGGGTTACCAGGATACGGGCTTTCACAGCTAAAGGGGGAAAGTTGTGGGAAACTAGGAGAAGTTGGTCACCATAACTTTGATGTTCCTTGACTTTGGCAAGTCATGCCCTAGGATGTAGCCAAAGCTTTGGGTAGGAATGGGAGGGTCACTCTTTCCTTCCCAAGTAGCTGCTGCATGGCCTCGGATCTGGGAACAAATATTCCCCGTCCACCCCAACCATTGTAAGAGTGAAAGTTTTCCTGCTCAGTTTCCCAGGCACGCAATGCCCTTCTCTCTCTGCTGAGGGGTGGCAGCAGGTTTTCCTGCCAGTGTGGGGCATTGACCTGCTCTTAGTCCACGCTAAGAGAGAGGGAAGCCCACAGCCTGCTTGATACGCTGTATTAGTCCATTCTCACACAGCTATACAGAACTATTTGAGACTGGGTTATTTATGAAAAAAAAAGAGGTTTAATTGACTCACAGATCCACAGGCTGTGCAGGAAGCATGGTTAGGAGGCCTCAGGAAATTTTCAGTCATGGTAGAAGGTGGAGGGGAAGCTGGCACGTCTTCCTGTGGTGGAGCAGGAGACACAGAGAACGAGGGGGTAACTGCCACACACTTTTAAACCATCGGATCTTGTGAGAGCTCACTCACTATCATGAGAACAGCATGGGAGAAACCAACCCCAGGATCCAATCATCTTCCTCCAGGCCCCTCCTTCAACATGTGGGGATTACAATTCAATTTGAGATTTGGGTGGGGACACAGAGGCAAACCACGTCAGAGACAAATGAGCAGAAGCAGATTCTAGGCTGAACATCAGCATTCCTGAAACTTTGATAATCTGGATAATCTGAAGCAGTTCTTTTCTTTTCTTTTTATTTTATTTCCTTTCTTTTCTTTTCTTTTTTGAGACAAGGTCTCACTCTGTTGCCCAGGCTGGAGTGTGGTGCCGTGATCATGGCTCATTGCAGCCTTGACCTCCTGGGCTCAAGTGGTCTTTCCACCTCAGCCTTTCAAGTAGCTGGGACCACAAGCATGTGCCATCCACCCCCTCACCCAGCTAATTTTTGTATTTTTTGTAGAGACAGGATTTCATCATGTCACCCAGGCTGGTTTTGAACTCCTGGACTCAAGCAATCCTCCCACCTCAGCCTCCCAAAGTGCTGAGATTACAAGCATGAGCCACCACGGTTGGTCCAGAAGCAGTTTCAACCTCACTGTAAGCTGGCAGCAGATTTTGGATTTATCTGGGGGACAGAGGGATGGGAGACTGTGTGCGTGTGTTTCTTTTCTAGGAGTAAAACTCAGAACACTATTGTGAACTCTTTGGTTATAAGGGTAACATTCAGATTCCGTTGCACTCTGGTTAAAAGTGTGGACTCTGGAGCCAGACTCTGTCATTAATTTGACCTTAGGTAATTAGTGTAACCTCTTTGGGCCTTAGTTTCCTAATCTGTAAAATGGGCACAATAGTGAGATGGCTTCAAGGATTAAATTAATTAATATTCACAAAGAGTTTAGAATAGGGCCTGGTACATAGTAATTACTCAAAAAATCTTATCTATGGTACTAGGATGAAATGGCAGAGTCAAACATGTTAAATTAACTTTGTGTAGTCATGTATGAAGTTGCCTTGGTTGTCATCAGAACTGCACACCAGCAGGCAGCATGGCTGCTTGTCACTTCAGCCAGATGTTCTTACTGCATCTCTCATTCTGTCTTGCCGCCCAATCACTGCCTCCTAGGCAGTGGGAGTTTGAGTCTGGACCTAAGTAGAGGCTGTGAAGTTTGACAAAGTTTTACTGAAGGCCTGGATTGGCAGAACATCCACGCAGAAAAGATCACTGGACACTGGCCAGCAGACATGAAAATTCCAGGATCTCAGTGGCAGAGGCCCTTCACCAGGGACCACTCCTGGTTGGTCTGCTGCCTACCATGCTGCAGGGCAGGCTGCCTCCTCCCAAGCCATGGCGTCAACCACCCCTCTTACCATGAGTCCAGATGCCAACAACCTTCTTTCTTCTTTCAACAGGAAGAAAAGCCTCCACTCTCACCCCATCTCCCAGTCGACACAATAAACATCTGCAGATACACAATTGCTTTGGATGCTTCTTAGGGCAATATGTTGAATTTCAGCTCCTGTATTATTTTGGATATACGTAGCATTAATTTTACTTAAAACATCTTCCCAAATGAGTCCTGAGCAAATAAACTTAACAGCGGATGTTTTTGAGAGCTTACCTTTGGCTTGAATTTTATAATCCTTGTCTTTATTAATATATCAAAATTTTCTGAAGAATTGGATAGGGTCTCTAATTGAGTTTTTAGTGCCATAATGGCATAAACTCAACTCTCCCATCATGCATTTGACAGTGTTTCAAATTTATGTTTGGTAAATGTGTTTTTAATACACAACATTTCACTGAAGCTGAAAGGCAGTTGTATAGATCTGGATGGTACAAAAAAATTCAGTGGTGTCAGGAGAGATTTTTCCTGCACCATTCTCTACTAAGATTAAAATATCTAGTCAAGAAAGAAAATGAACTAGAATCATTTCTTAGAATCATCTGTTTCATTCTGTCCTGTTTTCCATGCATATTTGCAACATTGTGATATTCAAGGTGCTTCAAATTATTTTATTCTTGATTAGTTTTGTAAGTGGTGTACTAACATTGTTTATAATCCTTCCCCAGTTGTGCCATTTGCTGGAGAAAAAAAATTCCCAATATGTTTGCATATGGAAATATTTGCATTTTGAGAATCCACAAATCCAACAACAACAAAAAAAGTTATCTGTTCTATATCCGTCAGGAGTTGTGTCTCAAACACATCAAGGTTGTAGCCAAAATAATGAATAATAGTTAGCTCTTTTTACCTTATTCAGACTATTTCACTCACTGCATCTGCTACAATTTTAATTAGTTTTGTATTTCATTCTCAAAATAGGTGCAATATTATTTAGTGTCAACATTTATATTATGCAGAAACATTCTACCATAATATTATCAAATCTGGCTGTGGCTTCTGCCAAATGGATAAAATTTCCATTATCATGTGCATGCTCACAAAATTTTTTGGATGCTCCTCTGAACACTAGATCTTGCTTGCCAAAAATTAGACCATGTAAAATCTGCACTGAACAACAGCACAACAATTTTTCCTCATTTTTGTAATGTATTTGCAACATTGATAGTTTTTTTTAATCAGATGTCAGCTTTTCTTTTTTTTTTGAGACGGAGTCTCGCTCTGTCACCCAGGCTGGAGGCTGGAGTGCAGTGGCGTGATCTCGGCTCACTGCAAGCTCCGCCTCCCGGGTTCACGCCATTCTCCTGCTTCAGTCTCCCGAGCAGCTGGGACTACAGGCGCCCGCCACCACGCCCAGCGAATTTTTTGTATTTTTAGTAGAGACGGGATTTCACCAAGTTAGCCAGAATGGTCTTGATCTCCTGACCTTGTGATCTGCCTGCCTCAGCCTCCCAAAGTGCTGGGATTACAGGCGTGAGCCACCGCACCTGGCCGGATGTCAGCTTTTCAATACTGTATTAGTCAGACTAGGCCAGGCAATGCTTCAGTAACAAGCAATGCCAAGACTTCAGCAGTCTGACACAATTGAAGTTGGTTTCATATTTGTGCAATACCTGCTGCAGGCCTGGGTAACTTCTAAGGCAGCTTCACTTCATGGCCTGGCTCAGTGATCCACACAGACAGAGATACCACCACTCCGTGGTTTTGCCATCTGGAACACACAGCCTCCTCAGTCCATGTGGCAGGCAAGAATGGTGGAGAGTTCTATACAAACACTGAAATGCTTCAGCTCAGAAATGACAGGATCCCTGCTGTTCACTGCTGCATTGGCTCCACTAGTCATGTTTCTTCTCTCTATGGCAAGGAGAGTGAGCAAAGACGTGTACTCTTCACACTTGCCTGGAAGGAGAAGATAACCCAATATAAGTAAGCACCAGACTTCTTTCTTTGCCACAGTAACTTAGTATTTGTTGGTGTGCTCTTCACTTTCTTCATGTGTACAAAGAATATGTGATAAATGCTGCTAGTCTTTGCAGTCATTTCTCAATTTTTATTCTTCTTATCCCCAAAGAATTGGAAATAAAGAATCCTTCGAGGATGAATAAAGTAAATACAATCTACTGATTTTTTTTTTTCACTATTTGGAAGAATTCATGTGTAACAAATTTGCTAAAACTTTCTATTTCTGTTTTATTTTATTTTTCTCTAGAGATGAGGTCTTGTTATGTTGGCCAAGCTGGTCTCAAATTCCTGACCTTACGGAATCCTCCTGCCTTGGCCTACAAAAGTGCTGGGATGACAGGTGTGAGCCACTGTGCCTGGCCGAAAACTTCCTATTTCTAATATGCTTTGGAAAGTTACAATCTCTAATTTGAGGTTAAAAAAAAATTCAATCAGAGTAGCCTTGGATGTAATATTAAAATTACATAGTCTTTCTGGCTCCAACCACATTGTCTCTATAAGACCTCTAGCCTTTCATCTTTCTCCTAAATATTTCTGGAAGTCCCTGAGATGGCTTTAAGAGTGCTTCTCTAGCCACTCCTCTGGGCTCCTGTTTGCTACATTCTCTTCCTCCTTTGGCTCCTCCTGCTACTTGAGAGTACTGAGTCCGCAGCAACATCTCCCAAGACACAACCTTATCCTGCTGCTCACTCTATCCCCATCCCTTCCTGTCTCCATCCGTCAACTGACTGGTACTACTAAAGCCTTGTACTCCAATATCCCAAGAAATGATAGACAAATAGCTCTCTTAGTGCTCAGCAGCCTCTGCAGTGGCTATTTAGCACTACATAAAAAATGACTCCAAAATTCAGTGACTTAAAACAATAAACATTTATTTTGCTTATGATTCTGTAGGTTGACAATTCAGGCTGGAATTAGATGGGCTTCCTCTTGTATCTGTGGCAAGCCATGGGTCAACTTTGCTGACCTTGACTGGATTCTTTCACCTGCCTGGGGTCTCTGTTGGGAGGTAACTGGGCTAACCAGCCATGGCACCCCAGCCTACTGAAGGATAAGAGGATATAGAGGTCTCTTATCCTCCAGTAGACTGGGGAGCCAGAGTTGGTAATAACAGTCCTCTTATCCTCTAGTAGACTAGCTCAGGCTTGTTCAGGTGGATGGGGCAGGAATCCCAAGCAAAGGGCAAAAGTGTGTGAGGCCTCGTAAGGCCTGGGCTCAGAACTGGCAAACATCACTTGTTTTAGATTCGATAGGCCTTATTACACTGAAAGTTACAGAATCAGCCCAAAATCAAGGAGATGAGAAGGAGTCCACCTCTTGAAAGGAGGAGCTATAAAGTCACATTGCAAAGGGTATGGACACAAGGAGGAGTGAAGGACAGTTGCCATATCTGTACCCTTCCGCAGCCTCTCTTTGGAATTGAGGTGGTGATCCATAGGAATTGGGCTGAGGACACTGGAATGACAGGCCCAGGCTCACTCAGAGTCATCCCTGACCCTAGTACTGGTCTGTAGACCTTGACCATGTTCAGACATGCCAGTACCATGGCAGTGAGCTTAGTCCAAGTTCAGCTAAACCCCAGGAATGTGTGGCTGCTAAAGTTGACCTGGGAAGGGGGCAAGGGACCTTTCAAGAAGCCTCCTGAGTGCTCACTTCTTCCTAGCCTCCTGCATATTAGTGTCACTTCCTAGAACTGTCAAAGGCAAGTAAGTTGCCCTTGGGTGGACTCCCCCTCAGAGGGAAATGGCTGCAAGCTTTGTCTCCTGAGTGTCATTAAGCGAGGGAGGGAGGGAAGAAGAGAGGCCCACCTGAGTGCTAGGTTCCATCTCGCTTTCTGAGCTGAAGGAGGAATCCAGGATACAGCTGAATAACAGGGAAGGGTCATAGTGATGTATTTCTGTGTGCCAGCTGAAGTGGTTTCTGTGCCTACCTTTCAGTGCTAACCCACGAAGAGGTACTTGGCTTCATGGACAGGAGTAGGAGTGGAAAGCCCCCCTCAAGTGGACAAGATGATCCTGCTCAGGAGATGAGTCCTAATTCCAAGTCAGATTGGAAGGAGTAGAGACTAGTATCATGTTCCCTCAAGTGACATCAGGCCTCCAGTTTCTCTAGGGGTCCCTGGAACCCAAGGGCAGGCATTAGCCACTGATGAGGCAGTCTGAGAAGAGAGGGCCTGGTGGGAATGTTCTGGACTGGGAGTTCCTAGGGCATGGGGTCCCAGAGGACACTGAAATTCTCAAAACTTCTTTTCATCTTGGTATAACATTCAACAGAAGATAAAAATGGAGAATAATTCATCTCGGTTTCAGTGGGAGGGGAGCCCAGAGGATCCCCAAGTCAGTGCTGCCTGGGCTGGGCTTTTCTGATGAGGAGCCTCATGCTACCTTTCTTCCTCACTAATATGGGGTATTGTTTAGGATGAAATATGGAAACAGGTGTAGAAGCAGTTTTAGAAATAGGAAGTATTCCATGAATACAGTATTTTTGTCATCTATTTGTTCATTTATGCCTTGACTACTTCCAAACAGAATTTGAGGCAATGTAAAAGATTAATAGGATGAAAATAAGTCCCCAAATGACTATCACATAACTGCAAGAGAAAGTCAAGTAATAAAAGGCATGGGAAGAGTCAAATTAATTTTTTTTAAAAAACAGACTCAGAAAGATTTCTTTTATTGAGTATAACATTTAGTTCTTGGGGGATAAGAGGAGAAATAGACAGGTATGGAGATGACTAATGTTTACTAAGCACTTCCTGTGTGTCAGACACTGCAATTAGATTGTGTGAACTAAATCATGTTTTCTGAATTTTTCAGTAACCAGGGTAAAAAGGGGGAACTATCAGTTTCACAAAACAAATCTGTAAAAATTCATCAGGAAACTACCTTTACCTGAGTTTGAGTTCTAAGATGAGTCTTTAGGCACATCTTCAGAGGCACATATTGAAGAATGTCCTGTAAAACCATTCTATTGTGTCCGGGTTCTAGTTAAGATGGAGTAAGCACACTGGACCCTGTCTCTCCCAGTGAAATGCAGCTATAAAACCTGGAGAGACTGCATGAGACGCTATGCAAGGACGCTGAAGAGCAAATAGTAGTAGGCAGATTGGGGAAAAAGACACAAATTCGATGTACCATTAAACTGGTGGTGAGTTTACTTTTTCCCTCCAGCTTGGACTTGAAGGTGGTATGGTTGTGGGAGGTGCACAGCAGAGTAGGGTGACCAAAGCCCAGTTTTATGACCAGAGAACTGCAAAGGGGAGCCCCAAGGAGTGGGCAACTAACAGAGAGATTGTGGAGAAGGAGATTCACGGGAAGTGACCGCATAAAGGTGTTTATGAGCTGCAGGTCTCCTCCCTGAGCTGCATGTATGTGGATCTGATCCCCAACAGCAGAGAAACACTAACAGATAGACCATTGCCCAGGTCCCAGACTAACCACTAGGGGAAGCACATAGGGGCAGAACTGAATAGCACTGCAAAGACTTTGAATTTGAAAACAGAATTGACACTGGAACCACAGCCCACAGAAGGCAGGTTGGAAAGTGAGGCCCGAGCTTAACCAGGTTCACTGCCTGCTAAGACAAAAATAACAACATTCTTCATAGAATTTAAGCAAGACACAAAGTCTCATAATGTAATAATCAAAATGTCCAGGATGCAATTCAAATTACTTGGCACGTAAAAAGAAGACAAACCTCAACTTGCATGGGAAAAAGCAGTCAACAGATGCCAATGCTTAGATGACACAGAGTTAGAATTATCTGACAAAGAGTTCACAGCAGCTATAATAAAAATAATCCAAAAGTAAGGGCGAATTTGCTTCACATGAACAGAAAGAATAGAAGGGCTTAGCAAGAAAATAGAAAATATAAAGAGAACAAAATGGAAATTTTAGAATGTAGAAATGTAATCATAATCAAAGTAAAAACACATGAGATGGACTCACTAGCAAAACTGAGTGACAGAGGAAAGAGTCAATGAACTTAAGGATAGATAAATAACCATGACCTAATCTAAAAAACAGAAAAAACCATAGTGAATACAGAATTAGAGACCTATCACACAGCACCAAAAAGTCTGACATTTAAGTCATTGGAAACCCAGAAGGAAAGGAGACAAAGTGCATTGCTGGGGGGGAAAAAAAAAAAAAAGAACTTGAAGAAATAATGCCTGAAAAATTATCAAATTTGGTGAAAGACATAAACCTACAGATTCAAGAAATTCAATGAATCCCAAACAGAATCAACCCAAAGAAATCCATACCTGGCCACTTATAGTGGCACAATTCCAATAGTGGTACAATTCCAATAGTGGCACAATTCCAATACTGGTACAATTCCAATGCTTGAGGACTTCTCATCAGAAACCCTGGAGGTAAAAAGAAAGTGGCACAACATTTTTCAAGTGCTGAAAGAAAAGAACTGTCATTCCAGAATTCTATATCCAATAAAAATACACTTCAGGAATGAAGGTTAAAATAAAAACATTCTGTGAATCAGAATAAAGAAAGCTAAGAGAATTTGTTGCCAGTGGACATGCTCAAAAATAATTGCTAAGGAAGTTCTTCAGACAGATGAAAAATGATACCAGATGAAAACTTGGAACATCAAGAATGGAGGAAAAGCAACAGAAATGGTAAATGACTGGAAACAGTTTATTGAAAATGCAAAGGTATTCCAATTTTGGTTAATTTTACATCAGCCCTGAGGGTACTCCAAGAGCATATGTTAACTGCCGTTCTAAAACTCAATGCTGTGGGGAAAGGGGGGGCTCATGCAGAATGTGAGATCAAGTCAGATCATGTCATATCATGTCCCTCCTCTGCTCAGTGGTGTCCCATCTCATGGACACTTCATAGTTTAGCTGTCCAGCTCTTCTCCCACTTCTGGTGGCTTTAGCTCATTTGGGGAGGTAACCATTCCTCTATCCATCTCTAACATATAATCCAAATAGAAGCTTCATCTCACTTCCTGGCTTTGGTGGTTGGTTTGGGGGTGGGCACTAGATCAAGCTAGACCAATCAGAGTTCTCTAGGACTCTTGCATTGGAACTAAGCAGGGAGATATGTGGCAGAAAGCTGTCCACAGGTATGCTTGCTGTCACATGGAAAGGGTTGTCTGCATGCAGTCATAGAGAATGAGATGACAGCAAGTCCTGCACTCCAATCCCTGGTAGCAGTCATCCTTCAGGGCTAGCAGCAACCATTCCCTTCCTGTAATTTGATTACGTGAACCTGTTAATTTATCTTCAATTAAGCTACACTGAGTTGTGTTTTCATGACTGTTAAAAGAGTTCTGAATACTTTTTTATTTGAAGCTTTAGCTATCTTGTAATTAAGCATTGTGCTAGACTCTGGTGGAGGGGAGAATATATAAAGAACAGAGAGTCCCTGCTGTCAAGAGTCCTTCAGTTTAGCTGGGAAGAGAATTTATCCAGAAATGTCATTTCAGAGTGCCAAGTGAGCATTACAGACAATATGGGCTATGAAAAGAAAAGGGAAAAAATTGCTGTGGGCTGAAGTGATTCAAAATGTTTTCATGGAGAAGGTGAAACAGGCTGGAGGTAGAAGGGAAAGTGAGACATCCATAGGATGACAAGAGAGAGGAGAATATTCTGAGTAAGGGGAAATCACTTGAACAAAGGCAGACAATCAGCCATGCTTGAGAGAATCATGGAGCTCAGTCATGGGAGATGGTTTATATGGTTTATAAAGTGCTCTCATATTCATCATCTCATATTTTCACGATGACTTAACAAGGTGGTATAATATGATGTTCCCACTTCACAGATGGTTCTGAGCCATTCAATGACTTTCTCAGGAACATTAGTAAGTGGCAGATCTAGAACTTAAATCAAATCTTATTGTTCAAGTGAAAGACATTGAATGTCAAGTTAGAAAGTAAATTTTTCATTATAATGGCAAAGGACATCAGCTAATGTTTGACAACAATTTCTTAATATTGTCAGCTAGTCAATCAGCAAATTATCTAGTCTTTTAAAAATTTTTGACGTTTGAATCAAGATCCAAACAAGGTTCACAAATTGAATTTAGTAAGTCCTCCAGGTTTCTTTTAAAATCTCTGGATTCCCTTCCCTTTTTTTCTTGCAATTTATTTGAAATATTCTGGATTTTACAGACTTCATCACAATAGTGTCAATTAACATATTCTTTTATCTCTTGTATTTCCTGGAAACCATGGTTAGATCTTGGGTCTTGATTAGATTCAGGTTCATTTTTAGAAGAATACTTCATAATTGGTAGTGTGTGCTGCCAAATACATCACATCAGAAAACATGTAATGTTTGGTCATCTCTCTTTTTGTCATCTTAACATTGATCATTGGGTTCAAGTATTGTCAGCTTGATCATTCTTTATGAAGTCTCCCATCAGTTATTCACCTCAGGGTTTTGGCAGCCATTGATATTATTGCCTAGTTCCATTATAACTGTGGGGGCTACAATATGGCGACAGTCTAATTCTATCATTCTTTCTTCATTTATAGGCTAGAAGTCTCCCATAAAGACCATTTGCACATCAACTATTTGGCTACCTGAAAAGGTAAAATAGATGCTTAATTCTTTCTCTTTACTTGTAAGTTTTCAGAATAATGAAGTAGTTATCTAGCATATTCCAAAGGTAACTGATTATTTTATTTTATTTTATTATGGACTCATGTATTTTAATTTTTTGATATGTTTCAATATATTGCAATTACTCGTCATTTCAGTACTCAAATTGTCCCATTTTGGTCAATGGGAACCACTTCAAGTTGGTTTCTGGGTCCTTTTGATATGATTGCCATAATCTTTGCTATCTTTCTTGGTTTCCAGACTTATCTTGACTATTCCTGCTCCATATCTGACCAAAAAAAAAAAAAAAAAAAAAAAAAAAAGCCGTTTTACAAACAACTCTGATTTCTTTTTCTGGGAAGTAGTATTTAGAGACAACAATCTGGGCCCTGGGGTGCTCATTGTTACTAGGTAGGTTGTTGTCTCTAGGTCTTTTCTTTTTTTTATTTGAGATGGAGTTTTGCTCTTGTTGCCCAGGCTGGAGTGCAATGGTGTGATCTCCACAACCTCTGCCTCCTGGGTTCAAGCGATTCTCCTGCCTCAGCCTCCTGAGTAGCTGGGATTACAGGCATGCACCATCAAGCCTGGCTAATTTTGTATTTTTAGTAGAGACGGGGTTTCTCCATCTCTACTACTGGTTCGAGACCAGTAGGTAGGCTGGTCTCGAACTCCCGACCTCAGGTGATCCTCCTGCCTTGGCCTCCCAAAGTGCTGGGATTACAGGCGTGAGCCACCATGCCTGCCTGTGTTTACATAGTTTTAAGGTAAAAGTCTATAAAACAAGGTACGTTGAGGGAAGTCCTTCTTGCATCCCTGGCTTTTCTGTTTTATTTCATCCTTCCTTTATATGTAGCCACATTAGTTTTTGTTATCCTGCATTTAAAAACTATATAACCAATATGTATATATAATCTAATAATCTCACCTTCTCAGGTAAAATACTTCCCTATAAACAGTATTCTCTGCCTTTCCCTACCTTTAACAGTGTGTTCTTAAAATCACTTCATAGTAGTATATAGAAATATTTCTCATTCCTTTTTATAGCTGCATAGTAATCTATTATGTATTTTAATAATAATAAACTCCATCATTTACTCAACCAGTTTCCTACTGATAGGCATTTGAGTTGCTTTCAATTCTTTGCTACTATAAATAGTGCTGCAATTAATTGTCTTGTGCACATATCCCTTCATACTTTCGTCAATATTTCTTTGGTATAGATTCTTGCAAGTAGATAGACTTGTTCAAATGGCAAATACATATATCATTTTAGTAGATATCGATAAATTTCTTTCTATAGGGGTTGTAATATTTTCCATTTCCAATTGCAATATATTGAGTGTCTGCTTCCCCACTGCCTACTTAACAGAGTATATTGTCAGACTTTCAGAGCTTTGCTTGAAAAATGGCATTTCGGTATAATGCTATTTTTCGTCTTTCTTATTAATCTCAATTTAAAATTTTAATCCCCTAAAACAGCTCTTGGCTCATTGCAACTGTTCAATAATTATTCTTTGAACTCATGAAAGCATGAAGTGGCACTGAAGGAAGATTAATCCAGCCACAGAATACAGAATCGTTTGGAATACGGAGAGAAGAGGCAAGGAGCACTGGTGAATTTCAGGACCCAAACTCAGGCCATAAAAATAGTGACTTGATTTTTCTACAACAATTCCTAAATATTTTCTCTTTTTCGGGGTGGGTGGGGCACAAATTTAATCTCTGTTCAGATTTTGCCGCATCTCTCCCTGCCCACCGAAGTTGTGTCTGAATTCCAGGCTTTTGGAGCAGGGCTACAATGATGCACGGGGGCACTGCGAAGGGGAGTCAGGTTCCTGGTCATCATTGGCCCATCCAGGCACCAGCTGAGACGCCCTTCTTCCTGGAGGTCTTCAGTCATTGAGGCAAAGAGGTTGCAGCTGTGTGTGGCCTCCACTTTCATCCGGGGTCTTTCTTTGGTTGGCCCTTAGTTCTTTCAGGCCTTTCTCATGAACCTAAGGACATGTGGCTGTTGTCTGTCACCACTTAGGGACCACAGGAGACTCTGGGAGGACATTTAAAGTCTTATTTTCTGGACACCCCATGTAGCCATTTCTACTGCTCAGCTCTTGGGCTGAGTTCCTTCCCAGAAAATGAAACATGTACGCTTTGCTTTGAAATGCACGACCCCCTCACCCCCACTCAAACCCCTCCGCCACCCACCCGCCAAATCTATCTTGGGCTGAGCCCACATGTGGGAGGAAGGCACAACAGGGTTTCTTCTCCGGGACACATCAAACCTTTTACACCTTCCCCAGTGCCCAGCTTAGGAAATATTTCTCTCCTGGGGAAAAGGGGTATGAGAGAAAATTGATGACTGGCTTTTGAAATTCAAAAACCAAGAACTTGACTGCCTTTAACAACTAACTCTCCCTGGAAGCAATGGATAGATGCCTGCTGTGTGGGAGGGCCACAAGGTGAAATAAAGGAATGTGGAGGAGGGACTCAGTTAATTTCCAAATGTTATCCCAGTTACACCAGTTAAGACCATATAGCAAAGCCCCAGGTATGACGTGATGAGAGGTGGAATGAGATATTGGCTAGGGTTTGGGGCTAATTACTGAAGGAGAAAAGCAGAAAGGATTCAAGAATGATGCGGGGATCTGGAGCTGCCGGAGCAGAAGAATGATGGTGGAAGTGATGGAGAAGGGGCCAGCAGGAGGGTGGCCACGTGACTCTGGGAGGAAGATTGAGAACTTGGCTTTAGGCTTGGGTGAGGTGTAGAGGTGATCGTCAAATCCATGAAAGGGCCTGAGATCCCTTCTTTCTGGAAGACATGATGGAGAGAGAGTTACTGAAGTTTCAGGACTGAGTCTTGGAAACTTTCCCGTGTAGGAGGTAGGAAGACAAAAAGGATGGTTCACAGAGGCCAAGTCTTTGTATTACTGGATGGAAGGTCTTAACAGTGAGTTGTCCAGGTTCTTGGAGTGTTAAACAAAGAATTGAACAAATAATTGAACAAAATGCAGAAACAAACAAAAGAACAAAGCAGTGAAAGACAAAGCAACAAAAGAATGGAGTAAGAAAGCACACTCCACAAAGTGGGAGCAGGCTGGGGCAAACAGCTCAAGAGCCCCTATCGCAATCGTCTTTAGGGTTTTTATTAGGCTAAAAGAATTTGGTAACACCCCTAGGTATCCTTTAGAAGCCTCCAACTGGTTACATCTTATGAAGGATTGGCCTGTGACCATAGGCTGTAGTGGAGACTTGTCCCACAGCCAATCAGAGGCTAAAGTGGAAACGTCTTGTTATCACACAAGTGAGGATGTGGCTTGTATGGTGCCTAATCTTGCCTAGAACTGGCTGCACCTGCTGTTCTTTTGCTTATGCCTTAACCCTTGGTTACCCTAATTCCCCATTCTCCTGCCTCATTTGCTAGGCCAAGCAATGTGTGAATGCGTCTTTCTTCTAAGAATGTGGTCTCACCTGGATACGTGAAAGGAGAATCCTTCTTAGAGCATCTCATTAATACAGTAGCCTGGTCTATATGTGCATTTGATGACCATCTACTGACCTGGAAGGCAACACCTGCACTGATCATTCAAAAATATGCATCCTTGGGAATATCTGAGATTGTACCTTTTTCCTCCTATAGATACAGATGTTCCTAGAAGTAAGAAGTAAGAAGTAAAAAACATTCCCTACACACCTAATATGCACAGAGCACAACATGGTACAATTATGTGGTGCAGAATTTTTAAACTGCTGGCTTATGGGCTATGTCTGACCCAGTGACTTCTGTTGTTTAGCCCACATAGTGTTTGTTTCGTTTGCTTTGCTTTTATTTTTAACTAGTTACCCAAATTTTAAAATCAGGACGTTTCACCTAAAAATGTGGATCTCAGGCTATTCTTGAAAAATCCATTTGGCCACGGTGAGCCAGTATTCCCAAGAGGCAAAATCAGCTTGAAGGTCGGAGCAGCTGCTCCCTCAGACAGACATGCACCTGCTATTCTATAATAGATCCTGCCTGTTCCACATCTCCCATTTATACTTCTAGACTGACACCTGTGAGCCCTGATGTCTGAAATGCCTGGCTTGGGGATTCAATGCATGAGCTTTCATAAACACAGGCTCACATCTTGACTTGGCCACCTACTGGTGACTTTGGGCAAGTTATTTGACCTCTTGAAGCTTGCCTCCCTATCTGTAGAATGGCAATGAAAAGAACTGCCTACCTCCCAAGACAAGGAGCACAGAAGACAGGTAGAAATTGCTCAGCAAATGGCAGTTATTGCTATTAAGGATGAATGAGACAAACTCCCTGCTGACAAGATTTTAATCCTTTGAAGCAAGTAAGAGCACAGGTACCTGTGAGCCAAGGCATAGTGGGCTCTGTTAGGGGAGGCTAGGAGCAGGCAGAGTCCTCATCCTGTGGCAGAGAGAAGGTTCCCAGAGTGAGGAGGGAACCTTGGGGCCTGGATTTCTTTCCTCTTCTGTGGGAGGCAGGCGGCCCAGCTGGGGCCTGCCTGGACTTTGAAACCCTGCCATGCAGGACGGAGCCCAAGCCCTGGGAAGGCTGGTCCCCACCCCTGCCGGCCGCCTCTCTGCTGGGATTCCAGGAACCGGCCCTATCAGTTGGGCCCAGTTTCAGGAATCGGGTTTCTTGCCTTTTCCCCTCAGTCATGTGGCCGCTGGAGTGGACGGGTGCAGGCAGGAATGTGATGAGCTGTCAGGCCACTTTCCAGGCAGAGGAGTGGGAGTATCTTAGATGGGGAATCTGGTTAGAATGTGGGGAGACCAGGCAGACCCCACCTCATGGAGCAGCCTGGACAGGTCTCTCAAGTCTGAGAGCTAAAAAGCAGGCTCCCCACCGCCTCCAATCTTAGAACACTGACCACCCCTGACAAAACTTGTTTCTGGGCCAGAGGAGACAGCCTGAGAGAACAAGGAAGCCTTTTTCTCTCACCACCCTGGGGCTGGGAATGTTTCCTCTGACCTCCTCTGCCTCCTGGGACCCTGGGCTGGGAAGGAAGTGTGCCTTTAAACAAAATGTTAAGTACATTGCGATAATTTAGAATGCTGCTCATCAGCAAACGTCAAAATCATGTGCATTTGTGTGGAAGACCTTTCTTGTAAAGAACTCCAAAAATAGGCAAATGGAGTACCAGATTCACTTTCCAGGTCTGCTTCTCAGGCAGGGAGAAGCATATCTGCTACTGATAAAACAAGAGGCGCAGAAGGCCCAGCCTGCTGCCCAGAGCCAGGGAGGGTCACCGTGGCAGTGTGTCTCCACCCAGGGCTCCTGCCCCAGTCTGCATTCAGCTCCCCAGCCCACCACCTCCTAGGTCCCCAACTATTGTTCTTTGAAAAGGATGGAGGTCCTTCCCCTTCAGAGTGACGTAAACGAAACCATCTCTCGGGCACAAAATGTAAGTGGCATGGGAGGGGGGAGTTGACAAAACACTCAACACTCAAGATAAATAATATTTTAATACAATATAATTTTAAAAATCAAAATGAATGAAAAGGTCTATGATGTACAAAATTTCAAACTTTGAAATAAAGGCAGGATCCAGCCATGCATCTACGTGAGCCACCTCATTCACCTTCTTTGGCCCAGGTTGGCTGCAAGCACCATCCCCAGAGCCTGTGTAGAGTGCAGGGAGCACTGGGCTGGGTCCTATTCTGCTGCTTACCAGCTGATTGACTTTAGGTTAAGTGACTGAAACTTTTTGAGCCTCCATGTACTCATCTGTAAAATGAGGACAGTAACACCTACCTCAAAAGATGTGAGAGTAAAGTGATGGGCAATAGACAAAATGCCCAGCACAGAGCTGTAGCCATTCCCTAAGAACTGACTCCCAACCCTGCAGTTTCCCACTGGGCTTTTTATCCCAAACCTCACAGGACACATTGTGGACTAGAATTAATCTGCTCTATCCCCTAACCCAAGTGCCTGCACCTGGCAGATGAGTCACATATGTTTGTTGAATGCCCGGATTAAATACGGAAAAGGAAATTGATCCAGAGCTATCAATTAAATGATCAGTGAAGTGAATCTACAGTTGAGATTGAAAGAAGTGCTAGGAGCCCCATCACAGGATGGAAATACACGTCTCAGGGCCCCTGGAGTAAAAATGTGGGTCAAGAAAATGGTACAATTAAAATACACACAACAGACCAGACATGGTGGCTCACGCCTGTAATGCCAGCACTTTGGGAGGCTGAGGCAGGCGGATCACCTGAGGTCAGGAGTTTGAGACCAGCCTGGCCAACGTGGTGAAACCCCATCTCTACTAAAAATACAAAAATTAGCCGGACATGGTGGTGGGCACCTGTAGTCCCAGCTACTCGGGAGGCTGAGGCAGGAGAATCACTTGAACCTGGGAGGTGGAGGTTGCAGTGAGCTGAGACTGTGCCATTGCACTCCAGCCTGGGAAACAAGAGCAAAACTGTCTCAAAAAAAAAAAAAAAAAAAAAAAAAAAAAAAAAAAAAAGGAGAAATTAATTAAAATAAAATAAAATAAACACAACAACCTGAGTAAATATTTGGAACTTATATGATAGAAAGAAGATTGATTTTCTTGTTAGAAGATAACCTACAAGAAATGATAAAGAATACCCAATGAGAACATGAACAGCAGACATAAACAGGTAATTTACAAATGAAGAAATGCAAAGGACCCAAAAATCCCATGAAAGCATGCTCAACTTTACTAATAATCAAAGAAATGCACATTTTTCATGGATTAAACTGTCACCTTTTTAAAAAGTTACAATTTCTGGTACTAGTGAGGGTCTGAGGAAACAGGTAATCCCATACATTGCTGAAAGAAGAGTAAATAGGATTTTTCTGGAGGCCAACTTGAATAAAAGGTTTTTAAAATGTGCAGACTCTGACTCAGAAATGGCCTTCCTTGAAATAACATCTATTCTAAGGTAATAATAGATGTGAGAAAAAATGTTAGTTTCCACAAAGAATTGCTTAACAGGACACTGAACATCACTTAAGTGTCCTACAATAGAGGATGTTTTAAAAGTTTATAGAAAGATAAGTAGATGACATCAAAGTATTATCGGTGGTTATCTCTGGGTAATAAGATTGTGAGTTGTATTTCCTGTTTTTTGCTTTTCCTTTTTAAAATTTATTTTATTGTGGTAAGAACACTTACATGATATCTATCCCTGTAATAAATTTTTAAGTGTACAATACATTATTGTTGACTGTGGGTACAGAGGACCTTAGAGCTTATCCACCTTGCTTAACTGAAAATTTACACCTGTTGATTAGTAACTCCACATCTGCACTACCCCCCAACCCTACCCAGCTTCAAGTAACCAGCATTTTTTGACTCTATGAATTTGACTATTTTAAATACCTCATATACATGGAATCACACGGTATTTGTCATTTTTTGACTCGTTTGTTTCTCTTAGCATAATGTCCTCAAGATTCATCCATGTTGTCCCATATTGTGAAATTTCCTCCTTTATTAAGACTGAACAATATTGCATTGTATATAATTACCACATTTTCTTCATCCATTCCTCTGTTTATGGACATCTGGGTTGTTTCCATATCTTGTGGATAGTGCTGCAATGAACATGGGAGTTCTAGTATCTCTTCAAGATCCTGATTTCAATTCTTCTGGATAAATACCCAGAAGTGGGATTGCTGGATCATATGGTAGTTCTGTTTTGCTTTTCTGTGTATTTCCAATTTTCTACAATGAACACACATTGCCTTTTATGATAATTTTGTGTTAAGAATGAAAGATCTCAAGGGTCTGATTATCCTGGGGAAGAGAGTGTGCTGTGTGGGTGACCCTGCACCTGTGACTTCTGGAGTTGCTGTGTCCGGTCCTCCAGTCCCTGAGCACTTGAAGGAAGAGTGAGATTGGGGAGGATTCCAAGCTGCACCACAGGTCATTGCAAACCAAGATGCCAGCGCGGTGTGGGAGCAATTTGTGAGCCTGGTGTAGGTTTCTGCAACATTTGGCTGACTTGAAGTAACAATAAAGAACAAAGTTTTCGAGTGGAGTGATTTCATTATCTAATACTGTAGAGCCTGAAAAGAAACCTGCTAATAATTGTTTTAAGCTAATTATTCTGCAAAGGTCAAAGAGTGCTTGGATACTTTAGCTGCTATACTTAGGGCGCTTAGGCAAACAGATCCGTCCATTGTTGGGAGTATAATAAATCAGCTTTTGAGTTTAACATATTTTCACAAAGGTTATTTTTCCTTGCAGGAACTTTTCAGCCACTGAGAATTCAGAGCCTTTAATAATTCTGGAGCCTCTTAGATATTAACCCTTGAATTGCTTGGCTTACTCAAACCATGATTCCTCCAATCCCCTATCTGAGCTAGGTGAGAAGCAGATTATCTGAGACCGACATCAAGTGAACCCACAGACCTGGGCTCCTTGATGCCTCCAGCAGCCAAGGCTTGGAGCTTCCTGGGACCCTGGGTCTGCCCTAGCTTCCTCCCCACCCCAAACACCACGGGGTTCTCAGTGGGGTTTTCATACTATTAATAATTTCTGAGCTTTGAAAGGATTGTAAAAGGCCCATGGGGATCAAGGAAGCCGACCCCCATCTGGTGAAGAGATGCTTCATGATGAGGGAGGAGCCATGTGGAGAGTTGTGTTTTGTAGGCAGGACAGATATTTGCAGGTGATGCTGGATCAGTGGTTTTTGCATCCTGGGACCTTCCAATATGAAACAAGCCAGAGAAGGGACTGGAGCCTGAAATTAATAATAATCACAATGATGATAAGGAAGCGGGGATGAAAAGAAAGAGGAGAGGAGGTTGATAAAAACAGCTATCATTTATTCACACGTATTCACACTGTGTGTCAGACAGTATGTTAAGTGCTTTGCACACATTCCTCATATACTCACAATCAAGATACTATTCTTTTATCCATCCTAGAGATGAAGAAATCAAAGCTTAGGAAATGTAAATAACTTGCCCAAGTCACAGAGCTACTAAGTAGCACAGTTACAGTATGAGCCCATATCTGTGTGACTCTGAGACCTAAGTCTTAACCACCTAATGACATTGATCCTGAAACGTATAAGAGAAAGCTAGTAGAAAGAGAGGCAAGTAGAGTGTTCTGAGTCATTTAAAAAGGTGACAAAGCAACTCTTCAAGAAGCCAAGTGCTGGAGGTCTTTGTTCAGCTCTTGACTGTAGAGAAATGTGGATGCTTGCAAAAGAACAGACCTCAGGGTGACGTCTTGGCTGGATGTGAATGGGGCTGTGGGGTTGGTTCCTCGGTTCCCCCGTATCCTCTTGCCCTCTAAATCCATTGTTTCCTAAACTAGTTCAGTGAAGCACAACTCATTCTTAAACCCGTGTTCTCTCTGGAGCTGTCTTGCTGCTTCTCCTCACTTGTCCTCTGGATCTGAAGGAGATACGATTGTACATGGCACTGCTGGAGACACCTCTTGAAGTCAACTGGGCACCTAGCAGGTAAGGGCATGGGCTGTACTCTTATGTCCCTGCATTCATGGCTTCCCCACAAGAGGCAGGAGAGAGCAGTGGAGCTTCAACCTTACTAGCTGCTAAAGAAACACATTTCCCTTCCTGAGGCCTGCAGTATCCATATTCTGCAAAGCCTCGACTACAGGGGAATGGCTGAGGCTGGAAGTCCCTGAGACCCACACCTAGTTCATGTCATCGCTGATTACTACCAAGAGGCTGGAACTGCCCCAGCCAGGGAAAGCAAGAAGCAGCTCTCAGGATGGGAGAGTTGAGCGTGGGCCTTTAAACCTATTGGCCCATAAGAGGGAAGTGCCCCAAATTACTTTTTCCAGTGCTCACAATGCTGGATGGTTTAACAGTACACAGAAATTGTGCATCAGGTTTTTTTTCTTATATTTTCAATGAATTTTTTAGTATAATTATTATGAAAATTTATATTTATGTCTTTAATTAGACATTTACTATTAAAATTATAATAATAATTCAATAATTCAATTCAAGGAAAATGTTTAACATTTGGAACCTTATGGTTCCTAAAAATAATATATTGAAATTTCTATTTGGCTGCAAATAAATATTACAGAGTTAATATAAAAAATTTCCATGCATAAAATAAATTACATTAAATTTAAATTCTGCTGAAGAAGTAAAATTCAAATATAAAATCAAGGGGGAAAAGAATTAATATAAGATTCTGACTCCTAACAAATAGCAATGTTGATCCATTTTTTAAATGGGTGCTGGTAAGTATCATGTCACCTTATTGGATGAGAGGTGCTGAGAGGGAAGGTAGATAAGGCCTCACTGAGAAGCTGATGTCTAAAATGAGAGCATTAGCAGATATCTGGGAGAAGAGTCTTCCAGGTAATGCAAGGCCCTGAAAGAGGAAGGAACGTGCCCACCATGTTCAAGGAACACCAAAGAGCCCAGTGTGGTGAGAGTGGCAAAAGAAAGAAGGAAAAGATGTCAATGCCAAAAATTTATTTTTCAAAATTAAGGAATTAACAAGAAAAATAGTTTGAAGATCATTGTGTCATATGTTATAAAACACGGTGTTATGAAACATTTAACCCAGGTTCCTGGCTACCAGTTACATCCATTCTTCACAAATCATACACTCTTACCCAAGTTAATTGCAAGCAATTGGATGTTGGATGTTTTTTAAAAGATATTTCACTCTTAAGTTATAGACATATGTTTTCCATTGAACTCTAAATGTCTTTGTACGGGAGGGAAGTTAAGTAAGGTACATTCTCTTCCCTTTAGAGTAGATGGAACAATTGGATATCTACATGCAAAAGCTGAATCTCCATCTAAACATCAGATCTTAAGCAAAAATTAACTCAGAACATAAATCTAAATGCAATACATAAACTAAAAAATTTTGAGAAGGAAACATAGGAGAAAATCTATGTGACCTTGGGTTTGGCAATGAGCCCTTACACATGGCGTTAAAATATAATCTTTTTTATAAATGATGAGTTGAACTTCATCAGAATTGAAAACTTGTGCTCTGAGACAGACACAGCTAAGAGAATGAAAAGACAAACTACAGACTAGGAGAAAATATTTGCAAATCACATATCTGACAAAGGACTTGTATCCAGAATATAGAAGGAATTCTCAAAACTCAACGGTAAGACAGCAAACAACCCAGTTTTTAAATGGACAAAAGACATTAACAGACATTTCACCAAAGTGGAAATAAAAATGACAAATACGCACATGGAAAGATGCTTAATAAAATTAGCCGTTAGGGAAATACAAATTAAAACCTCTACAAGATACTACTGCAACCCCTGTTAGAATGTCTCTAGAAATATATACTGATAGCACCAAGTGCTGACAAGAATATGGAACAACTGAAATGCTCATACATTGCTGGTGGGAATGCAAAATGGGATAGCCCCAGTGAAAAGTTGTTTCACAGTTTTTCATTAAGTTAAGCATATACTTACATCCCAATAACCCCACCCCTGTGTATCTACTCTAGAGAAATAAAAATGTATGCATACACAAAAACCTATACATGAATATTTATAATATCATATAATAAGTACCTTTATTTATAATTGTCCCAATCTGGAAACAAACCAAATGTCCTCCAATAGATGAAAGAGGGACATCTGTGTTGCATCCATAATCCATACAATGGAAGAGTTTTCAGTAATGAAAAGGAATGGGCTTTTAATACATGTAACAACTTGGATGAATGCAAAGATATTATGTTCAGTAAAAAAAAAAAAAGTTGCAAAAGGGTACATAGTACATGATTCCATTGACATGATATTCTTGAAAAGACAAAATTATTAGAATGAAGAATAGATCAGTGGTTTCCAGGGATTAAGTGACTATAAAGGGCTTTTAAGGGGCGATGAAACAGTTCAGTATCCTGATTATAGTACCATTAAATGAATCTATATGTTAAAATTCTACTCTACAAAAGGGTCTCCAAGAAAGGGTCCATTTTTAAATAATTTGGAATTTTCTAGGTAGCTATTCATGCCATCTCTGAAGAGGGAGAATTTTATCTGTTCCTTTTCAACCTGTATGCCTTCCATTTCTTTTTCTTGTTTTATTGCACTAGCTAAGTATAATCTGTTGTTGTTGTTGTTGTTGTTTTGAGACAGCTTCTTGCTGTCTCAAGAAGTACAGTGGCATGATAATGGCTCACTACAGCCTCAACCTCCTGGGCTCAGGCTCCTCCCATCTCAGCCTCCCATCTCAGCCTCCCAAGTAGCAGGGACTGCAGGCATGTGGACCATGCCTATCTAATAGTTAATTTTTTTGTAGACATGGGGTCTCACTATGTTGCCCAGGCTAGTTTTGAACTCCTGGGCTCCAGTGATCCTCTCACCTTGGCCTCCCAAAGTGCTGGGATTACAGGTGTGAGCCACCATGCCCAGTCTAATAATTTTGAAAATAAAAAAATGTAAGGTATGTAATAAGGTCTTCCTGCCACCCCTACCTCCATTTATCCCATTCCTACCAATATTCTGTAGCCCCTCTAGCTTCTCATGTATCCTTCCAGGGTATCTTTATGTATATACAAGGAAATCTGGATATTATTTTCATTTTCCCCTGCATTCTCATGAAATACACTTTACACAGTACTTATTTTACTTAAAATATCCTGAGTTCTTTCCACATCCGTGGTAGAGAGCTGAATTCTGGGATAAGGTTTAGTTGCAGCCTTGCATCTGGTTTAGCTGATGTTTTTCACACACTGCATGCAAAATTCCTGAGGAGGAAGCATTTGCTCTCCAGGACTGACTGCATCCAAGGGCAGGAAGGATCTATTTACTAAAGTGTTTAGCCAGGTACACAGTGCACATAGTCCACTGCCATATGCAGGGCTAAGCTACTGCCAGAAATCAATGTTCACATTTCAACTAATGTTTCAGACTGCCTGGCTTATCTGGTGAATGTTTGTAGAATAAATGGGTTGGAAGGGAACTCGGGCATTCTATCTAATGCCTGGGCGTTGGCTGTCCATTCTATAAAGCCACCAGATATGAGTGGTTGGTACCTGGACTGTTGGCTTAGACAGATGGCCTCTTTCCATGGCCAGATCAGCTTAGCTCACCAGTACCCACCCCTCAGTTGTTCAGACCAGACAGCCTGCATCTCTGCCACGCTTCTCCCAGGATGCTTTTTCATTCCAGTGCTTGATCTTCACTGATCCTCAACCTTCTGCACTTTCTAAAACCTGTAAAATGTTCCCTTCATCACACTTCTAAAATGTAATACAAATGTTTGCTTCACAGAAACTCTTGATCAAGCCTTGACATGAATGCTACTGTTTTCACACTTCTCCAATGTGGGTGGGTATCTAGATTTTAGATTCTAGACTCATCATTCCATTTCAGATCTAGAAAAACAGAGGCCTCCATAAATTAGCAATATACAATGGGAGGAGACAGTGTGGTATGGTGGAAAGATGGAAAGAATATAGGTTTTGAAGTCCAATATTCAAAATCTGGGATCAAATCCCGTCTCTGCTACTTACTAGTTGTGTGACTTCGGCAAGCCACTTAGGTTTTCTGAGCCTGTTATAAAACCCCTCATCTATAAAACCTCTGTGTGGTTATAAGGATGACAGGATAGGTTATATAAGACATTCACAAAAAAAAGAGGAAAGAAAAGAAGCAGATATTACCTTTTGTGTCTTTGGGCAGAAGGAATTTCTACCACCTTCCTCCAGCGATGAGGCAGCATGGTGAAGTGAGGTGGTCAGGCAAGCTGACTGCCTGGGTTCAGTCCTGGGTCCATTACAGTGTGACTTGGGGCAAGTTAATTATCTCTCTAGGCCTCAGTTTTTAATCTAAAAACTGGCATGAAAATAGTATCTGCCTTATACAGTTGTGATGATGCAATAAGAACATATAGCTCAATGCCCAGCACACACAGTGTTCAATAGACATTATCAGGAATATAACAGAACAAGCCAGACCTTAAGCCTCTATCAGCGTCATGACTGGAGACATTTTATTGGCCAAACCAAGTCATGTAGAAAGCACACTCTGCCCACGGTGGGAGGAAATGCACTTTACATGAAAAAGAATGTGGATCTAGAATCCTGTTACAGGAGAGTAGAGATTGGGGAAAAGATCTAGTCATTGGGCTCGGACACAGAAGGAGATGTTAAGGGCACTGATACGGATCAGAAGCAGAAACTCATAAACAGCAATCACAAAAAAAGCAAGAATAATAACTGCCATTTATGGAGCACCAGCTCTGTTGGGAGGGACTGTTCTCAATCACAATATAGGCTGGGCAGACCCAACGAATTTCCTTCCCCTCATCCGACTCTCTCTGTCTTTCCCGTCCTACAGTGCTTTAATTCATGGCGAAATTCCACTTCAGAGAAGTTAATTATAAAGAAGAAATAATAGCAACAATTATGACCAGAGTAAGAGTGATAATATTTATTGGTTACTTCATGCACATTATCTCATTCGATTCGCATCATAACCCCAGAGCATGGTGTTATTTTTCTCACATTGTAAATGAGGACACCAGGCTTAGAGACCAAGTGCTTTCCCAAAGCCACGCAGCTGGAAGGGAGCAGCGCTAGACTGTGAATTGTTAGAGTTCACAACCCATGCTCTTCTCATTATCCTGCTCTGCCTCCTCCTGGTGCACAGCACAAAGTCTCGAGAGCCTCTGTTCCCCAGACTGAAGCAGAGCCAATGTTCTGGACCCTCTGCCTATAATGGGGAAGTGGATAAATAGTAGTGAGGATGTTGGTGCTTATGTTAACAGAAAGTTGTTTGTATTATCTCTCACGTCAATGAAGGATGTTCAGAGCCAAGAGTTAAGGAATAAAAAAAACCCACTAGGTGTTCAGGAAGAAGAGCCTAGGAACAATAACAACAAAAAACCCCACTGGGCAGAGCTGTGTTTGAAGCTGAAGTGTGCCTGGTCTCACAGGAGTGGGTGGAGGGGCAGGGCAGCTGTGGCGTCCTGGCCGTTGGAGTCCGCAGGCCTCCCCAGCTGATGGCTGAGGCATAAGGCTTTGGAACTTGGAGGCTGCCCTGAAGAGCCCTCTGCATTGGTTTCCCAGGGTTCCTTAACAAAGTACTGCAAGCTGGGTGGCTTAAAGCAACATAAATGGATTCTCTCACAGTTCTAGAGGCTAAAAGTCTGAAATGAAGGTGTCAGCAGGCATGCTCCAAGACCCAGAGTCTTAGAGAGACTCTTTCCTCGCCTCTGCCTAGCTTCTGATGGCAGCTGGCAATCCTTCATATTCCATGCCTTGCAACTGCATTACTCCAACCTCTGCCTCTGTCTTGACATGGTGAAGGCCTCCCTGTGTGGGCGTCTGTGTCCACATTTCCCTTATCTTAAAAGGGTCCTTTCGGTTTAAGAAAGTCACATTCGGTTTAAGAACCCCCTCCCCCGGATCCCACTCAGTATGACTTTATCTTAACTTGATTAGATCTGCAAAGACCATATTTCCAAATAAGGTTACTTTCCACTGGTACTGGGGGTTCGGACTTCAACATGCATTTTGGGGAGACACAATCAAGCCGTAACACCGCCATGTCCTAGGACTTTGTATAGGGTAAAAGTACTGTCTCATGTGGCCTTAGAGCCCTCAATGCAACTGAGACGAAGGTTCCAGCAGTGGCCCTTGGACAAGTTAAAAAGCATAATCTTGAGAGGTCAGCCTCTAAAGTTCTGTTCTCCTGCAGGTGTGGGGACTATCCCTAGCTTTGTGACTGAAGACTTGCCAGGTCCTGGAAGCATCTGGGAAGTGTTTTTGTTGAGGAGAGGTGAATGTTTGAAGAAGAAAATATCAGTGACATTCCTGCTGTTGGCTCCCCTCTGATGTGCCGCCCTTGTGCTGTCTCCTACAGCACTTGCGATCCAGCAGCCTAGAAAGAACATGCGCTTTCAAATGAAAGCCCTGCTCCAGCACTCACTAGCTAGTTCACCTTAAGAGTATGATTTCAAAGCTGTCGGAGCCTCGGTTTTCCTCATCTGTTAAAATGGGACCATAAATACTTAATTCAATGTTGCGAGAGTGAAATTATATTATGTACAGGGAAGTACACATAGCAAGTGTTTGATATGTGATAATTTCTCTTTCTTATCCTTACTGGATGAGATCAGAGGGATGGATAAACCAGTTACCCCTTCACCAGTTCAGCAAATGTTTATTGAGCACCTACTACACACATGGCTTTATGCTGGGCCCTGGGGATGCAATGAATAATAAGATCAAGTCTTGTCCTGCAGGCACAAACAACCATGTAAAAATGTAGTAGGTTTTGTTTCTTTTCTGTCCTGGGTGCTCCTCTGGGACCTTCAACACCCTAAGAACATTTTGGGTCCAGTGGTCTGAGATCTCATCAGAGCTCCCAATCTCCTTCCTTTCCTAAAATATAGTAAGTGTTAAGTGCCTACTCTTGGCAAGGTCTTTCACATACAATACCCCTACATTTTACAATATTTTGTATGGTCCTAGCATCTGCATTTTTCAGGTGAGGAAACTGAGACTCAGGTGTAAAGAAAACAACCAAAGATCATCCAGATGGGATTTAACCTGACTTGTTTGGATCCCAAGACCTCATCTCCTTGATACCATTTACAATTTCAAAACTGTGACTCTAAGTAGACACGCTTACATTTTATCTGACTCCGAAGCCTTATGCAAAGGAGAGCTGGTTCCAAGAACAAGAGAGGTAATGTCAGCATTCCTGGATGATGTGTGGCCCCTGAGGCCAGCTCAGAAGGCTGGCACACATTTGCACCCACACCCCACTATGTCTTCTTGGTTTTATTCCTACTCATCCTTGGGTTTATGTGCACTTGCTGAGTAGCTGGGAGATGATGGTCTTTACCTATGGAGCTGCCATCCGGTCCTCTCTAGCATATTTCGGCTTTTCAGGCATAAGATGAGTCTGTTCTGATTAAGATGCCCAGTCATTTAATTATACAAGACTCTGAAGCTTGGGATCAGTGTTAAAGCCAGTGTTCTCTAAGGATGCACACACAAACACACACACACTGCAGAAGTCAGGGGATCTGTGGAGTCAGGATATATTTTAACAGGCCTCTCTAGGTCCTAAAAGAATGAAAGTTCCTGGTCCACTGGCCTGAGAATGCTGAAGTCACTTCCGCCCCCACCCAACAAACACTGAAGACCTGGGAGGCCCAGGGTTCCCAGGGGCTACTGGTGTTAGGGAGAGGCTTGATGGGCCTTGGAGACAACGTGGATTTGTTGCTCCTTCCCAGTTTGTAAAAAAAAAAGAAATCAAAATCCCATTTTTGATGTCTGACTGTGAGGCCTCATCCATCCCACCCCTTCTGCCCCATATCTGTGCGGGTAGGTGAGAACACCTGGGCTTACCTTCCTTTAGCACTAGCAGGAATTGAAGCCACACAACACATAAGCCTTTGCCCACACGCAGGAACCCTCACCCCATCCCCACCCCCTAGGCACCATGAAAGCCCAAGCCACATTTCAGATGTGCTTGGGAGCTTGCCCTGCTCTCCATAGAAAACCTCATTATGTGAGCAATAAACCTTTTTAATACCCTCTTGGTGCATGGGTGGTGTCATCAGTCTTAACATTTGAACAAAATTTTGGGTGGGGGTACATCCCGTCTCCATGGAGTGACTCAACACAGCCTCTTGTTTTATCACTGAGGCTTGCACTGCTCCAACATGTCTAGAATTCCTTCTGATTTCTTTATTGGGCTCCTCCTCCTCCCTGCAAGGGAGTTCCCAGTGCAAGGCAGGCCCTCATCACAATTGTAGGGCACATGAAACTTATTTTCAGGAGTCCCAGGCCTACCCTTTGGTTTTTTCCCCTTCAGGACATTCGTCGTACATCCTCCAGCTACTAAACCGCCTAGGCTTCTGCCCAACCTTCACATTTACCTCCCCTGAACCCCCATATTAAAAATACACACAAAAAAATCAGAAAAACTCCTTCCTACCAAGGCCTTAAATGACTGCTGAATTTTAACGCATTGCTTTTGTGGGGAGAAGATCCTTAATAGTTTTAGTGAAAGAACTTAGTTACTAATGGTGGGGTTTTAGACTTCAGCAATAGAATAGGCATCTATGTAGTTAGGGTCCTAACTCCCCAGTATCTTCCTCTTCAACTCACCAGCTGCAATTATGCAATTAGGGCTTCACTCCTTTGGTTCAAAGCTTCATTCTGTTAAGAGGTAATTCTTCCTCCCGCTTTAGTAATAGATACTTAGTGGGCACACAATTATCACATCCTTTCCTGAGGACAGAATATTAGGGGGAAGTGATGGAGACGAAGAGGATATTTGGTAATCAAGAGAGCAGGAAACTTCCACTAGAAAAGGGTTGTAGGACCCAGCAGGAATACTGAAAGAGTTGGAAATTCTGGTACAACCTCATTTCCAGGGACCTCAGATATGTCCAGTAGCGCAAAGTGCAATAGGAGCTTGACCTAGAGAATGTTAGTGATTCCAGTGCCCTTGAGGCCATCAGCCCCAACCTCACTCTTTCACAGATGAAGAGCTCAGTGTTCTGAGAAGCCCTACCTAAGGTCACCAAGTTACGGCCAGGACCAGGGCTGGAAATCAGGTCTGCTGTCTCCAAGATGGCACCATCAGATGTGATGGCACCATCACAATTCATCTATGACAAACAATCAAGCATGATCATTGTGATTTCCTTTGCTGTTACATTATTGGAACTTACCTTTGCTCTGACACGCTTTTGTGAATGCAGGAGACACAGGTACAGTTGTAGCTGCCATTCCCTAGTTTTGACCTAACGTAACCCTGGACATGTCCATGGAGGTGTGGGTGTATATGAAAGTCACCTGCCATATGTTAGGGGTTTGTGTGGGAACCTGTGTGCTCCCGTGTTAGCATGTCAAGGAGCGGGAGCCCCTTTATACTTCTATAATGAACAGCTTCTCCTTCAAATCTCTGCAATCTTAAATGTGGGTTGGATGTCCCTCATTCCACCATGTAGACATGTTATGGGGGCCCAGGGTTCCCACCCGGTTTTGAGAAACTGTAGAGACTGTTTCAGCGAGAAGTCCTGCCCTTTCCAAGTAAGTCAGTTTTCAGAGGACTCCCATGGCAGTGAGCACCTGCCTCCATACCCCAGGCCAGACCCTAGCAAAGGAAGATAGGCTATAGCTCTTTCAGATTTCTCTCTCAGTAACTTTTAAAAAGAGGCTTTTGCCTCTTTTAAAATTCAACATATTGCTTCTTGCAAGACTTAGGCAGGAGTTCCAAGTAAAACAAGGGAGAGAGTGTGCTGTCCTCCCCACTGCTGTTTTTCTCTGTTATTCTGACCCCTGCAGAGTGCCCTGGGGCCATGGCCAGAGCTGTCAATGACACAGCGCAGATGTGAGTGGTGGAGTCAAAGAAAGCCAGCAACCAAAGCATTCAGCCCATTGCTTCTGAAATAGAATCAGTGTGCAAGTCCATACGTACATGTGTAGATACGTGTTTGCTTTTCCTACGAAAACTTTAGTTAGCAAGAAAATTGCAAGTGGCCATAATCCTCCAGCCTTAAAGGCAGCCTGCATGCTGGTGCTGATTTTTCAAGTAAATTGGCTTCCTTCATCAATGTGCTTCCCATTAGCCAGAGAGTTGCCCGGAAAGGCTGTCTTCTTTCACCTGCCTCCTCTGAGGGAGGTCTACAGTTGCCTTGTTGACATGGCAGTCACTAAAGAGGAGGGGACTCTGGCTATAGCCTTAGTCCAGGCAGCCTAAACAGGGAGGCAGAAACCCCTCTCCAGCCCCGGGTGCCTGGAGATGTGAAATCTGGGTCATGATGGCCATTCAATAGTCAGGCTTGCTGTGCAAGTCCAGAACTTCAGAACAGTGGTTGGCCTGCAGCCCCTGAGGTTCAGCAGGGACTCAGTATGATTTCTAAGGGTTTCCCATCCTCATCAGCTTCCCATATTCTGGTCTTCCTGTTGCCCTTGGGAGCCTCTAACCAGAAGAAGAGTGGAAGGGGAAGCGATCCAAAGATTACTTCTATCCCTAGTCACTCACCCCCACTGACTCACTCATCTCCTGCTGGGATTTTAAAGCCAGGATAGAAGGGCTGGGGTAAGGTTTGACTTTTTAAGAAAACTTTTAGCAACTGCTGCCTACTTCTTATTCAAATTTGGCTGACAATTATTGAATACTTATTATGGGCTAGGCATTGTGCTAAATGCTTTCACATATCTAATCTCACACAATTCTTATAACAACCCTGAGAGAGAGGGATGAATATTCCCATTTTACAGATGGAAGGATTGTAGAGGTAGAGAATGCTGGAAAATGGAAATGGAGAGCCACCAACACTTTGGAGGCAGACCTGAGTTCCAGGCTCTACTTTGTCTTTTACTAGCTGTGTGACATGGGAACGTTACTCAATTTCTGAGCCTTTATGTCCTGATTGGCAATATAGGCATTGACTTACAGGGCAGTGACAAACAAATGAATAATGCATGTGTAGTTGGCATGCTGCCTAGCACACAGTGGGCATGCAATAAATTAGGCAATGATGACTCTTGGAAAGATAGGTCTAGTAGATGTGTGCAGGGCAAAACTGGGGAGGCTGATGTTGGAGATGGGAGTCAGAATAGAAAGCCATGGGTTTTATGCAACAGTCTCAGCTGAAGCCAGTTGGGGGTGGGTGGAGCAGGAATAGAAAGATAGATCAGTAAAACAGAATGGAAAGCCCAGAAATAGATCCACCATAAAATGGAGCTTAGTTTATGATAAAGGAGGCATTATAAATGAGTGGACAAACTGAGCCATTCAGTAAGTATGTTGGCTTCCTATGTGGAAAACAAAAACAAAAACATTAGATCCCTACCTCACACCACAATTAAAAATAAACTTCAGATGGCTTAAGGACTTAAATGCTCAAGAGAATGTTTTTATGGTACGGAGATAAGACATTAATGTCAGAAATCATAAAGGAAAATGTTAAAAATTTAAACTTCTGGAAAAGTAAAAAGCAAGTTAAAAAGGATTAATATTCGAAAAATATAAAGAATTTCCTTAAGTCAATATTTTAAAGGACAAAGATTCCAATAGAAAAATGAAGACTATAAGCCAACAACTCACAGAAGAACCCTGAATGTCCAATATACATGTGAAAAGATGTCTGGGCCTCAACAGTAAGTGAGGGTATTTGGTTTAAACAAGGAAATTCATTTGTACATTATTAGCTTGGTAAAAATAGAAAATCACAGCAATACAAAGTATTGGTGAACAAGGAAACGGGAATTCAGCAGGTAGGAAAAACCATTTTAAAGAACAATTTTGGTAACATCTAATAAAATTGCAAATACTCGTACCCAATGACTGAACTCTCCTCTTCTAGGTTATATCTTAGGGAAATTCCTGTACATGTTTTATAAATACTGCTTATAGAAACAAACAAACAAACAAAAATGAAAACCACAAAATGCCCACAACTGAGGATATGAGTAAAACAAATAAGTCCACATGATGAATTACTGTACAGCAACTAGAAGGCATGAAGCCAATCTACACATATCAATATAGCTAGATCTAGAATACACAATTTTGAGCAATAAAGGCAAGTTGCAGAATATTATGTATAGGATGATACATTTTTGAAACAAAAAAACATGGAACAATGTTATATGTTGTTTATCAATACATGCATGTGCGGTGAAAATACAAAGACATGAACTGGGACACATGGAAACCATCAGAGGGTTGCTCTGGGGAGGGAGGAAGGGGAACAGGACTGGTGTGAGGACATGAGGTATTTTAATTCTGTAATGTTTTATTTCTTTTTAAAAAGATCTGAAGTAAAAATTTACAAGTAAGCATTTGTTCATTTGTGGTGGCAGGCACATGGCTTCTTTCAGGGTGTTTTTTCCTTTTAAAAATAAGCATACCTGGGGTCACTCTGTCTCACTCTCTTCTTCCAGAGCCTGGCTCTCCCTCCCTTCTCTTCATCAAGGAGTTAGAATCAGGAATGTCATCAATCATGGGAACAACTTCTTGCTGTTCTTGTAGGACCTTTTTATCTTGTCTCCGAGACAGTGTCTTTTCTTCCCCTGGCTTTATCAAGGAATTTAACCTTTCTAGCGCTCGTCTAGAACTTGTAGTAAGCGTGATATTAAAAGCAAAGCATCCACTCCAGTGATCTTGTTGGAAAAAAATTACATAATTTCACAGCTGTGCTGTGAGTCAAACTCTGAAATGAAAGCTATAAGACTAATGGGTAAGTATGGTCACATTCACCCCAGAAGGCTCAGACAGGTACATAAAAAGAATATTTACAGCGGTGTGGGCAGGGTTACGGGAACGTACTGGGATGGTGAGGCGCTGGGGACGAGCAACAGCGGAAGTCATTACCACCCTAAGGCTAAAGGGAGGAGGAGAAAAACAATGTAATTGTGGCCCAGTAAAAACGGAAACTCCGGAGGAGAGGATGCCTGGTGGCAACTGGAGTCATGGAGGGCAGCACCTAAGACCAGTACATGACACCAAAGCAGGGAGAGGGTAGAAAATCGGTGAGAAGAAATACCGTGAGCTCTCTTTCTTCCCAGCTGCTAACCTCTTCTAGGTGCCTCCCATTGGCTAAGTCCAACTGGAAGCCAAGTACGAGGCATTCTGGGAGATGTAGTCCACAGGAGTCACCCCGCATCCCCAACCTCCTCTCCCCCTAGGAAGGCAGAGAACGAATCTGGCATGGGGGTGGGGGAAGATGGAGAAGCAGCAGCCTAAGAGCTAAAGGAATCCAAGTCCTGGCATTAAGTTAGTGATAGCCATATAATTGCGTTTGGAAGAGCAGAGGGAGAGACCTGGGGCAGGCTGCCCTTGGAGAGAGGTCACTGTTAAGGAAATAGAAACCAAAGAAGAGGAACATGGCTTGGAACTGGGGCTCTTGCTCAGCCTCCTGGGAACGAGACTGGTAGGCCTTCCTAGACCCAGTGTGAGAGGCAGAAGGAGAGGGACAGGGGACTTCAAGATGGGCCCAGAGGGAGTTGGCAGCCAGTGGCTATAAAGCACCATCTGCTTCTTCCAAGTGGGAATTCATAGGTAGCCATGGTGCATGATGAGTGCACAGATGTGGAAGGAAAGGGGCGGCTGATGGAAAGCAGGTGAGTGGGAGGGAGAGGCGCTGTGTGTGAGACCCAGCATCTGCCTGATGCTAACGCCAAGACCACCCTCTGGCCTGAGGCCTCATGGGAAACTGCTTGTCCCACTATCCAGGCTCCAGGCTGTCCGGAGATGCCTCCAGGAACCCCAGACTCACTGCCTCCCACAGTGGCCCTCCAGCAGACAGTGACACCCACCAACTCACTAAGATTTCTCTCTGTTCTGGGCTCCCCAGCTGAGGTCTGTTTGGCCTGACTGTGACAGGGAGAACAGCACTGGGCAACAGCTCAGGCCAGGGCGGCATCTTGACCATCTGTACTCCCCTCCCGTCCTGCCCCGCACTCTTGAGTGTTTGGTGGAGTGTATGAACTTAGAGGCTCCATACTATAGCAATAACCAGTGGCAGAAGAAGGGGTCCTCAGGCCCTCCTCTGGCTGTGAAATCTCCGTGGTGACATCACTTCCAACCTGAGACTGCTCAAGTCAGGGAGGGATGAGATGAGACTTGGAGGCTTAGCCTCCTAAATCCAAAAGAAGTGGGTGTCACTCGGCCCCCCTTGGGGCCTTAAGCTCTATCTGAGCAGTACCATGGCTAACCAACTGCAACTAGACTGCATGCTCCTTGAGGACTGGAGCTGAAATTTTGGCTGTTTTTTTCTTTTTTCTGTTTTTCATTCCTACAGCACATTTCCCCTGCACATATCTGGCACTTAGGGATTGTTTAATTTAATCTGATCTAGCCTTTCCTTTCAGAGACAAGGAAACAAAGGCCCCATGATAGGCAAGGACCCTGAGCGAGCACAGTGAGGGCAGAGCCTGTACCAGAACCTGGGCCCCTTCATCCTTGTCCATTGTTCTACTCCAGCAGCGTAAGTCTCCTTGTTATTCTGCTAAGTGATTTTCTGGGGGTGCATTTCCACCAGGTGAAGGGCATAGCATTTAGCCTCATAGGTTTCCTGACCACTGGCTCCCCACCAGAGATAGATGGGCCTTCCCTGGCATTGAGCTGGGTGCCATGGAAAGCTCAGAACTTGATTTGTTATAGAAAAATGCATGTGCTAAGTCGGTCTCACCAGGGGACATTTTAGCTACATGACTCATGGGGTCTTCAAAGATCCTGCTCCATTTAAGGTGATCTATTTGCAAGTATGTGTAGGCTTTGAGAATTTTACAGTGGTTTGTGAAGAGGGTGGAGTATACATTCAGAATGCATGAGCCTTTCCTGGACTGTAAATAGCATTGTATGAGTGTATGTGTGAGAGAGAGACTGATAATGATTGTGTCAAAGCTTTTTAGAAACAGATCACTAACTCTTGTCAGATCTGAAATGATTTTCTGCAAATAGGAATTTGCTGACCCAAATTAGACCTGCAGAATATTTATCCTTATGGGTTACTGAGGTGCCCAGCTGTGGGAGCAGACCCAGAGAAGAGGTGTGGCTAAGGAAGTGAAGTGAGCGGCCTCTTCTGCACAGCCCTGGGCTTAGCTGTGACTGTGTGATAGGAATTCAGGTGGAAGCATCACACTTTTGCCCCACTTCACCCCAGCTTCTAAGCCTGTGCTGCAGGAATTTGTGTGAGGTGAAAGAAATGGATGCTCCCTCCTGTAAGCAGCCTTTGCCTGAGATCTGGGGAAGGATGGACATTCCTGGCAACCCACCTGGGGAATCAGCTAGAGGCTGCGTGGATGCAGACTTGACTTCAGGGAAAGGTGTCCCCCCACAGTGTCCCCCATCACTCTGGATCTTCTAAAGGGCAGTGAATTTGTCTTGACCTTGGGGAGAGTAGCTTTGACCAATAGAATAATAGAAGCAGGACCGGCAGGGCGGTCACAGCGCCCCAGCTCAACCTGTAGAGGGAGTGTGCAGACAGTGGCACGCCAGCACCCAGTGCCTCAAAAAAAAGGCATTGGAGCTAATCTTGAGCCCACTCTCTCTTCCCCCTCACATCCAAGCCATCAATAAGTCCTGTCAGTGCTTGCTCCGGTGAAGATCCAAACCGGGCATTTCCCTTCTCCCCACTGAGCAAGCTTCACCCAAGTTCGCCTCTGTATTCTCTCAAAGGGGTCTCTTGACTATTAAAAGGAGCCTAACTTCCCCTCTTCCACCCTCCTTTGCTCTCTTCTAGGTACACTTCTTTATTGGTTAGCCTACCTTCCTTCTGGGAGGAAGGAACACTTTTGCACTGTCCCCAGAGGGACATTTGCCACCTGGAATCCAACCGAATGGAGTCTGCCAGTAGCTTGTGCAGGATCTGCCAAGCCAGTTCCAGTTTACAGAGGACTCAGGCTGGCAGTGAGGACTCAGCTGAGATCATCAAACCCTTGGGACTGGCTTGAGCTCAAAATGCTAGGTGCCCTGAGCCAAGAAGCAACAGAACTCACTTGTGGCTCCCTTGTCCTGAAGCCACAGGGCCACATGCTAAAGGCCTACCCCTGCAGCTCTCTCCAACCTCATCAGACCAGCAAAACCACCTTGTTCCTAGGTCCTTTCTAGAAGCTAGCATGCCTGGGGTGAAAACATCCAGTGTCCCAATGAAATATATGCCATTTATATAAGGTGCACTGCTTTGTCGTTGTCAACACAGTAAGGGGACGGGAGGCAGGCATTTCGAACTCATGACTTCAAGGCAACCCAAACAGATGTTAAAGCCTGACCATCCTTTTTGTTAAGATCATAAATACAGCTCAATTTATTGTAATGCTCAGAGGTGTCAGGCACTGTTCTAAGCACTTCATTAACCCTCTCAACAACCATGAAATGTAGATATTGTTATTACCTCCATGCCACAGATGAGGAAACTGAGGCACAGAGAGGTTAAGTAACCCACAGGTTTACAAAACTATCAAGTGCCAGAACAAACTACAAACTATCAACCCAGCACCAGAGCCTATGCCCTTAACCATGCTATAATATATATATGGAGGTCATGCCTAGTTTTAAAAAGAAGCACTGCATTTTTTTCTCTGCAGCTACCACCTCTGGCACCGTGGGCAGGAGGCAAGGCCTGGTCTGTAGAGTGTGTGGGCCTTGAACTCCCAGCATGCAGCTCTTCAGCCTCCAAAGGTGCTGGCCACCTCTGAGCACTCATTAAAGTCAGATGTAATTTCTCTGTTGTCCAGTCCGGTTGGGAAGGGGGCTACTCAGTGTAATCTAATATCTTAGTTTATACATTCTGCAGGGTTTAGGGTCTACAGGAGTGTGAAAATAGCAGATTATCAGACTGACAAGACCCAATTTTGGCCTTGTGATTTTGTGTCCTGTGAGCTACAGATGTGGAAGGTGGAAGAGAGTGAACTGAACATTTAGGGACCCTCTGACACCCCTGGAAAATGTTTTTGCAATCCCTGCTCTCTATTTGTTTATGGATCATTTTGCACAGAAGTAGCCAAGCGCATGTAATCACATAGCCCAGCCCAACTGGCCTGTTAACAAAGCTATCTAATCACCGGCATGCCAAGCGAACCACTAGCCTTGACTACTTTACTCTGACATTTAGTTAAACAGAGATGATGCCCTTATGCCTTCCAAAATGGCTGCATCATAAAATATTAAAGTAATGGAAATGTCTACGAGTGAGAGCTCTCAAGGAAGGAGGAATATTCCTTACAAGTACAAACAACAGCCAAGTGTATCTGACAATGAATGCATCATTTACGGGCCAGCTTGTGGCATCATTAAAAACGGATCTTACTGTTTGTTGGGGGCTTGGGGAAATTAACGATTAAAAAAAAAAGAAATTGGCTCAAAAAGACATGGTGGCCTTAGTAGTCTGGGAAAAAGGAATATGATCATTCGGGAAATATTATTGAGCTTCCACAGTATGAGAGGCACTGGACTAAGCATGGGGACACAGAGGGAAGAAGGTCCCACCTTTGTGAAGCTCAAGTTTAGAGGGTGAATGGGATGGGCAGGTCTGCAGGGAGTTACACACAGTGTGCAAATGGTGCAAGAGAAATAAGCACAGGGCAAAGTGGAAGAGAGATACCGGGGTGTCCCTCCCAGTTTTGAGAAGTCAGAATAGGCTTTTCTAATGTAATAATTTCTAATTCAACATTTGAAGGACAAAATGGAGAGAAAAGGATGAAAGGGGAACCCCTAAGTATTTGCAAAGGTCCCGAGGGTAAGTAAAAACCATAGAGGGACAGAGCAAAGAGGGGACAGAAGAGACCATATGTCCCAGTTTACGGTGCCCCCTCAAAGATGTGAGTCTTGGCAACTTCCAGCCAAGATAAAGAGAAAGGACACAAGGTACATTACAAAGTCCCCAGTACTGTTTACCCTTCCCATGCCCCTGAAATCATAGCACATTCAGGGAGCTACAGGGTTTCAGAATGATTAGAGCAGAAAGGGCAAGACCAAGAAGTGGCAAGAGATGAGCCTCTGAGATTTCCCCAGAGATGAGAGTCTGGAGGGCCTCATGACTTATATCAAAGATTTGGGGTATGAGAGCCGCTGAAGGATTCTAAGCAGATCAGATTAGAAAGATCCTCCTGGCTGCTCTATGGAGGCTGAATGGGAGAAGGAAGTCAAGACCAGAGGTGGGCAAACCCATTAGGAGACTATTGCAGTGAGGGAGACTACAGTGGCCTGATTCTGGTAGACAGTATTCAAGAAAACACCCATTTCTCCTTTTGATCACTTCCTCTTGAGTGACTCTGTCTTTTGGAGCTCTCTGAAGTCAAGATATTTGCTTTGGCTATTAATATTCAGCAGGAATAGAGGGATGGTGCCCAGTTCTTGCCCCTGGGAGCTCACATCTCTTCCCCAGAATGTCGTGACTCTGTTCTTCAGCACAGGAAGGAAATGCCATTTCCCCAGCTCTTTCTTCAAAAAAGTCACTCTTGATTTGCTTCTGGGCAATGTTTGTCTCTGGACAGAGCTTGGATTCCATGAGCCTGTGCGTGTGTGCGCTGCAGTCCAGCTCAGGGGTGGCTCTGCTTTTCTTGACTTCCTGGATGCCGGCGAACTTAAAACAGTGTTGTTTCCTCCTGATGCTTATCTCCACAACCCTTTCTCAGAATGTCTTGCCCATTAACTTTCTAACAGCACCATTTTTGATGCCAAGCTTCTTGTTTGAAGGCTTGGAGCTTTACTGAAGCAAAAAAAATTGCATTTCTGCCTGTCACCCGCCTCTCATTCCCCTAAACCATGCCTACCTTTCTCCTGAGCCAACACACAAAGCTATGCACTTCTTGAGAAACACCCCTAACCTTGAACCTGCCCTGGGTCCCTGGAAGGTGACTCATGGATTATCACTGTAATGCATTTTAAAAGAAGAGCCAAAAATGCAGGGAACACTATGCCTGGCAATGGATTCCTCAAAGAAGTCACAGGCACTGGGCAAGAACGACCGGAAGCCCTGATACAACTCCACACACCTCAGAATCCTTCGTGGCTCCCCATTGCCTTCAGGATAAAGCACTAGCCTACTGGGTATCTGTGGGGTCTTTTTTGGACAGCAGGGTTCAGTTCTGTTCCTGCCTTTTGAAGCCCCAGTATGTTTTTATTGGGTAACGGGTATGTGATTGGACCTGCCGTGGCTGCCTGACCCAAGGGAACAGCTCCCCCTGCTGGTGGGAAGGTCTGCTGCACCTTGGCCCCAACTGCCCGTGTACCTCACTTCACGCATTGTGTTCCTGGTGATTTGCACGTTAAACTGAATCATCTGCTGAGTGTTCTTGGGGTGTTCACTTTTAAAAGGAAATCCGTGGCAAATTATTTTTGTGAGGAGAGAAATCCTTTTTGGAGCAAAACCTGATAGCATCTCTGCCCTTGGAATAATCACTGCCCTTCCCCATCCCCTCGCTTGTTGATGTTCAGAATGTTGGAGTTTATTGAAGGGGGTCTGTTGATGCTGGGGGTCAGGATGAGGACCCTGGGCATGGGTCCTGGGGAAAGGCCACAGTAGCTGAAGCTGAGCCGCAGATACTTGGACATCTGACATTTCCATGCTTTGCCGAGGCTCCTTACAACCTGAAGCTTGTCTCTTAAGGGGTTGATATGTCTCAAAGTCTGAAGAGGGGGTGTTGTTCACAGCTTCAAAGGTCCCCCACTGACAGATTCAGCTGGACCCACGCACACATTTGGAAATGGGTCAACTCTTGTGGGCCTTGGCTAAATTATCAGGAGGAAACAGAAAGGAGAAGGCAAAGAGAGACATGCCCTCCATTAGAAGGGTATCAACGTGTTACCCAAAGGGAATGTGCCTATCACAATTACAGTTGTTTTTCCTCCTTCCAGATGTTGTGTGTTACAAAGTCCTTTATTAGTAACCACACACATGGCAGCCTCAGCCAAGTCCAGTTCCAGTGCCAGCCTTACACCTCCAACCATGGTGGCTGCAGTTAAGCATGAGGTACAGTGTGCTATGCACTGAGGTATGAATCCCATGCTTCTGGGAGCACCATTCTGTAAAAATGAGACTCCCATTACAGCCTGGACACTTGGCCCAAGATAATGGGATTAAGCTTCAAGCCTTGATCTCTTTTGAGATTAGAATCCTTGCTATGAGAACCCATGTTCAAGGCCAGCATCCTCGTTTTACCTGGAGACCCAGGCAGGTGAACCCTGGGTTATTTCCAAACTAGGCTCCTTAGGAGTCAAAGTCTGGAGGCCCAGTTTGCAGCTCTATAGTTGATTGGAGTGCTGGATCCCTGCTAATCCAGTCATCTAATAAGGCCAGAACCCACTGGACTTGAAAATTATGTTCACAGCATCTTAAGCTCAGGGCATGAAGGAAAACCCAGAATAAAAAGTACAAAGACTCTTTCCTTCTTCAATTGAGAGGGCAGACAGGCTACGTGCACTTGAAAATGGTTATAAACACCAGACCCACCAATTACAATTTAGGAGGTCTTATATGTAATCTGCCCAGTTCCAGATACTTTAATTCTATGTTGCAGGGAAGTAAGTGCCAGCTGGCCATAGACCGACCAGGCTCAGGGTTCAGTTCTAAACATCACTGTTTGGGAAAAGCTCAATCTAAAACAGACAGCTCTGGATGTGTTTAGGTTTTGCTTTCTTTCCACTTTTAAATATTAAAAATTGACTCCAGCTGTGGGGTAGAAAGTAACGCCTAACCTATAAAAACATTGACAAATAAATCACAATGCAATTTGCCGCGCATTTTTGTGAGGTCTAAACACCAGTTCTTGAAAGGAATTTTCCATTATTGCATCTTGGGAAGATAACTTCTTCATGAAAAATTCATTTGACTTTTGTATTTCATAAAATCATCACATAGCATTCCCACATTTGGGATCTGCATGTACTAGAGCAACCCTGGCTTTCAGCTTCGCTTTCCAGACTCCTCAGCCTGTCTTCCATGACTTTTGCAGGAAGGGGGACAGCATTCGGATCCTTACCTGGTAGTTTAGAGCTAAGCTGTGCCCCCTATCCTGGGCTCTGTCCTTTTGCAAACTAAGCTGAGTCTCAGCTAAGGGACAGCTCTCTCTCTGAGTCTGGTGTGAGCACCAAACTCCCCTAAGAAAACTCTATCCATGTGTCCGGCACACCTCTGGGCACCACCCCTGCCCAAGCAAGAAAGAAACTCCCAACTTTATTGCTTCTTGATGCTTTCACTACTAGGAAATAGCACCTTTCTTTCTGAAGTAGGGACAAGGGATTCAAGGAGGACCCAGAACAGAGGAAGGAAAAAGAGTCTGTGTGACAGGCTTGGTTGTGAGTTAGAATCTTCAAGTGTCTTCTTCCAGCAATGCTGCTAACCCCAGCCCATATCTGCATGGTATCACCCACAATAGGATAGGCAGGCTGCAGTAACAAGCACTCCCAAATCTCAGTGACATCTTTCTGCTTATATTCTGTCAATCACAAGCCCATTGCATGATGATATCTACACTAGGATCCAACTGATGGAGCAATCACCATCTGAAACATTACCAGTGATCATGGTGAAGGTGAAAGGCACATCTCATGTGACAGTAGACAAGAGAAGAGAATGGGAGCCAAATGAAAGGGGTTTTCCCTTATAAAAGCATCAGATCTTATAAGACTTATTCACTAGCACGAGAACAGTATGGGTAAAATTGCCCCCACGATTCAATTATCTCCCACTGGGTCTTTCCCACAACATGTGGGAATTATGGGAGCTACAACTCAGAATGAGATTTGAGTGGGTACACAGCACAACTGTATCAATGACCAACTCTAAGATACACTCTAATAAAATTGCAGGACTTTACAGAAAAAGAAAAATATTTTGAACATCTAGAAAAAAAGAGTACATGGCATGAAAGAGAAAATTAGATTATTATCACACTTTTTGACAGAAGAAAATGAAATAACATATTTAAGGTATTCAAGACAGAAAATGTGAGTCCAAAACTGTGTATTCAGCAAAATTGACTTTCAATATAAAGGGTACAGACATACTGTTTATCAACAACTTAGGGAAACTGGTTCCATAAGTCCCCCACTAAGAAGTCTTCTACCACACAAACCTTGGGCAACCAAAATAACTAGAGACATCTTCATAGGGAGCATTAAATACACAGTTACTTGGGAAACTAAGACTAAATGAGTGCTAATGATAGCGTAAAGTATGTAGTGGCTCCATGTCCTGACAATGGAGATAAAGTACAACTATTTTTTTAAGATATAACATGTATCCACCATATAGTATCGTGCAGAGTAGTTTCACTGCCCTACAAATCGTTTATACTCCTCCTTTTCATCTCTCCCTCTCCCAATCCCTGATGACCACTGATCTTTTTACTGTCTCTATAGTTCTGCCTTTTCTAGAACGTCATATAGTTGGAATCATAAGTATGCAGCCTTTCAGACAAGCTTCTTATCAGAATATACATTTAAGTTCCCTCTGTGTCTTTTCATGACTTAATAGCTCATTTCCCTTTAGCACCAAATAATATTCTATTGTCTGGATGTACCACCATTTATTTATCCATTCACCTGCTGAAGGACATCATGGTTGCGTCCAAGTTTGGGCAATTATAAATAAAGCTGCTATAAACATCATGTACAGATATTTGCATGAACATAAGTTTTCAACTTCTTTGGGTAAATACCAAGGAGCATTATTACTGTATTGTTTGGTGAGAGTACATTTAGTTTTGTAAGAAACTGCCAAAATGCCTTCCAAAGTGACTGTACCATTTTACATTTCCACAGCAATGAATGAGAGTTCTTGTTGCTCCACATCCTTGTTAGCATTTGGTGTTGTCATTGTCATGAATTTTCAACATTCTAATCGATGTCTCATTGCTGTTTTAACTTGCAATTCCCTAATGACATATAATGTTGAACATCTTTTCATACACTTATTTGCCATCTGTATATTTTTGGTGAGATGCTTGTTCAGATCTGTTGCCCATTTTTAAATCAGGTTGTTTGTTTCTTAATGTTCAGTTTTAAAATTCTTGGTGTATTTTGGATAACTGTCCTTTATTAAATATGTCTTTTGCAAATATTTTCTCCCCATCTGTGGTTTGTCTTCTCATTCTCTTGACAATGTCTTTTGCAAAGCAGAAGTCTTTAATTTCAGTAAACACCAGCTCATCAATTCTTTATTTCATAGATTGTGGTTCTGGTGTTGCATCTAAAAGTTATTGCCAAATCCCAGGTCGTCTAGATTTTCTTTCTTTCTTTTTCTCTTTTTAACTCTTCTAGTTTTATAGTTTTGGATTTTACATTTAAGCCTATGATCCATTTTGAGTTAATCTTTGTGAAGGGTGTAAAGTCTTTGTCTAGATCCATCTTTTTATATATGGATATCCAATTATTCCAGTATCATTTGTTGAAAAGGCTGTCTTTTCCTCATTACATTACCTTTGCTTATTTGTCAAAGATTAGTTAACTATATTCACGTGGGTCTATTTATGAGCTCTCTATTCAATTCCATTGTTCTGTTTGTTGATTCTCTCATCAGTATCAGTCTTGATTATTGTAGATTTATAGTAAGTCTTGAAGTTGAGCAGTATCAGGTTTACTTTTTTCTTGTTCCCCAATATTGTGTTGGCTATTCTGGGTCTTTGGCCTCTCCATATAAACTTTAGAATCTTTGTTGATATTACAAAATATCTTGCAGGGGTGTTTACTTTTTTTGAATTGTGATGAATCTTTAGAACAAGTTGGAAAGAACCAATATTTTGACAAGACTTTGTCTTTCTATCATCCTTTTACTTTTAACCTATTTGTATCTTTACATTTAATGTATGTTTCCTATAGGCAACATACAGGTCAGTCTTGCTTTTTTATCTACTCTGACAATCTCTGCCTTTCCATTGAGATTGTTTCAACATTTATATTTAATGTGATTGCTGATATGGGTAGACTTCAGTTCATAATTGTATTTTTTTTCTATTTGTCCCAGCTGTCCTTTTTCCCATTTTTCTCTATTTCTGCCTTTTTTGGATTAATACACTGTTTTTTTTTAATAACTTTATCTTTTTCCTTGGTTTATTAGCTATAACTCTTTGTTTTGTTATTTAGTGGCTGCTGTAGGGTTTATAATATAAATCTCTAACATTTTACATTCTACCCTCACGTGATATTATAGCATTTTTATGTATGGTATAAAATCCTTTCTTCCATTCTCCCTTTATGGGCTTTGTGGTATTGTTAGCATACACTTTGTTTTCACATATATTGTAAACCCTACAATATAATACAGTATTTTTTTTTTGCTTAAAAATATGATTATATTTTAAAGACATTTAAATGATAAGGAAAAATTTTATACACATATACATGTAGCTACCATTTCCAATGTTCTTTATCCTGTTATGTAGACCCATGTCTCCATCTGGTATCTTTTTTTTTTCTGCCTGAAACTTCCTGTAATATTTCTTACAGTGTAGGCCTGCTGAAGATGAATTATTTCAGATTTTTGTGTCTGAAGAAGTTTTTATTTCACTTTTGTTTTTGACAGATAGCTTTGCTGAGTATAGTATTCTAGATTGATACAACTCTCTCACTTGTATTGCTCCCAAGGAGAAATCTGCTGTTATCCTTATCTTTGTCCCTTTGAATGTTATGGTCTTTTATCTCTGGATGATTTTATGATTTTCTCTTTATCAATGGTTTTGGGAAATTTTATTTTGATGTGCCTTTAAGAAATTTTATTTTCATATGTTTTTCTTCATGTTTCTTCACCTTTACTTGGTATTCATTGAGTTTCTTGGATATGTGAGTTTATAGTATTCATTAAATTTTTTTAAAAATTTGGACATTATTTCTTCAAATATTTTTTCGAGTCTCCTATTCCCCCTCCTCTCCTTTGGAGTTCCAATGACAGTTATATTAGGCTGTTGGAGTTGTCCCACCACTGATGCTCTGTTAACTTTTTTTTTTTTTTTTTTTTTTTTGAGATGGAGTCTCGCTCTGTCACCCAGGCTGAAGTGCAATGGTGCAATCTCAGCTCACTGCAACTTCTGCCTCCCAGGTTCAAGCGATTCTCCCTCCTTGGCCTCCTGAGTAGCTGGGATTACAGGCACCCATGATCATACCTGGTTAATTTTTGTATTTTTGTGGAGATGGGGTTTCACCATGTTGACCAGCCTGGTCTTGAACTCCTGATCTCAGGTGATCCTCCCTCCTTGGCCTCCCAAAGTGCTGGGATTACAGGTGTGAGCAGCCACCATGCCCAGACAGCTCTGTTAACTTTTGAAACTATTTGTTCTCTCTGCGTATCATTTTAGGTAGTTTCTATACCTCAATTTTCAAGTCCAACGAATCTTTTCTCTCCTGCAATGTCTAGTCTGCCATCACTTCCATCCAGTGTATTTTAATCTCAGGCACTGTAGTTTTCATCTCCAGAAATTCAATTTGGATCATTTATATTTTCCACATTTCTATTTAACTTTTTGAAATATAGAAGAACTCAAAATAAAAACTACTTTGGTGTCCTGCTCTGCTCTGGGGATGGTTTCTACTGATTAATTATTTTCCTCATTATAGGTTGTGTTTTCCTGCCTCTTTCCATGTCTGGTTCAGAACAGACACTATTTCCAGCCCTATGTGAGCATCAGATACTGTTCCCTCTAACATTTTCAGATGATTCTTTCTCCAGCCTTTACATGGCTCTTTTTTGGACTGCCTTTCCCTAGATGACATCACCCTCATTTCCTCCAAATCCAGTATCTGGTGTCCAATATTTTGAAAGGGTCTCTTCCTCACTGGCAAAGCCTGAAGCTTACCAAAACCAGAAAAAGGAAGTAAAAAGTGTGATTCCTACTAAGATGAAATGGAGAAAAGCGCTCAATGGTTTGCTGAAGCCTTCAGTGTGTTACATGCAAAGGAGTGGTTTTGGTATTTGGGAAAGGAAGGTTAAAGAGAGCTGTTTTTATTTATTTCTTCTCAATGAATATGGGATCATCTTTCCATGATTAAAGTCAAGAGGACCTGCAGTATTTGGGACATACATTGCTAGATTAAGCATACATAGATCTCAAACCACTTCAGGCTCAGTAAATTGCAATCTTTTGTTTGTTTTAAACTAAAATGGCCTATTTCCACATTCTCAGAGACACCTAGGATTTTCAGCTGTAACATTCTGTGCTTCTAAGGATCTCAAAATATTTGATAGATGTTTTATTTTATACCTCCTTTATAACTGTGGAGATAGAATTCAAGCTTTCAGCTGCCTTGCAACATTACTATAGGTGATGGGATTAGCACCACAAGATAAGAAGTTGGACAGTCCCATATTTTCTACTCCGGCTCCTGTGCTCCAGGCATGTATTGCCTTTTCCATCTATGTTTGCCCAGCCTACTCTTAAAAATAAACCCAGGCCATTTGCCAAGAGGATTAAAAGGCACTGGGCAGTAAGGATGCCTAAACCATGCAGAATGTGTTGTCCCCTCTTTCTCCTTCCCGGGCTCTTAACCTTTCCTGGCAGCCTGACTTTGTGGGGATTCTCAGAGTTTTGCTACAGGTAAATATTTGTGTTTCTTTTTCATTGCAGATACAGGGAGCCAAGGATGCAAGGATTCCAGGTGAGGGGGACTGCAGCATTGGAAAACATGGTAGAATTTGGGTAAAATTTATCTTCAGATGAAAACAGTACCCTCCTAAGGACTTGTCAGATGATGGTCTGCAAAACAATTATGTTTTCCTCAGTGGCCTGGGGCAGTATTCACATGGGGTTTTTATGGTTCTGGAGTTCCACATGGCCCCGTCTCTTTCCAAAATCACATTCGAATAAATGCACTTCAGAAACTAAAAGTAACTTTAGTAACCCTTCTTTCATTGTATCTCTTAAACATGGGGAATCCCATGTATGATCCTAGGCAACATGGTGTATAATAAATAATATAATAAAAATAATAAATTTTGACTCCTCTCAAATTCTCTCATACTCCAAAGCTGCCCCGTAGCATCTACACCTCTCAATCTGCTCTAAAACTTTCCCTCACATTCAACGTGAGGGTCTTTCCTCATCCGTGATTCTCTTCACTATCACTATTTTCTACCTTGCTACCGCAGCAGAGAATGCCACAGGAGTTACCACACCTCCCAGGCTGCACTAGGAAAGCTGGGAGACCTCGAGGCTTCATACTTCCTTTGCTCTCCACAGAGGGAAGCTGGGAGGACCTCTGGGAATTGCATTTTTTCCCTTGCTCTGAGTGCTTTTCTTGCAAGTCAGTGCAAGGGAGAATTACTAATAATTAAAGCTTTTCTCCCCTATATAGTTAATCAGTAATGGAAAATGCATTTGAGAAAGCTTCCAAATGAACCCCTGGGGTCAGCAATAGTGATAAGAAACGGCCTAAGAGGCTGGGCGGGATCATTAATTGCCAGCCCAGTGGGTGGCCAGAGCTTCCAAAAGGCAGATCTCTAAGGGAAGACTTGGGGGATGGCTCTGGTCAAGGCAGAAGTAGAAATGTGTGGTTCAGACTCCCTGGCACCCCTTTAGGAAAATTCAGGCTTGCTTGTAGGTCTCTTACAAATGCTTCAGTGGCACCTGGAGTGGTTCAGACTTAGGGGACAGATGGGACATGTTGATGAGGCATTACCCAGTGGCTAGGGATGGCCAGATGCTTACAGCTGGGCTGAGGATAGGAGCTCGGAGATCAGAAAGGGGCAGTGTGAATCAGGGAAGCAGACTGTCAGCAATGGGGGCAACTAGTAAGTGGTCATTGTCTATAAATCTAGAAGAAGGCACTGGGGGACTAGGGTCCCAGTAACTGGGACTTATGGGCAATACTGGAAAGATCAGGGTGAATATTTTGTCCTAGAAGAATGGAGATCCTGGTCATGAGAGGCACCTGATGCAGAGGAATTAGATAAGGATGCAGTTATCAGAAAAGAGACCTAAATCAAGGTGACGGGTCACAGGGAACAAGACAGAGCCTTACTGTTAGACTCGAGAGATAAGATCAGTCCTGGACTATCAGAAAACTCAGTGCAAATGAACCCTTGAAGTACAAAGTATAAGCACCCAAGGTGCCTTTTAGGAGAGGCTGCTGGACACTGGTTAGAGCATGGAGTAAATGAGAATCCTGGCTCTTTGACCTCCCCTCCACCTGGGAAATGTTACCTCATCTCTCCCAGTCCAGTTTCCTTATCTCTGAAAGGGTGTCAGTAATTCCTACCTACGGAGTAGTTATAGACATTCTGATACTTGGTAATGCAGAATGGGGTTGGAAAACCTGCCAGCTCTTAACACTATGCTTGATACTACCAAGTGGGATTTCATTCTCCAGAGCACTTGATCCTACTGAGCTGGCCTTGATGCTGCAGTTCAGGGTCGTAAAACATGTCGGCTCCCCTCCTCCTCCTCCCACTCCACCACTATCATCATCATGTCTCATCCACCCATTCAGATCAGGAATGGCCCCAGAGCCTGGGTGTGGAGTCTGCAGATGCGTGTTGGGGACATGCTGGCATGACATGCAGACACATGTACAAACACGATGGCCCCAAATTACTCGAATATGTTTGTCAGTCAGTGGTTTGGCACTGGAAATCCCTGTCCATAAAAGCGATATTATGAACAATGGTTTGGTTCCCAGATTGGCCTACAGTGCCTTTCTTGCTGAGGGTAAAGAGGGTAAGCATAGCGCCACCATGAGGTGGGGATCCCATCTGCATTCTTGCTTTTAGGGCTGACCTTTAGCGCCGAGGACTTGATATAGGGAAGTTGTGGGAATCCACTCGGAGCTAAGGGGAGCTCTAAAAGCCACACAAAAGCTCTCCCAGGCCCACATTTCTCTTGGTTCCATACTGTGACCAGCTCCTGGTGAGCTGCAATAAGACCCCCAGAGTGGAAGCCCAGATTTTCCAGGATTGAGAGTGGGGGATAAGGGAGTGTCTGAACCTTCCTTGCTGGTACCCGTTATCCTCTCTCTTCTCCACTGCTCCTGCAGAAGCCCCTTCAGTGAGTGAGAGCATCTGTTCCTGCCATTTGCCAGCTGTTGTAAGAGAATTAAAAGTCTCATATGAAGCTATGATAACAATTTAATGATGAGCCTGTGAATTAGAGCATAACAGCAGAATTGCCGCTTCATTTTCGGGCTTAGATGAGTGGAGCTGACTTTATCATGCCTGACCACGCAATGAGCCATGCAATGCTCCTCCGTGGATGAGGCAGGTGAAATTCTCCAGGAGGGGGGCGAGAGTAGGAAGAGCAATATCAAACTTGATCAGGTGATACTGAACCAGAGGAGAGGTAACAGAATCTGATGCTCAGATAACATGGGATCTGCAGCAATATCCAACTCATCACGAGTTGTTGGAGAAAGAGGAGGTTTAATTAATGGATTTTTTTAGACAACTGAAAGCAAATGCTTTTTCCCAAAAATGGAAACTTCTAAAAGCACATTCATCATTGTTCCATGCTGTAATGGAGTTGTGTCCTGAGGAGCTTTTGAGGCATGTAAGGCTATTTGCCCTGGCACTAGATGACCCCCTCCTAATATGTTTTTCTATTTGGGGACTGTTCTCTCTCACCCTCTTGCTGTCTTTTGCTGCCAGCTACCACTTATCAGTGTGTCATCTCTCAGCATTTCCCCACTCTGCTTGCCTGTCTTTTTAACTCTACAGGAACTGAAGGTTACCAGGGAAAACCAGAAAATCAACCTGCTAGAGCATAACCTTACATCTCACTGCATTCTAAGGCAATTGAGTTGGATTAAGGTGGATCTTCACCTTGATTTCCTCTATATTTATTTATTTCCCCTCTATTTGCCATCACTGCCACCCATATTCTCAAAACACACAGAAACACACACACACACACACACACACACTCATTGAAGACCAAGGCCCTGATTCATATCTTTTTTCTCCATCTCTAAACCTGTCATTACTGCCTTTAGATCTAATCCATCAGGGTTCCTACCCTGGGCCCCATGTTTTAGAGGACCCTGCTCTCTAAGAGACAAGAAATCTAAGGGGCCAAGGGAAGAGTCTCACAGACAGCTCATGCCCCCTCTTTCAAAGCTATGTTCTAGGACCTTGAAAGTGCCTGCCCCATGTGGCCCTCGGCCGACTTCCAGGGACTCCTCCACAGGTCTGTCCTCCAGAGGGTGAGCAGTGCTACTGGTGTGTGCACTCCTAGGGGCATCCAAGTAGCTACTGGATGGGAAGGTGTGAGTGGAGCTTGGATGTTCAAGCCCATCCCACCTACCCTGTCCTCCTTGTTCCACATCTCAGAATAGATTGGGGTGGGTGTGGGAAAAGAAGGCAGGCACCTCCATTTGTACTCTTGCAGAGGCTACACAAATCTTAGGGGCAGACTGAATCTCCATTTAATTCTGGGACATGTCAGTGCCTTTGTGGATGGTCCATTCAACACACTACCAGCCTTATGAGTTCTTGACTTGCTCAATTCTAAGCACCTTCACCTGCACTCCAGATCTTAACATTGCACTCCAGAAATTCACAAGTAGTCCTGAATTCACTGGTATTAAGTATATCAAATATAATTTTCTGACTCAGATCATTCCCCCCCAGCATCTGTCATCTTAGAGACACTGAGCCTAGGAATCTAGGCCTCTCTTCCTTTCAAAATCTGGATCCTCCCTCCTTTTCCCTCCCATCCCTGTACCTCTACCCTTTGGGGACACCAGCTGCTCCTTCTGTGATATCCAACTTCACCTCTTTGATGAGCTTAGAGACCTTAAAACCACAAAGGCCTCTATAAGGAATATCTGTAAGATAGCTTCTCTTCTCTACCTAAAATAACACAAAAATCAGAGAGAGAGAGAAGAGAGCAGCACAAAGGTAAGGAAGAAATCCTTTTCACATCTCCACAGATCTTTCAAAGGCCACCCAACCACCTGTGGGCTCTCCATTATTCAGAGGGTTTCCACTTGTGGTTCAGTCTACTTGGACATCCTGCTCCATTTCTCAGTTCTGTGCACCCACCTTTCATTACTTGGAGCAAGCCTCTGCCACCTCTCTTCTTGAATGTCATGACAGTGCCTCATCTGACCTTTGCTCTTTAAGCCCGTGCTTCCTGCTGCACAAGACGCAAATCAGATTGCCTCATCCTCTCGCTTAAACCCTTTCCCTGCACCCCCCTCCATGCAGAAGAGGGCCCCCACTCCCCGGTGGGGGTGTCAGGTCATCCATGACCTGGCCTCTCCATGTCTACAGCTTCATCTCCCATCATTCCCAGCCCCTGCAACATCAAATCATATGTGATGGTCCTCCCACACCAATCATGCCAATACATGCTTTCATAGCTTTGTTCATGCTATTCCTCTGCCTAGACTGTGCTTGCCACCACCCCACCCCTTCAGTTCCCACCCCCTTCACATGCCTACTGTCCCTTGACATAGCTTAGGTATCACACCTTCCAACCCTGCTCTTACCTCCTTGCAAAGGCTATGCTGGGGCCCCTCTACTGGGCTCCCACAGAACTGATTAAGCCCCTGTGTCTTAGAATGTACCACATTGCACTGAAATTATCCACTGAAGTGTCTTTATGTGCCTTTAAGTGCCTTGAGAGTCCCCACTGCACCAAGCACTCAATATATGTCTGCTGAACCAATCTGAACTGAGAAAAGCAGGTGTATTTCTGTAATACTTATTTCCTTACTAATGACTCACTCAAGTAAAGATACTCACCTAGAGGTCTATTTGCTTGTTTCTGGGTTTTGCTATGGCTGCTGCTTCTATGGCTGAAGTCTAACTGCTAGTTGATCCATTTCAATCAGTTAATCATTATGTATTTATTATCTACTATGTGCTGAGCACTGTGAACAGTTATAATCAGAAATACAAAACATAGTCCTTGCCTTTAAGGAGATTATAACTTTGATCATTTTCCTGGAAATTAAAAATAATATAATTTGCCACAGAGCAAAAAAAGAAGGACATGAAAAATATTCTTTTCCTTTTTACTATCTAAAAATGTTTGATTATCAGCTCACCCAAGGTTCCCAACCACAGGGGTCTGGGTTTTGTTCAGCAGCCATGATCTGCTTGAGAGGCCTGAGAAAAATCAAATAAGGACAAAGTATTGTAGGGCAATGTATATTTTTGGGCAATAAAAAGGCTCTAGAAGTCAGAAAGCAACTACAGACCAAAGCGGGGAAAAGTGAGGACCTTTTTTTTTTTTTAATTTGGAAAAAAAATTGGAGTGACCTCCTGGATTTTGTGGAACGAGTTTGCTTCCATAGCAGCCAGCTTTGTAGCCCTATGTCATTTGTTCTTAAACAGGGGTGATTTTGTCCCCCAGGGGATATTTGGCAATGCCTGGAGATGTTTTTGGCTGTCACAATCTGGGAGGGGGTAGCCTACTGGCATCTGTCCAATGGATCGAGGCCAGAGATGCTGCTAAACATCCTACAATGACCAGAACAGTCCCCATGACAAAGAATCCTTCAGCCCAAAATGCCAATAAGGCCAGTGTTGAGAAACTCTGCCCTGTGTTACAGGATGGGACTGACACTAGCTGCATTCCAGCATCCCACAAAAATAACCAAATGCAATAATGGCTCTTGACAGTCACAAGCTTAACCCCTGGGTGCCTCTGACTCATGCATAAGGACAAAGCTGGGACTTTGACAGAGGCCGGAACAGAGCACTCTTGGATGATTTTTATGCTATAATTAGTTTTAAAATACTCTTACCTTTCTCTCCCTTCCTTGCTCCCAGCTGCGTTTCTTTATTTTAAAAGAAGGAAGTTAAATAAACAAGAACAACTCCCAAAAGACCCTTTATTTTTATCATTGGCGTTTTCCCCCTTTTTTCTTTGCCCATGAGGTAAAACACAAAATAATGGAGAAAGAACATCATCAAGGCTGCTGCTAAGATTAGTGGTGGCTCCTGGAGCCTTGCTTAGGCGACCTACTCAGAGAGTCAAACACCTCAAACACAGATGCAGTGCACAGATGGAATATGATCATCATAATTTGTTCATTGTGCTTTCTCCCCAGGGGTATTTCTGGGTTACTTATTTATTTAAACACAGTGGTATATGTTTGAAGTAAGAATATCCCAATCCATATTGTTCTCTTTTCCCCTGTGAGGGTCATGTTTCTTCTGTCAATAACACAGGCTCTGTTTTCCTTGAGCCCCAAATTACACTTCCTCGTAAGAGATGAAAATGCCACAATTTCCTTGAGGTCTTTACTCCCCATGATTCTGCTAATGACTAGGGTAAAATTGAGAAGTTCAGGAAAAGGAAATCTCTCCTTCCATCAAAGTGGGTAAACAAACTAAGGGAAAACAAGAAGCTAAATTATGTAGACGGTTTAAAACATGTCCCATAAATCTGGAAGCTAGCCAAGACCCCAAGTGTGACCTCCTTGCCTGTCTACCCAAATAGCCCCACAAGCTACACTCAGCACCTGTTACATGGACCCAGAAATAGGTGTGTGTGTGGTGGGGGGGTGAGGGGATACTGCAGATCAGAGATCAGGAAAGGGTTTTGTCAGCATTGCCATGATGACAAAACCTTTTATCTTGGCCACAGCTGCCAAAACCCTTTCACCAGTTTGCTGTGGATTTTGTTTCCCAGCATTGGAAAGATGTTGTGCAAATGCTATCAAGCCTCGGTAGTATCATCTCACCTTGTGTCTCCTTCTTCCCCTTCAGGCTTATCTGTACCCATCTACTTGGGATATTTCACATTAGCACACTAGTTCACATCTCCAAGCCCTTGTGCATAATGTCCCATTGGTCTGAAACACTTTCTGTATCTGTCCATCTGGGAGAACGCCTATTGACCTTCAAAACCTTGCTAAGACAACACTTCTATGAACATTTTCCTAATTTACAATATCCTCCCCTTTCCCCACACACATTTCTGTGTCCATTTAATAGGTGTTGTTGGTACCTCACTCATATCCCCTGGGACTACCCCAGACACCATCTGGAGACCAAGTGAACAATTCCTGTCCATGTCTATGGCTTCATTTCTCAAGCATTTCTGTCTTGACTTGAGGGCTTTCTCTGACCACAGGAGCATGTCATCTCTACATGGGGTAGGCAAAAGTGCCAGGGAGTTAATGCCTCAGAAGCAACTGTTAACCAGTGAGGGACAGGAATTCATTGATGAACACCCCAGCTTCCTTGCTCCACAATGGGACAACTCCAAAGGCTGCCCTCCACGTGTCTGAGAGGGCTGTCAGTGGGACTAAGTGCCAGTTGCCCACAGTGTTCACCTACTGATCAATATACTCCCCATTGGCTCCTCCTTCCTCACTGTTTCACTTTCTCACTCCCTCATTGTGCTTCCTTGGGTCACCTCCCAAATAAATGAATGGCATCCACATCCCTATTTCAGGGTCTCCTTTTGGGGGAAATCTGTACAAACTTCCATGGTCCTGTCTTTGCTCTGTGTTCTATCTGTTTCTGTGTGTCTAGGATAGCTCCTTTGAGGATAGGCACTATTTGTTAGTCATTTTTATTTATCCCTAGTGCCTAAAACACAGTGGACTCTCCATAAATGCTTATTGAAGTGAACCAAAGGGAAGACTGAGAAACTTATGGGACCATCTGCAGAAGACCTTTAGGGGTGAACCAGTGAGCACAGGGATGAAGAGGAGAAAGAAGTTGTTTAGATAAACTGTGTTGTGAGGGAAAACAGGATTAATTAATGGGGATTGAATAACTCTCAGAAACAGCAATTAGCAAATGCATCTGCAGAGGGGAATTTGTCAAAGCAGACAATAGTGTGATAAATGAATGAATGGTGGACTGTGGAGTGGGATAGTGTCCACGCTGGGATTTCAGTGCCCCAGAAAAAGGGATTTCCAGCTGAACCAAAGATGTGGACGAGGCTAAACAGAGTCAGGGTGAAGGGGTGACTTGGCTCCTTCTGGGGACAAAACTCCTTGGGATGGTTGAGCCCCAGATTGATGTACCAAATGACACCAAGGTTTAGCCACTCAAGGCTTGCCACCTACTTGCGTATACTTACTGCTTAGCACTGAATATTGCTAAGAGATGCAATATGAGAGATGCAGCTAAGCATATGCTGGGCTGCAGACCCATCGTGAAGGAGTCAGTGGAGACAAGATAGGGGAGAAAGACTATGTTCTAGAGACAATGTGCCCCAGGTTCCCTGAGGGAGGAAGCAGACAGCCCCAGGAGCAGAAGTCTAGGTGTCTCTCTGGATGTCGTACATTGTTTCATCACAATGCTACATCTTTCCTAATTTTTTCTCTTTGCATCCTTCATTTTCTTCCATTTGTGATGATGTGATCCTAATGAAAAGCCTCAGCTGATGTGAATGGACAGGTGATGTGAAACACAGTATTCAATTCCACAAATGTTTATTGACAGCCTACTAGGGCCAGGCCCTGCACCAAGGACTAAGCTTGAAGTGGGTAAACATAGAATCCTTGCCACTATTTGGTAGGACCATATTTGTAATCCTGCTAAATATGCCATCTATCTGTCTATCTATCTATCTATCTATCTATCTATCTATCTTCTATCTAATAGCACATTTTCCAGAAGAGAAGAGCACTGTTAATTCCACAGAGGGGACAGGACAGGGACAGCTTTAGAGGCAGAATGAGGTTGGAGTCAACTTTTGAAGCAAAGCAGGGATTTCTTCAGGAAGTGAAGACAGAGTAGGCAATCCAGATATTCATTCATTTGTTCATTTGGTCACTTTCTTTACTGGACATTTATTAAGTTGCTACGGTGTGGCAGGTATTGGGGCAACAATAGTGAATAAAATGACAGTCCTACCATTTAGGGAATGCAGAATCCAGTGTTAGAAGCTGGCAAGAGCCAGGCCATGACCACACAGTGGGACAAGAACAACAATGAGTAGCTGGCATGATGTGTGTGGCACTCTTTATGGCCCCGCATACTTCCAGCCTGGAAAACATTTGTAGGGGCAAGAGTCAAGGATGGTGTCCTAGGGGAGATGACATCCCAGCTGAGGCCTAAAGGTTGAGTAGCCGTTGTCCATGTGAGACTAAAGCAGAACATTCTAGGCAAAAGGGCCTTTTCATGCAAATGCTGAGAGGTGAAGAGGCCCATTTAGGAGGATAGTGAGAGATGAGGCTGGAGAAGTAAGCTGGGATGAGGTCATGAGGGCTGTTTGAAGGAATCTGGACTTTATTCCTATGGCAAGGGGAAATTATTGAGAAGCCTTAAGCATGGGCATGCCATGTTCAGGCTTGCATTTTAGAAAGATCATTCTGGCTACTGAGTAGAGGATGGTTTGCAGGGGAGAAGGAAGATGAGTTCGAAGGTGGCTACAGTAATTCAGGTGAGAAATGATGAGGGCCTAGAAATGGGTGGTAACAGCAGGTAGGGATGCAGAGAAATGACCCAAGTAGCACTTGCACACGCCTATAGGTACCAAAGGATGCAGTGGAGCTGAGAGATCCCACATAAGGTGGTCATAGCCCAGAGTAGAGAGCAGAAATGGATGGGAACTGAGGCTAGAGTCAAATGTTGGGACCTCCAATGCTGCACTGAGAAGTCTGGAATTCACTCCAGAAGCAACAGTAAGCCGTTGAAGGCTTGAAGGAAAAGAAGATTATAACTCTGGTATCCTGAAAGGATAGGTTGGCAACAGAAGAAACGTTGCCATTTTGGTTAATGTAACAGTCTAGATGCAAACCTTGAGCCAAGTTGTTGAATCTTTCTCAGCCTGTCAGATGGTATCTGTACCTCATCTGTAAAGTGGACATAGTAGTCTTTAAAATGGGTAAAATGGGTAAAAATCTATTTTATAAGACTCAAGAGGATTAGGAAAATTCATGAGTTAATGATTTAATGAGTTAATGTAAAATGATTAAGATCATGTGTGATACATAGTCTATTAATCAGAGTCCTCTGGAGAAACAGAACCAACAGGCTATGTCTGTATATATGGTCTTGGCTCTGTGGAGGCTGAAAACTCTCAGGAGGGACCATCTGCACACTGGAGACCTGGGAAAGTTGGTGGTGTCATTCAAAGGCCTGAAAGCTGGAGGGTAGGTGGTGTAGGTTCCAGTCCAGACCTGAAGGCCTGAGAACCAAGAGCACTATGTCCCAGCTCAACAGTCAGGCAGAGAGCATATTCCATCTTCCTCTTTTTTGTTCTATTCAGTCCCTCAACAGATGAGATGTGACCTACCCACATTAAGGAGGGCCATCTGCTTTACCAGTTCAAATGCTCATCTCTTCCGCAAACACCCCCTAGATAGACACACCCTGGAATAATGTTTAACTGTGGCCCAGTCTGAGCATCCTGCGGCCCAGGCAAGTTGATGCATAAAATTAACCATCACACATAGTAAACACTGGTGTTAGCTTTATTTGTTTACTAATTGTCGTGAGGATTAAATTAAATAAAGTATATAAAATTATCAGCAGTCATGGTCCATACACATTAATCAATAAATAATAAGTATTGCTATTAGTTTTATTATTTTGTTATTAGTGTTGAGGTTATGAAGTTGGGCTATGACCCTGGAGAGCCAGAAGAGTGAATCATGTCAGCAATGTCATGCTGAATATAAATCTTGATTTAAAAACACTCCCCAAAAATAAAAGAGAGAGAAGGGCTCTCTTTTCATTATATCAGGGCAGCTGGATGTAAGAAAGCTGGTGAATTTATTCTGAAATATTATGATAAGATTAAGAAAAATGGGCATATGGTGAGAATTATTTGATAGGTTTCAAACATCTCCAATTCCTATATTTGAGTATCCTAAAAAAAAATTTATGCACAGACTGTATTGTCAGTACAAATATTTGCAAAAGTCAGTTACTTCATTCCAGACTAGATTCTTTTTGTTATATGAAAGTCTCAGAGCTTGCCCTTTCTAGGTCACTGAGACATAAAATTGGCTTTTTTTTTTTTCCTTTACCTACACACAGAAGGGTGTTTACCCTAAAAATCAAACAAAGCAGAAGATGTGCAGTATTTGAAATCTCTGGCTCCACACAAGGAGAGCCTCTGACAGCAGCTCTGCAGCCGACCTTAGGAATTGCCACCATGCTGTGGAAGTCTGCACCTTCCAGAGTGACGCAAGGACTGTGATCCAGGTTTTGGGACATTCCTCACCAAAGACCATGTTAGAGGGACAAGCCAGGGTAAACTCTCATCTCCTGCACAAAATACGCAAACGCACAAGAACGAGAGCTTCTCTTGCATCATGTCAGAACACCAGGAATTTTTACGAGACAATTTTGAAGGCTTTAGCTGGGCGCAGTATTGAAAACCCCCCACAGGACTGATTGCAGAGTGAACACCCTGATCAAGATGGTGTCTTAAACTCCATGAACTTTCCCAGTGGGTAACAAAGCAATAAGTAATACTTGTGCAACCCTGTGAAATTATTTTCCTTTCTACGCTCCCTGGTTACTCATGTTCTCCGTACACTTGAGAACAAAATGGTGACCATTAGGCTGTGTTTACTCAGCAAGTGCTGGTGTCCTTAGGAGCCTTTCTAGCCCAATAGTCTGTGATCTTTTGAGAGCTGGCTCCAAACTGGCCCCAGGAAGGATCTTATTACTTTTCCAAAACACTGGGAATCATCATTTAGACACAAAGGTTAGAAGCTGCCTCAATCGTCCAGTTAAAAGCAAACAGAGCTATGTGGTTAGGACAGAGGTTGATTTCCCATTGCTCCCTCTGTATTGTGGTCTGTACAAGAACTTGGTACTACCTAAATCTGTTGAGATCCATGCTGAATAAATAGGATGAGTTTTTAAATATGCCCATTTTTTGACCCTAGACTTGTCAATGCAATATCAACCTCAGATAACTTGATACTAAGATCGTCTGGGGCCCAGTGTGGTGGTCCACACCTATAATCCCAGCACTTTGGAAGGCTGAGGCAGGAGGATCCCTTGAGCCCAGTAGTTCAAGACAAGCCTGGGCAACACAGTGAGACCCTGTCTCAATAATAAATAGATAGATAGATGACAGATGATAGATAGATAATCTGGGTATATGCACTCTTGTTTTTTGTTTTTTGTTTTTTTTTCCTTTCTCTTTCTCTTCTGTTTTGGAAATGATGGTTTTGAATTTCAGTGAGCTAGAGGAAAGATGAGTGAGAAGACATTTGGAGCACCCACAGCCAATGTGAAGTTTCTAAGTTCACATTCCCTCTTCATGCCCCATTCAGATTGATTCATGAGCACACAGAAGCCTGCTGACCATATCCACAGTGCATCTAAAACCACATTTGAATGGTGTTTCTTGCTGTGGTTTTGTTTGTCTGTTTGTTTGTTTGTTTGAGACAGGGCCTTGCTCTGTCATTTAAGTTGGAGTGCAGTGGCACAATCATAGCTCACCGCAACCTCGAACCCCTGGACTCAAGAGATCCTTCTGCCCTAGCCTCCCAAAGGAGTAGTTAGGACTACAGGTGCATGCGTCACCATGCCCAGCTAATTTTTGTGTTTTTTATAGAGCTGGGTCTCATCATGTTGCCCGGGCTGATCTTGAACTCCTGGCCTCAAGTAATCCACCTGCCTAAGCCTCCCAAAACACTGGGATTATAGGGTGAATCACTGCATCTGGCCTGTTCCAATTTCTTTACATTTTGTTTCCTCAGTGACTTATGGACTGAGCCTCTCAGGATGGCTTACAGGATTCAAGAGATAGCAAACCTATTATTTAGTTAAGATATTGATTCTGTGGAGTAAATCAGACTAGCAATGAAAGAGGAAAAAAATATAGGATGCTGTTGGTTGGTGAGGAGGAGTTGTGCTGTTGGACTTTATTGTGAAGATTCCATGCAAACATACTCCAGTGCGCTGGCAGTGAGTTTTGTGTCAATTCTATTATCTCTCATCATGCAATTGTGGGTAAGTAGTTTAAATGGAAACATCTTGGGCTGGACAGAGAATGGTTTTTGGAGTCAGACAGATCTGAGTTTAAATCCTGGCTCTGCTACTTAAATAGATAGTGATCTTGGGCAGGTTAATTACCCTTTCTGAGCCAGTTTCCTCATCAGTCAAATGGAGAGGGTAATCTTACCTCATATGTTTTATGAAAGATAAAAGAGATGATGTGTGTGAAATGCATTTCACTTCCTCCTGTCTTCTTTTTTCCAGCTTTGAAAAATCAATTACACCTACCATCTATTTGTCCAACAGCCTCTTGGGAAGATTAGATATTGCCTAGAAACCAGCTTTAGTGAGTAAAATAAATTAGTTCACAAAATTATGGTGATTAAAAATTAAGTAATGCGAATGCCCAGGGGCCTGAGGAATGGGTGACAGTCCCCGTATTTTGTGAAATGCATTTTTATAGGGAAAGGTTTGAGGACAAGTAAGCTGTGTCTAAGAATGACTTTTGTAGCACTTGCTTTCAGTTACTAGGTCAAATTTTCTGATTTCTAAGGCTTCGCGATTATACGTGGGAGCAGATATTCAAATACAGTGACTTTGGGGACCTGTGTCATAAAACACATATGTTATCAAGTTAAAATTTCTTATTTGGCATTGTTCCATAGAGAATCCCTAATTATTTGGTTCAGGGATCTTTATATACCAAAGAAACAATATGTGTGCATGTGCATTTAGGGAGGAAAAGAGCTCTGTTTGTAGTGAATTTCACAAATGCCTTAAAATTAGATAAACTTAAAAAAAAAATCCAAGTGACCTTTTCACAGACACAATTACAGGTGTACAAAAGTTTTAGTAGAGTCCAAGAAATTTTGCAGAACTTTTCTTTCTTTTGTCATCAAGGACCAAGACTATAACACTTTTTCTTCTACTGAAGATTAATATTTCAAAGGATTTCTCTTCAAGGGTAAAGCTCACAGAAATATCAACTTCTAGGATGAAAGAGGACTCTTTTATTCTGAGGAAAAAATGTGCATTCTTCATTATGCAGCAGGAGGCCTGGCTGTCTTGCAATGCTGTCCCCAGGGGCATCCCCAGGATAATCTCCACAGTGAGACTCTACAATGTGAAGTTCCAACATGGCTCTTGTTTATGCAAAATTTATTTTTGCTGGAAACTAGCAAAGTGCCAGGAACTTTGAAGATTTGTAGAGTTTATGGTTGTCCAAATGCACATATACTTTACAATTAAAGGCATACTATTAAATAACTTTTTAGATCTTATCCTTACTACTTTTTAGAAAGCTCCCTGATTTATCCTTTCAAAGAATGGATCAGTTGTTGCATAAAACTAACTTAAAATGCAAAAGTTTTCCAAGTTTACTACGACCCTTAATTTTTAAGACCGCTACATCACTTTGTTAACCAAAGTGAAAATTCTAGAAGGCTTGAGAACTCAGTGCTAATAAGTAAGTTTAAATCCTTCCTATTGTCAAAAAGTGGCACACACCAGGCTTTTATACTTTAAACACATTGAACAATTTTTTTTGTCTCAACTTCTTCTTGTTGTTTCAATAAGATAATACAGGTAAACATCCTAGCACGTATCCAGTAAAAGTTATCTTTGTTAATAAAAATTCCACTTATCTAGCTGAAAAGTCCCTTGGGTGAAAGGCCAAACCCAATAAGATATTTCTGTAATGGAAAAACAAGGCCAACAGGATCAGCGCAAATCACAGAATTTGTGGTCTTAGACTTGACCTGCTGCAGCTCTACTTAAGTCAGTGTTCCTCAACATGCTTGATCTCCACCACCAAGCATCTTTTTCAGAATATGACATTCTTGTTTCAAAGCCCCAGTGCTGAGATTTATTGGGGAGTTGGGAGTTTGCATCTCAACTAAGGGGCCTCTATCATAACATAACAGTGTTGAGGAATGGGATTTATCATCCCCTAGAGAGCCTTAATTATTTGGCTACAACATCATTCTTATTAACTGGAATGAAAACTCTGGATGTTTTTGAGAACTCAGTAGTAATCATGTAGGATATACTGACATCTGGTGGCATTGATTAAGCAAATCTTACAAATTAATAAGTAGCACTGTAATTAAAATCATTGACTGAGTTGTTTTTAAATATTCATAACTCTTTTGGAGTTTTTCTAATCTCTATTTTAAAAGACTTTCATATCCCCCTATAATATTGAACAGCTAGCCTAGTCCATTCGTGTAAGCATTCAGTAAAAAGCTCTATTTTAACTCAAGTACTTAATCCTAGATTAATAACAATAGCTACAAACTATTGGCTAACTTAGAGCTCCATTTTAATAACATGGTCTAAACAATAATCAATTTTTCTGATTTTTAAAGAGTTTGTTTTGTTTTCAAGGAACACTTTAACATGGAATAAATGTGATTCTTCTAGTTTCCTGCTTAAAAGCCAAGAGTGGAGAGCTGCCTACCATAAAAATGGGGTGTGGTGTGTACAATTTCATGCTACTAAATCATTTGACTTTTCAAAAATACATCTAATCAAATCTAGGAGAGAATTACCACTGTCTCTATATTAGCATGACTCCAGAGTTGTCCATCAAGAGAGGTAAAACAATAGTTTCCACGCTGCTTTTCAGAGTGAAAAATGAAGACAGATTTTTTTACTTGTCCAAAGTCAGTGTCAAGTCCATGAATAGAATGTGGGAGTTGCTAAATCCTGGGTCTTGCCACCTTTTGATGTGTGTTTCCATTTAAGATGAGTGACATGTAGTGAGTTGTCATAGTTTTAAATAGATCTCTGTAAGGTCTGGCTTTTGCATCAAATTCTGGACTAAAATCATGTTTAAATTTTGTTTTCTCTCATCTTTTCCTGGTTTTGATTATTTTTTAAGAGTAGTTGATGGTCTCATGACACAAGCCTTCTCTTTTGTGTTTTGTGTTTCGTGTTTTGAATTTTATGTGAAATTGTGGGTTTGATCTTTGACCCCTGTTTACTCTAATACTGATTTGCCACTAATTTGATAGCAAGCCATAGGGATCTACTGTAAACACGCTGCTCACTTTACATGGCTCTGTTTGACTCTTAAGTGAAGAAATATGTGTGTGGAATATAATTGAGAGGCTCTTGCAGGAGTAATAAAAACCACATAAGTTTTCGACTTCCCAGGTAGCACTCAGATTAATATAATCGCTTTCTGTGATGGAAGGACCTAGTAAATTGAGAGGAAGTCATCAATGTAAACAGGTATAACCTAGCATTTAGTTTTAGTTTGGTCAATAAACTCATCCAGAAACATAGAAAAAAGGTATAGACCACATAGCCCTGCCTAAGCTGCCTGGGGCTCTGAACTCAGAACTCTGATTACAGGTGTGACCAGCATGGGAGGCGAGATCAGCCCTGAATCATTTCATGCCCTGATCCTTGAGGGTCAGGGCAACTGGGAAGGAAATCACAACACAAAGAAGTGGTGGGGATGGAGAGGGAACCATTGGCTGAGTGAGAGTGCAAAAAAGAGGGCATCAGGTGGGCTTAGGCAAAACTGCACTGCAAGAGGCCCCTGACCTGTGAGGGATACATCCCTGAATTTATTTCCCATTGACCAGACCTTCCAAAGGCAACTATGCTTAGTCCTTTTTTTTTTTTTTTTTTTTTGAGATGTAGTTTTGTTCTTTTTGCCCAGGCTGGAGTGCAATGGCGTGATCTCGGCTCACTGCAACCTCCGCCTCCCAGGTTCAAGTGATTCTCCTGCCTCTGCCTCCCAAGTAGCTGGGATTATAGGTGCCCACCAACACACCTGGCCAATTTTTTGCATTTTTAGTAGAGACAGTGCTTCACCAGTTTGGCCAGGCTGGTCTCAAACTCCTGACCTCAGGTGATACACCTGCCTCAGCCTCCCAAAGTTCTGGGATTACAGGCGAGAGCCACCACACCCGAGCAACTGTGTTTAGTTCTTAATCCCACAGCTGAAGAAATGAGAAGATCTTGGAGACTCTCCAAGGCAGGGTTTGCCTTGTCACAGATGCACCTTTGGATACAGGCCAGGGAAGTATAGAGCAGTGCTGGCCTTAGGAAGAGAGGCTATGGTAAGACCCATGTTTTGAGAGGAAAACACTGTCTTTCTCTTTCTCCCCATTAGGCCAAATGCCTGGGATTTGCTGACCTGAGAAGGAAAAGGTACAAAAGAATTCTCTTGTCAATGTATATTCCAAGTCTTAATTTCTTGTGGGTAGGTTTACGTTATGCCCAGTTTAAGATCAGTCAGCCCTTATGACTCTGGGCATCAGCTAAACATGGAGCATCAGTTGTTGCCCTTGGAATACTTCGATTCAATAGAAAAGAATTTGCTGTTAGAAACACATTTGTGGTATTCAACTGGTCTCTGTTTTTCAGTTTCATCTCATTTCTCTTAATCATATTCAGAGATTGCATGAGAATGAAATCATTTGTTTGTCCAACAAATATGTATTGAGGCCCTGCCTTCTTTATGCACTATGCAAGACATCGAAGGAGAAAAGACATGTAGAGTACTTAGGTACTCCCTCAAAGAGCATGCATTTCTACTGGAGACATGGAACATACACACTTGCAAAGTTCAAAAGCAATTCAAGAGTCTCACTGTGCAATAGAAATATCCAGCAGACAGGAGATGCTGCAAAGCATGGTAGGACTCTGAGGAAAAGGAGTGGGGTCAATTAAAAAAGAGTTCAGAGGAGAAGACGAGCACTGAAGACTGGAGTTCAGGAAAGGTTTGCTAGTAGAGATGGCAATTGAACTAGAAGGGTGGCATTCCATGTAGAGAACGGGACTACATTCCATGTAGAGAAGGGCATTCCATGTGGTGCAGGAGACGCAAGTTCCAGCCCTGACTCAGTGGCTTGCTGGTGCATGAACTTTAACCAGTCTATTGCATTAGTTGTAACTGAGCTTACGTGTCTTTAAAATGGGAACACTCATGCCTCCCCTGACTTGCATGAGCAGTACTGTAAAGATCAGATGAGATAACAGGCATGAAAATGGTTTGTGATACCAGTGTAAGAGACAGATTAAAGAATGCCTGAAATGCCAGCCTGGGTTTGACTTTAATCCTTTAAGTAATAAGAAGTCGCTGAAGATTTTTGAAGGAGGGAGTGAATGACATGATGAACAAGGTGTAAGGAACCAAATTCCCCTCTCTAACTCCCTCCTGTAGCCTGGCAATCAGTCTGTCTTTTCTGCTGACAATTCCTTGTGATGTCTATTCAACATCTCCTGTAGACGCTGGGAAGAAAATCCATCCCAGCCCTGGAGAAGAGCTGTGCACGCCTTGAAGTAATCATGCTACATAAATCAAAGGCCTTGCTACAGCTCAGTCCTCCCATTCACTTAAGCATATCTATTGTTTCTGGAACTTCTTCCAATTTATTCACATTTCAAGATGCCTCATACTGTGTACAGAGCATTCTTGTACTGTATCACCAGAAAGCATCCTTGTTTTATGATGTGCTATCTTTGGCTAGGCAGCCTTAAACATCATTAGCCCCCTCCCCATTTTGCTGCTTTGCTGAATTCAAACACACTTCCAAGCCCTTATAATCGTTTAAATATTATCCTAACCTTTTGAGGTATATTTCTGAATATATTTACTTTTTCTTATATTTGAATTTTACTTTAATGACTGAGCTACTAAATTTATGATATTACAGATACTACAGAGCTTAGCTTAGCGATGAATCATTTTGCTGCAGCAAGTTGAAAAACCATTAAATGTCCAAAACCTCCATTGAATACAGTTATTAAAAAAAAAAAATTCCAGCTTAGGTTTTCTTTTTCTTGTTTGAAGCAATTGAAAGGTTTAAAGAAAATTTAAAGGCAATATCTACGGCCCATTGAATACAGATTAAAAAAATATATCCAGCTTAGTTTCTCTTTTCTTTGTTTGAAGCATTTGAAAGGTTTAAAGAAAATTTAAAGGCAATATCTATGGTCCTTTTTAACCCCATAAGTGTTTCTAAGTTTTTTAGTTCCTATTTGTCTAGGCCAATGAATGAATGAATGAATTGAAACAACTGGGTCTGGAGCAATGTATTTATATTATTCATCTAGTTCTGGAGCCAGCAAACTTTTCCATAAAGAGTAAGATAGTAAAGATTCTCAGGTTTGTGGCCATATGATCTTTGTCCTGATGATCGACTCTGCCGTTGTAGCATGAAGGCAGCCACAGACAATTCAGAAATGATGGGTGGGATATTCCAGTCCAGTGTTATTTACAAAAATAAGCAGTGCTGTGAGAGAGTTTGACTCTTGGGTTTGTCTAGTTACTTGTTCTCAAACGTTGATGTGCATCAGAATTACCTGCGCAACTTGTGACCAAAAAGAAAAAAAAAAAAACCCAACCTCCAGATTCTGATGCCACGGATTTGAATTGGGGCTGGGGCTGGGGCTCCCCAGATGATTCTGATGGAACAAAATTGAGAACCTCTCTTCTTTTTCCTCAAGAAATGCAGCTCCGAAGTCTTAATTTAGCTGCCAAAATTTTGATAACGGACTCACACAAGACAGGTTTAGACAAGAGAATCAAAGTTGGACCAGTGAAGATTAGTGTATTTTAAATGGAAAAAATAACACAATTTTTGCGTTTATACAAATTTCAGGGCCCAGTAATTTTACTCTATTATTCTACCTAGCATTAATTTTTGTAAATAGTCTAAACGGTGATATTTAAATAAATCATAAAACTATACCAATAGCCAAATAATATTTTGGATTTTAATGTGTAAATTGAATTTAAATAATCTCAATTGATTTTAAAGGATTTATTAACCTTCCAACCCGCAAAATACTTTACTACTACTATTATTAAAATTACCATAATCCCAAAACATTACTTAATAATAAAAGCTTTACAGCCCATAAAATCCTCCCATTGTTTTAGCATCACATCAGTTGATGCTTTATAAATCTGGAATGAGACTTTTTCCAAAAGCTTGTTGAAAGCTACTCAGCAAAGCAATGAAAAGATAGAAAATATTTTTTTGCATATAGAAATTGAGAGGAGCATGGGTCCCGCCCTGTACAAAAGCATTTCTCATACAAAGAAAAGACACTCAAATTATAAACAGATGGACAATCACATGGCAATCAATTAAAATATATCAGGTGAGGTCTGGTTCCAAATTTGAATTCCAGTTTTGTTGGCTAACCCCACAGTTTCCTTAACAGTGAGATGAGCTGCTACGTGGAACTGTAAGCTTCGGTCCTCTCTTTGTCCTTCCCTTCCTGGATGGCAGGGACAGAGACTGCTGCATAAGCAGAGAACTTGGCATCTAAGGAGACTTACATTAGTCCCGAGCCCATCTGCCAGCTGGTGGTGATGGATGGAAGAGTGAACTACCGCCCTTCTTGGCTAGTGGATAAGTTTCCATTTGCTGCTCCTTTGTGATTCAACTCAAAGCTAATAATTTTTTATTATTTTCCTTCTTTTCTCTTAGCAGTATGCTGCCTGCCTGGCATACTGTACAAATGCAGACTAGGTTAAAAAAAAATCAGAGCTCAATTCTTGAATTTCAACAGTGGATTGATGAATACATATGTACCTCATATAAACTGCCTCATTTCTCTGAACTTCAAATTTTGATAAATGGGAAAAATAATATTTTTTTATTTCCTTAATTACAGGACAATAAACAGGTTAATCTTGGCTGGAAGGCATTTGGCCATTAGAACAGAGGAAATTCAATAATCTGATATTTTAAATTGTTTTTGTAAGTGATACAAAGTGGTTTTAAATATGTGGTTAATGATGCAAGACTTTAATGCCTGCATAATTAAGAAATGATTTTTATATTTGCATTTGGCAAATATGAACTAACTTATGAATGCATACTTAATAACTTAATAACATAGTAATGATCCTTGTATGTGTCCAAATCCTCTTAAGACCCAGAGCCCCACCTCCCGGTGAAGACATTTAGTACTCTCTGGTTTTTATTTTGAAAAGCTGCTAATCCTCAGCTTGTCCTCACTAATGTGAGTACTGGTGATCTCACTGGTTTCATTTGAAGCAGAGTGAACCACATCAGGACCATTTACGAAGCCACTGATAATGGCTAACAAAAAAATTCTCGGCAATGAATGAGTCTCTGCCACACACCAAAGCTATTGATCCTGTTCTAATATATGGTCAATAAAGCCCATTGTATTCTGGAACTGATTCTTGGAGGTAAAACTCATAACTGTATTTTCCCGAAAGAGTGGAATAAAATGTCTTTATGTTTGCTTGATTTAATTTTTTTCCCAAAAGAACCAGCATCATGACCCAAGAATGTTGGTTTACTACCAAACTGATATTTTATCTTTAAAGTCATGATACTCTAAAACAGTTGCATTCCTCCAGATTGTATTCCCTCAGTGTCTCGCTTCATTTTGAAATCAATCCCTGTATTTCTCTCCCACTGCAATCCAGGAAGATACACATTCATATCACATTTAATATATACCTCCCAAATCGCCATGTATGACTTTCACTTTTGTTCTCTAAATTAAATAATGAACTGCTCATTTTTATTCAATACCTCCTACTTACAAAGTGAGGGAATTTTAACGTGGTTGCTTTACTTTCTACATAAAGTGCTACTAACTTCCTTAACAATAACCCAAGGAGCATCTTGTTGAAAACTTTTAGAGTACATTTCTGAAATGAAAGTGAATAAAGTAAAATAAAGAACAACCTATTCCTCTTACAGGAAGACTTTTTATGTAAAAGTATGCTTTTTGCCTTCTTTTTCTTCTTATACCAAACATCATACCACATATATACCATAGTATATCAACATCTCAAATAAATATCTCAACATCTCAAATAAACAAGAAAACAGTTCAAAAACAAGGAAAAGGGGAACAAAGATTCTTTTTCAGGGGAATTCATGTCTTCAATTCTTTTTTCTCCAGATGAGGAATCATTGGTTTTTAAGTCATGTATGCACCCTCCACTATTGTACCTGCCTAAATCCTATTAATCCTTCTATACCCTACTTGAGTTCTACCCACTTGATAGTGTTCTCCAATTTCCTCAAAACAGACAGTTATGCTCTTTCTGACCTGATATAATTCTTGCAGTTTATTTCACCAGATTAGACTTCCAGTGTGCTCTAGTGGTTTCATATGTGTATTTTGTGACTTGCCTAAAGTCATATAGCTAGTAAGCACTTACAAGGAACTGAAAATCCATGACTGCTGGTCCCAGATTCTATGATGTTTCTTTTCACATCATGCATCACTGAGCACTGTTGTCTGTTACTCTTTGCTCAGAAGAGAGTTGTCGTTTCCCTAAAGGACTGTAACTTTGTATAATATTTCACGTGCTGCCAAATTACTTTGCCTCTGCAAGTTATATTTTTTCTAACTGGTTCTCCTGCTCCTTGGATTTCTCCTTCTGTCTCCTTGTCCTCTTACTGCTCTTTGGGCTTTGAAGTCCCCCAAGTGTAGCCTTAGTTACCTTTTTCTTTCATGTGCTCTAAATTAGTGGCTTCATTTATATCCAAGAGCTTAACTCATGCCCTGCATGCTCTCAGCTTCCACTGCAATATATTCTGGTGCCTGGTGAACATCTTCAATATGTTTTAGAAAATGAACTCATCATTTTTCCTGCATGACCTCCTCCTCCTAGCTTATCAAATTCAGGCACAATACCTTCTCAGTCATCTTTTTAAACTTCTGCGTCCCCAATCCAATCACTAGCTAAATCTTAGGGATCTGTCCCCTCTTTTCCATTTCCAGTGGCTTCTTCCTAGTTAGGGAGGCTTCAGCTCTTTTCTGAACAACTGCTATAGATAGCTAACTTTTTCTCACTTTCAGCTGCTTCCCTCTGCCATTCCTTCTTAGACATCTCTTGAAGCCAGGGCAGTAAGTGATGCCAAAGCAAAGGAGGCAGGACCAGGCAGGTACTTTGACCTTAAACACAAGGGTGATGTGGTTGGCTGTGTCCTCACCCAAATCTCATCTTGAATTGTATTTCCCACAATTCTTATGTGTTATGGGAGAGACCCAGTGGGAGATCATTGAATCATGGGGGCAGTGCTTTCCCATGCTATTCTTATAATAGTGAATAAGTCTCACGAGATCTGATAGTTTTTTAAAGGGAAGTTTTCCTGCACAAGCTCTTCTCTTGTCTGCCACCATGTGAGACATGCCTTTCACTTTCTGCCATGATTGTGAGACCTCCCAAGCCACATGGAACTGTAAGTCCATTAAACCTCTCTTTCCTTTGTAAATTGCCCAGTCTTGAGTATGTCTTTATCAGCAGCATGAAAACGGAATAATACAGTAAGGTGGTACTGGGAGTGGGGCACCGCTGAAAAGATACCCAAAAATGTGGAAGTGACTTTAGAACTGGGTAACAGGCAGAGGTTGAAACAGTTTGGAGGGCTCAGAAGACAGGAAAATGTGGGAAAGTGTGGAACTTCCTAGAGAATTTTTGAATGGCTTTACCCAAAATGCTGATCGTGATATGGACAATAAAGTCCAGACTGAGGTAGTGTCAGATGGAAATGAGGAACTTGTTAGGAACTGGAGCAAAGGTGACTCTTGCTATGTTTTAGCAAAGAGACTGGTGGCATTTTGCCCCTGCCCTAGAGACTTGTGAAACTTTGAACTTGAGAGAGGTGATTTAGGGTATCTGGGAGAAGAAATTTCTAAGCAGCAAAGCATTCAAGAGGTGACTTGGGTGCTGTTAAAGGCATTCAGTTTTATAAGGGAAGCAGAACACAAAAGTTCAAAAAATTTGCAGTCTGATAATGCAATAGAAAAGGAAATCCCATTTTCTGAGGAGAAATTCAAGCTGGCTGCAGAAATTTGCATAAGTAACAAGGAGCCAAATGTTAATCCCCAAGACAATGGGGAAATGTCTACGGGATATGTCAGAGGTCTTCATGGCAGCCCCTCCAATCACAGGCCTGGAGGCCCAGAAGGGAAAAATGGTTTCATGGGCTGGGCCCAGGGTCCTTGTGCTATGTGCAACCTAGGGAGTTGGTGACCTGCTTCCCAGCCACTCCAGCCATGGCTGAAAGGGGCCAACATAGAGCTTGGGCTGTGGCTTCAGAGGGTGGAAGCCCCAAGCCTTGGCAGCTTCCATGTGGTGTTGAGCCTGTGAGTGCACAGAAGTCAAGAACTGAGGTTTGGGAACCTCCAACTAGATTTCAGAGGATGTATGGAAATGCTTGGATGCCCAGGCAGAAGTTTGCCGCAGGGGTGGGGCCCTAATGGAGAACCTCTGCTAGGGCAGTGAAGAAGGGAAATGTGGGATCAGAGCCCTGATACAGAGTCTCCACTGGTGGACCACCTAGTGGAGCTGTGAGAAGAGGGCCACCATCCTCTAGACCCCAGAATTGTAGATCCACTGGAAGCTTGTACTGTGCACCTGGAAAAGCCACAGACACTCAATGCCTGCCCATGAATGCAGCTGGGAGGGAGACTGTACCCTGAAAAGTCACAAGGGTGGAGCTGCCCAAGACAATGGGAACCTACCCTTTGCATCAGCATGAGCTGCATGTGAGACATGGAGTCAAATGAGATGTGGAGCTTTAAGATTTGACTGCCCTGCTGGATTTTGGACTTGCATAGGGCCTGTAGCCCCTTTGTTTTGACCAATTTCTCCCATTCAGAATGGCTATATTTACCCAATGCCTGTACACCCATTGTATCTAGGAAGTAACTAACTTTCTTTTGATTTTACAGGTTCATAGGCAGAAGGGACTTGCCTTGTCCCAGATGAGACTTTGGACTGTGTACCTTTGAGTTAATGCTGAAATGAGTTAAGACTTTGGGGGACTGTTGGGAAGGCATGATTGGTTTTGAAATGTGAGGACATGAGATTTGGGAGGGGTCGGGGTGAAATGATATGTTTTGGCTGTGTCCCCACCCAAATCTTATCTTCAATTGTAGCTCTCACAATTCCTACGTGTTGTGGGAGGGACCTGGTGGGAGGTAATTGAATCATGGGGGTGGGGCTTTCCCATGCTATTCTTGTGATACTGAATAAGTCTCACAAGATCTGATGGTTTTATAATAGGGAAGTTTCCCTGTACAAGCTCATCTCTTGTCTGCCATCACATGAGATGTGTCTTTCACCTTCTGCCATGGTTGTGAGGCCTCCCCGGCCACGTGGAACTGTAATTCCATTCAATTTCTTTCTTTTGTAAATTGCCCAGTCTCAGATATGTCTTTATCAGCAGTGTGAAAATGAATACAAGGGGGTGCAAGGATCAAGGCTTTTTAAAAAAGAAATTGAAAAACATAGCAGGAGAGATGGGGGCCTGTGGAGAGAGAGAGAGAGAGAGAGAAGTAGGGAGAGAGAGAGATATCCTGAAAGCCAACTAAGAGAAGCAGGGAGGGATCAAACACTCAAGAGGGAAAACAAGACACATCTTTACATCAGATATTCTACTTTCTTACCACCTCTCTGCTTATATTACACCAACAAAAAATAATACTTAACTTTAAAGCAGGACACCAAAATGGATACTCATTTTATTCTGATTTTTACAATTAGTCGGATTTGAGTAATGATTCTCAAAGGATGGCAGAGTAGGAAATTAAGGCAATATCAAATAGAACTCATGGGTGGAGCTGGAGGCCATTATCCTCAGCAAACTAACACAGGAACAGAAAACCAAACACTGTATGTTCTCATTTATGAGTGTGAGGTGAACAATGAGACCACAAGGACACAGGGAGAGGAACAACACACTCTGGGGCCTGGGAGAGGGGAAATAAAAAAAATTAAAAGTAAAAAGCAAATAGGATGTAAACCTAGATCCTGAAAAAGTACTAAGGTGTTTTTGTTTGTTTGTTTTGTTTGTTTGTTTGTTTTTAAATGAGAGCAATAATTACTATGGTACCAGCCTCAACACAACCTCCTTAGTAAGAGCTGATTGTATATATTTATCCAGCAATGCTGAAGAAAAAGTGTCAGGTTTTATAAACCCCGGGTAAACATGTAGACTTTCTAGAGAAAATAAAATCAAAGATGTATTTCATGTAATAATATACACATTACATTCTTAAAACTAAGTATTTCTCATTTGACCCACACCCTAGAATCATTTGCAAATGAATCAAGAAATGGCGGAATGGGCAGCCGATAAGAGTCCTGGTTACCTGAGGTTTTAAACCAAAGGTAATCAGCCCTTAGGAGGGTTTATAGTAAGCTTATCAAACTGTGGCCTGTGGGCCACATGCAGTCCAGGACAGCTTTGAATGTAGCCCCTTACAACTTCGTAAACTTTCTTAAAACATTATGAGATTTGTTTTAAGCTCATGAGCTATCATTAGTGTTAGTGTATTTTATGTGTGGCCCAAGACAATTCTTAATGTGGCTCAGGGAAACCAAAAGATTGGACACCCACGGCTCATACATTACAAAATGAAAGCATCTTTATTTAAAGCAAGCTTTTTTTTCTTTTTTCTTTCTTTCTTTTTTTTTTTTTTAACCAACTGTGGTTTCCAACCCATTGGTGAGTTGTGAAATCAATTTAGTGGGTCATGACAAATTTTTGTTAAATAAATGAAATAGAATAAAATGTTTAAAATGTTAGCATGTATTACAAATTTTCAGGGTATTATTTCATGAAACTTTTATTTCAGTAAATATATCTGTATGTATGTGTACACTGCCTTAATGTAAGAAATGTTTCTTCTTGTGTATTATGGTCAAACCAAATGAGAAACTGATTTAAGGCAGTGTAACAGGCTTCCTGCTGCTTAAAATAAAAAAGCCAAACATTTCATCATATTAGACTGTCTTACATTGTTCTACCTATAGCTGAAATTACTTCTTTAAAAGGATACCCTGTGTATTAGTCTGTTTTCACACTGCTATAAGGAACTGCCTGAGACTGGGTAATTTATGAAGGAAAGACTCACAGTTCAGCATGACTGAGGAGACCTCAGGAAACTTACAATCATGGTGGAAGGCAAAGAGGAAGTAAGGCACCTTCTGCACAAGGCAGCAGGAAGGAAAAAGAATGCAGGAAGAACTACCACACATACAGAACCATCAGATCTCATGAGAACTCACTCACTATCACGGGAGCAGCATGGAAGAAACTGCCCCCATGATTCAATTACCTCCACTTGGTCTCTCCCTTGATAAGTTATAGGAATTATGGGGATTACAATTCAAGATGAGTGTGAGTGGGGACACAGCCAAACCACATCACCCTGCCTCTCTCCTCTGCCCTACCTTCAGGGCGTTTCTTATGCCAGTGATTCTCAAAGCGTCCCTGGATCCTTTGAGGTCTCAGAATGAGACCCTTTCAAGGGAGTCAACAGGTTCAATACTATTTTCATTAGAAGGTGGGGCTATTATTTGCTTTTTCACTGTGCTGACACTAGCATTGGTAGAGCAAAGGCAAAACTACTGGGTAAAATGGGTAGAACTCATCACTCCTCAGGCAGTGGCACCAAATTATACTGGCAGTCCGTGAACTGTCACTGCCACATGCTCACTGATTTTTCTTTTTTCTTTCTTTTTTTTCTTCTTTACATTCTTTACCTTTATTTTTTTTTTATTTTTTATTTTTTATTATACTTCAAGTTCTAGGGTACATGTGCATAACGTGCAGGTTTGTTACATATGTATACTTGTGCCATGTTGGTGTGCTGCACCCATCAACTCGTCAGCACCCATCAATTCGTCATTTATATCAGGTATAACCCCCAATGCAATCCCTCCCCCCTCCCCCCTCCACATGATAGGCCCTGGTGTGTGATGTTCCCCTTCCCGAGTCCAAGTGATCTCATTGTTCAGTTCCCACCTATGAGTGAGAACATGCGGTGTTTGGTTTTCTGTTCTTGTGATAGTTTGCTAAGAATGATGGTTTCCAGCTGCATCCATGTCCCTACAAAGGATGCAAACTCATCCATTTTTATGGCTGCATAATATTCCATGGTGTATATATGCCACATTTTCTTAATCCAGTCTGTCACTGATGGACATTTGGGTTGATTCCAAGTCTTTGCTATTGTGAATAGTGCCGCAATAAACATACGTGTGCATGTGTCTTTATAGCAGCATGATTTATAATCCTTTGGGTATATACCCAGTAATGGGATGGCTGGGTCATATGGTACATCTAGTTCTAGATCCTTGAGGAATTGCCAAACTGTTTTCCATAGTGGTTGAACTAGTTTACAATCCCACCAACAGTGTAAAAGTGGTCCTATTTCTCCACATCCTCTCCAGCACCTGTTGTTGCCTGACTTTTTAATGATTGCCATTCTAACTGGTGTGAGATGGTATCTCATTGTGGTTTTGATTTGCATTTCTCTGATGGCAAGTGATGATGAGCATTTTTTCATGTGTCTGTTGGCTGTATGAATGTCTTCTTTTGAGAAATGTCTGTTCATATCCTTTGCCCACTTTTTGATGGGATTGTTTGTTTTTTTCTTGTAAATTTGTTTGAGTTCTTTGTAGGCTCTGGATATCAGCCCTTTGTCATATGAGTAGATTGCAAAAATTTTCTCCCATTCTGTAGGTTGCCTTTTCACTCTGATGGTAGTTTCTTTTGCTATGCAAAAGCTCTTTAGTTTAATGAGATCCCATTTGTCAATTTTGGCTTTTGTTGCCGTTGCTTTTGGTGTTTTAGACATGAAGTCCTTGCCCATGCCTATGTCCTGAATGGTACTACCTAGGTTTTCTTCTAGGGTTTTTATGGTATTAGGTCTAACATTTAAGTCTCTAATCCATCTTGAATTAATTTTCATATAAGGAGTAAGGAAAGGATCCAGTTTCAGCTTTCTACTTATGGCTAGCCAATTTTCCCAGCACCATTTATTAAATAGGGAATCCTTTCCCCATTTCTTGTTTCTCTCAGGTTTGTCAAAGATCAGATGGCTGTAGATGTGTGGTATTATTTCTGAGGACTCTGTTCTGCTCCATTGGTCTATAGCTCTGTTTTGGTACCAGTACCATGCTGTTTCGGTTACTCTAGCCTTGTAGTATAGTTTGAAGTCAGGTAGCATGACGCCTCCAGCTTTGTTCTTTTGACTTAGGATTGTCTTGGCAATGTGGGCTCTTTTTTGGTTCCATATGAACTTTAAAGCCGTTTTTTCCAATTCTGTGAAGAAACTCATTGGTAGCTTGATGGGGATGGCATTGAATCTATAAATTACCTTGGGCAGTATGGCCATTTTCACGATATTGATTCTTTCTATCCATGAGCATGGTATGTTCTTCCATTTGTTTGTGTCCTCTTTTATTTCACTGAGCAGTGGTTTGTAGTTCTCCTTGAAGAGGTCCTTGACATCCCTTGTAAGTTGGATTCCTAGGTATTTTATTCTCTTTGAAGCAATTGTGAATGGAAGTTCATTCCTGATTTGGCTCTCTGTTTGTCTGTTACTGGTGTATAAGAATGCTTGTGATTTTTGCACATTAATTTTGTATCCTGAGACTTTGCTGAAGTTGCTTATCAGCTTAAGGAGATTTTGGGCTGAGACAATGGGGTTTTCTAAATATACAATCATGTCATCTGCAAACAGGGACAATTTGACTTCTTTTCCTAACTGAATACCCTTGATTTCTTTCTCTTGCCTGATTGCCCTAGCCAGAACTTCCAACACTATGTTGAATAGGAGCGGTGAGAGAGGGCATCCCTGTCTTGTGCCAGTTTTCAAAGGGAATTTTTCTAGTATTTGCCCATTCAGTATGATATTGGCTGTGGGTTTGTCATAAATAGCTCTTATTATTTTGAGTTACATTCCATCAATACCGAATTTATTGAGCGTTTTTAGCATGAAGGGCTGTTGAATTTTGTCAAAAGCCTTTTCTGCATCTATTGAGATAATCATGTGGTTCTTGTCTTTGGTTCTGTTTATATGCTGAATTACGTTTATTGATTTGCGAATGTTGAACCAGCCTTGCATCCCAGGGATGAAGCCCACTTGATCATGGTGGATAAGCTTTTTGATGTGCTGCTGAATCCGGTTTGCCAGTATTTTATTGAGGATTTTTGCATCGATGTTCATCAGGGATATTGGTCTAAAATTCTCTTTTTTTGTTGTTGTGTCTCTGCCAGGCTTCGGTATCAGGATGATGTTGGCCTCATAAAATGAGTTAGGGAGGATTCCCTCTTTTTCTATTGATTGGAATAGTTTCAGAAGGAATGGTACCAGCTCCTCCTTGTACCTCTGGTAGAATTCAGCTGTGAATCCATCTGGTCCTGGACTTTTTTTGGTTGGTAGGCTATTAATTATTGCCTCAATTTCAGAGCCTGCTATTGGTCTATTCAGGGATTCAACTTCTTCCCGGTTTAGTCTTGGGAGAGTGTAAGTGTCCAGGAAATTATCCATTTCTTCTAGATTTTCTAGTTTATTTGCGTAGTGGTGTTTATAGTATTCTCTGATGGTAGTTTGTATTTCTGTGGGGTCGGTGGTGATATCCCCTTTATCATTTTTTATTGCATCTATTTGATTCTTCTCTCTTTTCTTCTTTATTAGCCTTGCTAGCAGTCTGTCAATTTTGTTGATCTTTTCAAAAAACCAACTCCTGGATTCATTGATTTTTTGGAGGGTTTTTTGTGTCTCTATCTCCTTCAGTTCTGCTCTGATCTTAGTTATTTCTTGCCTTCTGCTAGCTTTTGAATGTGTTTGCTCTTGCCTCTCTAGTTCTTTTAATTGTGATGTTAGAGTGTCAATTTTAGATCTTTCCAGCTTTCTCTTGTGGGCATTTAGTGCTATAAATTTCCCTCTACACACTGCTTTAAATGTGTCCCAGAGATTCTGGTATGTTGTATCTTTGTTCTCATTGGTTTCAAAGAACATCTTTACTTCTGCCTTCATTTCATTATGTACCCAGTAGTCATTCAGGAGCAGGTTGTTCAGTTTCCATGTAGTTGATCGGTTTTGATTGAGTTTCTTAGTCCTGAGTTCTAGTTTGATTGCACTGTGGTCTGAGAGACAGTTTGTTATAATTTCTGTTCTTTTACATTTGCTGAGGAGTGCTTTACTTCCAATTATGTGGTCAATTTTGGCATAAGTGCGATGTGGTGCTGAGAAGAATGTATATTCTGTTGATTTGGGGTGGAGAGTTCTATAGATGTCTGTTAGGTCTGCTTGGTGCAGAGATGAGTTCAATTCCTGGATATCCTTGTTAACTTTCTGTCTCGTTGATCTGTCTAATGTTGACAGTGGAGTGTTGAAGTCTCCCATTATTATTGTATGGGAGTCTAAGTCTCTTTGTAAGTCTCTAAGGACTTGCTTTATGAATCTGGGTGCTCCTGTATTGGGTGCATATATATTTAGGATAGTTAGCTCTTCCTGTTGAATTGATCCCTTTACCATCATGTAATGGCCTTCTTTGTCTCTTTTGATCTTTGATGGTTTAAAGTCTGTTTTATTAGAGACAAGGATTGCAACCCCTGCTTTTTTTTGTTCTCCATTTGCTTGGTAGATCTTCCTCCATCCCTTTATTTTGAGCCTATGTATGTCTCTGCATGTGAGATGGGTCTCCTGAATACAGCAGACTGATGGGTCTTGACTTTTTATCCAGTTTGCCAGTCTGTGTCTTTTAATTGGAGCATTTAGTCCATTCACATTTAAGGTTAATATTGTTATGTGTGAACTTGATCCTGCCATTATGATATTAACTGGTTATTTTGCTCGTTAGTTGATGCAGTTTCTTCCTAGCCTCGATGGTCTTTACATTTTGGCATGTTTTTGCAATGGCTGGTACCGGTTGTTCCTTTCCATGTTTAGGGCTTCCTTCAGGGTCTCTTGTAAGGCAGGCCTGGTGGTGACAAAATCTCTAAGCATTTGCTTATCTGTAAAGGATTTTATTTCTCCTTCACTTATGAAACTTAGTTTGGCTGGATATGAAATTCTGGGTTTAAAATTCTTTTCTTTAAGAATGTTGAATATTGGCCCCCACTCTCTTCTGGCTTGTAGAGTTTCTGCCGAGAGATCTGCTGTTAGTCTGATGGGCTTCCCTTTGTGGGTAACCCGACCTTTCTCTCTGGCTGCCCTTAAGATTTTTTCCTTCATTTCAACTTTGGTGAATCTGGCAGTTATGTGTCTTGGAGTTGCTCTTCTCGAGGAGTATCTTTGTGGTGTTCTCTGTATTTCCTGAATTTGAATGTTGGCCTGCCCTACTAGGTTGGGGAAGTTCTCCTGGATGATATCCTGCAGAGTGTTTTCCAGCTTCATTCCATTTTCCCCCTCACTTTCAGGCACCCCAATCAGACGTAGATTTGGTCTTTTTACATAATCCCATACTTCTTGCAGGCTTTGTTCATTTCTTTTTCTTCTTTTTTCTTTTGGTTTCTCTTCTCACTTCGTTTCATTCATTTGATCCTCAATCACTGATACTCTTTCTTCCAGTTGATGGAGTCGGTTACTGAAGCTTGTGGATTTGTCACGTATTTCTTGTGTCATGGTTTTTATCTCTGTCATTTCGTTTATGACCTTCTCTGCATTAATTATTCTAGCTGTCAATTCTTCCACTTTTTTTTTTCAAGATTTTTAGTTTCTTTGTGCTGGGTACGTAATTCCTCCTTTAGCTCTGAGAAGTTTGATGGACTGAAGCCTTCTTCTCTCATCTCATCAAAGTCATTCTCTGACCAGCTTCGATCCATTGCTGGTGATGAACTGCGCTCCTTTGCAGGGGGAGATGCGCTCTTATTTTTTGAATTTCCAGCTTTTCTGCCCTGCTTTTTCCCCATCTTTGTGGCTTTATCTGCCTCTGGTCTTTGATGATGGTGACGTACTGATGGGGTTTTGGTATAGGTGTCCTTCCTGTTTGATAGTTTTCCTTCTAACAGTCAGGACCCTCAGCTGCAGGTCTGTTGAAGATTGCTTGAGGTCCACTCCAGACCCTGTTTGCCTGGGTATCAGCAGCAGAGGTTGCAGAAGATAGAATATTGCTGAACAGCGAGTGTACCTGTCTGATTCTTCCTTTGGAAGCTTCCTCTCAGGGGTGTACTCCACCCTGTGAGGTGTGGGGTGTCAGACTGCCCCTAGTGGGGAATGTCTCCCAGTTAGGCTACTGAGGGGTCAGGTACCCACTTGAGCAGGCAGTCTGTGCCTTCTCAGATCTCAACCTCCGTGTGGGGAGATCCACTGCTCTCTTCAAAGCTGTCAGACAGAGTCGTTTGTGTCTGCAGAGGTTCCTGCTGCTTTTTGTTGTTGTTGTTGTTTAGCTGTGCCCTGTCCCCAGAGGTGGAGTCTACAGAGACAGGCAGGTTTCCTTGAGCTGCTGTGAGCTCCACCCAGTTCGAGCTTCCCAGCGGCTTTGTTTACCTACTTAAGCCTCAGCAATGGTGGGCGCCCCTCCCCCAGCCTCGCTGCTGCCTTGCGGTTAGATCGCAGACTGCTGTGCTAGCAATGAGGGAGGCTCTGTGGGTGTGGGACCCTCCCGGCCAGGTGTGGGATACAATCTCCTCGTGTGCCCGTTTGCTCAAAGCGCGGTATTGGGGTGGGAGTCACCCAATTTTCCGGGTGTTGTGTGTCTCAGTTCCCCTGGCTAGGAAAAGGGATTCCCTTCCCCCTTGCGCTTCCCAGGTGAGGCGATGCCTCGCCCTGCTTCAGCTCTCACTGGTCGGGCTGCAGCAGCTGACCAGCACCAATTGTCCGGCACTCCCTAGTGAGATGACCCCAGTACCTCAGTTGAAAATGCAGAAATCACCGGTCTTCTGTGTCGCTCACGCTGGGAGTTGGAGACTGGAGCTGTTCCTATTCTGATTTTTCTTAAAGCACTGATTCATTTAACAATGACCTTGATAAAGCCATGAAAAGTATTCATTGTATTAAATGTTGGCACTTGTGCACATAGCATTTTAATATGCTGTGTGAGGAAATGAGAAGTTCTCATAAATACTTTGATGCATACCGATTATGATGGTTGACTCAAGTAAAATCATGTGTGTGATTATTTGAGTTGTGAGCTGAACCAGTTGCTTTTTAATGGAATTCCATTTTTACTTGAAAACAAACCATGGTAATTCAGATGTGAGGATTTGGCAGACATTTTCCCTAAAATGAACAAAGTGAGACTATCACTTCAAGCAAAACAACTGAAAGTACTTATTGCCAATAATAAAATTCCAGCTTTCAAGCAAAAATGAGAATTTCTAAAAAAGTTCACAGCATACCAATACTTAAAGGATTTATGATAAAATCAGTGGTGATATTAAAGTGATTATTTGATACTGTATAACGAAATGTGTCAATATCAGGAAGATCTACATAACTCAGGAATCAGTGTTTTCCAAATGACCAATGCATAATGCTAATACATGAAAGACCAGTAGATTTTAATGCAATGAAGGACAAAAAGTCATTGATACGGTTTCAGAATCTACCAATTCTACCAGATTTAGGAGATCATCCTTGAAGAAACTATCACTTGTTGAGTGTTGATGTCAAATCTAAAAGAAATATTCACAATTATCTAAAAAGAGTGTTAAAATACTCTTCTCTTTTCCAATTACAGATTTGTGTGAGGTCCAGCTCTCTTCATCTACTTCAACCAAAACAATGTACCGTATCAGATTGGGTGCAGAAGCAGCTATGGAACTGCAGCTGTTTTCCATTAAGCCAGACATTAAAGCAACTTATAAAAATGTGAAACGATGCCACTCTTCTCACTAATATATTCATTGAAAGTATTTATTTATATTATTATATAATGGGCTTATTATTTTAATAAAGAAATAAATTTTTAAAATCCTTTCTTGGCCAGGTGTGGTGGCTCATGCCTGTAATCCCAGCACTTCAGGAGGCCGAGGTGGGTGGATCACAAGTTCAGGAGATCGAGACCATCCTGGCTAACACTGTGAAAACCCGTCTCTACGAAAAATACAAAAAATTAGCTGGGCTTGGTGGCGGGCACCTGTAGTCCCAGCTACTCGGGAGGCTGAGGCTGGAGAATTGGGTGAACCTGGGAGGCAGAGCTTGCAGTGATCCGAGATCATGTCACTGCACTCCAGCCTGGGTGACAGAGCGAGACTCCGTCTCAAAAAAAAAAGAAAAAAAAAATCCTTTCTTAACTTTAATTTCTAATACAATAAGCATTAGCTATTAATATAACCCATGTAAACAAAAGCTCTTTGGAGTCCTCAATAATTTTTAAAGAGTATTCATGGGTCCTGAGACCAAAATGTTTGAAAACCATTTTCCTTGACCTTGGTTTGATTCCTTTCTAAAAAATCACCAAATCTAAAAGTATGAACTACATAGTTGAACCTGTAAGTCAACAATCAATTGTACTGTTTAAGAAAATCTGACTAACAGGTATGGATTGGGGATTTTTTGAAGCCACTCTGGGTTAAAAAAATGAATTTCTTAACTAAAGACTATTTAACATATGTCATATAGTAGGCAAGAATGACCTAGGGCCCAAAAAGGACCCTCAGTGTTTTCTCCTCTGCTGACCTTGATGTTAAAATGTTCACTTCTAGTTACTATACTGTCAAGATGGATGTAATGTACAAACATAACCTTTATTCATCAATAGAGAACACAATTCTAATCTGACACTTTAAATACCTCATACATGATACAAAACGCCTACCTTCAAGAGCTCTTCTTGAAATGTCAGTGCGCGAGCCCATGTGCCCATGCCCCCAGAACATTCCAGAGCAGGCATCATCCTGCAGTGAAGGCTGTTTGAAAGCAACATGACTTAATTACATTCATCACACTGAAAATCAAATTCTATGCCAATGACACATGGCACTTGGAGCTTATTTTACAAACATTAACTAATTAATCTGCAAAACATCCCTGAGAGGCAAGACATAATGATATATGAGCTGACAACCTAATTATGTCTAATTATTCCTATTTCCCCCTTCCAAGTGTTTTTTTATTGCTGGTTCAGAGAAGTGGGCCTGCTATGTTCTTAAATCAGATATGGAAATCAATTATCTCTTATTCCATCCAGAATTCTCTTGCTGCAAGAGATCCAATCTCTTGTCCTTCATTACATTAAAATCTACTGGTCTCTCATGTATTGGCATTATGCATTAGTCATTTGGAAAATATTGATTCCCTGAGTTATGTCGATCTTCCTGATGTTCACACATTTCATTATACAGTATCAAATAATCACTTTAATATCACACTGATTTTACCATAAATCCACTCTTGCTACAAGAGAATTCTCTAGCATTCACCTTTCTTTGTGAAACAGATCAACCTGTACCATTTTTCACTGGATTGTTTATAGAAGCCTGAAAGCACCCAAACTTTAATTTAGTGCTGAACTCACAATTCTACCTCTTAAACTACATTCTTTGCTCCTTTTTAACCTCCAAATAATTTTAATTATTATCCTCAATTGCTTCGACCAGTTTTGCTCTGCTATCCTCTTTTCTTTCTATAGTGTCTTTCTGCTGGAAACATACTAACAGGCACAGGCCCTATTATCCATGCAGTTCCTTTTCCCCAAATTTTGTAATCAGAAGGTCAAAGTTGCCTTCTCTGTGCTTTCTTCCCTGTTGTCTCCCTCTTTTGAGACCTTCTTAGCTTTCCTCAAGCTCTCTGCATTCCCTCATTTCTCATTCCACTTAAAATTCAAACAGTTTTGTTTCATCTGAGAATTCCACTTTGGCTTCTAAATTTTCTCCTCGACAGCAAGGTGGGCCTTGAAAGTGAATGGCCTCTATGTTTAAAAACATTGCTGGGCCAGGCACGGTGGCTCACACCTGTAATCCCAGCACTTTGGGAGGCTGAGGCAGATGGATCACCTGAGGTCAGGAGATGGAGACCAGCCTGGGCAACATGGTGAAACCCTGTCTCTACTAAAAATACAAAAATTAGCCAGGCACAATGACGCGTGTCTGTAATCCCAGCTACTCGGGAGGCTGAGACAGGAGAATCTCTTGAGCCCAGAAGGCGGAGGTTGCAGTGAGCCAAGACTGCATCATTGCACTCTAGCCTAGGCAACAGAGAGAGACTCCATCTCAAAAAAAAAAAAAAAAAAAAAAAAAAAAAGAAAGAAAAAAGAAAAAAAAACACTGCTAGAAGATGTATTGTTAAAAGAGATGTCACCATTTGTGCAAAAAAAGATATAGTATAATTATGTTTTAAAATGCATCAATTATCTCAGGAATTAAAAATAAGTAACAATTCTTATAAGAACTGTATTAGAATTCTCCAAAGAAACAGAACCAACAGGACATGTGTACAACACATACAGAGAAAGAGAGAGAGAGAAGGAGGGTTATTTTAGGGAACTGGATCACGTGACTGTGGGTCTATACGTCCAAAATTTGCAGGGCAAGCTGAAATTCTGGACAGAGCTAATGTTGCAGTCTTGGGTTTGAAGGCAGTAGGAGGCATAATGCCCTCTTGCTGGGGGAAACTTCAATCTTTGCTTTTAAGGCCTTCAACTGATGGGATATGGCCCACCCACATTCTGGAGGGTAATTTGCTTCACTCAAAGTCTACTGATTGAAATGTTAATCCATTCTGAAAAAAAAAAAAAAAAAAAAAAAACCTTCACAGCAACGTCTAGACTGGTGTTTGACAAACAACTGGGCACCATAGCCTAGACAAGCTGACACATAAAATTGGCCATCACAAGAGCCTACCTTGTTTGACAAAGTATTTAAGGTGACTCTTTTCTCATTGCTGTAATCCTACTAGCTAACAAAGTGCGTCCTTTGCTAGTGTTCACTTACTCTTCATTCAGTGGTGAAGTTAATGAATGTGTGTTATGCTCATGTTTCCAATAAGTTGTAAGCTTGAGGGACAGTGTTTCTCTTGAATTACCGGTAGCGATTGCAATTACATAACTCACGTTTTCTGGGGCAGGAGTGTTTTCGGGTGCTTTGTTTCACAGTTACATCATGTGTCCTGATTTTTAATTGTAGGAAACATGGTCACCATACCTCTAACATGTAATTGCATGCTGGACATGGTCAGTAAATTTCAATAAATACTTACTGCTTGAAATGAAATTTCCAGCCAGTGGACATTTTGTTTAAAATATGACAAAATACAACTGGGGGAAATTATCATTTCTCTTCTCATTTATTCCTGAGACATACAATGCAATCTGGTTCTTGTGTTTTTAATTTTCCATGCCCAGTTTTCAGGGTGCGGTTACAATGAACTGCCAAACCAATATGAAGTAAGATATTCAGTAATCAAGGACAAGTTCAAACAGTGTTGAACTTTTTTTTAGGGTGAGTGAATGTTCAGGTAATGTATCCAGGGAAGGGCTTCTATATAAAGGGAGGGACACAATTAGACAAATAAAAATACCTGTTTATGGTTTCTCGATGCAGATAATAAAACTTTATGACTCCAGGAGGAAGGTGGACGAACTTTATTGTACATAAGAAGATGGCAGAATCTAAGAATAAATAAAACGTTAAGAACTGTTTTCCAATAAAAATTACTTGGGACTTTTCTGGACTGCTGAAATTATTTTTCTACTTTATAATCTGATATGATTTTTTAAACTGCTGGTTTGTTCCAAACTGATATCTCAAAGGGGTACAAATTATATTGCTTGGAATTTAGATAGGCCTGGTGAAAATTTAAAGCTATTATAGAAAACTGAATGATGAATTATCTTCAGGGAAGCCAGGAAGTGCCTGAACCAAAAGCCTTCAGATACTCAGTCAAAAAATTAGCAAGATTTAGTGACAACTTGGCTACATAGAATGAAGATATGAGAGAGACGAAAGATGTTTTAGTCTAGGTAGGAGACTGGAACTATGTTTATCTCATTATTAGAGACAGAGAGATTAGGACAGATAACCAGTTTGGAATATTTAGTAGTGGAGCGAAGGTGCTGAGTGATTTTAAACATGTTGTGTTGGAGTGAAACATGGAGATGTTCCGTACACAGCTGGAAGTACAGAATATGAATACAGGTGAGAAATCAGAACCAGAACTGCGTTCCCAGAAACTTTATTACAGAATTTAAATGAATTTAAATGAAGCCTAAACTATTGACTATGATTATCTCTTTTCACCCCCAAGCCACAGATTTCCTCTTCCTGGATTCCAGCTAGATGGGGTGATTGGCAGGCCCCCTACTTGATCTTTGCCCCTTCTGGAACATGTGCACACTCTCTCCTCACCTGGAATTCTCTCTTTTTTCCCATCCCACACCTCACAACCCACACCCCAACTTCCACTCAGGTCTCACTTTAGATGTGGCTTCTCTGAGTGCCCCCTTATATACACACATGCATGCATGTGCACAAACACATATGTATGTGCACATGCATGCACTCACTCCTCCTGTGTTAGGTTAGTTACCTTCCTATGAGGTTCCAGAGCCCCTAGGATTTATTTCCCCCATTAAACTACGTTATAAAATTCTGTTCACTCTTCCTCCCATCCAACTTGAGTTTGAGGTTCCCCAGGACAGGGATTTCATCCTTCCTGCTCGTTGTTGTATTTTTAACTCCATAACACACAGTAGGCACTCAACAAATTGAACAAATAAATGAATTATCAGAGAGGATTGAATTCAGGCAAGATTACATTGGATAAAGCTCTACAAAAGCATGTGGGGAAAAGAGAAGGGTGATAGTTGCCTACCTCAAGTGACAAGCCTGGAAGTGCTTGGAAATGTCAATTACCTGTTGTGTGTATTACCTTATGGAATGAATGATGAGGTTATGGTGTTGCATTCTGATGTGGTTTTTCTGGTGCAATGTGTAAAGTGAGGCACACGCATGTGTATGGGTGGTAGGCATGTCTTCCAAGAAGCTGGAAGCCATTCTCCAGAGCAGCCACCTGGGAAAGAAGGGTGTTCTCAGACAGGAAGTGAGCTGAAGGGTGGCTTGGGTGGGTGAAAGGACACGCTTGATCTTGCTCTCTTGGTCTAGAGCTGTGCTTTCCAATAGACCAGCTACTAGACACATGTGGCTATTGAGCACTTGAAATGTGCTGATCTGGATTGAGATGTGCTCCAACTATGAAACACACACTAGATTTCAAACTGAGTATAAAAAATATAAGTTATTTTATTAATAGTTTTTATATTGATTACATGTTGAAATGACATTTTGGATATGGTGGATTAAATAAAATCTAATATTGAAATTAATCTCCCCTGTTTATTTTTGCCTTTTTAACATGGCTACTAAAACATTTAAAATTCTATATAGGGCTTGAGTTACATTTCTATTGGACAACACTGGTCTAGACTTAAGAGGAGATTTGAACATTTCTGAACGTCCTCTTGGGTGTGAGACAGAGCAGAGACTCTTCTTAGGGGCCTGCCACCCCACCCCAAGCATGGAAATAAAGTAAAATCTGGAGTTCCTTCAAGGAAAATTCCAAAACCTACCCAGCCCTGAGATGTAAATAAGCAAATTGATAAGAAAGAGGGTAATAATTGCTGAAAACAATAATAAAGGAAGTTAGAGCCACAAGATGTTTGGTTCCCTATAGAAACTAAAGATAGGTTGGGCATGGTGGCTCATGCCTGTAATCCTAACACTTTGGGAGGCTAAGGCAGGAGGATCTCTTGAGCTCAAGAGTTCAAGACCAGCCTGGGCAACAAAGGGAGACCCTTTCTCTAAAAAAAGAAAAACTAAAGATAACATTTTAACCCATGTCCCTGAGTTGTTTTTCAGAAACTCACACCCCCACCAAATGGAAAATGTCATTCACTGGCACACAGACCTCAGGTAAGGGAGAAGTGAGGACTGAATGCCATTCTTTGTTCTAAATTTCTTCCTGAGGGGACTTGAAGAGTCACATGCACAGGCCAGACCTCAACATTCCTTTCTGCTGACCCAAGTTTTTAGACAAAGCTCTGCTTCCTTAACCAGAGAATCTTTGAATCCCCCAATGACCGGTAAGCCCCTGCTTCAAGATATCCCACCTTTTTAGGCCAAACCAATCTCTAACCTCCATGTGCTGCCTATGATTTCACTTCTGCGTTCCTGAAGTGTTCCCCCACCTTTAAAAACCTTTGCCTGTAAGTCAGCAGGAAGGCCAGTCTTAAGCACAAGCTGTCCAATTCTTATTCCTTGGTGTCCTGTAAATAAATGCCCTCATTTCCCTCACTGCAAAACCTTGGTGTGGGTGTTTGTCTTTAGTGTGCAGGGTGAGCAGACCCAGGTTTGGCTCAGTAACAGGTGGAGCTATTAAGACAACAATGGAACAAGCCTGAAAACCTGAAATGTAAGCATATCTTGTAAAGGTAGAAAGATTTATGAGCATCTCTGTCTTGTTTGCATCATTGTAAAGGATTTCTTCCTGGTACTCTATGTCCTGGACACTGTGCTAGGTGTTGGGGCTGCAGGATAAACCAGGCGGAGGTGGTCCTGCCCTCATCAAGCTTGCTCTCTAGCTACATGATTCAGTCTCTCCCTTCATCAGGGGAGTTTCTGCTACTGCTGTCCTTGGAGGAGAATGGATAGGGAAGCGTGATATTTGATATTTGTTTGTTTTTCATCATGATTAAATGTATTGAATATTTACTCTGTGTCAGGCACTTTTAATTCCTTGTCTCGTGGAATCCTCGTTAATCAATCACCCTACAAAGCAGGAACTATTATTATTCCTGTAAAGAGGAGTAAATTGAGGATTGGGAAGTAAAATAACTTGCCCAAGGCCAAACAGCTGGTAAGAAACAGAGCCGAATTGAAACCCAGATCTGCCTGAATGCAGTGTTCCACAGCTAACCACTATACATATACCACACTGGCTAACTTTCTGTTTCTTCAGAGAGATGGTGGGGGTGGTGGGGGGTGGACAGCACGGGTCTCTCGCTTTGTTGCCCAGGCTGGTCTTGAACTCCTGGCTTCAAGAGATCCTCCTGCCTTGGCCTCCCAAAGTGCTGGGATTACAGGTGTGAGCCACTGCACCTGGCCTATTCCTATTTTACAACTGAGGAAACTGAATCCCAGAAAAGTGAAATAACCTGGCCAAGATCATGTAGCTACTAAACGGTGGCACCATTATTTGAATCTTAGTGCTCTTACATTTAAAGTTCTTTAAATATTCCATCTCTCTAAAGTTCCCATAAAATATATATTTTAGTGACACATGCCTATAATCCCAGCACTTTGGGAGGCCGAAGCAGGCAGATCACTTGAGGCCAGGAGTTTGAGACCAGCCTGGCCAACATGGCGAAACCCCATCTCCATAAAAATACACACACACAATAATAGTCAGGCGTGATGGCATACTTATAATCTCAGCTACTTGGGAGGCTGAGACATGAGAATCATTTGAACCTAGGAAGTGGAGGCTGCAGTGAGCTGAGATTGCGCCACTGCACTTCAGGTTGGGCAACAGAGCAAGATGCTGTCTCAAAAAAAATTAAAATTAAAATTAGAAAAGGTATATTTTAAACATGTGTGGAAGATAAAAGCTAACCTTCTTAGCCTGGTGTGTTGGCACACACCTGTAGTCCCCTGTAGTCCCAGCTACTCGAGAGACTGAGGTGGGAGGATCACATGAGCCCAGGAGGTGGAGGTGGCAGTGAGCCGTAATTGTGCCGCTGCACTCCAGCCTGGGGCACAGAGCAAGCCCCTGTCTCAAAGGAGAGGAGAGGAGAGCGGGGAAAAGGGAGAGAGGAGAGGAGAGGAAGAAAGAGAGAGAAAGAGAGGGAGGGGGAGAAAGGGGGAGAGTGAGAGAGAGAGAGTGAGAAAGAAAGAAAAAAGAGAGAGAGAGAAAAGAAAGAAAAAGAAGAAAGAAAGAAAGAAAGAAAAAGAAAGAAAGAAAGGAAAGAAAGAAAGAAAGAAAGAAAGAAAGAAAGAAAGAAAGAAAGAAAGAAAGAAAGAAAGAAAGAAAGAAAGGAAGAAGAAGGAAGGAAGGAAGGAAGGAAGGAAGGAAGGAAGGAAGGAAGGAAGGAAGAAAGAGAAAGGAGAGAAAGGAAGATGGAGAAAAAAGAAGGAAAAAATGGGGGGAAAAAGCTAACCCTCTTTGACCAGAGACTACCAGATATCCCAAGATGTTGTAGGAAGACGGATTAGTACCTTATAGAGCCATTCTCTCTTCCCCTAAGTATCCAGGGGTTAAAAAAAAAATATGCTATAATGTGAAGAAGATAAAAGTTCTCCTAGACTCGTACTTCAGAGTTGGAAACATTTGGAATGATACAGTCCAAGCCTCTCATTTCACAGATGAGGCCCAGGGAGATACAGGAACTTGCCCAAGGTCACCCAGCTGGTTGGAGGCAGAGCCAGACCTGGAGCACGTGCTGCTTTGCACAGTATATACCTCTCTTCATAACCCTCCCTGCCCCCCAGAGCACCCAAATGAGGACCTTGGGGAATTTCAGGGTGGTGTGTGTGTTTGCGGGGGAATTGCTAGGCGGTGTCCTATTGGCTGACAGAAGGCAAAGCTTACTCTGCTCATCACACATGTAGTTTTCATTCACATCCCCAAGGCACTCATGAAGAACCCAGAGAGGCCACAGCACACAGCAGGGCCCTGCAGAGAGAACTACTCAATTAGTCCCTGCTTTCTTTATCATTAGTCCCTGCTTTCTTTATCATCTAAGACACACCAGTGTTGTGGATCCAGATAACAGGACAAATAGTATAAAAACAAGATTCACTCAGAACCTGGAAACAAGTGGAGGGTTTCGCTTTCCTTGTTTTTCTTGCCTTTAAGCACATGCAAGTCCAGGAGAACAGCTTTTCAGAGGAAGCCTGAATAACTCGCCAGAGCAGCTGTGGGACTTGACTGGCAAGACAGGTTTAGGAAGCCGTGTTCGGGAGGAGACGCCTGCAGGAGACGCCGATGACACTCCATGCTGATCTTGGAAATTTCACACACAGTAAAAAATTCTAATTAGCAATCTGGGCCGAAAGCTGTTTCTGGGAGTTGCTCTCCAGGCATCAAGCTGTTCCGTGGCACGGGTGCCCACCCAGCCATGACTTGTCCCTGCACACACATTTGCATTTCCCACTTCCCTCCGGGTGTTCTATATTCCTGCCATACTCTCTCCTTCTCACACTTGTGTCAGCCACGCTCTTCCCTCAGGCCCTGCTCAAGAACCTCGACCTCCTTGAAGCTTTTCCAGATCCTATCCAGCCCAAAATCACTCCTTTTTGTGGAATCCAAGATTCATTTTCTCCTGTATTTAGCACTTAGGTACCGAGTTTCTACTTGATTTATACTTATTTATCTTTTTATGTATATGTTCTGTCTCTTAAACTGGAATTAAGCCACTTACAGCAAGGGACAGATCCAGTTTCCTCCATGAATTCCAAAGTCCTTCTTAGTGAGGAGCCACGTGAGTGCAGGCACTCCATACACTTTGAATGTTGATGATGACGGTGAAAATTATGATGATAATGGTGATGGAGAAGAATGAGAAGGAGAGAAGAAAGAGAGAAAACAAATTTGTCCTAAGGGACAAGTTGAATGACTATTGAGATCAAACTCCAGGCCAAAGAAAAATCTGAGAAATGCTCAAATTTATGTTTGTGACACTTCTACTTGCCAGGTTTGTCACATCTGGTTTCACAGGCTGTTGTATCAGTGTGAAATGCAAAGCTGGATTGTTTCTTTCATTCCTTTCCTTGAGGACCACACTGTGATGGCGACTTTCATGTGTCCACTTGACTGGGTCACAGGGTATCCAGACATTTGGCCAAACATTTGGATGTGGCTGTGCGGGAGTTTCTGGAGGAGCCTCACACAGCTGAATTGGCAGACTGAGTACAGACACTGTGCTCCCTAATGTGAGTGGGCCTCATCAGTTGACTGAAGACCTGAATAGAACGAAAAGGCTGAGTCAGAGGGAACCCCTGCTGTCTGACGGCTTGAGCTGGAACATGGGCCATTTCCTGCCTTGGAAATCTAACTGGAAAATCGGCTCTTCTTGGGACTCAGACCTGCCCACTTTTGGGCTGGAACCTACCCCACTGACTCTCCTGGTCTCAGGTCTTCAGACTCGGACTGAAATTGCACCATCGGCTCTTTAGGGTGTTCAGTTTGCCAACTGCAGATCTTGGGACTTCACCTTCATAATCATGTGCGCCAATTCCTCATAATAAGTCTGTGCATGTATGCACATGTGTATGCCTGTCTCCTATTAGCTCTGTTTCTCTAAAGAGCCCTGATTAGTATACCCTTCTACTTGGACATCATTGAGCAGCAGAAGTCTTGGCTCCACCACAAATCAGCAGTGAACATTAGATAAATAATTTAGCTTCTCTAAGCTGAGGTGTTTGCTTTTGCTTTTTAAAAATGCAAATTTTCACCAGGCACGGTGGCTCACGCCTATAATCCAAGCATTTTGGGAGGTCAAGGCGGGTGGATCACTTGAGGCCTGCAGTTCAAGACCAAGCTGGCTGACACAGCCAAACCCCATCTCCACTAAAAACTAGAAAACTTAGCTGGGCGTGGTGGAGCCTGGAACCCCAGCTACTTGGGAGGCTGAAGCATGAGAATCATTTGAATCTGGGAGGCAGAGGTTGCAGTGAGCCAAGATTTCACCACTGCACTCCAGCCTGGGCAACAGAGCGAGACTCTGAAAAAAAAAAAATTAATTCAAATTTTATTGAAGAGAGGTTGGTTAACAGGTACAAACACACAATTAGGTAGAAGAAATTAGTTCTAACGTTGGATAGCAGAGTAGGCTGACTATAGTTAACAACAATGTATTATATATTTCAAAATAGCTAGAAGAGAAGAGTTTAAATGTTCCCAATACATAGAAATGATAAAAACTCAGGGTGATGGATACCCTAAATACCCTGACCTGATCATTTCACATTCTATGCATGTAACAAAATATCACATGTACCTCATAAATATGTACAAATATTATGTATCAATTAAAAATAAATAAATAGGCCGGGCGCAGTGGCTCAAGCTTGTAATCCCAGCACTTTGGGAGGCCGAGACGGGTGGATCACGAGGTCAGGAGTTTGAGACCATCCTGGCTAACATGGTGAAACCCCGTCTCTACTGAAAAATACAAAAAGCTAGCCGGGCGAGGTGGCTGGCGCCTGTAGTCCCAGCTACTCGGGAGGCTGAGGCAGGAGAATGGCGTAAACCCGGGAGGTGGAGCTTGCAGTGAGCTGAGATCCAGCCACTGCACTCCAGCCCAGGCGACATTCTGCTTACTTTACACAGCTTTTGAAAGAAGCAAATGAAACAATAGAGGTGACAGTGTTTGTAAACTATAAACTGAAAGGGAAAGATAATACTATGATGTGGCTAACTACTTCTTTCTTTCTTTCTTTTTTTTTTTTTTTTTTTGAGACAGGGTCTTGCTCTGTTGCCCAAGCTGGAGTGCAGTGGCATGATCATGGCTCACTGCAGCCTCAACCTCCCAGACTCAAGTCATCTTCCTCTCAGCCTCCCAGGGAGCTGGGACCACGGGCACATGCCACCACACCCAGCTGATTTTTCTTATTTTGTAGAGACGAGGTCTCACTATGCTACCCAAACTGGTCTCCAGACTCCTGAGCTCAAGCAATCCTCTGACCTTGGCCCCCCAAAGTGCTGGAATTACAGGCATGAGCCACTAAGCCCAGCCAGTAACTACCTCTTGACCTCCGACCTGTGGCCCTTTGTCTACCTCTGTATTTCTCACTCCAGGGGATTTTCATTTACCAATTACATCTAAGATCTGTTGTGTCATCACCCCAAATTAAATATTTTATTTCTAAAATTAAGGTTTTTATCTCACTCCCCTCAGTATTTCTCCAATTCATAAGCAGCCTTACCAGTAACAAACCTATTATGTAGTAAGATTTGAGGGGCAATTTTGCCCTTCCCACCTCCATCTACCCAAATTCTTACCATGACTGAATGAAATACTCCTTTGGGTTAAGACCTTGTCTTGCCAGGAGAGTCCATTTAGAAAGCAAATAGACACAGAAGATCTATTATGTCCATATCTTGGCATGGATTCATTCTTAGACTCCTCTTTGAAAGTAGAAAGCAAAGGAATGAGAAGTGAGATGGTATGATTTTAGACAAGGCAGGGGAAGAGATGCTGTCTGTGGAGGACTGGCCTGGATGGGACACAGCCTTGGGAAGCCCTGCCTAGCCAGAAGTCAGTAAAGGCAGGTGGGATGGGGTATGGAGGGAGGACAAGAGTTGGGGAGGGTTATGGAAAAAGGCTTTGCCGTAAGTCAAGGAAAGGTCAGTCTTAAAGCAGTGTGGGTACTAGATTAACTTTTGTCCATTGAATACTTTTGTTTAGGGCTGGCTCTGTTCTTGTTTCTCCAGGCTTGAGACCAGATATTCTTATCAGCTCTCTCCTCCACTGGCCTATTCTACCTCCCTCAAGTCATCTCTCACTGCTGTTTTTAAATTCCACGTTGCTTGGATCCTGCCTTTGCGTCTGGTTCCCAAAAATGCAATTCTGCCTCAGGCCCCGAGGGTCACACCAGGACTGTGCTTGGCCTCTCAGCCTTGGTACTCCCCTTGATGGGTTTCCCCTGCTCTGAGCATTGTCTCCCTGGAGTATGGACTGATCCCAACATCCCTTTCCCAGAAGCCTCCTATGGTTTCAAAGTTACAAAACTCCTGGCTCTCACCTGATTCCTAACCTCTTCCTTACCTAAGTTTCTTTACAGTAATAACTGACATTCCTATGGCGAATTAGAATTTTGTGAAATTTTGTAGTTAACTATAATCTGTCACCCCAACACTCCACTGAAACTCTCAGCAAAAGATCACCAGTGACCACCTATTATTGCCAAAGCCAATAAACACATTTCATTTACTGTCTCAGTATATCCTTTCTGCAGCTGACGGCTTTATTCAACACACCTTCATTTTTGTAGTTCTCTCCTGTCCAGGTTTCTACAGCACTACTCTATGCTGGTTTTCCACAATATTGGCGATCGCTTTTATCTGCTCAGCATCCCTTTTCCTCATCTTGGTAATGCCCCATCATCTTGAATAGAGCGGACACATGATCCAGGTGGGCCAGTTTTAATACCAAATCCTTCTGTCCTCAGCAATTGGTCCAGGGATGGGTCACATGTCCCAAAGCAGACCAAGCAGAGATTTTTTCCCTGGACTTTCTAACTGAAGTTGGTTGGGAATACACTTAATTAATTGGTTTTACTGCTTAATACATACCCTCAAAATCGCAATGGTTTTTAACAATCTAAATTTATTTTCTTGCCCAAGAGTCTACAGGTCAGATATGGTTCCACTGAAGACAGCCAGGATTAGCTTCAGGTCCACTTCACAGATTTCCTTTTCCTCCCTGGACCGGTGGCTACTTGGAGTTCTCTTTTCAGAGAGCAGCACAGGAATGCCTCTAAAAACTTTGGCCTGGAATTGTCACCCTCACTCCATCCACGTTTCTATTGCCCAAAGCAAGTCATGTGCCAAGCCCACCATCACTGGGAAGATGCCTCTGTGGGAGAAATTGTAGTCACTGAGCAATGGGTGGGGAGGTACAAGGCAAATATTCCTGTGTCGGGGGCATGAAGAACCGTGTAGTCCAATCTGCCACACTCCCCCTTTCCTCTGTCACTGTAAAGATGGCATCAGGAGCCCCTGTGGCCATAGTCTCACCATGTGAAACTGATTGGAGGATGAAGCCCAGAGGGCACAATCAGGTTCCCAGATCCAGTAGTCCAGCTCCACCCCTGCCTTCCCAAGTTTTAGTTAGGAGTTAATGAATTTCCCTTTGAACTGGGATCCTGTCTCGAATACTGAGAACCCTACAAATCCATGCTCTTACCTCTTAGGCAGTTTTTCTTGGCCTTGTGTTCTGTACTTTATCTGGAATAGTGGTCAGCAAATTGTGGCCTATGGGGTAAATCCAGTGACCACGCTGGTTTTGTAAATAAAGTCTTAATTGGAACACAGTCACATCCATTTATACACGTTTTCTGTGGCTGCTTTCACGCTGCAACGGCAGAGTTGAGTAGTTGTGACAAAGACCATATGGTCCACAAAACCTAAAATATTTACTATCTGGCCATTTACAGAAAAAAGTGTGCTGAACACTGCTCTAAAAGATGTTGGCTATTTGCTAACCCTGGCCAGTCTCATCCACCTGTATGCTGGTGAATCCCAGATCTATTTCCCTGGCCCTGACCTCACCAGCGCACCTTAGAATAAATTCTGTACACCCTTTCCTGCTTGAATATTCTACAAGTTCCTCAAATTCAACGAGTCTCGGAACCAAACTCTGGTTCCCCTACACTGGTTCCTCTTTCCTCTTCCCCACATCAGTGAACGGTGCTGCCTTCGTACTTAGCAGCCCCAGCTACAACAATCTTCAACTATCCCTTCTCCCACCTTCCCCTGCCCCATCAGCAGGTCATGCTGATTTTACTTCTAAACATTTCTTAATCCCTCTCCTCCCCAGCCTTTCTCACTTATCCTCACTTGAACCATAGCAGTCTCTAACTTGTCTCCTATCTTGTGTTTCTCCCCTTAAACCACACCCAGCCACACCTGTGCCTCCAACAAGGGATTTTACAGCACTAAGCTTGCCCTGCCGCTCTCTCATCTTAAGCTACTTAGCAGTTCCCCATTAAGAGTCAAGACTGACCTTGATCATCCAACACACAAAGCCCTCAATTTCCTGGCCCTGTCAGCCTCTCTATCCTTACGGTAGGGTACTTATAGCTTGTATCACCCAAGGGTAAAGTGGAATTGCTCCATGTGGATACATGCATACTCTGCTGTATTTGCCTGCTGTGTGGATACATACATACTCTTCTGTCTTTGCCTGCTGTGTTCTGCCTGCTGCAAGCCCTGTTCACCCTTGACCGCCCTTCTTCATGTGGCTAACTCATCTCAGGGCTTTCAGTAGTCATCACCTCTTCTAGGTAGCCATCCCAGGCTGCACCTGCCTGCCTAGCCTGAGCTGGCTGCTGCTTCTTTTTCCCTCCCACCCTTGTGCTGAAGTTAACTTGTAACATTGAGCCTACCTATTTATTTGCATGTCTGCCTGCTCACAGCCAGTTAAGCTCCTCATGCCTTATCCAATTTCATGTCCTGGGCTCCTGGCACAAAGTTAAGTATTTGGTGAACTAGGCTGAAATACAGCTCACATTACGTATTACTTAATGTTCAAAAAAGCCTTTAAGATAAATATTATCACTCCTACTCTATGAATTAGGAAACTTAATATCAGAGAATCTGCCCAAAGTCATATAGCTGATAAAGGTCAGAAGAACACACTTTAATCCAGGTCTACCAATCTTAAACTTTTCAAACCTCTGACCACAAAACCTTGGTTTTTTTCTGGATGGGTCTTTTTCTGTTAGTTGTGAAATATATTATGGTTATTAAAAACACACTTGACATAAGTGTGTATCTTTAAGAATAATAATAGTACAAATGCCCATGTGATACATCACCCAATTTAGAAAATAGAATGTTGCCAAACCTTTCAACCACTATCAGAATTTTTGTGTTTATCATTTTTTGCCCCTTCCTTCCTTCCTTCCTTCCTTCCTTCCTTCCTTCCTTCCTTCCTTCCTTCCTTCCTTCCTTCCTTCCTTCCTTCCTTCTTTCTTTCTTTCTTTCTTCTTTCTTTCTTTCTTTCTTTCTTTCTTTCTTTCTTTCTTTCTTTCTTTCTTTATCAGACAGGGTGTCACTCAGTCCCCCAGGACAGAGTGCAGTGGAGCCATCATGGCTCATTGTACATACACGATCTCACCATGTTGCCCAGGCTCGATTTGAACTCCTGAGCTCACATGATCAGCTTGTCTCCGCTTCCTGAAGTGCTGAGATTATACGCATGAGCCACAGCACCTGGTCCATCCTTTGCTTTTCATTAGGTCCTGCCACATATAGATAGATGTACTTTTAAACAATATATTGTCTAATTTTGCATGCTTTTGAATAATATTGAATATAATCTTCTATGGATTTGCCATTATTATCTTTGTGGGATTCATCCACGTTGCTGTGGCTACTAGGTGGTTGCAGGTAATTTCATTGCTGCGTTCCATTTTATAAATGTATCAAAATTCATTTGCCCACTATTCCTGCTGATGGACATTTGAGCTGCTCGCCTCCACTTCCTAAAGTGCTGGGATTACAGGCATGAGCCACAGCACCTGGTCCATCCTTTGCTTTTCATTAGGTCTTCCCACAAACAGATAGATGGACATTTGAGCTGCTTCCAGTGTTTTGTTTGTTCCCCCTTTTTTTTTTTTTTTTTTTTTTTTTTTTTTTTTTTTTTTTTTTGCTATTACAAAGGGTGCTGTTATTCTCTTCTGCTGTCCAGGTATGGAAGTTTCTCTGGGGCATGTACATAAGAGTGAAATTCACATGTACTCCTTCATCTTTACCAAATACTGTCAAACTCTTTCCAATGTCAATAGCATCAGCACTAAATAAGAGTTTCTTTTGCTCCACATCCTTATCAACATTTGGTATGCAAATTTAAAAAAATTTTTTTTGCCAACAAGCAGGTGTAAAATGGTTCTCATTGGAGATATTATTTTGTATTTTTCTGATTATTGGTGAAATTGAAGTATTTTATATGTTTATTAGCCATTTATATTTTTTCTTATGAAGACTGTCTGTTTATACTTTTGCCCATTTTTCTACCAGGTTGTCTGACTTTTTCTTATTGACCTGAAGGAGTTATTTATATATTCTGGATGTGAATCCTTGGTCAGTCATATGTGTGAGAAATAAAGGTTCTGAGTTTGATTTTTGTTTTGTTTTGTTTTGTTTTTTGAGACAGGGTCTCACTCTATTGCCGAGGCTAGAGTGCAGTGGCATGATCACAGGTCAGGGCAGCCTTGACCTCCTGGGCTCAGGTGATCTGATCCTCCTGCCTCAGCCTCCCCAAGTAGCTGAGACTACAGGCATGCACCACCATCCCTGGCTAGCATTTTTGTATTAAGGTTCTCAGTTTCTGACTTATCTTTTTAAACTTTATGGTGCCTATTGATGTATACAAGTTCTTAGTTTGGCTGGGCATGATGGCTCATGCCTGTAAACCCAGCACTTCGGGAGGCCAAAGCAGGCAGATTGCTTGAGCCCAGGAGTTTGAGACCAACCTGGGCAACATAGTGAAACTCCATTTCTACAAAAAACACAAAAATTAGCTGGATGTGGTGGTGTGAGCCTGTAGTCCCCGCTAGTCATGAGGCTGAGGTAGGAGGATGGCTTGAGCCTTGGAGATCAAGGCTTCGTTGTGCCAAGATTGCACCACTGCACTCCAGCCTGGACAACAGAGCAAGACCCTGTCTCCAAAAAAAAAAAAAAAGTTCTTAGTTTTATTGTAATTGCACTTATGAATCTTTGCCTATGTGGATTCTACTTTTTAATTTGTTTAAGGGATCCTTCCCTATTGTAAGGTTATAGCCAGCACTTATTGAGTACTCTCTATGTTTTGGGTACTCCTTATCATCTCCCTTTTACAGGTGTTGAAGACAAGGCTCAGAGAAATTGAGCAACTAGATGAGGTCATACAGCAAATAAGCAGTGGAGTCAGGATTTGAACCCAGACAGTCTGCCTTGTGTTTGCACTTTAACAATTGCCAAACTGCTGTTTATAGAGATAGTGTCATATGTTATTCTATAAGATTTAAAGTTTTGTCTCTCTCATCAAAGTCTCTAATCTGGACTTGGCTTATGATGTGAGATACCTGAATTAATCCATACCCTTCTCTACTTTGGCCCCTTAAAAGCTCCTAATTTGAGTAATGCTTATTGTAACACAACTAGTATCAACTGAATTGTGCTAGAGATGAATTTAAAAGAAAAAACATTTTATTCATGGGAACAACTGACACTGTGGACTGCTAGAAAGGGGAGGGAAGGAGGAGGGTATAGGTTGAAAAACTACCTATTGGTAACTATGCTCACTACCTGGATGCAAGAATCCCATGTAACAAACCTGCACATGTCCTGCTGTATCTACAAAAAAGTTGAGAGAGAAAAAAAAAAAAAAAAAAGCTGTTTTGTTAATGCTGCCAGTGACTGATCCCAGGCAAGGTAGGCAAAATCTAACCCTGCTCTCTAAGTAAATGATTTGGCACCAGAGTAGAGTTATTCAAATTAACTGAGGAAGACAGACCTCCACGTTTCAGCCCTTTTTTTTAGCTTTTGGCATCCCGTAAAGTGAACAGGATATCCCCTGAAGAAATCCCACGAGAGGTAGAGGCCGTCACAAAGTACAGAACAATCTCCACAGCTCTGCCTACACTGCTGGGACCAAAATAGTTCACATGGCATTCCTGCCGCCTCCTTGTGAACTGTGTGGGAAGGAACGCTGGTCACGAATTCTTCGTTTCAACCACCCCCACACATTAGGACAGCAGCAGCAACAGCAGTGACATCTTGGAACTTAGAGAACAGCACGTGGTAGGCTGTACATCAAATCTTCTCTGCATCATGTACCATCTTCCTCCAAAATTAGAGATTTTAAACAAATGTAAAGAAATTGAAAATGATTTTTTAAATTAAGAAATAAAATGGGAACAAGTTGAGTATAGCAGAGTATCAACTAAAGAAAAAAAATCAAGCTTTTAAAGAATTAAACTTAGTTTTATTCAGAAGTCTCACTGAATTTTTTTGAGGCCAGGAGTTCTAGACCAGCCTGGGAAACATAATGAGACCCCATCTCTACAAAAAAATTTAAAAATTGGCTGGGCACAGTGGCTCATGCCTGTAATCCCAGCACTTTGGGAGGCTGAGGTGGACAGATCACGAGGTCAGGAGTTTGAGACCAGCCTGGCCAATATGGTAAAACCCTGTCTCCACTAAAAATACAAAAATTAGCCAGGCGTGATGGCGCGCACCTGTAATCCCAGGTACTCAGGAGGCTGAGGCAGGAGAATTGCTTGAACTCTGGAGGCAGAGGTTGCAGTGAGCTGAGATTGTACAATTGCACTCCAGCCTGGGCAACAGAGCAAGACTCCATCTTAAAAAAAAAAAAGAAAAAAAGAAAAAGAATTAGCTGGACATGGTGGTGCACACCTGTAGTCCCAGTTACTCAGGAGGCTGAGATGGGATGATCACTTGAGCCTAGGAGGTCGAGGCTGTAGTGAGATGAAATTGCACCACTGCATTCAAGATCATGCCACTGCACTCCAGCCTGGGTGACAGAGCAAGACCTTGGGGGAAAAAAAAAAAGAAGGAAGGAAGGAGGGAAGGAAGGAAGGAGGGAGGAAGAGGAAGGGAGGGAAAGAAAGAGAAAGAAAGAGAGAAAGAAAGAAAGAAAAGAAAGAGAGAGAGAGAAAGAAAGAAAGAAAGAAAGAAAGAAAGAAAGAAAGAAAGAAAGAAAGAAAGAAAGAAGGAAGGAAGGAAGGAAGGAAGGAAGGAAGGAAGGAAGGAAGGAGGAAGGAAAGGAAGGAAGGAAGGAAGGAGAGAGAGAGAAAAAAAGGAAGGAAGGAAGGAGGAGGGAGGGAGGAAGGAAGAGAGGAAAGGAAAGGAAGGGAAGGGAAAAGAAAAGAAAAGAAAAGAAAAGAAGGGAAGGGAAGGGAAGAGGAAGGAAGGAAGAAAGGAAGAAAAGAAAAAAGAAAAGAAAAGAAAAGAGAAGAAAAGAAAGAAAACCCTCTAGGGAAACTAGAATTGTTGCTGAGTCTGTGAAACAAACTTTCTCAAGATTAAGAGAAAGAAGACAGGGAAAATAAGAACAAGAAAGAAGGGAGAAAAAAATTAAAATGACATGTGCCAGAGACAAGGAAATGTGGTTTCTTTTTCCCTCTTTAGGTGACAATGAGCAGATTCTAAAATAACTTAGGTAATTATGCATACAGTTGAGGACATGCTCTAGATAACAGAGTTGCCTGTAGGCACTGAGAAGCCTAAGGATCAATGGAGATCCCTGAAGTCTCAGGGCATGGTGACTCCTGCTTGTAATCCCAGCACTTTCGGAGGCTGAGGCTGGAGGATGGCTTGAGCCCAGGAGTTGGAGACCAGCCTGGGCAACACAGCAGACCTCATCTCTAGAAAAAATTTAAAAATTAGCCAGGAATGGTGACATGTGCCTGTGGTCTCAGCTACTCCTTAGGCTGAATTTTGGATCACTTCATCCCAGGAGTTCCAGGCTACAATGCCATGATCATGCCACTGAACTTCAGCCTGGGTGACAGAGCAAGACTGAGGCCTGTGACCCAGGAGCAGTTATCTCAGATGACTCCAAAGCAGCATTTCAGTTCACAGTTCATATGCAGGTGGTGAAAATTCAGTATTTGCAAAATCACATCAAACTTACGCCCAAATTACATTAAATCAGAATCACATCAAGGTTTGCATTTAAGAGATACTCCTGGTTATAGATTGTAGACACATCATCACTAACCCCATCAGATGTTATCATATGCAATTAAAGGTAAGGACTAGGGTCATTTATCGTTTAAGAAACATAGTGACTGAAGCAAGACATGTGGGGGAGCTGTGTGCTCTGTCCTGTCTTCAGCATTTCCCTCTAGAGAGCTGCTTCACCACAGAATCGAGGGTTCAAGCAGAAATTAGCCAACATGGCTTCTTAAGTTTGCTGCTTTGGCTCACTAGAGTATGAGGGCCAGATCACAAGGATCTCATGTGCCACGTTTTAAAAGTGTGGACTTTGGCCAGGCACGGTGGCTCACGCCTGTAATCCCAACACTTTGGGAGGCCGAGGTGGGCGGATCATGAGGTCAGGAGATGGAGACCACCCTGGCTAACACGGTGAAACCCCGACTCTACTAAAAATACAAGAAATTAGCCAGGCATGGTGGCAGGCACCTGTAGTCCCAGCTACTCAGGAGGCTGAGGCAGGAGAATGGCGTGAACATGGGAGGTGGAGCTTGCAGTGAGCCGAGACCGTGCCACTACACTCCAGCCTGGGCATTACAGCAAGACTCCGTCTCAAAAAAAAAAAAAAAAAAGTGTGGACTTCATTATGGCAATGGGGAGGCTTTGAGGTATTTTAAACCAGAAGGTAACACAATCCATTTAATATTTTGCTTGTTAGCAACTGTACAACTACTTACAATCTGGCTGATAGAAAAATACTAAAGAGTGGTTGTACCAGGCTTGACAGGTTCCCCTCCCCCATGCCCCCATGGCATTCCCACTCATCCTGGTTGGTAAAGCTCACCTCTCACTAGGCTGGAAATAAGCCAAGAATCACTTTCCCAGCCTCCCTTGCTGGTAGAACATGGGCATGTGACCCAGTCCCAGCCAATGGGATCTGAGGTGAAAGGATGCAGGGAGGATTCTGGAAAAGGCTTTCCTCCCTCAATGGACAAGGCCAGTACCGCAGGGATAGCAGAGCAGAAAGGTGGAAGTGACGACATAATAGAACCACATAGAGACACATTCCTCTGGAGATAGCCGATACTTATTGTTTAAGCCACTTTTACTTGGATATTCTGTTACTTGCATCTTAAAGCATGTGAAGAGAAAGAAGCATTAATAAAGTCACCAATATCAATTAATGTGATGTTATAGAAAACTTATCAGACCAGGCATGGCAGCTCACACCTGTAATCCCAACACTTTGGGAGGCCGCGATGGGACAACTGTTTGAGGCCAGGAGTTCTAGACCAGTCTAGGAAAAATAGCGAGACCCTGTCCCTACAAAAAAATAGAAAAATATTAGCCAGGACGGTGTGGTGGCTCACACCTGTAATCCCAGGACTTTGGGAAGCCAAACAAGGGGATCACTGGAGGTCAGGAGCTTGAAGCCAGCCTGGCCAACACCGTGAAACGCTGTCTCTACTAAAAATACAAAAATTAGCCAGGCATGGTGGTGTGCACGTGTAGTCACAGCTACTCAGGAGGCTGAGGCAGGAGCATTGCTTGAACCCAGGAGGCAGAAGTTGCAGTGAGCTGAGATTGTGCCACTGCACTCCAGCCTAGGCAAGAGAGAGAGAGACTCTATCTAAAAAAAAAAAAAAAAAAAAATTAGCTGAGCATGGTGGCATGCACCTGTATGTAGTCTCAGGTGGGAGCATCACTTGGGCCCAGGAATGTGAGGCTGCAGTGAGTCAAGATCACACCACTGCACTCCAGCCTGGGCAACAGAGCAAGACCCTGTCTCAAAAAATAAAATAAAATGTAATATAACAAATGGAGACCTTTTTCCTTTAGATATTTATTTGAAGTAAACCAGCCTCTTAAAATTGGGAATAGTTAACCCCAATTGTTAGCTGTTCACTGAACATCTCGAGTGCTTAAGCAAGAAACTACACAATTTCTGAGATGACATGTCTTGCTTTTTCTATATGTGAAATGACTTTTTCTCACTCTTTTCTCTCATTTGCACATTTCCCCTAAGAAACACTGAAAACTGTCCCTGCTCCCTTCTAGGCAGCAATTCTCTTTTCTTGAAGGTCTCTCTTTCATGAAGTCATGGAAGTCAAAGCACATTATCTAAGAAAAACCTCAGCATTGTGTAAACAAAAGAAGGCAAGTACGGCCGGGCGCGGTGGCTCAAGCCTGTAATCCCAGCACTTTGGGAGGCCGAGGCGGGCGGATCACAAGGTCAGGAGATCGAGACCATCCTGGCTGACACGGTGAAACCCCGTCTCTACTAAAAAAAAAATACAAAAAACTAGCCGGGCGAGGTGGCGGGCGCCTGTAGTCCCAGCTACTCGGGAGGCTGAGGCAGGAGAATGGCGTAAACACAGGAAGCAGAGCTTGCAGTGAGCCGAGATCGTGCCACTGCACTCCAGCCTGGGCGACAGAGCGAGACTCCGTCTCAAAAAAAAAAAAAAAAAAAAAAAAAAAAAAAAAAAAAACAAAAGAAGGCAAGTATCAGGCTTCAGGCAACAGTATAGAATCATGGTCTTTTTAAAGTGAGAAATACCTTACAGATCATTTGTGGTCACACATTATTATTTGAATACAGGCAAAACCAGAACATCTCGTTAGAGTTCTTAAGATTAATAACAACATTTATCTCTCATCCTAAATCCATATATAGAGTAGCTGGCAAGTTTTCCGCAATTCCACCTGGTCCCATCTGAAGAAAACCCAATCCAGTCATCGCACACTGGGGTCCTACGGTCTACCACATTCCTCATTCAACGATTATTTACTAAGGATGTATCAAGCACTGACACTGAGATTTAATCGCTCGGATCTTTTTTGCTCATATTGCTTACAATATTTCTGGGAACTCATGACATTTTCATATGCAATTAACTTTTAAAATATCAGTGAGAAACACTACATATGTGATAGGGGACCGGAATTGCCAGGTAGAGATGGGAGATGGTAGCTGCTTTGGGTTAGTCAGTGTCTCCTCCTTTTCCACTGACTTGGACAAATGTTTACATCGGAGATGATCTGACTCTGGCCCCGACAAGCGCGGGCACCCGTTGCGGAGGGCCGCGGGGATTGCCCCCTGGGCAGTGCGGCCCGGAGGATGCAGACACTGGCCCGGCGGGAGGAAGACGCGGTGCGAGCCGTGCGGCCCCGGGAGGCCGCAGATCGCCGGTCTCCCAGCCGACACCTTGCTTCGGAGGAGGAGAGGAGGCCACGCCCGGCCTGGCTGGAAGCACCTGCGGCCGCGCGGGGGCGGGAGCCAGGTGGCCTCGGCGCGCCAGCCTCGCCCGGGCACCGAGCAGGAAGTGGCTGCGGCGTGGCCCGGGCGCGGCCTCCTCGCGGTGCAACCGGGCGGGGAGGCGGCCGCAGCCCGAGCCAGAGCCTGAGAGCCGGGAGCGAGACCTCATGGCAACATTGGCGCCCGCGGGCCCCGGGGAAGCCGCCTCGGCCTCCCTGGACGAGCTGTCACTGAATTTCACGTACGGGGCGCCAGGTGCCGGCAACGGCTCCCTCTCGGGCGCCTGGTACCGCAGGAACCAGGTAAGGGCCGCCCCGCAGCTCCCGCAGCCCGGTGGGGACACGGCCGGGTCGGCTGCCTTCGGGCGCCTCTGCGCCTCGGCCGCTTTCCTGCCAGCTCTCAGGAAGACACCCGGGCTCTCCGAGTGGAAAGAGCTGACATGCGATGTTTCCTGCATTGACCTAAGTCCCCCTCATGTGGGAGCGCGGGGGTCCGCCCAGTCTTCCTCTCCCGGCAACCTGGCACTGAGAGTGGGCGTCCAGGTCCGGGGCCTTGACCTCAGCCACCCTTTCCTGGGCCTCCTGGTCCTGATCCCGCCTCCCCAGCCGGTGTCCGCCCTCTTCTCCCGGAAGGCATCTAGGAGTGTGGGGGCGATTATCCACTCATTTTCACCCCAGGATCCTTTTACAGTTAAAAGAAAAGAAGAAAAAAAGTGACACCCTGTTGTCAGAAGCAGAAAACTCATTAAGGGTAACCTAATGTCACCTCGCGCAGATGCCTTGCGTGTGTCCCTGGTGTCTCAACACAGCTCTTCCATTTCCGTGCGAGGAACACATTTTTTCAGGTTGCATTTGCAGAACTCTCATTCTTTCCAACCGGCCCTTTGGGAAAACATTGTTAACTTAAACAACGCCAGTTTACACTGGAAATATACATTTAACAAAATCAAAGGGACCTGGAGTCGCCCATTTATTTTTGGCTTGGTTTAAGATGAGGAAGAGCTCTGACCAACCCTTCCTCTGGCAGCATTCACATTGCAACTGAGTTTTATCACGGTGGATTCCAGGCTTCCTCCTGTTTTCATTAAATGTGTTACTTTGTTCTTGTTCTTTAACAAAACCATGGATACTTTTATTTTTGCAACAATATAATCAGAAAATATTTGTTGCTGTTGTTCTAAATCGGAGAGTTTAACCAATTATCAAACATTTAGATTCCTTTTATGCCTGAAGTGTTTTAAATGCTAATTTCTGAATGCAGAAGACAATATATTTGTATAAAAAATAAGTAAGATAAATAAGCATGCTCACTTTATTAGTTTTCAAGAGGGGAAAGTATTGTTTTAAGTCATTTCATCATAAAAGACATAAAAATAGGAAAAATGAGGGTACTCAGAGCCTCTTGATCAGTGTTTGTAATCCATCCCCATTTCTCCTTTCTTCTACAAAGGAATTACAAAGAAAAGCATCATTTTTATTGGAACTTGAGTATATCTAGTATATTATTCTTATATTAGATGCATTCTCAATGTAAGTTTAAGAATGAATTATCTATCCCCTCTTGAAAACAAACAAAAAAAAAAATTAGAGGGTTAATAGATGTGATCATCCAAAAACAGGACATTGTTTTCACAGTGGAAACCTCTGTAGTCATTAGTTTTCTTTGACATTTCCTGGAATTCTTGATTGTCTTGGCTCTCTGATATCCAAACACAGATTATCATGTGACATTAATGCAAAGCAAATACTGTTTGCAAGGCTTAATTTGCCTTTGACAGTATGTATTTGTACAGGTTAGAAAGGATGTATCCAGAATGTGCTAATTGAAATTACTGAGCTGACATCTAAACTTTGCTGGTTTGAGATAAGACTGTATCAAGTTTTCCCATTACTGTGCAAATTTAGGCCCTCTTATAAGATGGTGGTATTTTATCTTTTTGGCAATTGCATTTGTGTTAAGCAAAAGTAAAAATTAATTTTTAAAAAGTTCACTCGAGAAGCATTTTATTGAGTGCCTCTGGTGTTGTCCAGGCCAGTAAAAATAAAATTGAGTCTGATTTTTCTTGTCTTTTTCAACACTGAATAGAAATGGCTGAAAATGGGTGTGGTTCCAGAAAAACAAAGTGTGAGATATAAATGTGTCACTCCCATAATCAAAATGAATGTTGGTTGCTAGCTAGCCACAGCTTAATGATGCTTATTTGCTTGCCTCCATTGGTTTTATCACAACTAAAATATTTGCACAGTGCGTGCTGGCTGATGGCCTAGTTCTCTGTCCCTTTGTCCCTTCCAAAGTGATTATCATCAAATCTGATCAATTAACCTTAATACATAGAAATAGACAAACTTCCCTGGAATGCTTTCATGTAATAGATGAATGTTTAACAGTGGCCATTTGGAATCAATGTTGTCTAAGGCAAAGGTGTGAGTGCTTCTGTGGACATTTGGAATCAATGTTGTCTAAGGCAAAGGTGTGAGTGCTTCTGGAGGAAGAAATCTCAAAGCAACTCAAAAGTAGTAGTTCAGTAGGGAAAGATGTCTTAGGAGCAGAGAGGTAAGGTCTTTGCCCTTTGCACTACTCAGATGCTGTGTGCTTGGTGAAAAGCCTGGCCTATAGAAGTATAGATGTGACAGAGTTGTGCCAGGTAAACAAAGGGCACTTTATGTTTGATCCACACGTTTTCAGTAGAGAAGGATAATGTTCCCAAGATGTTTATTGAGCTCCGTGCTATGTACAAAGCACTGCAGGGATATTCAATATAGTGCAAGACCCAAACTCTTCCTTCTGTGAATATTATTAGGTGTTTGGGAAAATGAGCTATGTAAGTAATGCCAAAACAAGGCAGTATGTTGTAAGTGTTTTGTGAGTGATATAAAGTCCTATGGAAATTCAGAGCAAGGGGGCATTTGGCTGGCCATCAGTGATGCTTTGTGGAGAGGTGGAGCTGGACAGTTAAAGATGGACAGGGTTTCATTGGTAGGCATGCACAGGGTAGGGCATTTCAGGAAAGGAAAAAGCTCAGGGACCCAGGAGCAGCCCTCATGGCCTGGACAGGTGCCTTTCTGAATATTTTCCTTCCTAGAGTACAGTTCAGCCATCATTCTGGTTGCGGTAGAAGATGGAGACTGACTATAAGGTGGAAATATGTTTTAGGGTCTTGTATATAGTCATGGATTGCCTTGAAGGACTGGTGACAAAGTTTAGACTTTACCTTGTAGACAGTGGGGAGCCATTGAAGATTTTTTTTGAGGAGTGCAGGAATCAAAGCAAATTAAATTTAAAAAATTTAAATTAAGGCTAGCTGGATCCAGAGTTTTCAAACTGGTCAGCTGTGGACTCAATCCAGCCTATAGATACATCTTGTTTGGCCAGCAGAGAGGCTTCAAAATCTTCAATACATTGCCAACACTTAAAAATGAGAAGATTAAATACAAAATTTCAAGTTACCATAATCTCTTTAAATATTAGGAGTTCCAGGAACACTGGGCCTTTTCCCCCACATGATCACTGAGCTGGATATCATGTTTAAAGCAAGCTGTGCTTCCTGCTGTAGCTCTCTTGCTTCTCTTTTCTTTTACCTACTGACTCCCATATGCATTTTTTTAAAATTTTTAATTTTTATGGATACATAATAGTTGTACATATTTATGCGGTCCATGTGAAATTTCAAAACATAGGCATTTAATTTGCAACCAGTGCTAGAGTCTGTCACCTCTGCTGTTAACTAGCATACTTGGACAAGTCACTTAATTTCTCTGGATGTCAGTTTCCTTATTGGTAAAAATTAGAGTTGGACCAAAAGATGTCCAGCTTCCCTCATGCTATGTGGTTGAATAAAGAAGGGACAAACCAGCAAGGTTTGTAGAGAGAATGGATAGAAGAGGGAAAATGTGGGAAATAATGGGAGGGAGGATTTTGTTGTTGGTTCGTTAAATTTATGCGTATTGTTAAATGTCTTAATTCACAAGGACATGGTCAGAAAGGTTTTTTCTGCATAGGGTGAGATGAAACTTCAGGATTTTTTATGCCCTTTCTTTGAACTTTTGATATTCAATGGCTTGGATTTTAAAGTCAACATATTTAAGGGAAAATTGATATAACTTGGCAGGGAGGAGGACAGCAAGGAGACGGACATTTGTTATGCATTTACTGTGTGACACTTTATAGCTGTTATCTCATTTGAGCCCCCCTCAGCCTCGTAAGGTATGTATTATCCTCACTGCTCATGTAAGGAAACTTGTGTTAAATAAGTTGCCCCGAGATCTTACAGCAAGTGTGTTTAACTGCAAAACTACTTTTATTCCATGCCTGAAGGCCATTGCTAGAAACTAAGGCTTGAAAACAATGTGGTAAGAGTCCACGTGAAGGGAAAATGATTAAGGCTTTTCTCTTGCTGGTCTTGAGAAAAATCGTGCTGAGTTTTATATTACCCTTTTATTAATTTTGCTTTGCTACCATCTATCTCTTTTCTGCTAGTAGCTGCATATGACTATCTCTTAAAGAAAGAAGAGTGCAAAACTTTCAAATTGCTGGTCCTTTCCATTTCCTTCCTAAGAAAAATTCTTTCTCTATTTTGTTGTGTTCATACTTGATTTTGTTCTCTTCGTTATGTATCCAATGTGATATTTTTTCCTTTATCAGATTTTCTAGGAGATGTATGTATAAGGCAGCAAGAAGCCAAACATGGTAGCTTGTGCCTGTAGTCCCAGCTACTCAGGAGGCTGAGACAGGAGGAGCTCTTGAGTCCAAGAGTTCAAGACCAGCCTGGGCAACATAGTGTGATGCTGTCCCTTAAAAAAAAAAAAAAAAAAAAAGCAAGAAGGGAGAGGGAGGAAGAAAGAGATTATCTCAAAGCAACTGTTCAAAACTTTTGTAAATCAATAAATAAGTCCCCTGGCCCTTGTTAGAGGAACTGAGTTTTAATATACTTGTGTATGTGGCAGACCAGATATTTGCATTTAAATCTACCTGATACCCTCCTTATGGCTTGAGTAATACTACATAGTTATAATATTCACATTGAGGCAATCAGCCAAATCCAAGCTATGGGAAACTGCCAGTTTACAGCATACATGGCCTGGTTTCTTAAAAAATCATTTTGATAAGGAAACATGGGGAAAAAATAGATAGTTGGATGACCTATCGATTAAAATAGACCTAAAAGACACAGCAGAAAAAGACACCATTTACTATAGTATCTAGGGTTTCTTTAAAAATCATTTTTATGAGGAAAAAAGTGGAAAAAATGGGTAGTTGGATGACCTATAGATTAAAATAGACCTAAAAGACACAGCAGAAAAAGACACCATTTACTATAGTATTTAGGGGCACACACTTGGATGATAAAGCTGTAAGAAAAAGCCAGAAAGTGATTGCCACAAAGTCAGGCCAGCAATTCCTCTGGGGAAGGGAGAGGGTTGTGATGGGAGGAGGAAAAGGGAGGGTTTGGGTAGGGACCCAATTTCTATTCTTGATCTGGATATTTTCCTTATGATAATTTATTGTAGTAATTTACTCATCAAAATAATTATCTTCACAGTTGTCTATATAATTTTTAAAACCTTAAAAAATAATACTAACATTGCTATGACTATTCAGCTTGCATGCTTCACCTAGGTAGCATGGGAAATGCTATGTCATAACCATTTTGTTAGCTTATGAGAATTAAACAATTTGTTTTTCCAATGTTGATGACTGTTCACACTGACATTTGAGAACTTACCTTGGAAAGGTTGACATTCCCCAAAGCTATCCTTTTTGTTCCTGTATTGTGCTGTTATAAAAGCTTGGACTCTTTACTGGATGTGTTGCCAAGTTTCTCGATTTCTCCATTTCTTGGCTTTCTCTATATAAATGGAAATAATAATAATACATATGTACCTTACAGAGTTGTTGTAGGCACAAAATATGATAATGCATGTCAAATAGTTAGCAAAATGCCAGACACATAGCAAGTACCCAATAAACACTAGCTATTATTACATTGCAATCAACCTATATTATAGGAAATGTCATAAAAATGTATTCTAATAATCAGTAATTTTTGGACTCAGCTCATTGCAAATGGAAATAAGAAAAATTATGTCAGTTATTTGATGTAACTTTGCTTTCTTTAAACCATAACCACTATTTCTCTGCATCTAGTGCCTTCCTCACTCTCTTTGATGTTTGCCTCCCTTTCAGTCACATTTCAGAACTCTTCCTAAGGAGAGTAATTTTCTAATTGGAGCACTTGATATCTCGAAGTACTAAGGCAGAGATTCTTCCCATGTCTTCAGCCACTTTCCAGACTTCCAGGTTGGAAAGGTGGTGAGTGTAGCACTGGGAACAGCTGATAGAGGTGTTTGGTGGCAGTAGTGTCATCATATTTCAAAGGCCCTGACTGTGGTTTAACCAAGCAGAAGGACCACCATCCCAGCCTAGGAAAGCTCATTTAGTGTTAACATAAGACTTTATGCATTTATTTTAGCTTTTTTTTCTTTCCTGAAAGACTGATATTCCTCTATTCCATTTATAACTTCTGTTAACTGCCCCCTTCCCCATTCTATATTCCAATAGACTTACATTTTACATAAAGTCAAATCTCTTCACCCAGTCTGTCATGGCCCACCAAAGCGTCCTAATTGCATGAAGCCTGGCAGATAGTACTCTACTGCCCCTACATATAGCTCTCAGGATGTACACACTACACATTTGCCTCACCGTGTCACTTTCCCAGCCCTTGGTCACTCTTAATGTGTTTTTGTTTTGTTTTGTTTTGTTTTTTTAGACAGAGTCTCACTCTGTCACCCAGGCTGGAGTGCAGTTGCAGTTGTATGATCTCAGCTCACTGCAACCTCTGCCTCCTGGGTTCAAGTGATTCTCCTGCCTCAGCCTCCTGAGTAGCTGGGGCTACAGGCATGTGCCACCATGCCCAAATAATTTTTGTATAGATGGGGTTTTACCATGTTGGCCAGGCTGGTCTTAAACTCCTGACCTCAGGTGATCCACCCGCCTCAACCTCCCAAAGTGCTGGGATTATAGTTATGAGCCACCGTGTCTAGCCTCAACATGGTATCTTGCCATCTTTGGCACATATCAGGAGGTGCTGACTGATCCCTAATGTAAATATTGGCTGATATATATTTAGTTATGAGCTCCATGCCTCACTGAAGATTGTATTTGTCCCAACATGACTTCTTCAGAGACCCACCCTGAGCTTGGCAGGTCATACCATGTCTGCATAAAAGAGTGTCTGGCTGCTTGCCTGTGGCCTCAGCACTGGTTCCCTAAATCACCTTAGTCTTTTTCATGCTGCTATAATAGTATACCACAGACTGGGTAATTGATAAACAATAGAAGTTTATTCGGCTTATGGCTTTGGAGGCTGAGAAGTCCAAGGTCTAGGGGCTGCATCTGGTGAGGGCCTTCTTGCTGTGTCATAACATGAGGGAAGGCATCAAATGGTGAAAGAATGTGCAAGAGAAAGCAAGAGAGGGCCAAAGTTGCTTTTATAAGAAACCTACTCCACAAACAAAGACATTAATCCGCTCATGAAGGCAGAGCCCTCATGACCGAATCACCTCATAAAGGTCACACCCTTCAATACTGTTGCATTGGGGATTAAGTTTCCAATACATGAACTTTGGGGGACACATTTAAACCATTTCATCACTTGACCCCACTTCACCTTCTTTGCAACTCTCAAATTGTTTCCTCCTTCAGGAACTTGGACCATTGGCCTGATTTCTTTAGCTTGCAAGAGGAATCAGTCTTTCTTCCGGTCTTTGAACTTGGCTTCCCTACCATGAATGCTTTGTAAGTTAAGAGGTTTTAGGTTGCAAGTTACACACACACACACAGACACACACACACACACACAAAGAAGAAGAAGAAAACAGAAGAAGAGAGAAGAAGAGAAGAAGAAGAAGAAGGGGAAAAGAATAAGAAGAAGAGAAGAAGAAGAAGAAGAAGAAATAGAAGCAGAAGAAGATAATCCAGCGAGGTATGAAGAGGAGAGAAAAGAAGAAGAAGACCGCTTCCCCCCTCATCATCTCCTCTCCTTCCTCCCTCCTCCTCGGAGAAGAAAGAAACTAACTTTAACTGACTTAAATAAGAAAAGAAAGTAATCCATTTGGATGATGTAAAAGGTCAGAAGAACTCTGGGTTCAGTCAACCCTCCATCCGGGGGGCTTTAAAAATATGCTGAATGCTCAGTTTCTCACTCTCATTTTCAACTTTTGTTCTTCAGGGTTGTTGGTTCCACTTTTATCAGGCTCATCCCTCTAGGGTACATACTTCCTTTCACCCCTTGGAAGAAAGAGCTTGACTTTCTCAGCCACTAATGAAAAAACATGGGCTTTAGTCTGATTGGATGATGTTAAGACCATGTCCTATCTCATACCAGTCACCAAAGTTGGAGTTACTGGGCTTAGTGTTCCCAAAGCACATGGGCACTCTTGAGAAGGACTGGACACCCACCTGAAATAGGAGTCCTGTAACCAAGAGAAAAGGGCACTGTATGCCTCAACAGCAATCCCCCTGCAGGTGGGCTCAAGTCCTCCTCCTGTGGAGTTTTGTCTTCATGGGACATGCTTGGGCTAACATCACTCCTAGCTCACCCAGGACCTTTCATTTCTATGTCCTGGCTCACATGAGCGGCTCCCCAGAATAACTCACTCATTCGGCCTTGTCTTTGTTGGTGGGACCCAAACAGTAATCTCCTTAGAAGCTTAGATTATAGGTTTAATTTCTGAAATATTTTCAAAAGCATCATCCCTAAGCAGTAACTATTTCCAAGTTCTAAATATATCTCCTCCTGCCCCCAAGAAATTCTAGAAAGGCCTCTGCTCATTCCTATTGATAGAAAAATTAAAAGGAACAAGTGGCAAAGGCAGTGTCCTCTGCTTGGTCTCTATCTTGTTTATTCTTGCTAGGCAAGTTCTTATCAACAAACACCTCTTCAGTAGGTAGGACAAGTTCAGCATATTTAGGTGACTTAGGTTATGGTGTACAAATACAATGCTGTATGGAGTCCTGGGGTCATGTTAGCATTGTGAATATCTCATTCAGGTTTGAGGTGATTCCTGGGAATTCTGGGGATCTTTATTTCCTCTTCAACCTCTGGACTTGCAGGGCTCTGCTTGTTCCAGGGCTGTTTTGGGGGCTGTCTGTATTGTGTTCCCTCTTATCACAGCCCACATTAGGCTGGGTCAGTGAATTAACGAAGGTCCAAAATGCAACCAACTTTCCATTCAAGAAAAATCGTAAGCAGAGAGTCCTTCTCTATAAGGCAGTATTACCAAAGAAGTCAGAAAACATGGACTATGACCTCAAAAAGTAGCTGCATTTTTTGTGATATACATTGTGTGTGTGTGTGTGTGTGTGTGTGTGTGTGAGAGAGAGAGAGAGAGAGAGAGAGAGAGAGGATGCCTTAGAAATACTTGAAAAACATTTGAAAAAGTGGTTAGAAGTCACCCTCCTTATATAACCTGGTGAGTTATTTACATTAAACTTCCAGAACTAACATGGTTCTGTTTTGTGATTGTGAATAAGAGAGCCAAAACAGAAGAGGAAAGATTGTGACATACATTTGGATATGGCTGCTGGAGTCACAATGGTAGAGAAATGGGCAGTTCTTTGTGAGCAAGATTCGACCCAAATAACAATTGCCATCAGTGAATCCTGTAGGTGTCAAATGAGCGTTGACCATGAGGTGTGTTGGGACCTGGCTGCTATGCCAGTGGGATGTGAGGCTTTTGCCAGGAATAGGGGGCTTAGGGATGAGGAAATATGCTTAGCTGTGAGGATTGGCCCTTTAGAGGTTGTGAAGAGCCCAAGTCACAATGTCTAAGGGGTATAGCAAACTTGAACTTGATTCCTGACTCAATTTCAGAAAGGTCTAATCTGGTGGGTGGTGAGGGCATCAGGAGTCTCTGGCAGAGATCAGTGAATGAGTGGCAACATCATCACAATCCCTCCCCATATCAAGACAAAGACTCACCTGGTGGCTGACACCTGATATAGGCTGTAGAGTTTAGTCTTTGGGGAAAGATGCTGACAAAATACTGTTGGAGTTCAAGGCAGGCATTGCTCCCAAATAGAATATGCACTCCGGAGACCCAGGCAGGTGTGGGGTAGAGTGATGCAGCTGACAGAGCTCACAGCATCCAGCTTTTGCAGAAGAAGCCTTGTTCCAAACCTGGGCTGGGCCTGCAAAAGGTGGCCTGCAATCCTGCTTCTTTGGAAACAAAGGATTATGGGTTGTTAAAACTATTATAATAAACATGTTCTTGTAAAACATGAAAGTTATAAGGCCCTATATTGACCTGGACATAGACAGTGGCATTCTTTGTGTTCAGCATGTCTGTTTTTGTTTCAAAAACTTCCTCCCCAGTATTATACAGGATTAAGCTGTTTTGTAATAGAACCAAGTTTAAGACTTCCTTAACTGGAATCTCACCTTTTCTTGACTATTGTTGCTCCCCATTTAACAAAGTGTTAAAAGCCCTCAAAGGGTGTGTTATTAAATGTATTGCTTTTTCCATAAATGTGCTCTGCTGAGACTTACATTTCTCAGAAATTAAAAAGCCTGGTGGCTTCTTAGCAAAACTCAGGCTTATTTTTAATGAAATTTTGTTTTTAAAAATAATGTACAATTATATAAATAAATGTGTTCCCTAGTAAAAGACAAATGTAATCATTCTTAATTGCATGGGAAGGCAATATGTTGGGGTTTTCTGCCTAGGCTTTAAGGCTGATTAAAAATTGGCATGAAACAGCTTGTAGAATAGCAACGATGTACTGTGTTATGTAACCCTGAGCCTTTATGTTGGCTTTTAAATAACCCAATTTGGATCTGGTGTCATACAATTTTCTCAGGATAGGAACCCAATAACCCAATAGCATACAATAACCAAGATAACAAATTAAAAATCTGCTCCTGACTGAAAATGTTTCTTTCTTCTTTTTCACATATAGGATTATAGTTTTAACTCGGTTTGTGTTAGTATTGCAGACAACTCAATTATCTACAAGAATGAAGGAGATTAGTGGTAAAAATAGCTCAACCCACCCAGTAATCTAAAAAGCATTACCGTATTTCAGGTTGTCTCCTATGTTTGCTGTTATGAATATTGTTTCTTTTTTCTTTTCTTTTTTGTTTTTAGAGACAGGGTCTCACTCTGTTGCCCAGGCTGGAGTGCAGTGGTACAATCATAGCTCACTGCAGCCTCAAACTCCTGGGGTGAAGTGATCTTCCCACCTCAGCCTCCTGAGTAGCTGGGACTACAGGTGCGTGGCACCACGCCCAGCTAGTATTGTTTCTTTAGGACCCTGTTTTAATTAACTATCCTCATCACCCCTACTTCTTGTCTGAACTCCTAGATCGATCTCCTGCTTGGTCTTCCTGTTCCCTGGTCTCCTTGCCAGTCCATCCTCCACACTGCAGCTAGGATGAGTCTTCCAAAAGCCAAATCTAGACTTAGCCTTCTCTAGTTTGTGTCTTTGTGTTCTTTGAGTTCCTTGTGTCTTAGCACCGCCTACAGATCCGTGGCACAAAACGTCTCCTGCTTGCCTCTCCAGACCAGCTATACTGCAGTCCTCTGCTTTCAGGCCTGCAGGGCACCTTGTTTGCTGCACCTTGGGCCCCTGTACCTGCTCTACCCTTAGCCGAATGCACTCACCCTGGTGAGATATCACCCTGTGAGGCTTCCCTAACTCCATCCCTGGAGTAGGCTGAACAAAGACCCCCCAGCAAAAGATATCTGCATCTAGATCCCAAAGTCTTCCTCGAATGTTACCTTGCATGGCAAAAAGAGAACTTTGCAGATATGATTCAAGTAAGGATCTTGAGATGGAGAGAGTGTCCTGGCTCACCCACATGGGCCTAAATGCCATCACAGGTATCCTCCTGACTCCTTGATTTCAGCCCAACAAAATTGAGTTTGGACTTCTAGCCTCCAGAACTGTGAGAGAATAAATTGTGTTATGTTAAGCCACCATGTTTTGTGGTAATTTGGTACAACAGCCACAGCAAACAAGTACAGTCCCCACCCTAGACAGATTTGTACTCTGTCTTCCCTATTCCCTGGGGTTCTGCAGAGCACACCTCTATTAGAGACTGAACAGGCTGTGCTCTGCTTGTTAGTGGTTGCTTTCTCTACTTCTTCTCAGCTTCCCTTCTAAAATTTTTTAATTTTTAATTTTTATGAGTACCTAGTAGGTATGTATATTTACGGGGTACATGAGATGTCTTGATACCGGCATCCAATGTTTAATAATCACATCATGGAGAATGGGGAATCCATCCCCTCAAGCTTTTATAATTGTGTTACAAACAATCCAATTATACTTTTTTAGTTATTTTTAAATGCACATTTAAGTTATTACTGGCTGGAGTCACTCTGTTGTGCTATCAGACAGTTGGTCTTACTCATTCTTCCTGTTTTTTTGTACCCATTAACCATCCCCACCTCACCACCACCTACTCCAGTACCCTTCCCAGCCTCTAGTAACCATCCTTCTACTCCTTCTGAGCTTCTTGGGGGTACTTTGCATCCTTGATTCCTGACAGGGGGCCTAACATTTAGCGGTTGCTGAATGAATGCCAAATGGATGCATGACTGGATGGATGAGGTCCTGATGTGAGCTTGCTGAAGTTGTCTGTCCCCTACATCTCTCCTCTTCTCTCTGATCATTTTCATTTCACGTCCTTTCCCTCTGTCTCGTGTGTTTTTCTCAAGCAGTGCCTACATGCGGTTTTCAGTTGCGCAATGGTTTTATTTTTCTCCTTAACATCTTTTCTTGGTTCTGCCAGCTTCCTTTTCATTTCTTCTCTTTTATCATCTCCTCTTAACTCTATTTTTAAATAAATCCATCTTCTCCTTGATTTCACTGAGGCTGCAAAGGAGGGTGTATTTAAAATTTTTTAGCTTGGAAAATTTTAAACCTATAGAAAAGTAAAAAAGAATAGTACAATAAACACCATATGTCCCTCACCTGGAGATTCACCAATTGTTAACATTGTGAAATATTTGTTTCTCTCTCTATATATATATAGATATAGATATAGATATAGATATAGATATAGATATAGATATAGATAGATTATATATATAGAGAGAGAGAGAGAGAGAGAGTAATGGGCTATTTGAAAGTCAGTGGCACACATTATAAATGTTTACTCCTAAATACTTAAGATGTATCTCTAAGAGTTTGGATGTCTTCCTGTCCCATCCTAACTGTCCTGGCACATCCTAACATGTGCCTACCTGTCTACTGGCTACAAATGCAAAACAACTCCAGTTCATTCCTAAGAGTTTACCACGAGATGGGGTGAGCTGAACACCCGTGTCTCAGACATGTCCCCTGGTTCAGGCCATTACGGTCATTTCTGCAGTAAATGGTTGAGCTAAATCACTCAACCTGTACTATTGCTGATACAAGATGCTAGATCTCATTTCCAGTTCATGCATGTTTTATTGCCAGAAACAAGAGATATCATTATTCCAGTTGTGAGTTGCATGCAACCATTACTCTGTTCAAAACGAGCTCAGAATCTGTGGTGCTTTTGTGCCATGTACTAGCTCCATTTGGATCTGATTTTGCATTTATGTTTTGAAGACAGAGCCAGGAATATGGTTGACTTCAAAGCCAGAGCTGAGACAGATCACCAATTCTACACACCCCTGTATTACCATATCCCATCTCCTTGTGGCCAAACCACTGCTCTTGCTCCACAATGGATTACAGGTCAATAACACAATACTACAGGTCGATTTGAAATATCTAAAGAACATTCTGGCACAATAAAAGTAGAATAGAAAATTGTTATTCCAAATACAATGAAAATATCTTAATACTTATCAGTGCTGCTATTTTGAACCTCATTTGATATAAATTGTATGCTGTGGCTGCCACCATGTATTTGCCAAGACATCCTGGAAAAGCCAGAAATTATGCTACAGTGGTGACAACAGTGAGCACTGCAGACATTAATTAAAGGCATCTTCCTGTGTTTCTGCCTCTACTTGTAACTACATTATTAAGATGTGGACAACCTTTCCTCCTAACTATTGTCATTGCTTTATTTCATTTGTATTGAGAAAAAGAAACAAATTCTGCTAATTAAAAACTTGTGGTGCATTGACATTGACTAGCCAAAAGGTTATCTATTGCATTCTACAGATAAATAGTGATTCAGACTTGACCTAGCGCCTTGGGCTCAAAATTTGACTGCTATCTAGCTGTGTGACTTTGCATAAGTCACTTTCCTTCT